>NC_072784.1:18411810-19076601 GCF_022539595.1 Amphiprion ocellaris
CCTCCTCCACTCCTCCGCCATCTTCTCCTCCTCCTCTCCTCGTCTTTCTCCTTCTCCTCCATCTCCTCCTTCTCCTCCTCCTTCTCTTTCTCGTCCTCCCTCTCCTCCTCCATCTCCTCCGCCATCTTCTCCTCCTTCTCCTCCTACATCTCTTCCGCCATCTTCTCGTCCTTCTCCTCCTCCATCTCCTTCTCCTCCTCCTCCTCCTTCTCCTCCTCCCTCTCCTCCTCCTTCTCCTCCTCCATCTTCTGATCCTTCTCCTCCTCCATGCTCCTCCTCCTCTTTTCTTCCTCTCCCTACTCCTCCTCTTCTACACTCCTCCCCCTCCTCTTTTCTTCCTCTCCCTACTCCTCCTTCTCCTCTTCAACGCTCCTCCCCCTCCTCTTTCCTTCCTCTCCCTACTCCTCCTCTTCTACACTCCTCCCCCTCCTCTTTTCTTCCTCTCCCTACTCCTCCTCTTCTACGCTCCTCTCCCTCCTCTCTTCTTCCTCTCCCTACTCCTTCTCCTCTTCTACGCTCCTCCTCCTCCTCTCTTCTTCCTCTCCCTACTCCTTCTCCTCTTCTACGCTCCTCCCCCTCCTCTCTCCTTCCTCTCCCTACTCCTCCTCTTCTACGCTCCTCCCCCTCCTCTCTTCTTCCACTCCCTACTCCTCCTCTTCTACGCTCCTCCCCCTCCTCTCGTCTTCCTCTCCCTACTCCTTCTGCTCTTCTACGCTCCTCCCCCTCCACTCTTCTTCCTCTCCCTACTCCTCCTCTTCTACGCTCCTCCCCCTCCACTCTTCTTCCTCTCCCTACTCCTTCTCCTCTTCTACGCTAGTCTCCCTCCCTCCCCTCCTCTCTCTTCTTCCTCTCCTACTCCCTCTCCTCATCCACGCTCCCTCCCCCTCCCTCCCCCTCTCTCCCCTCCCCTCCCTACTCCCTGTCCCCCTCTACACTCCTCTCCTCCCCCCACTCTCGCCCTCCTCCACCTCTCCTCATCCATGCTCCTCCCCTCCCTCCCCTCCTCTCTTTCTCCCCCTCCTCTCTTCTTCCCCTACCTCTCCCTACTCCTTCTCCTCATCCACCCCCACCCCCCCCCCACCCCCCCCTACCCCGGTGGGGGGGAAAGTGGGAGGAGGGGAGGGAGGGGGACTAGCGTGGAGGAGGAGAGGGAGTAGGGAGAGGTGGAGGAGGTCGAGAATGGTCCTCCTCCTCTCCTACTCCCTCTCCTCCTCCTCTCCCTATTCTCTACTCCCTCTCCTCATCCACGCTAGTCCCCCCCCTCCTCCTCCCACTTTCCCCCCCTCTCCCTACTCTACGCTCCTCTCCTCCCCCCTCCTTCCCTCTCTCCTCCTCCACGTTAGTCCCCTCCCTCCCTCCTCTCTCTCTCCCCTCCTCCACCTCTCCTTACTCCCCCTCCTCCCCAATCCCTCCCCTCTAAACACTCCTCCCCTTCCCCCCCCTCTCCCCCTCCCCACCTGTCCCTCTCCTCCTCCACACTCCTCCTCCTCCCTCCCTCCTTCTCCCTCTCCTTCTCCTCTCCCTACTCCCTCTCCTCCTCCACACTCCTCCTCCTTCCTCCCTCCTTCTCCCTCTCCTCCTCCTCTCCCTACTCCCTCTCCTCATCCACGCTAATACCCCTCCTTTCCCCCCCTCCAACGTTTAAAAATAAAAACAAAACATTGTTTATTTGAATGAATTAAATTGTATAATTTTTAGGCCTGCGATGGACTGGCGAGCTGTCCAGGGTGTCTCTGCCTTCGCCATGAGTCGGCTGGGAGAGGCTCCAGCCGATCAAGCAGAGTGTAGAAGATGGATGGATGGATGGATGGATGGATGGATGGATGGATGTTGTGTGGTTCCAACTGAACTCTGTCCTTGCCAGTGGGACTCGGGTCAGGGTGCCTTTCAGAGGTGTGGGTGGATCTGGGGGGGATAAACACCCTCACAGTGAAGCTCCGCTCTGGCTAAAGGTGAGAAGGATGCAGACAGCATGTCATGAAGAAGTAACATGTGTGTCTGCATCCCATCCTGGACCCACAGTGGAGTTCCACAGTGACAAGGACCAGAGTTCAGGGGAATCACACTGGGAGGGGGGAGGAAGATTTCACGGGCCGCCGCACAATGGTGGCCCGTGACAAGGTAAGTTTTAGGTTTATGTTTGATATTTATCATACAAGAAGTTTTTAAATCTCCAAACAGGAGGTGATACATTTTCTGCAAGATTCTCACACGTTTTCCTGTTGTTGTTTTTTTCAGCCCCAGCTTCTGATGGCCCCAGGACTCAAAACTGAATCGAAGGACAAGAGAAGACCCAAAGATGAGACCCAGCTCCAGCAGACCCGTGAAGACGAGGAACGCCCCACCAGAGACGACCCTTAGAGAGGCCAACCAGCCTGCAATGAGAGAAGGGACAACTTCATAAGGAGCAGAATGCACTGGTAATTTACATGTGCTTTAGAAAGAATTCACCCCACCAGATACTGCATGTGTTAACACAGTATATTTAGTATACTGCATATTGTGACCTGAGAAAATGTAGTTCTGTCAGAATCAATGGAAAAATCTACCTTCCATGTGTTTCTTTTTTCTATATAGCTGCTTCCTGGTCACCAAATGATTCCAACGGGGATGGACTCATCAAGGAGAAATAAGCCATTTTGAAGAAAAGATGATGGGAAACATGTCCAGGACCAGTGCATGAGACGTGAGACCCATTCAACTAATACAAGGTGAGTCCATGGAGGTGAACTGTCTCATTAGATACTTATGGTTAATATGAGCATATGCAGTTCTATGGCTCAAATGTAATTATTTATCTGTGATTTAATGAACCTTCTTGCTGTGTTTTTGCTCTCTTTAGAGCTCTCTCTCCAAGACACCCGCTAAAATGTAGGATCAGATCAAGACAAGAAACTGGATAAGGAGCAGTCCCAGCATTTGAACTCAGACTAGGGAAGAGGGGATGCTGCTTATAGTGACGCAAAAGGTGAGACGACAAAGAAATCTAATTCTATTGTGTTTCACTATTTTGTGTATGTTGTGCCCTATAACAAAGGGCATCATCCATCCATTAGCTACACCTTTTGTCCTATATAGAGTTGCAGGGGCTGCAGGTCACCAGTCCACCTCAAAGCAATCACAAAGAGACAGACAACCATTCACACTAACACTTCAGATTTAGTTTAGAATCACCAGTTAACCTTCCATGTATGTGTTTGGATTGCAGGAGGAAGTCGGAGTACAAAGAGAAAACCCCACACAGTCACAGAGACAACATGGACGGAAAGAACCAGACGACCAGCAGGTTGGTACCAATATAAACACAATGAACCTGGTGACAGTGTATTGTTACATACTACTACTGAATGTGAATCTGACATACATGTCTGTGATACTTTTCTTCCAAAGTTGTTACTTCAAAATCTAAGAAGACAAAGAAACAGTTCGAGGAGCCTCAGGACGATCGACAACAGAAGAAACGTGTCCGAGAACAGGAAGAAGATGACCAACAGCATCAAACAGAGAAGAAGAAGAAGAAACAGACCCCGGAAGAAGAAGAAGAAGAAAAAGAAGAAGAAGAGAAGCTCCAGATTACTCCAAAGGTAAACTCCTCAAATGAAATGTGTTTACAGATAAAGTCATTTCAGTGGATGTCTTTACTAGAGACGTAGATGCTGTGAATGACAGCCTCAACACTACATTTACTTCATTGTTAGACTGTTGTTTTTTCTCTCCAATTGTAAATACACCAACCCAAGCTGCTGGGGGAGTTCCCATGATGCACTGAGCACCTCCCCTCTCCTCATCTCCTCTCCATACAGTTAGAAGCTAGATGCTACCATTGTATGTCACTAACTTTGTGTCTGGTCCTCTCTGCAGGAATCTCTGGATGTGGAGCTACGCATTTAGATCTGCTGTTCATGTTTTCTCCCTCCTCTGTACCCTCATCCCAAATGGAGGTTTTTTTTCAACTTCCTGGCAACGGGAAGTTTTTTTCCTCCATAATGCTACCAAATGTTGATCTGATCAAACAGCAATAAGAGAGCCTTCAATAAAAAGTCAAAACAAAAGACATGTATCTGTTTGTTTAGAAGTTTGACATTATAGACCCTTCCTGTAATTTTAGGTTTTAAAGAAACTTATTCTATGATTAGAAATTCATGTTAGTCTAAAAAAACATCTGTTTTCAAACCACGGGTTTCTCATACACACCTGTGACTTCTTCAAAAACACACTAGATAATGACATAAGAAAATGAAAATAATAAAGCACCTCAAATCACAAATAGAAAACATGAAGTAAAATACATCCAAATCAGAGACACATCATCCACGACTACATGTCACCTCCTCAATATGTTGTTTTCACTGAAGTCCAGAGGTTGAACAGGTGCAGCAGCTTCTGACCTCTGTGGACTGAGCTGAAATCAGTTCCAGGGCAACAAAAATCAGATTATTTTAAAGCACTGATGGTTTCCTCCTGTTACTCTCTGCTCTGTCTGTTTCATCTTGGATTCTAAACAATCCCATGGACTTTAATACGTTGCTATGGTAAATACACATTTGCTACTTGATGGTTATGGGCAGGGTGGACATTTTGTAAAGGTGGCTGCAAACATTCTGCAGGGTTATTCATTATTGGTGCATAATTCCAAGAAAGTCATTCACAACTGAAGCTATTTCTGAGGGATGTTTTTATCCTGCCAGTTTTTGTCTAAAATTAAAGCTTACATTTAGATGATATTTTGATGGGAGGGATTCATCTAATAATTTTGGTCATTCCACCAGGAGATTATTGTGTGTAATTTAAACTAAAATCTCTGCATCAGTTCATTGAAAACTAAAATCAAATTGACATAACTTAATGAAATTAGCTCGATAACTACACTATAAACCCAAATAACACAATTACAAAAACAACAAAAACAGTGTTGTTGTAGTAATTAAAATCACATATTTAGTTAACTAACTATACATTTGTCTATCTAGTAATGATGTTTTCATTTTATTTGGGTATATGTTTATGAGTAAATATTGTTCACAACCTCATGATTTATGAGTAAATAAAGGTGCGCAGAGTCTGACGTCACCAACATCTTTACGTGATTTACATTTTTTAAAGTTCATACCCTTCAAATTGCTCAATCAGAACCATACATAGGAAATTCAGATCCCTTTTTGAGTTAAAAAAAAAACACACAATAATAAATGCATTAGAGAAATAATTCAATAGGATACAATTTGTAATCCAGCTTCTATCTTTTTTTTTTTTTTGGAATAATTTATATTCTGATGTGGACTGGGAAAAAGGTCCATGCATTTATCTGGCAATTGGATTTTCTGTTCTGAAACGGGTATTGAAAAAGAAAAAACGAGTATTTGATTTGATTTTCGTTTTAAAATACAAAAAATAAAATTGAAATACAAGGCGTTTTTCCTTTTCATGATCAAAAAAGGATATACGAAATTTTAAAAATGCTTTGATTTTCATTTTATATTTAGAATAAAAAAAAATAAAATCAGTAAGACACAGAAACGAGAAAAGGTCCGTTCTTTCATTTTCTGAGACCGGAAGTGGTCATCAGCAAGTGTGGAGCCAAACGACAACTGTGTTAGTTGCTGCCGCAGCTGTCTGTCATTATAAAATGAAGTTCTCAACCTGTATTTCTCATTTGTATTTCTGTGTATTTTAGCTTTTAAAAAAGTTTAAAAAGTTTTACTTTCAGGTTAACTGAAACTCGTTCAGCTGCACCCAAGTTTAACATTGAGCTGGTTTGAATTAAACTGCGCTTAACTTAACATTGCACAACATTACCTCTCTGAATCTCCATAATTTCATTAAATTCCTTCTCTCTTCCACTGCTCAAGTTCAATCCAGTATATAAAGTGACATTAATAGTGAATAAACTATCAACCAGCCATTGTATTTATTAATTGTTGCATGTATTTGTAGTAAAACATGAGTTGAAACATCCTACTTTTGGATCTAGAACTGCACAAGCCGTTCATTTTCAGTCACCTGACGAGTTAAACTCCCCTTTTTATGTGAGGTTGAAGCAGAAAGTCTGAGTTAACAAAGGAAGTTGTTTATAATTTGTGATACCTGTTATCTCTGACTGAGGCTTTAGTTTTTGTTGAGCTGATTTACACGTAGAAACTTTGTTCAGGAAGATTTCTCAGTAGCTCAGAGGACAGGCTGCTTTTTACACAACCTTGTAAGAGAATGTCTGTCAATGCTTTCAGCAGAATTTAGAAACACAACACTTCCTAAACAGATATTTTGAGGCTGTGGGGTTGAACGTTTGAGAGTATATCAGTGTGTTTGTTTGTGGTCTTTCTGTTTCTAGGTGGAAGCTGAATTAGTGAGGATGACTCCTGCTCCTGTCATCTCTAAGCTCCTCACACATCTTTACCTGCACATGAGGAAAATCACTCCTGTAGAATGCAGGTATGTTTGTCATTATTATAAAAAGATGTTGCCTGGTGACCTGTCAGAAACCCATCATACAGAGTCAGCCAAAATAATGTTTACACACATCAGGAAAAGAAAAACTTGCATAAATATTTCAATACCAAATTTATTCAGACATCACGAGATTAATAAACGTTATCTTTGGCCTCTACAATTACAAGAAGTGCTCAAAGTGGTGGCCACTGGCTTCCAGACATTTCTGTTGTGTTGTAGACGTCACTTGTTGATGCTCCATTCATGAGGGTAGCGCCATCTGTTGGGAAAACAACGTACAACAGGACACAGAGTTATCGTGATTTGATCAAACTTAGAAAGAGGAATCTATATGTATAGAAGTACTTATACAAATGAAATATTTATAAGTTTTTCTTATCCTGATGTGTGTACATTATTTTGGCTGACTCTGAACTTAATGAGAACAAAACTGTCATTTAATTGTTGCTCTGAAAGCTTCTTTAGTGAAAACCAGCTGGTGTTCTGCTTTGAAACAAACTGCTGTTGAGGTCTGTGTTTTTAGGTTTAACCCCACAGTTTCTGAATGAACTGATAGTTTGTTTTTTTTCCTGATCAATGTGGACGTTATAATTGATGGTAACATTTACTGATCATATAATCAGCATGACAATATAACAGTATAACATTCTGACCACCTGACTAATACTGTGTTGGTCCCTTTATGCTGCTAAAACTCCTCTGACCCAGTGGTTCATCAGAACCTCTTTGGAGCTGGAGCTGGAGCTGGAGTCTATCCCAGCTGACTCGGGCGAAGGCAGGGGACACCCTAGACAGGTCACCAGTCTGTCACAGGGCTACATATAGAGACAAACAAGCACTCTCACATTCACACCTACGGGCAATTTAGAATGATCAATTAACCTCAGCATATTTTTGGACTGTGGGAGGAAGCCAGAGTACCCGGAGAAAACCCACGCATGCACAGAGAGAACATGCAAACTCCATGCAGAAAGATCCCGGGAAAGCCGGGACGCGAACCAGGGATCTTCTCGCTGCAAGGCGAAAGTGCTAACCACTACACCACTGTGCAGCCCAAAATCATATCCATATACAGATTTTTATTAATTCCAGGGCTGGTTCAGTAAAGATTATAATAATAACTACATCAGATAATTCTTGGTCGCAGTTGGAATTTTGCAGACTGATAGATGGTTGAGAAGGTTTGCAGTTCTTGTTTTAGCAAAATATGTTGTAATAGAAGATCTTTATTGTCATTGTACATGAAAATATCTGCAAACCAGCAAAGTGCATCAGTCTGAGGTATCTAAAAATAAATAAGTAAAGAAAAATGCTTCTAAAGCCAATAATAAACAGAATATTTTGAGGGAATATTCTAAAAAGGAAAGAAAAGCTCCATTCTCACTCCTCTCAGAATAAACTGTCATTAAAATTGACTTTAAATTTAGGTTCAATACGAGATAAAAACATTTACTTTCATTACTGATGTCAAGTTTTAATAAAGTTCATGCTACTTTTATAAAATGATGAAAGTGAATAAATTGTATTTCTGTGATCTGTGTTTGATTTCTGTCTTTTCTCCTGTCATCCAGATGTTCAGAGGGAGATGAAACCACATCTGGTCCAGCTGATGGAAGGTCTTGAAGTTCTCTGACTGGCCTCGACTGAAGATGGTCGTCTCACTGGATTTAAGGTTCAGATGCTCAGTAACAAACTCCACCAATGTACCAACAGGGAAGCTTTAGGTTTATTAAATGTTGCTATGAAGGTTTCGCTGTTTTTCTTTGTGAATGCAATGTGCTCCAACTGAAACTTGAATTAGAACTTAGCAGTAAATCCTTCCATCTGAAAGGATTTAGTTGCATTAATAACCTCATAACATTCTAATTTTTATTCCAGTCTTGGTTGGAAATAGAATCTCTGTATTGATTCAGGTAAAAACTGAACTTCACAGCATGTTGGAGCAAAACAACCAGATGAAAACACAATCACAGACAACAAATATTATCTGAAAGTCGGGTTATTGTTGTTTATCAGCACAATACAAAAAGATTAATGTTAGAAGTATTCCAGTTAATACTCTAGAATATCATGATTTATGTAAATTTACCTCAATAATATGAATGTTCAGGTTAAGATTGTGCAGTGATATTTATTATGTAAGTTTAGCTGATTAAAGTTTATGACTGCACTTAAATACTATTTAAATTGACATCATTATTATAATATTTAGGGTCAGACCCTACAGTATTGCGATTAAGAAATCAAATATTCTATCAAATGTAAATACACTGAACTCATTTGGATATATTTAAGTGAGACTCTACAATATTATTTGACACAAATCTATCTAAATCAAACTTAATAATTTTCACGCCAAACGTTTACTGGACTGATTTAAATATTAAAATCACTCCTTTCTAATCCTCTGCTGTACGTTCAAACCTGAGGCCTTAAATAGAAACACACAAGTATCTGTTTGAAGGAACTTCTGCAGAGTCCTGGTTCCAGAACATGATGATAGAATTATAGACAAACTTTAACAAAAGCTGCCTGAGAGTTTACAGGTTTTCATGTTGGATTTCTTCAGTAATTTAATGAGCGTTATCAGCAATAATCAAGTGTTCATTTGATGAACTTCATTTCCTAAAACATCCAGAATTGGAGCTCATATCTTTGGCAGCTGTAAAGTTTCTGCTCCTTCAAAGTTCACAACACTACGAATTAATTCCTAAAACACTCTCAATGCTGGAGAGCGTTTGATGCTGAAGCAGTGACCCGTTTTTCTGTTTCTTCTCTGGAGATGCACAAAGAGGGACATCTGCAGAGACTGAGAAAGAGTCTCACCACATCCTTACATGAGGAAAAAGACTTTATTGAAGACTACAATGAGAAAAACTATCAGACAGCAGACGGCTTGCATTCAAGGTGAACTCTGAACATTTGATCTGGAACAGGAATTCAATAACGGCAGCATGAGCTTCATTTCAGTCTGTAGCTGCTGAATTCATGGATGAATCATCTGGCACTAGAGAAGAAGACCATCAAACATCCACATCAGCTGATGGAGGTCCAAGAGTCTCACCAAACAAACAACCTACAGAGTGAAGACCTCAAATCTGATTGGATGGACTCCTATTCAGCCACATGTGTGAACAAATGCCTCTAAGTTGATTTGTTTTCTGAAATAAATCTAGTTTGAGTCCTAATCTATGCTTGTGTTTGCTTCTTTACACCGCTGTTAACAGTTTAGGCTGTTAGATTGTTCCAGATAAGACAAGTAAAAGATTCTTCAGAGCCGTTCTACCACGAGCCTGACAGGAAGAACTCCAACAGCTACTGAATGTTCCTGTGGTCCCCTCAAGGCTACAGGAGGAGTCCTACGAGGACGAGCCTGTCCAC
The DNA here is from genome assembly GCF_022539595.1 of Amphiprion ocellaris. NCBI lineage: Eukaryota > Metazoa > Chordata > Actinopteri > Pomacentridae > Amphiprion > Amphiprion ocellaris. The sequence goes on from NC_072784.1 coordinate 18,421,639, forward strand.
CTGATGGTGGCCAGTCGCTGCGGTTCAAAGGCAACACCGACTACGTGGACTTCTACTGGACCACATGGAGGCCTTCAAACCGGACCAACAAGTTCACCGACTCCCCGACTCGTGGGTCTGAGGACGCCGCCAAGCCTCGGTCCAGCCGGCCTCGGTCCAGCCGGCCTCCTGTCTGTGGGTGTTTGAGTGCTGAGAGGTTTGTGGATGCATGTGAACATGTCTGTGTTGAAACAGCAGCTTTTGACTCAGTAACGCCGGGAAAAACCAAGAGCTCCTTTATTTGTGACTTCCACTAAAAAAATGACGAAAATAAGTTTGCCAGGGTTCTGACTGATAACAGATTATTAAATAATGAAAATAATCGTTTAAATATTCCTTTAAACAATCCTTTTAGGTTTACATTTCCTTTACACTGACTTCTTGGTATATGTACAAGTATTTTGGGTGGAATATACCATTAAGCCCAATGTTCAAGGGTTCTTGTGGGAATATACCATTAAACCAACCTTTTAGGTAAATGTTCCAGGATGTTGGGTAGAATATACCATCAGATCAACCTTTTGGGTCTACATTGGAAGATTTTAGAGTAGAATATTACTCCAAACCATCCTTTAGGTCTACATTTAAGGTGGAATACTCCTTTACACCAAGATTTTTTTGGTCTACATTGAAAGATTTTAGGTGAAATATTCCTCTGAACAAAATTTTTAAGTTTATGTTCAAGGATGTTGGGTGGAATATACCATCAGACCAACCTCCAAGGTCTACAGTAGTGAGTTTTAGGTGGAATATACCATTAAACTCACCTTTTAGGTCTACATTGGGGGATTTTAGGTGGAATTTTCTTCTAAACCGTCTTTTAGTCTACATTTAAGGATGTTTAGGATGGTATATTCTTCCGAATCAACTTCTCAGGTCTACATTTCAGGTGGAATATTCCTCCATACAAACTTTTTTGGTCTACATTGAAGGATTTTTTTCTAAACTACCCTTTCAGGTCTGTATTTGAAGTTTTAGGTGGAATATTCCTTTTAACCAGCCCCTCAGGTCTCTTCGAGGATTTTGGAAGGAATACTCGGTTAAACCAACATCTTAGGTGCATGTCCAAGGATTTTTGGTGGAATGTTCCTTTAAGGTGGTTGGTTGAGGACCTTGTAGGTGGAATACTTCCTGAAACCAACCTTTTAGGTCAACATTCAAAGATTTAAGGTGGAATATTCCTTTAAACCAACCTAAATTTCATGTTTTGATCATTATCAAGTGAGAAACCTCAATCCAGACTCCTCATAATGACGTTTGAGATTTATGCTGCTGTTATTTTTTTAGTCCAGACTAAATGACAGAAATCCACAACTGTAATTTTATTTCAAGACTCGGTTATTAAATGTCAAAACAATCCATGTGACTCTAAAAACTCAACAGCTCTACAAACTCTAAGATTAAACTCTCCACAAGGATCCAAAATAAGTTGGACTTCTACATGAGAGCTTCAATTATTCTTCATCTACTTCCTGAAAAGTTTGGTCAATAAAAAAGACAAAAACTGGTATTTTCAGCTGAACTAAAGACAGACTTTGTGATTTTTCTGCTCACATGTTGTGTTGTTGTAAACTTCCTCTTTCAAATAAATAGCCCTAACCCCCTGGAAACCAGCGTTTGTCCTGTTTTTGTGTTGCTCCTCGGCGACCCTAGACAGCCGGGTCATAATGTTTTTTGAACAACACACCATACTATGATGTTTTTACAATGATGGTTCTACTATGGAACCAGTTTGACATGTTCAGGTGTTCTTTGTGTGAAAACTCAATTTCAGGTATCAGAAGGTGGTTTTCAACTTTCTTTGTTAACTTTCTGCCTCAACTTTAAACTAAATTTCCTTCACTAAGCCAGCCCTCTGGACTTCCAGTAAGCTGTGTTCCTATTGGCTGTCCAGGTGGCTGCTTGGTGTTATCAGGAACACCTGAGCAGCTCACTGTCTTCCTGCTTTATTTGGCTGCAGTGAAACATTTCCTCTGCTTCTCTTCACCAGTGAACTGGGTTTGGCTCCGTTGCTTTTAGTTTGTTCTTTAGGCGTTGGCTTGCAGCTTCCAGCAGTAAAATCGTCTTTAATGTGTTTCTTGGTGTGTTTTAGGGCTTTGTACTGGATAGTTGTCTTGGTAAATGTGGTTCTTTACCCACAGTTAGCACATGGTGCTTATGTGTGCAGTGATTAGTGGATTTGGTACAGCTGAGTTGTGTCTTTATCTTGGCTGTAGTGAGTCTTTCAAGGTTTTGGGTCAGACACATTCTGTGTTTTTGTTTGGGAACGAGCGTTGATTGTCCAGAAGGTAAGAGTTCCTGTCCTGATTCTCTGTTCTCAGAGGTTCTCTGGTAGGCTGCAGGAGACTTTAGTGTTTGGGTTGTGCTAGTTTGGTTTTTGTACGGTTTCATTTGGACGACTATCTTGAGGCCCCTCCATGTGGTTTAGTGAGGTTTTCTGCAACAGTTCTACAAAGCAACCTGCAGCAGAAGAGACTTTGAGAGTTTTTAGGAAGTTCTGGAGACCAGACTTTAGAGCAGCAGAAACATTTGTCAGCAGTTTGAGCAGGAGAAGGTGAGCTTCAGAGTAGAAATGAGATGGAAACCTTCTTGACCCGTGTGGTGAGGTCTTGTACGAAGAGTTTGAGCAGGTTATGAAGAGTCTGTAGTTCTTTGGTCTGAAAGCACAAGAAGAGTCGACTCATTAAAGGAGAAAACAGGCAATATTCTTGGTTCTTCTGTTGCTCTGCAGTTTCCAGTTTCCTTAGAATGAATATCAAGTTTATATTTAAATGATTTCCCATGTGAGCCCAAGAAGACTTCAATAAACTCCCTCCATCCCCTGGACACAACATATTTTATTACCATGTTCAATCATTATTTTGAAATGTTTTTGAGTTTTAATCATAGTTTTAGCATAGTTTTTTCTCTTTGCTTGTTCAGTTTTGTCATCTGTGTAAAAGGTGCTAAACAAATAAAGTTCAATTGATAAACTGAATAATTGACTAACTCATGATTGAGACAACAGAAGTATTTTCATTGTGATTTAAGGGTTTGTTTCATTTTTAAGGTTGGGGTTAAAATCTTGACAGAAAAAGAAGATTAAAGAAATAAACTACATAACAAAAAGCAATTAAATCAAAGGGAAAAAAATAATACAATAAAACTTTTAAAAAGTTTTATTATTAAAAAGTATTTTTTAAATGTTTAATATTCTTCTTGTTTAATTGTATTTTTTTAAATGTTTAATTATCAAAAATATTTTATCTGTAATTTTTAATATTTGTATTTTAAAAATTTTGTTGAATTTCATGATTACATGTATTGTATCTTGTTTAATTATCTAATTCAATATTTTGTGTTTAATATAATTTAATTGTATTTAATGTTTAACTACATTAAAAAGACAAAACGTTTCGAAATCAAATCAGACATTAGAAAAGAATAAAAGGTGAGAAAAGAGCAAAACTAAACGTTTAAGAAGAATCAAACTAAAGACAAAACATTTGAAAAGACACCAGTTAGACTTCAGAAGATCAAATTAAACAGAAGAGACAATAAAACAATCAAAAAGAGCAAAAACAGACAAAGGTCTTGAAGTGTTTTCTAGTCTGAAACAAAAACATCAAGTTGTTTCTTCAAACATTTCCTCTTTCTATGTTCTTGGTTTGATTGTGGACAGATTTACTCAGAACTCATTTCAGAAAACTGCTTTCCAGATAAAGTCTACTAGTAGTTGAAGGCATTTATCAAACTAATGTTACCTTCTGATCTCCACAAACTTTACTGTTCAGTGAAGAGTATCAAAGTTTGTTGATTTCTAAAAAACCCACAGGTGAAGGTCTGAGAAGAACTCAGATGGATGGTCTAAATGTGAAATCAAGACTCATGGTCACAAGTTTTAAGGCTTCTGTTAACCAGAAAGTTCAAACTAACAGAGAAGTACTAAGAAACTTAAAGTTTCAGTCCTCAGACTGTCTGAGGGTTCAAACGAACAGAGAAGTACTCAAGAACTTTTAGGTTTTCAGTCCTCAGACTGTCTGAAGGTTCAAACTAACAGAGAACTACTCAGGAACTTAGAGGATTTCAGTCCTTGGACTGTCTGAAGGTTCAAACTAACAGAGAAGTACTCAAGAACTTTTAGGTTTTCAGTCCTCAGACTGTCTGAAGGTTCAAACTAACAGAGAACTACTCAGGAACTTAGAGGATTTCAGTCCTTGGACTGTCTGAAGGTTCAAACTAACAGAACTACTGTGGGACTTAGAAAATTTCAGCCCTCAGACTGTGTGAAAGCTCAGGTCCTGAGGACTCGGGAGGTGTGGAGGCTTTGGAAAGTCTTGGAACTGAGGGTTCCACCCTCCAGCACAAAGGCTGAAGTCCAACCTCCTGAGAAAAACGGTGGAGTCGAGACTCGAGTTAAAAAAAAAACTCGAAAACGACAAAAAATAGATGATAAATGCGCAAAAAAAAGAAGAATTGGTATCTGAGCGGATAGCTCAGGGGGATAAGAAGAAGACTACCAAGTGGAAGGTCGCAGGTTCAAGACCCACCAGTGGCACTTTTCTTTGTTTGTCTTTGTCAGGATTTTGCTAAAGTTTAAGAAGGGTCTGGTCTTGAACCAGCGACCTGCAGCTCCACAGGCAAATCCTTAACTCACTGAGCTACAGATCAGATAAAAAGAAATAAATTCGTCGTCCCTTTGGCATCGTAGTTTCTGAAGTGACCACATGGGCGGAGCAAAGGCGGAGTCTGGGTGGAGTCAGGGCGGAGAGTAGGTGGGGAGGTGGGTGGCGGCCTCCCCCCTCTACTCCCCCACCTCCCCCCACCGCCCACCACACCTTCCCCCGCCCGACGAGTTCTTCGAGTCTCCACGAGTTCTTCGAGTCTCCACGGGTTTTCCCGAGTTTCTGGAGTTTCCACGAGGTCAGAGGCAGAACAAGTTGTCATGAAGAGGTGTTGAAGTCGGCCAGGATGGAGTGACTTTATACAGCGACTAGAAGGAAGACCACTAGAAGAGCAGGTCTTTAACCACCATCCATAAAATCCATGGAGTCGCTCCAGAGAAATGAAGGGAGGTCAACTTTTATCAACCTCCATCCACATGTTCAACTTGATATTTTTACTTGGAGATTTTTAGCACCACAAACCTTTAGTATCACACTTTATTATCATTTATTAGGACTTTCATGGAATCCACCAGCAGATTTAGTTTTTGTTGACAAACTTTATTCTTGTCGTCATGGGACTGCAGTACTTAAAACTGTTCCTTCTATTTGACCTCATGTTTATTAGTTTTAGTGGAGAAAGTTATTTTGTCCATTAGTCTCTTAAAAACCAAATAAATTGGATTAGCCAAGAGGTTTAAATTTCTTACTTTGTCATATTTTAAATATGACAAAAAAATATAAAAATAAAGCGTCTTGAGACAATTTGACCTGTAATTGACATTATATAAATAAAATTGAATTCAAATTGTATGTATCTTGTAATGTTGGAGTAATTCAGCCATATATGATGGAAAACACATTTTCTTTGTCCATTAATCTGTTGATTGTTTTCTCCAGTAATTCATTTCTTGTTTTGGTTTATAAAATGACAAACCCAAATATATTCAGTTTACTGTCATAAAAACCAAAAAGATTTACATTCATGATGCAGGAATCAGGCAGTTTTTCACTTTTTATCTTAGTTTAGTCAGAAAGATAGTTGATAATGTGTGAATTGTTGCAGCTTGTGAGCCATAAAAGGTTTTAATCTTTGGGGCCGAGTGTCAGAAAACATTTAGAAACCAACATCAACAAAACACTCAGCAAAGATTTGAACATCATTAAAGGGAAATCCAACTTTTGCATGACAATGTCTAATTAAAGGACATTTGTTTCCAACATAAATGTGTGATATTCATCCTCTGGAGCTTTCTCTTCACATCGTCTTCCACCTGGACTGGTTTGGTCAGGAGCATGTGCAACATACATTTGAAAAACTGCACTTTAACATCAATGGATGACACTGAAGTTTAATCTCTACATAAATAAGACTGAGTCTGGATGTGCTGCTCTTTCATTAACTCCTAAGTTTAGGGAAAGTTCAAACAAAAGAGGACAGTTCAGATAAGACTTGACAATGAGCTTATTTTGAACAAACACCTCAGACTTTCTGAGCTTCAGCACCTCTAGCAAGATATTTTAACAACAAGCAACTCAAGAGATCCAGAAGTTGGAGAGAGTTAGCTTTAGCTGAGCCAAAGAACATGTGGGACACTAACCTAGCAAACATTTCAGACTTTTCTCTGTGAATTCTGAGAAATAATTTACTATTTAATGACAGAGCTACATATCTTAACTCAGTCTCATGAAAACAGACTCTAATTCAGTGTCATCCATCCATATTAAAGTGCAGTTACCCAAAATGTTTGTTGCATGAGCTCCAACAAAACCTGTCCAGGTAGAAGGCCACTTTGACAAACAGGAAGTGGAAGATTCCAAGCAGATTTATAGAAGGGGAAACGGACTGTACTAAGTGTGGTCGAGTATAGAGGGGTGTTTTGTGGGTTTTTAAGGCTGATAATGATTATTACTGAGACATTTGGAGTCGATATTCATTTGCAGTGAATGGAAGTATTTAAAATCTTGGAGTTAAACTTACAAGAACACAAACTTTAACAGAAAACTTTGTTGATAGGTTTTTGTTTTGTTTACAGATGTTAAGTTAAAGGAGCTTTATTCGTGACGTATAACCAATCAAATCACTCCAGAAGACAGAGCGACCACAGGTAGATAAAGGTTCAGAGCCAATGTAGCGACATTTTTAAATTTATTTACTACCGTAAATCAGTAAAAAATAAAATACTGATAATCAGTAAATCAGTCAGCCCACAATTACTACAATTCTACAATGTATGTCTCTTTCCTTTGACTTGTTATTTGTACAATATACAATGTATATGATGGCGTTTTTTCATACCAAAGGCTATACTATGATGTTTTCTAAGAGACATACTATGTTACTCTGTTCTGGCCCTGGGCTGCTGCACTCCTCCTCTGTTGTTTTCTGGATTGTACTCAGCTGCATGCCTTCGTCCACCCGGCCTCCGTTGACTCGTCCCGCCTGCCGTCTCTGGAGCTGAAGCTGGATTGGAACAGACCAAAGTACAGTCCAATCACGATGCCAGCTGCCTCTCAAAAGGCTCCTTCATCTGGTGGAACTTCTTCTGAGGGGAAGCTGAGCTGGCCCGGCAGAACTTTGGAGATGTGTTCCAGTGGTTGGTGGATGTGTGGGGAGATAGAGAGGGACCTTTGAAATGTTCAGAAAGGAAAACAGGAAACCCATTGGTAGTTTTAGTTTAGGGTGCTACTGCGATGTGTTTTTGGGCTTGAAGAGGTGAACAGGAAGAGGTTTTTTTTGTATTGATTATGTTTTACTTTGTTCCTGGTTGGAATGCCCATCAATGTCAACATGAAGTTCACTTTGAGTTCTGTTTATTTATTTTTATTTTACTAACACCCATTTGCTTTTAACCCCCTCACATGTTGTGTTGTTGTAAACTTCCTCTTTCAAATAAATACTCGTCTAACCCTCTGGAAACCAGCGTTTGGACTGTTTTTGTGTTGCTCCTCACCTACTTCAGACAGCCGGGAAAAAACAACGTTTTGTGGACCAAAGGCTATACTATGACGTTTTTAGAGCGACACACTATACTATGACGTTTCAAGAGCGACATGCTATACTATGACGTTTTAAGAGCGACATGCTATACTATGATGTTTTTTGGGCGACATGCTATATTATGATGTTTTTTGGATGACATGCTATACTCTGACATTTTTTGGACAACATGCTATGCTATGACGTTTTTAGAGCAACATGCTATACTATGACATTTTTAGAGCGACATGCTATATGATGACGTTTTTTTGGACAACATGCTATACAATGATGTCTTTAGAGCGACATGGTATACGTAGACATTTTTTGGACGATATGCTATACAATGACATTTGTTGAGCGACATGGTAAACTATGACGTTTTTAGAGCGACATGCTACACTATGACATTTTTAGACCAAAGGCTATACTTTGACGTTTTTTGGACGACATGCTATACTGTGACAATTTTAAAGAGACATACTATACTATGATGTTGTTTGGACGACATGCTATACTATGATTTTTTTTGGACAACATGCTACGCTGTGACATTTTTTGGACCAAAGGCTATACAATGACATTTTTAGAGCGACATGCTATACAATGACATTTTTTGAGCGACATGCTAAACAATGACGTTTTTTGAGTGACATGCTATACTATGACGTTTTTAGGTCAAAGGCTATGTAATGACATTTTTAGAGCGACATGCTATACAATGACGTTTTTTGAGTGATATGCTATACTATGACGTTTGTTGGACCAAAAGCTATACTATGACGTTTTTAGAGTGACATGCTATACTATGACAATTTTAGAGTGACATGCTATACTATTATGTTTTTTGGGTGACATGCTATACTATGACGTTTTTAGAGCGACATGCTATACTATAATGTTTTTAGAGCGACATGCTATACCATGATGTTTTCTGGATGACATACTAAGCTATGATGTTTTTTGGACCAAAGGATATACTGTTTTTAGAGCAATAAGCTATACCATGATGTTTTTTGGACGACATGCTATGTTATGACGTGTTTCGGGTGACATGCTATACTATGACGTTTTTAGAGCAACATGCTATACTATGACATTTTTTGGACCAAAGGCCATACTATGACGTTTTTAGAGCGACATGCTATACTATGATATTTGTTGGGGGACACTCTATCCTATAGGCTTTTTAAATTGACATATTACTATGACTTTTTTTTCTTTCAGTTTTTTTTCGTTTTTAGCAACATACAAGAATTTGAACAGTTTTAAAAATTACTATACTTTTACTTGTGCAATGAAATATTATTCTATGGCATTTTTTAGACGACATATACTCTGATGTTTTCTTGAAAAACATACTATTTTGACAATATACTGCACTATGACATTTTTTGAACCACATATCATACATGACAATTTTAGACAACATCCTATCATTTTGCACTTTTTGAACCACATAATAATCAGTTGGGTTTTTTTGCCGACATGCTATACTATGAACTACAGGCCAGACTATGTTATTCTTGAAAAGTATACTATACTTTGACATCTTCTGAACTACATCCTATACTATGGCATTATACACAGAGTGCTTTGGTTACATGTTGATTTATAATCTAGATTTTTTTCTGTTTTGTTTTTTGACGGGATCACCACAGACCTGACCGTGAACACCGTTGACACCCACCCGAGGGAGACGCTGCCTAAGATCTCAAGGCTGCTTGGTCGTGGTCTTTCTTGCCCTGCTCCAGAACGCCTTCATCAACTACGTCTTCTTTTGAAGAGGCCCTCAGATGCTGCAATCTCTGACCTTAAGGAGCAACTGCTACTTTCACTCTGTAATGAGACGGTGGTTATTTTAAAGACCCAGCTCCTGTTGGCTTTGAAAGAAAGTTTAATACCCATCAAAATGAAACTACAGACAGTTAAATCTGAGCTGTCGGTCAGTATTTCAAACATCAAGTCCGACCCGGCTGCCCTAAAGCACGCTGTGGGTGAAAAATCCACATCACCGAAGACATCGTCACACTCCAAAGCAGAGCACCTGTCTGCTGAACTTTTAAAAGTGGACTATAAATGTGAAGAATGTGAGCAGCAGCAGACTGTGAGCAGCGGAACAGATGTGATCAGAAAGAAGTCATTTTCTTTTTTATTTTCTTTCTGGTTGACTTGATGCTGTCAGATGCAGATGTTGGAGCTGATTCTGATCTTTCAGGATAAAAAGCTGCTTTTCCTTCACAGACTTCAGGAAATTATTCTCTCAGGTTTTCTCTGCTATTTATATTTTTATTATCTGGGATTATTTCATTATTTCTTTATTGTAAAAATAACGTTTGAGGTATAAAGACTCATTTAGTTATTTTAATCCTGAAATCTTTGATGTAGCAGAACTAAACTTCCATTTTCCTTCTTGTACTTCTGATACTAGAACTAAACGTATCTTCAACACGGATCATCTGCTTTTAATGAATCAGCAGCAACATCACAACAATAAATGAGATGATTTTCAACAAATTCATGAAACTGATGTCATTTAAAACTATCAGTCTGTTTTAGTGTCAAATTAAAGCTGATTACTGACAACTAGAACATTAACGTTACTGTTTTAATCACATTTAAGTTTCCTGAACGTTACATTAATGTCAACCAGCCACAGTTTTATGAACTTAATGAACCACATTACAGGAACACAACACACTTCAGCTGTTTACATGAAACTCAACACATTAGCTTGATGCTACGTTAGCTTTAATCAGGCTACGACTGAGCAGCTAGCTCGGTTAGCATCGCTAATATTAAAGCTAATATTTACTATGCTAACTTTCTTCTCTGGTCAACACACACTGAAACAAACTCCACCAACATCTGGAGTGCATGGCACACATTATATCTGACACTAAAGCTGCATATAAAGTGCATTAAAAGCGGCACTGATACGAAAATAAACATTTACTTACAGAACTATTAGAGTCCTTTCAGTGTCTGCTGGTAGAATCAGCCGAAGGTAGAAAACTGGTTAAAACAAGCCAACGGGCAGGAAAACCGTGGAAAATGTTCTGCTGCTCCACCGATAAATAAACCAACAGTTATTATATCAGAATTAATCCAAACGAGGAGAGTAGAGTCTCTGCTGCCTCCTCCATAGAACCTGTCAATCATTCCAGACCGGACAGTCAATCAAGTAGTCCCGCCCCCTGGCTTCGCAACACTTTAACGCTCTATAAAAAAAATCAATATTGATTTATTTTAGGATCGGCTACCTGATCTCTCATTTTGACCATGAAAACTCACGAAAAAAAAATTATGTACAGTCTATGCACCGTACTCTGTTTGGCTCTACACTTGCTGGTGACCATTTCCGGTCTCAGAAAATGAAAAAACGGACCTTTTTTTCGTTTCTGTCTCTTACTGATTTTACTTTCTTGTTCTTCTAAATATAAAACGAAAATCAAAGCATTTAAAAAAAAAAAAATCGTATATCTCTTTTTGATCATGAAAAGGAAAAACGCCTTGTATTTCAATTTTAATTTTTGTATTTTAAAACGAAAATCAAATAACCACTCGTTTTTTGTTTTTCAATACCCGTTTCAGAACGGAAAATCCAATTACCAGATCCGTACACGGACCCCCACCTGGGCACATTTCTCCTAATCTAACTTAAGCCAATGCAGGTTCTTTTAATATAAATAAACTCTTTGATTTCGTATGTTTTGCTGTTGCGATGAAGATCATGCTTGATTTATTGTTTCTCTATTCATATGCAATCCAAAACAGATCATTGAAAGCTTGCATTGTCCTAAATAATGCTACAGGGATCATTGACAGTACGACAGGGATGGACCATGAATGGACCTGCTCTGAGATCAGCCAAAATGACAGAGCTCTCACTAGGATCCTCTTTCGCGACACTGCCGAAGACATAACAGTTGTACAAAGCCAGACTCAAAAATAAATATTCATTATATGAGACAAATAAGCGTTGCTGAAGACACTGTCAATAAGTAGTCGACTGAAAGTTTTTGGGACAAAATCCAGCAAGAAAACCACATATTTGAGAGCAAAAGACGGACTTCTACTGGAGGACGCATCGTATTCATAAACGATCTTTTCCCCGTGACGCTTCTTTTGCGCGAAACTCAAGCAGGAAAGCTAAAGTTCAGGTGGACTAGTTAGAAATGAGTAAAAAAGACAACGGTGAGTGAAGAGTTGTGTTTATGTTTGAATGTTTTCGGCTGTAGTCAGCTACATGGGGTGTCAGAACGGAACAAAATATGCTTGTTAGATGTCACTGATTAGTTAAAAAGTTTAGCGAAAATGCTATATGTATGCTAATGCTAGCTACCTATATATATGGCATATTGATATGCTAATGTTAGCTTAGCCCGGCGATTTATTGTGAAGTTCCTCCATAGACGCCCACGTTTACACAATGACACATTTGTTTTAAGCATCCACGTCGTAAATACATCGTATGTGTTCGATATTCCATATAATAGGATCTAAATGTGTTGTTTAGGGAGGAAATTGTCTCGGAAAAGCGAAGAACAAAGAGAAATTAAGATACCATCTAGGAAAACAACTCAAGTAATATCAGAAATGGCATAAAAGTCTATGTGTGATTTTTTTTAGCAGTGTTTCAGGTCTATTAAGTGTAATATAGGAACTTTAGGTACAAGCTGTTATGATCGGACTACCTTGCTGTCATTCACAGGAGCGTCAGTCATCCTTGCCTACCTGAATGAGAAAAACCGACCTTACAGTGCTCAGGATGTCTTCTGCAATTTACAAAAGCAGCATGGGTTGGGCAAAACGGTGAGAATGTGATGTGTATCAATACATGAGTAGATTTTGTTTGAAAATTTAGGGGAACACAATTTGTGAGTGTCTAACAATTTGTCGTTTATTTTTATGCACCAGTTTGGGCCTTTTTTTGCATCAGTTTGTTTCAGAAATTATTCTTGGAAAGGTAAAACCAAGATTCCGGCAGTAAGGGTGTCACTCATTCTGTATGCCTTTCAAATATTTATTTACCAGTAGATTAACTTTACAAGGCATGTTTTTTACTTGTTCTAAATATTGAGGGAGTCACATCTCCTGCATCCTCACTGAAATCTAAGTGCATCCATCCATGAAGTGCTTCTCTGGCAAATATTTATTGATTGCACATTTTCTCCACCAGGCCGTGGTCAAAGCCATGGAGCTGCTGGCTCTGGAGGGTAAGATAAAGGAGAAAACTTACGGCAAGCAGAAGATTTATTTTGCCGATCAGGTTAGTCCGTTCACCTGGAATGTTGCCCTGCTCTGCACATGAATATATGCAACCATAATCTGACTGCTGCTGCTAATCTCTCCCTCAGGCTCAGTTCAAAGATGTGAACGATGCAGACCTGAAAGCAATGGACTCTCAGATCTCAGAGCTCAGTGCAGAGGTGCAGTCGCTCACTCAGACCTGCAGACAGCTCGATGCAGGTGAAGTATACTGCTGATCTCTGCAAGCTGGTACTATTTGTTTCTGAGAGCACAGTTGTAGGCCATAGCATGTTGCAGTTTGATACGGTACATGGTTTGCATTAGACTTGTCCACACTCTTGTTTTTGTTGTGCTGCATTTCTTTGAAGGAGGATGTTGTGTAACCATGTGTGAAATCTGTAATAACAGAGCTGAAGGAGCTGAACAGCTCCCTCACTACAGAGGAAATGGTGTCCGAGATCCAAGAGCTAAAAACAGAATGTTCTGGATACAGAGCGCGTCTGGAGAAGATAAAGTCTGCAACGAATCACGTCACACCAGAAGAAAAAGAAAAGGTGTGGATCTATGTTTTCTTCTGACAGCAAACCACCTATTGTGAATATACTACTGTTGGTGTTTGTCTCCATTTCCAGCACAGTGAGGTTTTTGTTAATATTCTAATTTACAGGTTTACAAAGAGCGAGATGTTTACGTCAAAGAGTGGAGAAAGAGGAAGAGACTGGTAATGCATGTTTTTACTAAAGCACATGTTGAAATTACACAGATGAGTAACAAATTAAATGAAATGCCTCAACCCTTGGTTCTAAGAATCATATGCTATGGCCCTCAGTCACCAGATCTTAACCAAATTGGGAGATTGTTACTAGAGAAAGAAATGAGGGACTATCTTTTGGAAGAATGGTGTTCATCCCCCAGTAGACTTCCAGAAATTTGGAGAATCAATGCCAAGGTGCATTGAGGTGTTTTGGCTATATGTGGCAGTCCACCTTTTCCATGTTGATTTTTCCAATAGTTTGTCATCCATCTGGAGCTCCTCTAAAGCCAGATGTTTAATATGTATTATGTTACTGTGATACAATAAAAGCACCACATGGAAAAGTAATTAAGGGGTTTTATACACACCCATGATCATACTGCTATGACTTAAAGGTTCAAGTTGTTCTGAAAATGTGTTGTGCTTTGTCTCCGTCAGGCTTCAGACATGATAAATGCAATCCTGGAGGGATATCCAAAGAGCAAAAAGGAGTTCCTGGTGAGTTGAAGAAGCTAATAAAATGTTTCAAAACCTAAAGTTCCTGCCATCACCGACTGTGTTTTGCTTCCTTGCAGGATGAAGCTGGAGTGGAGACTGATGAGGACTGCAAGGTGGCCGTTCCAAGTACTTGAATGAGAAAACGCAGCTGTCTCATCAATGTAAGCCTGTGTGGTAGCTTAGAAAACAGGTTACAATCAGAGCAGTCCGAGCCATAACATACACTTTATTTAAGGCCTTTCTTTTGAATGAACAGTACACATTTAATAGATCTTGAATTGAAGTAGCATTTTAACTTAAGGTATATATATATATACATATATATATATATATATATATATATATATATATATATATATATATATATATATATATATATATATATATATACACACAAAAAAAGCCCTTTTGCTTGTGAACGTTAAGTCACATCATTTGACAGCACTAATGGATGCTTGTAATTTCATAGTCAAAACTGATTTTTCACTTTTTTGAAGCCATTAAACCAATGCGGAGCTTACAGTGTAAATATCAAGAGCTATACGTTAAAGCTTTAAGAGCTACACATTCTTTGTTGTTATTGTACATCCATGTTACTGTAAATGTTTTTGAAATGACAAATTAACCACAATGTATAAAGCCTGGTTATAGGTGAATAATATGGTTGTAATTAACTGTCCCATTCTCTCCTTTTTATCATCGTTGTAGTTTTGTTTGCCCAGTTATTAAATGTTCATAAAAGTATCTTCTGATGTTGAAGCTCAACAATAATTTCACAACTCTTGTCGTTCTCAATTATCTTCAAATATAAACAGTTTTACACGTTTGACTAAACAATTCTACACCATTGCAAACTACAGCCTCATTAATTAATACACATCTAAATTGCAACCCAGTATAAATCAATGCTCAACATTATCTTTGTAAAAGCAGTTTTTGGCTCAGCTATTGCACTGCATTACATTCTACAAGTATAAAATGTAATATTAATGAAAATATTGTACTTGTAGCAACAAGACAAGAATTTAAGTTGCTTGAGAAAAGAATCCTCAAAAAACAACACAAAAACCTACAATCTGAAACTTTAATCAAAATAAACACATACTTAACATTTTTATTATATAATATATATACAAGATGGGCAACAAATTAAAATTCTGAGTAAGGTGTTGGGCCACCATGTGCCACCAGAACAGCTTCAAAGTGCCTTGGCATTATTTTTCAAGTCTCTGGAACGCTAGTGGAGGTATGAAACACCATCCTATAAAAAGATATTCCCTTTATTTGGTGTTTTGATGATGGTGGTGGAGAGCGCTATCTTACACTTCAATCCAAAATCTGACATACATGTTCAATTGTGGCGCAAAGACCATAGCATATGAATGCCATCATTTTCAAACTCATCAAAGCATTCAGTGACCCCTTGTGCCCTATGGATGGGGCATGATCACCCCCATCCAGACAGAAAGGTTTCATCATAGGATAAAAAATAATCACTCAGAATAACTTTGCATTGATTTGAACCCAAACCATGCCAGCAAAATGACCCCAAACCACCACACCTGCACTGTTCTCTTGGCATACACATAAAATAACGAATGACTCAACTGAGAATTTCTCACTTTTCTGTAGCCCAGTGCACCATTCATTTCTCTCAAATGTGCTTTTATCTTTGTAAAGAGCCGTTTATGCATTGCAACCCTACAATAATATCCCTATGAAATTTTTAATGGACTTTCCTTGCTGACAATCTGATCACAACCTGGGCTAATGTTTTCAGTCACCCTTTCACACTGCACTGGTCATCAAATGTGCTCGTCTAGACTCCTTATAGATCTAAAATACAGATGTCACTGTTCCTTTTAAACCAGTGTGTGCATTCATTATGACTGAAGCTCCTGCCATCCCTGCCACAATGAACCCTACTTCAAAGTCATGTCTGCCCAATCCCAATATCCACGTTGCCTTTGGGATTGGGCCTTAGATCTTTTCCTCTTGCCATCTTGATTCAAAGTCTAAATCAACTGGGCCTGTTCATGCTTTTTCTACATCGCAGAGCATGACTGGATTTTAACTGCGACGCTCACACAAAATAATGAGATCTTACTGCTGCATGTCACGCTTGAGATGCCAGCGTCTTTGCCTGCTTGTCACTGCTGCATTTATATAAACCTTATACTCAGCCACAATAACGGTAGTTATGAAACACTGTATAGCTGATGCTTGTTATTGTGTGGTAGCATAGTGGTGGAATATCTTCTACTAGCTGCTAAGGTTCAGGAGTGACTGAATGTTTGTGCACTGAGGTTGAGAGGAGCCCTTTAGTTCAACATTAGGCTACAAATGCTTTGCTGAATGTGACAGAAGAGAGGATGTAGACTTATGAGTTTTCTGTCACCGCTCTCTTTATGTCCATTAGTTAAACAGACGGGCAGCAGAAGCAACAGTGAGATTACGATACTGACTTGCCGCAGAAGGGCAACTCTTGGTAATCCAAGTAGATGCACATGACAGCATTCGGCCTGCCTGTTGCATTAAATTGTCAATTTAACTGACTTCTTTACTCTTGTGTTTTCCCTGAAGAATAACAGTCACATGAAGCTGAGACACTTAGCTATCTATGTACAGCTGCATATGTACACTTACAATCAAAAAGAGATCATCAAATGATCCTAACTGCTTAATGCAATGCTGCCTTTCATCTCTGAACATACCATGTGATGAGGTAATCCAATTACAGCCAAGGAGTCACTGATGAGTTGAAGTGAGTGTAAATACTGTGGCATGGCCTGAGGCTGATTGATGTTTTTTACTCCACACTGAGAGGCCAGAGTAAACCCAAAGTCAATTTCTGGGAGTTAACCTGAGGTTTCCCTCGATCAATAAAGCTGACCGTTGAGCTGCCGGAGCACTCCAACGACAAACTCTCGCAGCGTCTAGGAAAGAACAGAAGCAGCACAAAATAGTTACCTCGGCAATAACAAGGCAGGGCTTAACGTAACAACAATGCCTGATGTGCTGTCCACAATCCATCAAAAATGCACCTTACCTGTGGCTTACAGTGCTCCTCAATCCAGCTGAAAACACAGGCAGACAGTTCCTGAAAGCTGCTCATTGAAACAGAGTTACTGAAAGACTGGAACAGGGAGTCCATGATGCTCTGAAAGATGTTGAACTTGACCTGGTCAGACACCTGGTCCTCTCCCTGCTGGGGGTTGTTCTGGTGGGCCTTCACTATGTGCTCATAGTTTCTATTTGGAGAGACAAACATGTTTACTGTCATTACACAATTTAAATATTGTCTCTTTCATAAACAAATAATTCATTTCCAGAATTCTTTACTAGGATGAATTGGTTTGCATTAAAAATCCTAACACTGCACTTAAAGTTTCTATATGTGGATGATAGTTCTTTGCATTTTTACTTTAAATCTGATATTGCCTACACACTCTGTCAGGGTTGCCATCAAAGCATTTCTGACTCAACAGTTTTCTCTCATTGTCCACGATCAGCATTTCTTTAAAAATGTTCTTCTCTTCATCTGTCTGGATACAGAACATTCATGACTGCGGAATGAAAACAAAGCAAGTATCTTTACAGGGTTTGGGGAAGTCTTAGTTTGCAAAAATGTAGGTCTAATGGAAAAAGTAGCTTGGCAGGGAAAGTTTGAACCAGACTATCTCACGTTTTCATGATCTTAAGTGCCATCACTTCTTTCCTCAGGACGGAAACATCCTCCTCTTGCTTCTTCTTCTCTTTATGAAGAAAATGGATGTAGTCAATCGCTAAAAAAGAAAGAATGAATGCAACATTTTTTCAGAGCCCAGATTTAAGTAAATTGTGGAAAGTTAAATATCTATATAAGGAAGTTGTCCATTAAACACCATCTGTTATAGATCGAAAATCTGCTGCTTCCTCTTTTTTCTCATAAAAAAGCCCCAGCAGGAGTAGACACATCTGTTCTGCATTATATTTTTGCCCTACATTTTCTTTACTGTTTAATCACATCATGTGAGACTATCTGTGAAAAGGAGCTGAAAGTATAATAAAATGAAGCTGAAAAGAGCAATAAAACCATAATCCTTCCAGTTTTAAAAACAAGTTTAACCACTTAAATGCACATCACTTACAAAATTTTACTAACATGGACAGGTTTTGAGGTCAAATGATGAATTTTTTAGATTCTACATATTTATCAGCTCCACCGTGGCTGGCTTCAGGGGATTAAACAATGTGCCAAGGGATTTATGCCTGTATAAACATGAAAATTTGCACTCCCACCTTAACTTTAAAGTTGTTGAACACCTAAGGTAATCTTTACAAGTAGCCAGAGTATTAAACTATGCTGTCCAAAGGTTATGTTGAAGACACCTTACTTTTCTGCAGTATAGTGGCCTTGCTGATCTTCTGTGCTCCCACTGCGAATTCAGATTGCTGCTGGCAGGTCGGTACAATTGATTGGAGGTCATCATATCCTTTCTAATGTTAACAAATGAGCCATTAGCAACTACTAAAAAAAGAAGACACCTTTAAAACTTTAGAAAGTGTGTTGCTCATCTGAGGTACGTCACACAGCTACATCCTTTTGCAGTGTAGAGTAGCTTTACCTTGATGGCATCCCTACGCTTTTGCTCTGCTTGTGTGTGGGCCTGTCGCCGTCGATCCTTCTTATAGTCCTTATATGATGTCTCGTGCCTGTAGTCACTGTCTTCATCGTCTATTTAGGAACACAGGGAGACTCAACATGACATATCATACTGGCAGAGCATCTGTTTGCTCACTGACAAAATTAACAATGTAGCTTGTTTTTAACATAGTGGGGATTAATCAATTTTTACTAACTGGCCTGAAACCAGAATACATTACAAATCAAAAGATTACCTAGAAGATATATTTATATGATTTGGAACTCTGGAATCATCCCTATCTTGACTTTGTCCCGACTTACAAATGAAGTCAAGAGTGACATACTGTTCCATCTTGGTGGAGAAGTTAATTCATTCTTCAGTCAAGTAAAAATAATGACTTTAGACTTTAAAAATTGTTGACAGAATTTAAACAAAACTAAAAAAATGTGGAACACTTCTGAACCCAGTGAGTTTGATTAAACATGTAATTATCAAGTATATATTTTAATTTTTCTAAGTGTTTGAAAGTCCCTTCTTTGACATTTTTTTCACTTACATGCTCCTCTACTGGGCCAGACCAATTAAGTATCACGACTGGCACAGAAAAAGATAGCAAAATGCAACACAGCAACCAGGGGTGGAAATGACAAATTACAATTACTCCTATTACAAAAACACTGCTGAAATACCTGTACCTTTCTGAGTTTTTTTCTTTTTTTTAATGTATGCATTTCATTTTCATTTTGAGGTATTTTAAATTTAAATTTAGGTTGAACATGAAGAAAATCCTTGGGAAACAAAAGCAAAAAGCAAACATTTCTATTACAATTTAAACATTTTACACACATGCACACACGTACGCAAGTCTCTTAAAACTGTCGGCGAGCTCAAGTCCCCTCCATTACAGACACAGTACCTGTATTTGGAACTGAAGAAGCACTTGTTGAGCCAATGCTATTGGCCCTGGACACGACGGTACCCTTTCGGGCATTTTCAGCAAAGAAACCTAATGAACAAGACAGCAGTCATCAAACCTTTTTTAACAACAAGACCGAAAATAAATTGATATACATCTAATATCAACTGTATAATCATAGAGACCAGAGAGGTCGCTGTCACATGGCCTTAACATAAAATAATGTGACAAAAGCCAAA
This sequence comes from Amphiprion ocellaris, assembly GCF_022539595.1. Classification (NCBI taxonomy): domain Eukaryota; kingdom Metazoa; phylum Chordata; class Actinopteri; family Pomacentridae; genus Amphiprion; species Amphiprion ocellaris. The sequence goes on from NC_072784.1 coordinate 18,441,589, forward strand.
ATATGTACGGATTGAATACTCACTGGGGTCAAAGCCACTGTCGCTGAAAGCACCGTCTGTCTGCTGAGCCATCACCACGCAGCAGATGATGGAAAGAGGACAAATAGAGGTTGAGAGGCTGGGATAACAAGGGGGAAATTTGCCTGCCCTATATACACTACCAGTCACAAGTTTGGACACACCTTCTCATTTAATAGTTTTTCTTTATTTTCATGACTATTTACAATGTAGATTCTCACTGAAGCGTCAAAACTATAAATGAGCACATGTGGAAATATGTACTAAACAAGCAATTGTGAAATAACTCTAAATATGTTTTATATTTTAGATTCTTGAAAGTAGCCACCATTTACATTGATTACTGCTTTTCAGACTCTTGGCATTCTCTCCATGAGCTTCATGAGGTAGTCTCCTGAAATGGTTTTCGGGTATGCCTTGTCTAGGTTAATTTGTGGAATTTCTTGCCTTCTGAATGGGGTTAGGACCATCGGTTGTGTTGTGCAGAAATCTGGTTGGTACACAGTTGACAGCCCTATTTGTCAACTGTTAGAATCCATATTATGACAAGAACTAATCAGCTAAGTAAAGAGAAACAACAGTCCATCATTACTTTAAGACTGAAGGTCAGTCTGTCCAGAAAATTGCAAAAACTTTGACTGGATCCCGAAGTGCAGTCGCAAAAAGCATCAAGTACGACGACAAAACTGACTCACATGAGGACCGCACCAGGAAAGGAAGAGTAAGAGTCACCTCTGGTGCTGAGGATTAGGGTTGCTTCTAAGTTCATCCGAATCGCCAGCCTCAGAAATCGCAAGTTAACAGCACCTCAGATTAGAGCCCAGATAAATGCCACACAGAGTTCTAGTAGCAGACACATCTCTACATCAACTGTTCAGAGGAGACTGAACCAATCAGGCCTTTATGGTCAAATAGCTGCTAAGATTTGAGCTCTTTGGTTGCATCCGCCGTGTCTTTGTGCGATGCAGAAAAGGTGAACAGATGGTCTCTACATGCATGGTTCCCACCATGAAGCATGGAGGAGGTGGTGTGATGGTGTGGGGTGCTTTGCTGGTGACACTGTTGGGGATTTATTCAAAATTGAAGGCACACTGAACCAGCATAGCTACCTGTCCTGTTGAAAAATAAATGATGGTCCAACTAAACACAAACCAGATGAGATGGCATGTTGTCTATGGCGCCAAACACACCGCTAGGCTGTGTAAGGGCTATCTGACCAAGAAAGACAGTGATGGAGTGCTGCATCAGATGACCTGGCCTCCACAGTCACCTGACCTAAACCCAATCCAGTTGGTTTGGGATGAGATGGACCACAGAGTGAAGGCAAAAGGGCCAACAAGTGCTCAGGATCTCTGGGAACTCCTTTCAAGACTGTTGGAAAACCATTTCAGGTGACTACCTCATGAAGCTCATCAAGCTCATTTTGAAGAATCTAAAATATAAAACATGTTTTGACTTATTTCACAATTTCTTGTTTACTACATAATTCCATAATTGCCTTCAGTGAGAATCCATCTCCACCGGCGGACAATTTAGAGTTACCAGTTAACCTCAGCATGTTTTTGGACTGTGGGAGGAAGCCGGAGTACCCGGAGAAAACACACGCATGCACAAGGAGAACATACCATGCAGACATAACTCCATGCAGAAAAGAGGGGACGTGGAGCGAGGATCTTCTAGCTGCAAGGCAAAAGTGCTAATCCCCTTCGGTGACAATCTACAATGTAAATAGTCATGAAAATAAAGAAAACCCCATTAAATGAGAAGGTGCGTCCAAACTTTTTACTGGTAGTGTATGCTGACAAAAGACCAATGACAGGGCTGTTTAAACCCCCACTGAGCATTGTCCTGATTTGCTCAATTTAAGTATACAAGAGGTTAAAAGCTGCAACAAATAAGTACCTCAATCACAAATCTGCTGTTTGATCTAGGGCACCACAGCACAATAGCTACTTAAATTTGTGGTTCCCAAAGCTGGTGCCAGTCTTTCCAGTGATTTCAGTGAGAAAAAAAAATCAAAAATGTGTAAATAGATTAAATTTAAAAAACTGCTATCTCCACCTACTATCATAATAAAAGGAGAACTGATATAAACAGCCTGATTTAGGGGTCCCCGGCATGACCACAATTGGGAGCTGTCATTTTAATGACATATCACAGGGGTGTTAATTTACATGACCAAGTATGAGACAACTGCTTTGCCATTAATAACAGCTAGAATTTTGTCTAACAAGGCAAAGTGGGCACAGTCATTTCTTAAACACAAATATGTCATTTTCTGCGGCTAGACTGTTCAATTAAGCACTTACTTAAAACGAGGAAATAACAACAGCAATGAGTGAAGTCCTTTGTGAGGGTGAATATGTATTTTATAACAAATAAACCAATTTGAGGAACACGACTTGCCCCTTCAGGAGGCTTTGTTTACCCAACTAGCTAGCTAGCACACGGCTACAGTTTTCGAACGTTTCCAGACGTCAGCAAGCTAACGTTAGCTAGCTGTGAAGCTAACAAAGCCCCGTTCTCACATTAGAACAACTTTAACGTTTAAACCGCACGGTGTTTGTCACGTATCACTGCTGTCACACACCACAGGTACAAGCGAATTTAGCAAAAAGTAGAAGCTGACAAATACGATTAACTTACTTTCCAGTGGTCCTCAGGAGACATTGTCGGGTCCGTCATTTTGGAACGCAAAATAACTAATAGCGCTGTTGCCTTCAGGTACTTCACGTAAACACCTACTTCAGAACACTGTCCAAATACAAAAAATAATTACGATCTCTCACAGATCCAGCTGCATCGAAGTAAAAGCGTCAGTAATTCTTATACCCTCAAAATAATACCTCGAAGCCACAAGAAACATAAAAGCCACCTCAACAGAACTAATTCGTGTAAACTTTGATCCAAGCGTTATAAGTTACTGAAGCAGCTGAGAGTCATAGTGTTTGTTTGTATAAATATTTAAGACTTTTTTGCTACCTGAGTCACGTCCGCTATGCTCATTTAAAAGATCTTGAACACTGATGTCGAGGATGGTAAGTTTCAATATCCGGGAGACCTTGAATGCATCGCTGCTACATGCAGTACTTTCCTTCAAACACAGAGAGGTGCTGTTTGACAGTTCTTCTCACATTAAGTCTACCTTTACCTGACTGATAAAAACAATCTGCAATCAGGTGAAGGGAAAATACCAAAACATCTGTAACCCCAGGCCTAAGCTAAGATGGCTGCAGGAGAATGAAAAGCTGCAGTGCAGAGAACATGATTGAATGATAAATTGGGGAAGAGCTTGCTGGTTAATTCCACAGCTACACCTGATGATCTGTTAACGCACCCAACCCTGGGCACTTTCTGCTTTCTTTCATTCCTGTACTACCTTATCTTACTCATCATCCACCTACTATGTGCACGGTACGCTTAACGGTTAGAATGTTTTTCTTCCACCCTGTCCTCCACCCAAGGTTCTGTTGCTGTCATGCACAGGAAGTTACTCTTCTGCTTTTGCGCTTCTGTGGTTTCTGTCTGCGTTACAGAGTGTGTCACACTCCCCTCTCCTTCCTCTCACACGCAGGCCTCAATGCTGCACTCACCAGAGGAGTTCTCGGTCAACCAGGGTAGAGAATAGAGGGGTGAGACATAGGCAGGTCTTTTTTTTTAGAGTTCCAACAGGCCCTAACAAGGCTTCTTACCTTATTCTCAAAGGTACCTGCAGACAGAGTTGGCTAATGAGAGGGCAAGCATGAGGACAACCTACCCTTTCTCATCACCCGCCCTGTCCTCAGGACCGAGGCAGATTTGGTAAACCAGAGACTTGGTGTTTTTCCACCCGAAAGCCTCAATTTGGTCTTCTTGTTTTTATCATTTGGAGTGATCACCTTTCGTCACTCTGTTTTGGAATACACTGATTTCTTAGAAGAAAGGGTTTGTGTAAAGCTTTCCTCCTGGATTACTTGTGGAGATTAGTGATGGGGAATGCGGCTGCAGGGGGCCTGGAGCAAGAACCGGCTGAGGGCCGAGAGGCCAGGAACTCAGTCGGGGCAGCTCCAGCGATGAGTGACCCCACACCAACCTTGCAGAAGAAGCAGCCGGCTACCCCCAAACTTCCCATGCCCCCAGAGGATGAGCTGGAGGAGCGCTTCAATGTGGTGCTGGTGAGTGGCTGGGCGGGACGGGGGCCCACACCCTAATGGTATATGAAAACACACAGATTATGCATGAGGTTTTGTAGCAGGGTGTATTATGCAGGTAAATGTGATCTAGATGCACAGAAAAAAATGACACCAAATTCATCAGCTGTAATTTGAAACTGTTTAAAGTAACAAATGTTGAGTCTTGTTTTGTTCTCTAACTCACTGTTGCTGCCAAAAATCCACTTTACCCTAGCACAGACTGGATACGATGCCAGCCTTTTTCTGTTTACAGTCTTTTGGAATATCTAAAGTCATTTGTCAGGCAGGCAGACAGAGCCAAACCTTACAAAATGTGATTTAGCAGAGAGTCAAATGACCTGTCATTTTGTCCTGTTATATTTGTACAAAGGTCACCAATAACTGCTCCATTCAAAGTACAGCTATCGCTTTCAAAGTAGTGCTGTTAACAAGTCTCCATACACATCAACATACTTTTTTTCCCCCTGTTTGGTTTGAAAATGTAGGGCTAGGAATCGTGTGATTAGTCCCCTGCACGGGCAGCTGGCCCCAAGGGGAAGTTGAGCAACACATATTTACATGAGAGTGAACACAGGACCGGAAAACAACTGTTTCACCATTCTTTCACCAGTCTTACAACAACTTGGAAAGCATAAAATCCCATGATTAGTACTTAGCATAGGCCTGAGACATTATTTTGCTATATATTTGTATTGAACAACAAACATAAGTCTAATTTATTAGCCGTAACATAGAAGAATGTCACTTTAGCTAAAGATCTGGTTTTTATATGTTAGGGTGCTGTAGTTTATGTTAATGAGCATAAAGAGGTCAAAAAGTGAAGCAGATTTTTTTTTTCTAAATGGATTTTGAACTGTGGTGTCATGCTGGCATTTTTCAAACAATTTCATCAGGAAGTTAAAAATAGATAAGTTTTACTTCTTCAACCTCAAGATTAATTTTTTTTGCCTAAATAAGCTCAGTTTACAGAAAAATGAAACATTCTCATCTTTACTTTCTTGTCCTGCTCCACATAAGAACAACAGCATGACTTATGGGAGGGACATCTATGATGATGACCACCATCAATTGTCCAGACTGTGCTGTTTTAATTATGAGTGAATCGAAGGCTCAGAAATCAAGAAAATTCAGCTTCAGCGTAAAGAAATGAAATGAAATATTAGACATTTTACTGAGGTACAGACTTGTGACAAATTAAAGGAGAACCTGAAAGCTTGACCCTTACAGGGGCAGGGTTCTGCAGGGGAATGCTTTGCTGATTTTAAGGGGTAATTTCAACTGCAACATTGTTCTGAGTGGTTTCTTCCAAGACTACAGGCCTCCATCCATTGTGGCACAAAGGGGTCACTGACTGTTTTGATGAGTACAAAAATAATGTGAATCGAACGCACTGGCCTTCACAGTCACCAGATCTGAACCCAACAGAACAATTCTAGGAGCTTTTTGGACCACCGTGTGAGACAGCGTTCTCCACCATCGTCAAAGCACCAAATAATTGGATATAGTATGTCAGACAGAAAAGCCCCGCAGAGGACAGTCAGGGAAGCTGATCGGGTCATTGGACTTTCCCTCCCCTCTGTTCAGGAGCTTTTCCAGAGCCGATGCAGGACCAGGGCTCTGACCATCGTCAGAGACTCCTCACACCCTCTCCATAAACTCTTTAATCTGCTACTACCGGGGAAGCGTTTCAGGAGTGTCGGAGGAAGGACAGAAAGAATGATGAAAAGCTTCATTCCTCAGGCGGTCAGATTGTTGAATCACTGCTGACCAGTCTGCTGGGAGACGACGTCTCATCAATTATTGATGACAATAAAGATCTATTTGATTTGATTGGATTTTGATTTGAATACCTTTTGGAATAATTGGTGTTCTTACCTCCAGTAATATTCCAGAGACTTGTAGAATAAGTGCCACGGTGAAATGAAGCTTTTCTGGTGGAATTTGGTGAACAAACACTTTGCTATGACAATTTAAGTTTTTTTCCCGCTTCGTCTGCACGGTAAAAATAAACAAGAGTGTCCAGCTTAAAATAATTAGTAACTTTTCTTCCTCAAAATCTTGAGTTAGGAAAACTAAAGTTTCTCAGTTGTTTGCACAAGTATCTGACTTGCTTAAACTTAGAATATAGAGTTGGGGTGACATGGTGAAGCTGACGAGATAACAAATCAGCAGATGTTTTTTAGTGATCAACAAGATATTTAAAGTCGGACAAACCTAAATCCTTACCAAGGCAATATAGAAAGACTATTAAAACCAACAAAACTCATGTTTAAAGATTAAAAGATGAGCTTGTAATATTTAGTCATGCAAACATGATGATAAAAGTTGGCTCAACTAAGCATCTTAATGAATTAACTTCTCTTTTTTTAAGGCAGCTAGGGGACTATTTCAGGAGATGTTTATCTTAGCTGTAATGTTAAGTTCATATAGAAACTTGGACAGCAGACTCTGACTGCACAACTAATGTTTCTGTTTTCTAACTGCACTACATAAATAAGATTTGGTTTTTAAAAAGCCTAATGTTAAGTTATTTAAAAAGTAAGATTGAGGAAAGTAGGACTTGTTGCATTTATTGTAACTAAAATACAAATCGTTATTAATAATTACCAAATACAAGCTAAATTCTAATCAGTTCAAGAAAAGTACTCCGTCAAGGCTTCTCAGCCATGTCATTTCTGACGGCTGAAATCTTGAAAACATTCGTGGTAGAAATCACGGCACCATAGAATGAGGCCATTTAATATAGATGTACCCACAAACAAAATGATGTTGCACTGAGCAAAGGCGTGTGTTATGCATGTGTACGTTATGTACGGATACCGAATCGCGTGGCCTAAATATGTAGCGGGTGGGGGGAATTGATGGGACTTGGAAACACCACAAATTGATCAGTTGCTCCTTGTGTCATTTCCAACGGGTAAGTCCCAATAAGTCCACAGTGGTGGATTTGTAGTAGGATCGCAATCATGTGATCGTCAGCAGGCAGCTGACGTAGTGCTCACTTGTAGTCATAGTAACAGTGACTCTGTGCTACTATCTCGCAATGATACAGAAATTTTTAACAAATCCGTGGATCCAGACTATAAGCCGTATCACTGCCAAAATCTAATGAGGTGGTCCTTGTCTCATTTCTGACCTTCCCTGAAAATTTCATCCAAATCCGTAAATCCGTTTTTGAGTAATGTTGCTAACAGACAAACAGACGGACAAACGGACTCCGATTGTCACATAACTCCGTCGTTCCTTGGCGGAGTAATTACTGACAAGGTTTTTTAGTATTAGGATTCAATAAATGAACTATGCGTTAACACTCCATGTTCAAAGTCAGCCACAGAAATAGCATCACATGGGAAGAGAATGTGATGTGGTTTTGGGGTTATTGTTTTCACAATAGTTGTATAACATGTTGGGTTCGCCCACAAAATGAACAAAGTTGGCCTGTGCTACTTCATCCCTACTGCACCCTCCCTAGCTTTATCTGCAAGTATGACCTCACTTCTGTATTCAGCAGAATATTTCCTACATCTCTAAGACAGACCCACACTCAGACTTTAGTGTTTGCATCACCACCTCTGCAAGGAAATGAGAAGTGGAGAGAAGTACTTCTTTATTTCTGCGCTGTTTCTAAACTGAGGGACCTGACTTGATTCTTATGTTCGTAGAAGCTTAGTTAGTTACATGACCATTTTTTGAAAAGCGCTGTACCACAAAACCCACTTGAGGACCCCTCCCTTACACCATCAAGAATGAAGCTTTGAGTCCTCAGTACCAAAGCAATGTGCTATTTCCGTTTTTTTTTTTGTAGTTGTTTTTTTTGCATGTGTCTTTTTTTCAATGTGTGAGAAAGAAACTGCAAACTGCTGCTTGAGTACACACACGAGTAGACTGTAAATCCACACCCAAGAGTCAACTGAAATTAATCAACGTGTTCGTAAAGCATCGCTGTTTTAGAGAAGGAGGGAGAACAGTATAAAAAAGTATCTTAAAGGAAAACATTTATATATAGGAATATATTTCTACAGTTTATAAGTAGTCATATAAAGCACTTTAACTCTCAGAGTAAAGCGGTTTCTCTCCAATTCTTTTTCTTTTTAATAACTTTTTGTCTTTTTTTCCCCCTACACACTCCCCTGATTATGAATCAGTCATAAGACTTAATTTAGGTTCACAATTGATTCAATTCTTAAGACCTTTAAAAGGGAAATAACCTTTCTATCAGGAGACATTTCCCTGTAGGTTGAAGGTGATAACTCAAATTGAAACTGTCCTTTTGGGGCATTAATATATCAACTCTTCAGATGACTGAGCCAACCTGAATTGAAAAATTTTGGAGGTGTGGGGGGCTCTTGAATTGTAGAAAGTATAAAGTTGAAAAGATAACTAGATATATTGTACCGTTTATGATAAATAAGAATGTGATTATGCTATAAATCGCATTAGTTAAAGTGTAAACACATGCCAAAGGACAAACATCTCTTGTAAAGTTTATATGTTGTTAAATCTGACTTGAGATTAGAATACATCCATCTCAATAATTTCTTTATTATGGCCCAAATATGTAAATATTTGGAGGTACATGGTACCTATTGACAACCGTCACTACATACATGTAAACACTGAGTCATCTGTGCTTCCAGCAGGTAGTTACCACCCTTCTGCTTTGCTCTGAATGTGCGTGTGTGGTTTTATAGATTTGAATATTGTTGCACAAGGAGGAAATACAAAGCAATTACAACATATAGTAAAATAATTGTGTGCTGGAGAAAACTGAGGGGCCTAAGATGAAGTGTAACAAAATTTCTTTGAATCCCATTCTCACATAAACTTTAAAATCCATTTGATCACTTGGGGACTAAAACCATCTTTTTTGTCTCACTTTCAGAGCTACATGAACTTGCCTCCGGATAAACTGAAGCTGTTGAGTCAATATGACAATGACAAGAAATGGGAATTAGTCTGTGATCAGGTAAGAGGTTTGATTTGTTGATAATGAGTTGGTTTTAAACTTAAACCTCAACCCCAACATACGTCACCACACAGAGCAGGATTCTTGCACTGGTGCCCTCACTGGGACAGAGTTGACAGAAAGTACGTAGCAACACAAAATGGATTGTGTGTGTGGTAAAGAGCAGAGTGCAGTCTGAAAACCTTGCAGCATAGTTTCTGTGGTGGCAACCCATAGAGGCGTCGGCATGGAAACAGAGAGCGGTTTGTGTCTGTTGTATTTAACAGTACAGGCAAGAATAGCCTCAAATGCTGCCTGCTGGTAAAGTGCATCAAGCCCAGTCATCTGTTAGGGTTGTGGATAAAATTAACTGTGTCAAAAGCAAGCTTTGACTCTGTTCTCTGTAAATCTCTCCTCTACAGGAGCGTTTCCAGGTGAAGAGCCCCCCATCCGCTTACCTGACCAAGATCAAGAGCTTCTACCAGGATCAAGGAGGGGTGACTCGTAGGGTCAGTAGAAAGAATAACCTGCTTTTTTATATATATTTTTAATACATCTCATTTTTATGCCCACACAAGAATGTCTTATGATTTTTCTTTAGTTAAAGAAAAGGATCCAAGATGCCACTCAGGTTCTCAAAGATTTGGAGATATCCCTTCGCACCAATCACATTGGGTGAGCATGACAAGCTGGAATTGGTCCTAACTGATGTCCATTTAATTAATAAGCATTAAACATTTTAATGTAGATTTTAGTATGCCCAAAATATTTTCATTTCAGTGTAGCCTTCTTAGTGTTTTGTTGTTGTTGTTGCTTTCAATGTGGTCTCTAAGTTTAGCTCAACCTGTCTGGTGCAATACATTAAGTGCCACCAACAATAAATTTGTGGAAGAGGTAGCTCAACAAGTAGCAGAAATGGGCATTATTTTTCCTTTGCACTGAATTACATATTGGGGCTTTTTTTTTTTTTTTGCTTTATGATGCTACTAGTTGTCAAAAACTTGACAAGGTACCTTTAAGATAGGTGCTCAAGAAATGACTGTTAGGCCTTTGAAATACAGCAAATAAGATTAAAATGTAGCACAAGAGTCACATAAGGAAGAAACAACAACTGCCTCAGTCATGGTAGTTACACAACCATTACTATATGGTTTGCAGACATCAACCACTAAGAAAGTAACTGAAAGCCTCTGGGTGTTGTGAAATAAGCAAGAGTGTGTTTTATTGGAATTCACATGCATTTGAAGGATTGTGTTACTGTTTCTTTTTAAAGTCACACAGTTTTATTTTAAGCACAATCTGAGCCTATTATCTGCTATACTATATATATATAGTTCCACTACTATTTGTCAAGCCTTATGCTTTGTTTTATTTTCTTATCTCAGATGGGCCGAGGAGTTTCTCAATGAGCAGAATAAAGGTTTGGATGTTCTGGTAGAATATCTGTCTCATGCACAAAGCGACCCCTCGTGAGTATAAACAGGCTACAAAAACTGTCTTACAATGTAATGGAGCTCCGACAGTTATCGCTAAGGATGTGTCTGCACATTTTGCAGGTTTGATATGGAGACTGTGGAAAACGGCACGCTGTCAGACAGAAAAAAGTCAGCAGAAAGGTCAATGGAAGATTTGACCAAGAGCCCCAGCAGCACTCAGTCACATGGGATGACCAGAGCTGCACGTGCACTGACTGTAAGGTAAGAAAGTCCAGACTTGAAAGGTTGTTGAGGTACAGCAGCAGCAAGGAAGAGAGCTGCAGATCCAAAGATGTTGTACAAATTATTAAACACGCACTACACGTCATGGATTCCCATTTAAAAAAGGAACTGCCAGCATATATAGTTGCACATATAGTGAGAAAATAGAATCATGCAAAGCAGAAGTGGTGTGATGGTGGAATACTGTAGTATACCACAGAGGGGTTCAGATGTCTTTTTTTTTGTAATCTTTTGCTGTTTAGCTTTGTTCTATGAAGATGATGAATGGTAGCATTTTGTTATTTTCATCATCACGGATATAAATAATCCCACAAAATCCTGACAACCCCGATTTATTTGTCTGATTGAGTGAAGAATCTAACTCTAAGATATGAAGCAAATCGTGCAATAGGCTGCATAACCTAATCAATATGCCTTCGTTATTCTGAGCACTGCAATCTGTTCTTGTTGAACTGTCTTGTCTCATTTCATGGCCATATTACTTCTAGCTTCCTCTGGAAACAGCATTGACAAATCCTTCAGTTTCTCTCCTTCATTCACAGCCTTTGCTCTTTTGTCAAGTATTTCATTTTCCATGTTCCTTCCACCTGAGGCCACATCTCAGCTGTCACACAGACACAATGGCCGCCCAAAACAGAGCCGGATGTCATAACGACAAGTGTGCTCCAAGCTGTTTTTCATGTATCTTAACATTTCTCGGCCTTGACTTCAAACCCTGTTTCCACACTGTATTGTGGCTTCTTTGCCCTTCACGGCTTCTGTTCATGCTTCCTTATGTTTGTTATCTCTTTCTAGAATAAGCTCCACTCTCGGGAACAAGATGCACAAGAAGTCTCATTCATCCACCCAGAGAGATGACGTACATGTGTGCATAATGTGTCTGCGAGCCATCATGAACTACCAGGTAGCGCCCTAACGGACTGTCATTGTGAACAAGCCACTTAACTCGTAATTTGTCACTCAAATGTGTTTCCAAAGCAAGGGGAATTTTTCGATATTGTGTAAACAAAAATACACTTCTCTGTTTGCTGTTTCACTCATCTAACACCAATTTGACCCTCATTATTGTCACTTTTCCAGCATCATCCATCCCATAAATTCCTTTTAAGCAGCTATTTATATCTTCCCCATGTTTTTAGTCTGGTTTTAACCTGGTGATGACTCACCCACGCTGCGTGAACGAAATCGCTCTCAGCCTCAACAGCAGGAATCCCAGGTGAGTTTATTTGTATGTAAGGCACAATTGGAGTTATCTGTCTGTCTGGATCCTTATCTAACTCCTCCTCTGCTGTGACAGGACCAAAGCTCTCGTTCTGGAGCTGCTGGCTGCCGTGTGTCTCGTCAGAGGAGGACATGACATCATTCTCTCTGCTTTTGACAATTTCAAAGAGGTGAAATGACTTTTTTAATGTCAGTTTCACTCTTTTGTGAGGTCGGATTTGACTTTGGTTGTTCACTCATCCCATTGTTTCAAACTTCCCCTGTTTCATTACTCATCTTGTGACTCACATGCACTGTGATCATAATTTTAGCACATGTATAAAAGTCATACATGTGTGTATTTCTGAACTTGCTGTGCAGAGGTACAGCATATAACCTCAGTGTGTATGCGCACTGATGTGGGCTTTTGCATTCATGCCCCCATGTGGGCAACAATTAAAATGCATAATTGGACAAGTTCTCTTTTTCTTTTTTTAAGGTGAGCAGAGAACGGAACCGCTTTGAGAAGCTGATGGAGTACTTCATCCACGATGACAACAACATTGACTTCATGGTAGGATCACTAATTATCTGCCTGCACTACTGGCTGCAGATGCACTAAGAGACTGGAGATGCAAGTGTCATTTAATTTGCGTTTTTCTACAGGTTGCATGCATGCAGTTCATCAACATTGTGGTCCACTCAGTGGAGAACATGAACTTCCGTGTCCATCTACAGTATGAGTACACTCACCTTGGATTAGACAAGTATCTAGAGGTGAGTATGTAAAGAAAAAGAAAAAAAGAAAGCCATGGCTTACCTCACAAGACCAGGATATTTAAAGCTGTAATAGTGGACAATTTTGGAAAAGCAAATTACAAAGTGAAAAAACTGCTGATAGTGATGAACCGGCAGCGAACTATTACCTGAGCTCCCCTCAGCTTTAAAGTGCTTTATAGTAAGGTTTAGCTCATTATTTAGCAGTCCTACCTGCAACTTTAATGTTTTGGTCCACTGTTACTGGCCTCATGGAGCTGTTTCTGACTATAGCAGCTGTTTGCAGAGAAAAGCTTCTAAAGCCCACTGTACCAAGTGGGAAACAGGCAAATGGTGATTAGCTGGTGAACAGAGTAGAGAATTCAGCAGATAAAGACCCAGATATTTCCCTCAGGAGTTGGTAGGGACCAAAAGGGAGCTAAAAGAGGAATAAGTGTTGGATTTTTTATTTGCCAGGTGAATTGCAATATGACTTCAGATAAATGTTAATGCTGCTCCATAACTGCTGGATGTGAAATTTTGTTTCCACAAGCTGTTAACACTGCCCAAAGGGAGCAAAAACAAAGTTATATTTTGCAGGTTTAAAGAAACAAAGTCAGACTCATAATAAGAAATGAAAAATACAACTAAAAGGGCACTTGGAGAACTCATCCTCTGTCAATATCAAGTGTTCTTTCTGCTCTATCTCGCCACAGAGTTTCATGACATTTGGCTTAGTAGTTTTTGCGCAATCTTGATGACAAACAGACAAACAGCGCTAATTGCATACCTCGACTCTTGCCTTGGAGGAGGAATTAGTTATTTTAAACTTTATTATTTAAAGTTTAAAACAACTTGGGGTCAAATTTGATGTCCATTCTCCCTTATTTATTAGGATGTGGCTGCTGCATCCTCATCTTGTAACACTTATTCTTTCTTAACTTCTCCTCTTTCACGCTGGGAGCAAATGTTGATTGAATTTTTTTTTATAAACGACATTGTCTTTCCATGTCAGAAAATCAAAAGTATATTGACAAATACATTTTTTTAGTTCATCAGCCTCTCGCTTACTCTCTATACAGCTTGGTTTAGCAATATTTTAGATATGCTTCTGTGATTTAACTTTGCATTCAACTTTGCAATCAGTGAACCACCAATTGTACCACCAGACTAATCATATTCTATTGGGTATTACAGCCTGCTAGATTTATTATCAGCTGCTTAAAACGTGTGACACTCAATTCTTTGTCAGATACATGAGTTCCCAGTTGCAGACTAATAGCTGTCAAGTTGCAATTCACTCTTCCTCCATCAAAATCTTTAAATTTAAGCCTGGGAACTACATTTTAAAACCTTTTTCCCACTCCATTGTTTTATATATTTATAAATATTTTATATTTATATAAGTGTAAACTGATGTACTAATGTATGTGAAATGCACAATGTATGCATTACATGTATAACATTACTTTAACATGCAGTAAATATGAGATATGATTCTTTTAAAATCATATTTATCATCTTTGTTAAGTGATAGTTTATTCATGTAATATGCCATTATTGTTTCTGTGTGTGTACTAGCGTCTGAAGGTAACAGAGAGCGAGAAGCTGCAGGTCCAGATCCAGGCCTACCTGGACAACGTGTTGGATGTAGGAGCTCTGCTGGAGGATGCTGAGAACCGAGGAGGGGTGCTGGAGCACGTGGACGAACTACAGGAACACAACATACAGGTGAGGCACAAAATAAAGGAAAAGAGGAACCCCAGTGAAGAAAAACAGGCTTTGAGGTTACAGTGCGATGCATAAAAGGAAGTCATAGCATGTTGTGTTGTGTTGCAGCTGAATGCTCGACTTCAGGACATCGAGAACCAGGCAGCAGAGAGAATAACTGATCTTGAGACTCAGCTCATGCAGGCCACCAAGGATACGGAGCTACTCAAAGTGAGTGCTGCCCCATAACATGTGCAATCTTTAATGAGATTAATTAGTCAAGGAAGGTGTGTAATCACCACAAGATGTGTTTAAATAAGAGTGGAATTTCAATTTAGTTTAATAGTCTTAATTTAAAACTAAAAATCTAATCATCTTCAATAAACTAATAAAAAGAGGAAAGTATTTGCACTTATTAAATGAATTTCTAAATTACCTTTCATTATCCCTATGTTAGCAGAATGCTAATTGGTCGACCCTTTTTGTCCACACTGAAATATCAGCTGCTGGATAGATTAGCATGACATTTATAAATGTAGATGAAACATAATTACATTGGTGATATACTTTGGCGATCGCCAGAGATTTCCTCTTGTGCAGGGGTCCTTAAACTGGTGGTCTGAGCCCCCTGCAGGGGCATAAATTTGCTGCAGTGGAGGCACAGATGATCATTGGGAAAATATGGAGTGAAACTAAATTGAATGCATATATTTCTATAAGGGCTGCATAGCAGATTGGTGGTTAGTACTGTCACCTTGCAACTTCCTCCCACAGTCCAAAGATATGCTGAGGTTAACTGATAATTCTAAATTGTCTGCAATAGATTGGTGACCCTGCCTTCACCTTAAGTCAGCTGGGATAGCCACCAGAGCCACTACAAACATGCATCCCTTTTAAAACTCTGTGATAATCTGTTTCATGCTCTTTGTGGAGATAAGCCATGTTTCTATATTTGCATTTGTGTTTTATAGGAAAGCCTGAGAGAGTCATGTTCTCAAGTCAGCACTTTGCAGCAGAGAGAAAGAGAGCGTGAGCTGGACAGGGAGAGGGAGAAGGACAGGGAGCGTCTCAGTACCTCCATCTCTCAGACGCCCTCAGAGCTGGAGCAGAAGATCCAGGAGCTGCAGGACAAAGGGTTGATCCAGGTGGGACGCAACGCCTCTGGAGGTCTGGACATCCAGGTGTTGCCCGTCACGGTGGTTGAATACGTCCAAAGCCCAGCTGCAGCCGCCCAACCTGGAGGCTCTGCTGATTCTCCTCCCTCAGCATCTGTCCCTCCTGGCTCCACTCCTGTGCCACCTCCTCCACCTCCCCCACCTCCCCCTCCTGGTGGTGCAGGGCAGACTGCCTCTCCTCCTCCACCGCCTCCTCCTCCACCACCACCTCCACCAGGAGGTTGTGTGCCTCCACCTCCTCCCCCCTTGCATGTTGCTGTTCCCCCACCTCCTCCTCCTCCTCCTCCTCCTCCTCCCGGTGCTGGACCCCCACCTCCCCCTCCACCACCTGGTGCTGGTCCTCCACCCCCGCCTCCGCCTCCTGGTGGTGGACCACCACCTCCTCCTGGAGCACCAAACGCTCAACCTGGTGAGATGGTTGGCAGGAAATCTGAAAAGTACAGCCATGAGTTGCTAGCAGTGGAAGAGTTATTTGTTTGACCGTTTCTCTTGTTTCTTTATTTCTTCAGGATTCAAGACCAAGAAGCCTATTCAGACCAAGTTCAGGATGCCGTTGTTAAACTGGCAGGCTTTAAAACCAAACCAGGTGACAGGCACGGTCTTCAACGAGCTAGATGATGACCAGGTCTTAGGGGTAAGGAGACACATCTACCATTTTCCACATCTACTACACAGCATACACTATTATTTTGTGAACACACTTTCTTTTCTCTGACTCTCATTACATCTCCAACAGGAGTTGAACATGGAGATGTTTGAGGAGCAGTTCAAGACTAGAGCCCAGGGTAATCCAACAGACCTGTCCAAGGTGAAGAAAAAGATGGTCCAGAAGGCTCCCAGCAAGACCTCCTTGATTGAGCCCAACAAAGCCAAGAATCTTGCAATCACTCTGCGCAAGGGGGGAATGAACCCATCTAAAATCTGCACCGCCATAGAGACGTATGTTATTTTATTGACCTTTTTGAGCTACTTCCTGCAGCACTCTCTTTCTCACACACTCTTTGATGCTTAAACTAACCTTAACTTTTGTTTGCACAGGTACGATCAGCAGTCTTTGTCTTTAGACTTCCTGGAATTGCTTGAACCCTTCATCCCATCAGACTTTGAGATGAAGCTTCTTAAGAACTATGAGAAAGAAGGCCGACCACTCGAGGAGCTGGCTGTTGAAGACCAATTTGTTTTACACTTCGGGAAGATCCCTCGTCTGAACCAACGAATAAACACTCTCACTTTCATGGGCAACTTCCCAGAAACCGTGAAACGCCTGCAGCCGGTCAGTTTTGTTAAATGCATTGTACCTTGGGCTAAAACAGATTTCAAACAGACGTATTGATTTTGATTTTATTTCATCCACAGCAACTGAACTCCATCATTGCTGCATCCATGTCCATCAAGTCCTCAGCCAAACTGAAAAAGATCTTAGAAGTAAGTAAAACCGAGTATAAATACTGATGCAGTTTCTAACTAGTGTGATTTTGCAAATCATCTCTTGTGTTCATTTCAGATTGTTCTTGCCTTCGGTAACTATATGAACAGCAGTAAGAGAGGAGCAGCATACGGGTTCCGGCTGCAGAGTTTGGACCTTGTAAGTAGCTTTCATTGGTAGATTTACTCTTTCACTTCAAGGAAACTTAAAATCAACTGTGTCACTGTATTTTCATTCCAGCTGTTGGAAACCAAATCCACTGATCGCACACAGACGCTACTTCACTTCATCACCAATATTATCCTGGAAAAATACTCTGACCTGGCCAACTTCCACACTGAGCTACACTTTGTGGACAAGGCAGCCATTGGTACATACACGCATGCAGGCTGACTGGTTTTGCAGCTTGTTTATTTAATCTCGGCATGTGTTTAAACTAATTTCTGTCTCCTTGCCAGTGTCCTTGGACAGCATTCTGCAAGATATCCGCTCCTTAGAACGGGGAATGGAGATGACCAAGAAGGAGTTCCTGGTGCAGGATGACAGCCCTGTATTGAAGGAATTCATTAAAACAAACAGTGAGCAGTTGGAATCTCTGGCCAAGGACAGCAAGACAGCACAGGTTAGCCTTGAGATGAGGGAGCTAGAAGCAGAACGGTCTAACCTACAAAAAATCCGAACTGAGTTTTATCATTTCTGTTATACTTTATAGTCTAGATTTTAGCAGCAAAGTGGTCTAACCAACAATCCAAAATAGCGTTAGTGGCGCTTTGAATGTTAGACCATTCTTGAAACACAAAACTTTGAACCCATTTTTCTCAAAAACTACAGAAAATGGGTTATACCACTCTGCTTCCAAGCCCTTCAGATAATTCCAAACTTATATACAACTCTAAACATCTTATCCCATTCTTAAACATTCACTGTTCTCCATTCAGGAGGCTTACGGCTCTGTGGTGGAGTATTTTGGAGAGAACCCCAAAACCACGCAGCCTTCCATGTTTTTCCCCATGTTTGGACGCTTCATAAAGGCCTATAAGGTGAGGGAGTGTGATAGGGTTGTGATATTTATTAATTACACTTTATTGCATTGCGTGTTAATCATTTTCCCCTTCGATTGAATCCAGACAGCACAACAAGAGATTGAGCAGAAAAAGAAAATGGAGCTTGAGAGTCGTGAGGCCAAGGAGCCACCATCACCAAACAGAGCCGGATCACAAAAGGTGAGAAGATCCAGTGTTAAGAAGTTGTTCATCAAATATCTTTTGTGCTCTTTTACAGCATTAAAGCAATTTACAACATTGTCAAAAACGTTAAGTCTTTAAGGACAGCAAGTCTAAATTTACTTAAAAATCCTTTTAATTTCTTACTGCTTGTAGGGTCCTATGATGCCTAAGATGCCCCAGATGGATCTGATAGCAGAGCTGAAGAAGAGGCAGGTGAAACCGCCAGTACGCGAGGGGAAGGACGGCGCTCTGGAGGACATCATCACAGGTATGGTAAAACGCTGCTTCCTGCAGGAGACACCTGGATACATTTTAAGCTCACATGCTGCAGGTTTAATATGTAAATGTGGGTACAGATTCTGCATTCGAATCCTTGCTTTTTTCCCCCCCAGATTTGAGGAACACACCATACAGGCGAACAGATGGTCGTCGGCCTGCACAGCGCCAGGACACTTAAGCCACTTCTGGTTCAAGATTTAGTTTTTTCCCAAACGTAACTGGAATCACACTCACACATACAGGCAAAAAGAACAGGCTTTAAAAATGTGCTGTACATACAATTTAGCAAAATATATAATTAGCCATATGGCAGTGTGTATTAACAATATTTTAGTGTGTTTGCTCTGTAAATAGAATTAAGTTGGAAGTATTTTTTAAATAATGAACAGTTCCTGAATTTGATTCCAAATATTACCTAAAAGCTATTTTTCTGTGGTGCCCCATTGCTTTGTATGCTCTAATTTGTACTGCTGCCACTAATTAAGGAATTTAAAAAAACATCATGACTATATTTTAAAAATAAACCAAGTTTTTAACCATTATCTGTGTTTTTTCTTCACCATATTAGAGGTTTGACCTGCTGCTTTGCAAAATAAAATCATATACTGGCAAGGAGGCACAAAATCAGTATAATATATCAAGATCAGACACCAAGACTGTACAAGAGAGCTGCACTTTATTGGACACACAATCACAGCAAATTATGTACAAAAGAAGGCAGGTTCAACTGCCTGCTGTCTTCTCACAGGAAAAACACACACATTTCTCACAGAATATCATGGCATCCACACTGATAAATTAGTATCTCCAGTATCAGTAGGCTTTTAAATTTTATATATCATTATATTATAGATCTATTTTCTGTATTATTTTTGTTCTTATATCACACTACTCTACAAATGGGAGATTCACTCTGTGGACAGAGTACACCATCGCTGGCGACTTCTCTGGTTGGGGTGCGTTCAAGCATTCGGAATCCTTCAACACTCTCAGCCATCATCGTCACATAACGTCACAGAAAAACTGAACATGCCTGCGTCACAGTTAGCAAAATAAAGTCTCGTTCTTCCTGTTTGTAAACCTCTCAACATTAGAACCGCCTCTCCTTCCCGCTTTCTTTCTCACTCTTTTGAGAAAACAAGTAGACAACATTTTTTTAATCAACTGCACCGTGCGATTGCTTGAGACTATACATGCATTGTTTTGTATATACCTTTGTACCCATCGTCATAGTTTATTAATAAAACAGCTTTTGGACATAACAATTTTGTTGAACTCGCTAGGAATGACTCGGCCTATTTACAAGTCAATTTTTGTTTTTCTACTTTTGATGCCAAGATTTTTGAACATCCACACATTCATGTAAAAATCTCATATACATACTATAGAATGTAGGTTCATTATATATAAAAAGAAAAGATAAAATGGCAAACGAAAAGATTTAAATTCATACAGCTTCACGTAATTCTCTTATTAATCCAGCTCAGTGGTTTTAGAGCTTTTATAGTTGAGCTTCACTGCTACCTAAAGCCACTCAGTGCAACAACCGAAGCGACAAAATCAACTTCCACCTGTTAATATTAATAGCCTGTCTTCTCCGAATCCTTTCTGCACTGAGCATCAACATTCCTGTTCACATGCAAAACATGACACAGAAATAAATTAAAGCCAAGTAACTCACTTTTTGTCAAAGCAGCAAGGCCTCATATGAAGCCCCTGGGCCCATAAACAGACCTGTCACAGTAGTTACTACAATATCTGTGTTTCTGACCATCTCCAACATCACAAATACCACCTGAATCACAAATACAGAACCGGGTGAAACCAAAAAAAAAAAAAACAGACCTAAAAGGTGCAGTAAACAACACGATCTCCTCACAAAAACAAAAGAAAAGATAGTAGCAAAATAAGCCCCTACACACAGGCACTGGTCCAGCCTCTTATACCTTAAAGTGACGCTTCACATAAGGAGGTAAAGTTACAGACGAGCTGGACGAGCGTTTTCAGGGACAAGCGTTTTCATAAATCAAAATTACCTAAAATCCAACCCAGTGTTCTTAAAGAAAATCCTAGAATTTAAAAATGAACTTCAGTGTATATTACAGAGGCTAACTGTTATCTATACAGATATTTTAAACAAATATAAAAATGTTCTGCATATGAATAAATAATCTCAGTGTGAAATGTAATATCTCTCTCAATGAATTAAAAAAGAAAAATCTGTACAAAATGGTCACTAATATATAAAACAGAAAAGATGATGACATTTTACAGTATATAATTTAATCTAGGCCTATATATATATCACATTTTCTTCACAATTATAATATCATACACAAACATCTCACTTCGATATATTTATATATGTATACTTCTTCTATGTTTTAATTTCAAGTTTGCATGAGTTTTTCTGATTGCCAGAGGCGTCCACTGTGAGTGTGTTCGACATGCCCTCTAAGCCTCCAGCCATGTTGAAATCACAGCCCACTAACACTTGTCTTGAAAAAAAATCAGTCCAGAGAGCAAAGTCACGCAATTCTGGGGGGGTTTCGTCTCAGACTGTACTGGGGGAAAGCAGCCAAGCGTGCACACTTCCTCTCCAACGCTCGCCAGACGCAAATGCAGCAATTTTAACTTGGAGAGTTATGGATTTGAGTGTGGAACAGCATGAGTAAGTGAATTTCTTTCATTTGACTTCACTCAATATGAAACCCAGGGCTTGAACCTGCCTGGCAGAGCTACAGAGCACCCAGGGTGAGGCTTAATTCGCTGTGCTGTGAGCTTGCAGATTCTGCACACTCCTCGAGCTGGGGGAGTGTTTAGTCAAATGCCACTGCTGCAACCTGACACACTCTGCATTTCAAGTGCTGCTTTCTTTTCTTGTTTCTCTCTTATTTCTCTGCGACAAACTGGGAACAAGCCAGTTCTCGCAGCTTTTTCTTTGGATAAAAGTGTTATTCTGTCACTGCTGCTGATCTAACACTGTAGTACAAGATTACTCTGGGATTTCGGGCAAGTCTTAGAGGCACTGGGAAAAACATGGTTACAGGTCCTTGCAGACAAACAGGCAGGAGTATGTCAAAGGCAAAGAGCACTGGCTTGGTAAAATTGCAAGAGTGCTAATTACATATTGCACACGTTGGTCATAATTGAGTCTTTGTTCTTGTCTAACCGAGTGGTTTTTATTTTAGAGAGGCCCCGCACCAAAGACAAAGCAAAGTGAAAGGGGCAGTGAAAGAATAGCTGCTTAACAGCTCTCTCGACTGTCAAAACTCTTCCTCTCATCTCTTTGGGTCTTTTATATCGCAAGCGCTCTCGATGGAGACAGGGCCGAGTCAAAGCCGGCCTTATTAAAGTAGCCTTCAAACACATGTCCCAAAACTAATCCCCTCTCCTCAAGCTGCCTACTCTTTGACACGAGCCCCTTAGCACATGTTTTAATCTCAATGCCACAAAGAATCGATTTCACACAGTCATTCTGAGGAACAACACTGGAAAAGAATCACTTTGTCTGTAACTGTCCGTTCTACCTCGTCACCTCCCCAGCAGGCGGCCTCGAGGCAAACACACAGGACAGACAGCTTCAAAGTGGCTCGTGGTGCAGGGGTTTACACTGACAGGCTTTAGATGTGCTTTAAATAGTCAGAAACTACCGTCACTGCCTTCATTCATAAATGTTTTAGAATGTAGTTAATAAAACCAAAGCGGTATTTTGCAATCTGATGTGCAGTTTATCTAATGTGCTGGGAAGTTTTCTTTTGTTGCTTTCACGAAACATTTGTAGTTTTGTGCTTTTCGTTGTGACCCAGATTCACAAAATTACAAGCAAGCAAGAGGAAACTGTGCTTGCTTTACATTTCTATATTCTCCTCTCGGGCCCTTTTAATAGCAAAGTTCTAAGTGAAGTCTAAATATGTGCTGATTAACAGTTTTCATCTTCATCGAGTGCTCAAACAATGTCAGATGTCTGAGCGTCATCTAAGGATAAGTTTTATTTTTGCTCAAAGTGGGTATTCTGCTTTTTAATGAGGCCTGCAAATTGCTGAAAATTTTAAGGAGCCGCTTCCTGGCAGATAAAACTTTGAACATCAAAAGACGCAAAGTGCCCCACAAGAAAACATCTATCAGTCTGTAGATTGGATTCCTTTAAGGGTGAAATTCACATTCTGGTCAATATGGCATATTTTACCAGGGTGCTCTTTATCAGTGGTGCAACAGATGTGACTTCAAATGAATCGTCACAGAAGATTTGCAAGAAAAAAAAAAGTCTGTGCTGTACAACTTGGCTTTACAAGTGCATGTGTGACAGACTGTGTGTGTGTGTGTGTGTGATGTTCATCACCATGTGTGCTTGAGTCTTTGGGATGGATTTCGATGTCAGGCGTGGAAAATGCCAGAGCAAACTGTAAAGATGCTACTGTAGAAACATCCTGATTGTCATAATTAACTAGATAGTACACATACGAAAGAAAACAACATGAAAACATTTGTATACAATTCATCATTTGCATTTTTCCCTTCTGTTTGTCTAACTGTGCCTCTTTGTTGCATTTTAAACAGAGATGTGCTGTTTCCAGACTGCTCCCTGTTGTGTGCTTTTGTGAATATACTGTCATTTCCAATTTTCAATTAAAAACGGCTGTAAGTGTTCCTAATTACAGACACCGGCGTTTCATTTCGTCGAGTATAAATGTTGAAATGCGACATAAAACTGAAGCCAGACAGTGGAATGTACAGGGAAGTGAGAACAATCATGTAAACTCTTCACACAGTGTGTACAAACAGAGGGGAAAATGTAGCACCAGTTCAGAGTTTAAAACACAGGTGATGTAAGAAAAAGCCACAAATGCCCCTTTAAACAGAAAACAGCTTGAAACCACAATCTTCACCTTGTCTGTGATTTTTTTCTTTTTTTTTTTTCAATACATTTTCTCGACAGACTCACACTCTGACAGGTGATGCAGGTAAGTGAGATCAACATTATCCTGAACACACACAACTACTGGACTGACTCGGTGATTATTGCAGCTCTAATTTTCTATGATCAAAGTCACAGTCTAGATATTTCATCTATGCCACGAACAACCCACTGAGTGAGGGTGTGTATGTGAGGACGCTACTGTCAGTGAATACATCCAGAGCACATCAGCTTACAGCACACATCTGGCGGGAAGGGAGGCCCGTTTGTGTGCTCTCTATCTGGAAAACTGGCAGAGTGACTGCGTGGGAGATCTGCAGAGGAACTATGGAACCAGATCAGAGTGAGAAAGAAGACTGTGACTCCATTTACAGTGTTGTGGATGTTGCCATGAAATTATGAAGACTCTGCAGATTGGAGTGAATCTATAATCAGGAGGAAAAATAAGGAACAGAAGGAGCCAGAAAGTCCAGAGGAGTTTAAAAAAACATTTAAAAAAGTGTTTTTTTTTCCCATGATGTACTTGTTTTCTCCTTATATTTCGTGATGTGTTTGAATTGCATTTTTCCATGTCCTCATCCTCCTCCTATTCATCACCAGGAGTTGTGGGCGAGGTCCTTAATCGCTGCCACCATCCTTGCAGCTGTTGAGGCTGGAGCTGTCAAGGCTACGACTGCTGGGCTTGAGAACCCCAGACGAGAAGGTGAAGGAATTCGAAGGGGTGGGAGAGGAGGGAGACAGGGATGGAGTAGGGGTGGTGGGTGAGGAGGAAGAGGAGGAGGAGGTAGCGGGGGGAGTAGGGGAGGAGGACTGGCTGCTGGACAGAGGTAGGGAGGAGGCTCGCTGCTCGCGGAGGAGGCGGTGATGACGGAGGGTGGAGGAGAGAAGCAAGGCCTCAGCGCTCAGGCCGGAGGCAGTCAGGCTTGCTAGGAGGGCCTTTGCTTGGCTTGAGGAGGCTGTCAGGGAGGGCACTGACCCCTCCTTGGGGTACTTCCTCAGGCCAGGGGCAAACGCTGCTGCCGGAGAGGCCACTCGGCCTGAAAAAATGCCCGTTTTGATACCAGAGAGGTATGGCTCAATACTGCCACTGGTGCTGTTGGTCCCCAAGGCCTTCAGGTGGAGCAGGGACACAGAAGACGGGAGGGGGTAGAGGAGAGATGAGGCTTTCAGGGGTGAAAGGGGAAATCATGGCAAATAAAAGTCTTAAAACTGGTCATGGCTGGGCACTGAGGCCTGCAGCACCTTCCCTTACCATTACCGTCAAACATGCCTGTGCAAGCATGCTTGCACACACACACACACACACACACACACACACACACACACACACACACACACACACACACACACACACACACACACACACACACATATACACTAACATTCATCCACAAATGCACACAGAGTGGGTTTCAGAGCATATTTCGGAGTCAACACTGGAGATGCAAACACAGCTGATAGAGTAAAAAGGGCAGATGAGATGTGTGTATCTCTGTAGTCGGGTGAACAGGAGGAGAAAGAAGCTGAAGAGGCTGGGCAGGTCGCTCACTGCTGCAGGGTAACGGGTGCAGGAGGCGGGCAGGCCGGGAGGTGCAGGGCGGATCACACGGGGTGACGGGGGTGGGTGAGGTGGCGCCGCAGAAAAGTGTCAGAAGAAAGATGTAGTGGAGGGGTGGGGGAGTGAAACAAGAACAGGAGACAAACACAGGAGATTGTTATTCAGGTTGATAGCAGCATGTGTGATGTGAGCCACGACACAGGCTGCCATCTACACATGATGACCAAACCACTGACACCACTCATAGCAGTGAAAGAGGTCAGCTGCATCTTGCACTGTTGACCACTTTTATTTTCACACTTGTTTTAATGATGTTCACTCATTAAAATGCAAGATATTCAGACGGACAGACACACCTTTAGTCTCTTCATGTAATGCAGGAATGGGTCACTAGATGGCACTGTTTCAACAACATGAAACAACAAGTCTCTCTTTTGCTGAGGTGAATGACAGAAACAGTTTGAATGTTTTATGTGTCATGGACAGACTGTGGTAAATATACCAGAGCGATGACAGAGTGAGATGAGATGTTTTTAAAAGCAAAACCTGTCTTTTTACTAGACTTCATCAGAGTTTTATTCATGCATTCCATAAGAAGAAGAAAAGTTTTTGCTGCGGATCTGAAAGTTTTAAAAGGCGTTTGTTTTGGGATTATGGGGATCAGTTCTGCATGAAACGGAGAGCAGGTGTGCTAGTCTAGACTGCAGTGCTGGGAGGCTTTCACCTGCTCTGTTGCATGTTCCAGAGCCGGTGCTGCCAGCCGTTCCCCAGAGAGCAGAGCTGTTCCTTCTGCTCGAGGAACTCGTCTCAAGCCTGGCCGACACATTTATTCTGGTGTGTGAGTGTGGGAGAGCAGCCTCCCTTCATCGCACACCCTCTGAGCTGCCTGCCAAAAAAACATCAGCCTCTGAGGAAAGGGCCTTCACTACCCCCCAACCTCATGCCCAGCACCTTTAACTAGCCTGTTTTACCACCAGATAATAAGAGGGCAAATGGGAAATGGAAATAGGGTTTTGCAGCGTGAAAGTGATTCACATTGTCATGCCCTCCTTGATCTGTGCCAAAGCAAACGAGGAGAAATTGTGGCTTTGAACTGTCTGTTCTTATCCAGCACATTGATTTGATAGGATCCTCATGCCTGGAATGTTCTAATACTTCTGAGTAAAGCTGTAGCGAGCAGACAGACCAAGCACAGTGGCACAAAGCACCATCAGAAAGGCGATGTTAATTTTAACACCCGCAATTAACACACACAGATAACATCAGAGCTGAACTCGAAGAACCTAATGCTCTAATGCGCGATTTCTAGGAGCATTTCTGAGAACGTGGGAAGTTGTAGCAAGTCATCGCACCTAAAATCTGACTGGCTGAGCTATTTTTTTACCCCAAAATCTGAATTATGGGTAGCAGACTGCCACAATGTTCAATCAGTCATCAGATTGTATCTAGATTACAAAAACTGAATAACCTGAAATTGGCAATTTCATGCAGAACCCAAACAACCAAAGTGTTGCCAGTTCATTTGGTTTTAGCTGATTGAGGATGGCACACAGTGAAATCTTTAAAATATTGAACTGTCCCTCCAGCTGGCTTTCCTGACATGTTAATGAACACCAGCTGCCTTTCAAGTGAACTGACCGTCATTGTATGGATAATGACACCGATGGTAAAGATATTTATGTATTCAGATATTTAGATCTATTCATGAATAAGCTGCAGTGGGGGATAGTAGGCCGCTGGGAGACTGCAAACTCCTGTCCCTTGGGTTTGTCCCCCATTCAAAATGCCCTGGAAATGTCATTATCGGTTTGCTGAAGGAGACAAAAGAGAACAATCTGAGACATCAAAGGGAAGGAGGGTAAAAGTTCAGGGTTAGGGAGTTACAGCCACAAGAGGTTTAAGAGAAGACTTTACCTTCAGCTGCGGGCCGAGCAGAGAGGTCACCCAAGGTGGGCACGTCTGATTGTCAGAACAACAATATCAGTAAAAGTGCAGATCAGATTGTTGGGTTTTGCTCAATCATAACCTCAACATACGTGGATAGCTACTGGATGACTGTTTTGACATGTTCGGCACAACTGTATTCTTCAAAAATCTGTTTTTCGTTGCCAAAAAATATCCAAAGTTTTTGTGGTTTTTAATGAGGAATTTCTCCTCAGAATGATCACAAACTGGACGTCAGCAAAGGGTTAAAAAAACACTGGGCGAAGTGAACGTGGAGTCGGCAAAAGTTCTTAATTAGCTCTTTAAGGCTGTATGCAAATCAGCCAGCCGCCTCGATAATTTGATGAGATGAGCTGCAGATAATCAGCATGTTTTTTTTCCTGCCGAGTCCACGCTCAGCTGTTTCATTATACCAAATTTAAAATGATTTCCGAGACAAGATTTTGCATCCGTAAGCTAAATTGTCGGGATGTGTATCATTTTGTTGGACTGACGGGAAAAACATCAGAAAGATAAATTTCTATATATGCGTGTGTATATGTATGAAGCACATTCATTCGAGTTTGCTGCCAGCTAGCTAAATAGCATGTGCAGCCTTGTTAAGCTGAATAAATATGAGCAAATAAAATAATAATTAGTGTCTGTGCATTGTGTTTACTTAAAGCAGCAGCAATTACTAGAACAGTGTTGCTGCTCGAGCTAACAGTGCTGACTGATTACTTCCTGTTGCTATTTTTGAGTTTGCTGGTTTGGAGGCAGGCAGGCATCATGCGATTAGCTGAAAAATGACAGATCCCTTGTCATCAAAATGGACTTTAAGAAATAAAAATGTCATTGAATTACGAGTTTTATTGTGGAGAATGAAGACAAAAATTAAACTCTGGCATTTTATGATCTGAATGCTCCATGCTTGCTTTTGTATGGTAACACCTACAACTCCAAATGCACAAAGGAGCTACTTGATCTTCACCTCATACTTCAAAATGGCACAAAACAGAGTCATTGTCAAGTGTGAAGTCTGCCACAGCTGACTGTTTATTCTCTCACTTTACATTGACTGCTTCTTTGTTTTTCATCTCGCAATTGTGGTGCGTTGCCACCCTAAACTGCTCGGCACCGACTTCCCACGCTGACAATTAGCTTTGAGTGTCCACTGTCCCTGTGAGGATTTCACACACGCAACATCTTTCCATTGTTTCCAGCAGTTTGTGGAACGTGTGCCAGTGTCATACTGGAATAATGGGATTAATTTGGCTTTCATTAGACGAGTGTAGGAATCCACTCGGCTTCCAAATCTCAGGGAATGAGCGAGACTGACAAAAGGGAGAGTGAAAAGGGGCAGAATGCACAAATTGCCGAGTACAGAATGTGGAAAAATGAAAAGAGAGACATAAAGAAGAGGAAACGTGGAAGACTTAATGGTGGAAAGAGGAACTGCCCTCTTCATGTTGAATAATCAGTGATTGCCAGCGACTCAGGGGGCGATTATTGCACAGCACTGCAGAGATTCTTCCCCATCTCCTCTCGAACTGAGGCGACCGAAGCTTCATTACTCCCCCCCGACCCCCATCTCCCAAATCTCTCTCTCTCCGCCTAACGTGTTCGTTTCTCTGCAATCTTCGAGACTGAATTTGTGTCTGAATGCTCTGTCAAATTCTCCGGGGTACGGAGGTTTAGGTGCACTTCACTGCTTCGGTTATTTTTCAAATTACATTGACATTAAGCTTCTTCTTCCCACTGCACGGGCATGGAGCAAAAATCTTCTCCTGGCTTTACTTGACTGACATGCTTCAACAGTTCCATTTCCTTGCCTCTGGAGGCCATCTAGCATCCTTATGTCCAGCCCTTTACCTTACTTTAAAGCCCTGAAATGCCTGCAAATTAAAACCAAATGAGGATGTAGAGCCGCTATCAGACAAAATGTATAACAACAACTGGACAGAGAGGGGCTTTAAGAAGTTTTATAAAATTAAACTCAAGTCCTTTCACCTGACTTTCTGCCAGACTTCACAAAAGAAGCAAAGTAACGACATCTTTGAAGTTTTGTGGGTTGATTTCTTACCTAAAACAGGCAGTTTTAGATTTTGTAAAACCAGTGACAAGCTTGTTAAAGACCCAAACAGATCTATCATGGTGATGCATATTATAAAGTAAGTGCCTTTTCTAACTTTTTAAATGGGTTTCTATACTATAATTAGCGATAGCTTAAGACTTTCAGACATAAAAACACTTCTTAGGTAATTGCAACGCTAATCCTCCATCACTTTAACCTGCCTGACACGCGTCTCTCTGTGGGCCTGAGCCTGCAGAACATCCTTTGATCCATTTCGAGAATCCCATGATAATGAGACTGTCAAAATAATGTGACTTTGCCTTCAAACAATTTACAATCATTAGCGAAAAGTGGCTTCAAATTCAATTAATCAGCACTGTTGTCTTACTAAAACAAAAGAATTAAGCGGATATCTCAAATATTTCACATAGTGTGGTACATGTAAGCTGAGGAGTGCAGCATGCTGAGGATGTGAGGAGGTTCTGTGGGGCTGAGTGGCAGTGAAAAGTGATGGCAAAGGCCTGCCTATGCTTGATCTGGTGGGTAAAAGAAAGAAATGGTGGCTCTTTTTTTAAAAATAACTTTAAAGGGTTGCTAAGTTGCATAGAGGTGCCAAAAAACTGTTAGGAGAAACGATGTTCCTATTTGAAGAACAGGGTCAATAAATCTGTGCGAAAAAAATATTTTAATGCGGCATCCAAGGGCCTCTCTGTCTCATCTGTCTTGATTCATTGCAGGCATGGATCATTGCCTCTCTTTGACCCAATTTCGGCTGTAGTAAATCTGAGGGCATCGTAAAACGCAGTGTCTTTCCAAAATGATTATCACCTTCATTTTCAAGCTTTTTCACACCTTCATTCTGTCATCTTTAAATACCTAAAAATGTTTATGCAAATAAAAACCAATTGCTGCGCTGTCTGTCTGCACAGATGCTGCCAGATCAAGCATGCTTTGGCCTTAACAGTGCGAAATAGAAGGATGGTACCTGTTGCTGGCCCTGGATCTTCAGGAAGTCCTCTCTTTTGCCACTTTTAGTCTTGTCTGTGCTGTTCTGCTGCAGGTGCTTCAGCTTGGAGGCAGCCGAGGAGTGAAGAACCTTCCCGACGCTGGAATTATTTCCTCCCTGAGAGGAGCATAAAGAAGAGGAGAGCAGAGGGAGAGGAGAGACTAAGTACAATACATGGTCGCACATTTCATTTCTCCTCTACATTGCCTTCAATTTATGCCTCAGACACACATCAACTCGGCACAGACTGTGATTCCAGCAAGCAAAGTCTTTCTCCTGAGACCAATGAGGTTTTTAAGATCTGAGCTTATAGCTGATATAAAACCGAACTATCCACTCCACAGAGTTTCGCCATCCATCAGCAGAAAATGACAAAGAAACGGAATATAGAAACGCAGCATCAAAACTGACGTTGCGTAGCCTCACCGTGGGATCCACAAGGCAGTGTGCTTAATGATCTTTCCTGCTGAGCTACTCTATCGACTGTCTCTAATACGCACAAAAACAAATACACATCGAGTCAAATTTCTGTCCAACTGTGCCTCTTCTGCACACAGAGACATTAGCCAGAAAGGAAAACGAATAAAAGATTTGCTGTATTAGCCTCAAATAGCCAATCTCTCCCTGCTACAGTAATTTAAACCAGAAAAGCTGGCCAACACCCTCATTCTAAGGCCGTCCTGTTCTTAAAAGAGAAGCTGAATTTTGAAATTTAGACATAAAAAATACAGTAAACTCTCTGGTTGAGAGGGGTGAATCCTCGTTTTAATGTGCTAATTAAAACCTGCACTGTAAAGGGACTTGAGAGAAGGTTGCTTGTCAGTGTGAATCTGGTGAGCGCGCTCGCAAGCGTTGGACACGAGTAGGAAGAGGGGGTCATGTAGAAATGATGAACGTGCTTGAAGTTGGACTGATGAAATAATGTGTGAAGACTCTGTAATCTTCAGCCATGCCCATGGGAATGCTTCCTGGCTCTACATCAGAGGGCTAAAACTCACCATGACAGTGCGACTGTCAAGTGTTGGAGCCTTGCCCTGAGTGGGAGGCTAACATTCTGAGCAACAGGGAATACTACGCAGCCTGTCAAGACACCTCAGTGAAGTGGCAGCTGACATAAGAAGACTGTAAGTCAAATCTTTTGTTGTGTTGCGGTCAGTCGGAGGTGAGTTGAAAACTGGCTCTGCACAATAACTGCTAATAGAGTTCAACACATTGTCATTTGATATTAATCTGAAGTGTATTAGATGTGATATTTGGCTTTGGTTAAGAGACAGACTTCTGTCCTCACTCAGGTTTCGATTGCTCAGTTGTTTTCACTCTTTCTAGGCTTGAATTTTCTTGAATTTTTTTGCATCTTAATTATATTCTTACTTGACCCTTTTTGTGCTCTGTGTGTGATTAGAATGCACACATATCAATACAGTGTAATGTAAATTATGCCCTAAAGCTTGTTGAAATTATGTCACAACTGGACATAGTTTTGTTCAAAACTTGATTTCAAGGGAAAGCAAAGAGAGAAGTCAGATGAATCTGACAGAAATTGCAGGTAAAGAAGAGAAAAGGACAAGAAGAAAATAGAAATGTTTGCATTATCTGTGCATTTATTGTAGCATTGCCTGTTTGCTGAAACAAAAGGTGCAATTAGCCTGATTCACAGGCAGAAAACAGATGCCAGGACAGATCGATGAAGACACGATTAATAACTCTGGGCTCGGCAGGACAGCAGCTCCAGCACTAATCACAGAGCAGACAGGCAGGCAGGAAGTCTGTTGTCTGTCCCCTCTACATATTTTCAATTTCAGATGCAATTAGATGCCGATTTAATCGGGGAGCAGACATCAGAGGCTTGAAAGGGAAGTTCCAACAGACATCCGCAGAGAAGAAGTGAGGAAGGAAAACAGAGCATGCTGCTTCAGAGCAGGAATCTGCACAGCGGGTGTGAGAATGAACCTGGATTGGCGCTGGGCTCAGAGATGATGGTTTGGGTGGGACCGGTGGCTTCTTGGTGTCTGAAGTTGGACTCTGTAGAGAAGTACTGTTGGTGGCTGTTTCAGTGTAGAGCTGCTCTGTCCTAGGATGTCCACTGATCTCTATTAAAGTGTTCTCCAGCTCTCGAATAGTCTCCTCCAAGCTGTCCAGCCTCTTGTAGGTGCTGCGCCGGATATCTTCTGCCGTTTTCCCCCGACTCGTGACATTGTCCACAGAGCGACTGAACCCACTGGACTCACTAGTGAGGCTAAGTGGACTCTGCTGCGTCATGTAAGCTGTGTGCTGAAGTGTTAGGATGTTTTCCTCTGTCTCCATCCCTCTCCTCAGAGCCTCCACTAGAGATCTCTCCTGGCCTGAGTGGTGGGAAGATTTCATTCTGGGTTTAGGAACCGGTTTGGACGACTCCAAGAGTGAATATAGCAGTTTGTAGGCATCTTTGACAGTTTTTTCCTCCCTGCAGAGCACTAGGACAGGCCGCCCACTCAGCTGGACCTCAGAGACTTCTTTAGTCTGTGCTGAGATGGTTACAATCTGCAGAACTTCTCCTGCAGTCCTGCTGAGCTCCTGGGCCTGGAGGGGAGACACCACTCTCACTTCCAGCTCTGTCAGCAGCAGGGCAACTCCCGGTTTGGATTCTATATCCAAACAAGACTGCTCTCGCTGAGGAGGGCTTTGGAATCCCTCTGAATACCTTTTCCTTGAAATTATAGTCTCATAGGCCATGTGATGACCAGTCCAGTCTCGTGATGGACTCTCCTCTAGAGGTTCATTTGCTAAATCTCTGACAGGATCCTCTGAGAAAGTGGGTGAAGCTGGCGAACAGTCTGTCAACACGATGTGGGGGACAGGAGACAAGTGCCTTCCCTATAGACGAAAAGAGCACTTGAGGTTTAAATTTTACCACAATGAACTGGACGTAGCTGTATCATAGTCCCAGCACAAACTTCAAGTGAGATCACTGCAATAAAAACATCCAAGCACAACTAAGAGAAAAAGAAATGTTATCAACTTGTGGATAGTGCATGTCTAGATAGGGCTCATGTAACCCTCTGAACACCAAAAACGATGGTCCTTAAACTTCTCACCTGTGATGTGTTGTTGCATTGGAAGAATTAATCGAATCAAAGTGCCATCTTCTCATTTAGAAATTCGCTAAATAAAAACCATTCCCTCAAACGGAATTCTAATAAAAACAGGAAATTCTGTGTTTTTCGGTGTAACTGAGAAGCAGGTAGTGACTAGGCTGTGGGCAGCAGTCACGTGACACAAATTCTGGGATTTTTTGAGGAGACAAACATAAAAACACATAAAATATCTATAGTATGTAAAGTCACTATGTTTTTCAAGATTGATGACACCAATAGGCATTTGCCACAAAAAAATCTGTTCACTATCCACCAAGAAACAAAGAACAGACAAAATTAGCAATCAGCTATTCAAGAAAATTGATCACCGGTGCTACAATACAGATACTTTTTGTCATTTTAGGCCACAAAATGCAACTACACAAATGCATTCTCTATGCGTTTTGTATAGTTTAGTTAAGACTGCTTAAGCATGTTTTTCACATGAGCAATAGAAACACAAGAGTGAGCATCTACTGACGAGATCAGAGAAACCGGAGGAGTTCATAAGTGTGGTCAAAAGGCTGAGTAGTAGCTGATGATTTCTGTGTGGGAGTGAGGTTAAAAAGAGCAGAGAAAGAGGCTTAAAAGGGCAAGACTCCACATTGCTCAGGGTCAGCCGGAGTGTTACCTGAGTCCCTGAGGCCTGGGGAGGCCACATGTCTGGTCTGGAGGGGGGTACACTGCTCCTGCTGCAGGGGCTAACAGGCAGGGGAAGGGAACGGGGAAGAGAGAGCCTGAGCGGGGCTTTCTCAAACAGCTAAGGAGGGGAAAAGGGAGGTTCAAAAACAGCCATCAATTGTGAGATAAAAACACAGCAACCACTGAACAATTAAAATCAGTGACTGTTGACTCTTTGTTCCATCAAATTTCAGGCAGGCCGTCTCAAACACAGCCCAAGCAGCTATCAGGGTCCATCTGTCTGGCTGTGATCTGTGAGCCCTGGGTGATGATGTGTGTGACTGAGCAGTATGTGATCTTTGGGCTCTCCCAGCGCCACGGGCAGGACGACATATGGCACCTGCTGCTTGAACATGTGGTAATGATGGTGAGCATATCTGCACACAAATCGTGTGCACTTGCGCGCGCAGCAACCAGTGGCAGATTGCGGACATAACATAAATAATGAAAAAGTGCAGTTTTCCCAGTCGTTGAACAGCAGAGTATTTATGTAGGCTGTAATCAACACGATGGCACGAACAAAGTGCTTAATTTACCTCCAGTTCGGCAGCGATTCTCTCCTCCTCTAATTCCTCCTTGTCCCCAGAGGCCAGTGTTGGGGGCGTAGATGCAGGACGAGGGTTTTCAGACACGGTCCTCCTCAGTTTTATGTGAGGTTTCTGGCCTTCGGTTTCTTCAGATTCAGATTTCTGGAAGAAAAAGAGCTTTTAACTTATCTGAAGCCAGTGTCAGAAGCTTACAACTTCAATATTATAACAAGAAGCAACAATATTTTGACCCATGTGGTCTGTTATACAAATGAACAGATACGCTGACACCATCTTCTCCCCATACAGAAGAAATAATGTGTTGATTTGCAGATTTGAGGAGGATTAAAATGTCCATCTGTCAATAAAATGCAGCGTGTGATTATTGCGTATGCTTTTTTTTTTCTTTTTTTGGTGCAACCTTTATGCTTTTTCCAGGAATTAGTGGCTCTCCGCTGCGAGTGGTCAGTCCTGGAGAAGAAGGGAAACTGCGTCTAGGTGGTGGAGGTGGAGGAGACTTGGAGGGTTTCTCTGTGCGATACCGAGGTACTGTGAGCTCATCTGGATGAGAAAGAAAATCACTCTTTTTGGAAGAAGAAGCACTGCTTTTTAAAACAA
Organism: Amphiprion ocellaris; assembly: GCF_022539595.1. Classification (NCBI taxonomy): domain Eukaryota; kingdom Metazoa; phylum Chordata; class Actinopteri; family Pomacentridae; genus Amphiprion; species Amphiprion ocellaris. The sequence goes on from NC_072784.1 coordinate 18,476,632, forward strand.
CATCATGCCTCTAAATGCCATATGGCTTATATTTAGTGTTTAAAACCTACTTTACTCAATATTAAATGTCTAAATGTGCTGTATATCCCCTAGATTTCCTTTGCTCTTGAAAACTTGATGAGCTTAGTTTGTGTCAGACTGAGATACTGAACTCTTTATCTCACCAGAGCCACGCCTGGATCCTCCGTCTTTTCCAGAAAGCTTGTGCTGGGGCTTGCTGGCGCGGTGCTCTGGGGTCGCTGCTCCACTCTGGGGGTTCTGGCTGGACGATGTGTTGGACGAATGCTTGATCTGCTTTGCAGCAAAGTCCAGGTCTGGAATAGCCTTCATTAGCTCAGCCTGGGTCTCCTCCAGCAGCCGGTTGATGTCCTGGGCGCTGTATTGGGTTAGACTGGCTCGCTTCTCCTCCCAGTCCCGCTCTGCTGCCTGTAAAGTGGAGAAGAGGATCCCAACACTTTGTACTGTCTTGTGATATAATTTGTGACACAGAGAATGTGCAGCAGGTGGTGAGGTTTTAAAAATAACAGCAGAAATTCTTCCTACCAGCCGGACTTCGACGGACAAAGCTTTGTCAGCAGCAGCACGGCGCTCCAGCTCCTCCAAGGCTTTACCCTTGTGGGGAACAGGAGGATGATTGTCCTTGTGAGGGCCGGATGGGTTACCGTGCCCACGGCTGAGGCTGGTGTGAGGGCTCCAATTGGAAAGGCTGTTACCTCCCCCAAGGTCATTGATGGTGAGCGGTGGACTGGTGGGGATGTCAAAGTCTGCAAACTTTCGCAAATCCTCGTTGTGCTTTGATGAAGGACTAGAGAAGTCCTCTTGCTTCTTCCATACCCCCTCATTCGCTTGTCTGGCAAGAAATGGAAGATGAATTAATTAACCAGCTCTTTGAAATGTTACACAAACAAAACCATGAATTATACATCAACCAAAGTGGAAACAATTGTTGATGAATGCTGAAAACATCCCCCCAAAAAACCCCTCTCCAAACACTGAAGGGCGTAAACTATAACTTTTACTAAATTAATTCTCAAACTCACGGTTTCCCACAAAGATGAGAGGAAAAAACTAATTTTGATGAGCTCTTTTATCAGTGAGATTAATTAAACCAGAAAGTGAGATGCTTTTTGGACACAAGGCTGATTAGGAGATAGACAATGGAGTGCTGAAGGGCAAATTTTCATCCACACTCACCATAAAATCAAAAATCCATTATTCATGTGACTGAAAATGGCCTCAATCAGGGCGTCACCTAGTAACGCCAGTTAATCACAACACTAGCAGCTTGAATGCACGTTTAAAGACTGCTTTTTTTCACTTCACACTGGGTGATTTTTAATCATTTCTGTATCTCTGATAGTTTCAGAGCTTTGGCATAAAAACAATAAACTGCTTAATGGTGGAAATCTCTGATCTGAATCAACAACAATATCTAATCAATTTTCTTTGGTCTGAAGCCTGTCTTGTCTGCCACATTTTATGAAAATCCATAATGTTCTACTGAAACAGCAACAAAGAGGGGTGCAGGCACAATATCTTTGACTGAGATACAAATAGAAAAGTCTTGTCCCAACTGATTGCAGATGGATGCTGGGTGTGTTTCACTGTCAAAATGCATAATAATTTATTTGGCAAACGCTTCCTCAGTGTTGATATTATATTAATTCTAACTCAATGTATGGACAGCTTATCAGAATTCAACAAATACTGGCGTTTTCAAACTGGCACTGAAACTGTAACGCAGGTATGGAGCGGGTTCATACTTGCGCATGGTGGCGAGGGTGTCGGTTATAGTCTTGCAGCGTTTTAACAGGGCGTCGAGCCTGTGCGGCTCTTCTTTCAGGAATTTCACGGCCTCCACCTCCACCCTGAGCACCACCCGCATCTTACTCTGCAGGCCGGGGAATTGATCTGCAGCAGAAAGCAGAGGAGTGACATCGGAAGCCAAGCGTGCTCCCATAAACACATCAACTCAGTCCGACGATGCTGTGAAAGCCTGTTATGATACTGAAACAATAAGAAGTTTGAACCGCTGCAAATGGTCAGGGAGTTCATTAAGACAATACGCAATCTGAGCCTGATTAAATGTTGCAGACGAGCTGTGGGTGACTAAAAGATAATCAGTGCCTTGGTGAGTAATTATATTATAAACTGCCTGCCAGGGTAAAAGACAGTGTTTTCAGCTTTGCGCCTGTGTGGAGAATGTGAAATGTGCCAGCGTGACTCACTTTTCAGCTCTGTCAGTGTTTCTCCCAGCTTTCTCAGAACAGTGGCCTTCTCCTCCAGCTCCTGCACTGTCACCAGCTTGTGGTTGACAGACGACTCCTTCTGGATCTCCTCCACTGACTTCTCCAGGTCGCTGGGATGGAACAGACAGCAGGCTGAGCACCAGGGATTCCTCCACTACACTTTAACTTTTACTGGCTGAAATTACGTTATTTGCATTTCAGTAAAACTTCTGCCAAAAAGCTGTCTCTCAATCAACTCGCAGCCAGGCAGGAGGAGTATGGATTGGTATTTAAAAGTCATAAAGCAACTGAGACATTAAAAAAAAATCTTTCAAAATAACTGCTTGATACGCCTTCAAGAACAGCAAATCTGCAAATGTGAATATGTTGAGCTCTAATGTTGAGCCTGTGTCCACTCAGGTCAGTCGTATGTCAAACAAGGCTGTTACAAGTTACATAATGAATAAAACTTTTATATATATTTAACCAAAATAATAATCGGCTGCCACTAGCCAGGCAGAAAAACAGACATCAATTAGCAGAGATCATTTAACAGTCCAACCAATTATTCCAAATATCCAAACGCCGCGCAGAGTGAGATTCAAGAACTGTTCTGCCACTCAAAGAGAGATGCAGGAATCATTACCACAGCGAATATTTCCCCACATGAGACCGAAGCAAGTTATCTGATTATTAAATCTCAAGGTAGCCTTCTGTGCTCTCGTTTTGCAGGCACTTTAATTAGTTGCTGGACAGTTTCATACCGCAGATCTTAATAAGCATCTTGCTCTACGCCGGGCTTAATTACAGTTACAATTTCATCCTATCACTGTGCCATCCTGCAAGTCATTTAATTGTACAACAGATATGAACATTGTTATGTCTGATGCAATTATGAAATACATGTTAAAATACACCTTAACCTGCTGTCAGCTTATATATTCAATGCACTACTCAAAATCACCAACACTGTTCTTGTAGAAGAACTGCAGATTCATACATTCTTCTATGAGTACTACCACTTCAATTATTGCTTTTTTTTCTTTTTAATTGCACATTTGATGTTTGGATGACAGTATTTCAGGAACTAGTAAATACAAAAACCTGAGAATTTCTCTGTTATTTCTCATTAGGCTATTGATTCAGAATTTTCAATATTGGATGAGCAGAACAAAAAGCATCTAATTATGGAAACATTTAAATATGAAAAACAATGGAAGCAGTCATTAAAAGTCCCAACTTTGAGCACACATTAACAAAAAAATGATTAACTCGTGATAATTTCTGAACCACACATATTTGCATGTTACAAAACATTGAAAACACTTTTCAATATGAAAAACGTGACCACAAAATTGAATTCAAATGTTACTGATGTTGAACTTGACTGATGCAGGTATGACAAGCTGTACCACAAAAACAAAAATACTGATTAATAGCCTAATAGTTCTGGCGTTTCAAAAAGGTTCTTCAGATCTAATGATATTTTTCATTTTTTGGACCCCAATTTGTAGGATGAAACCTATCATCAATAGCATGATGAGAAATTAAAGTAAAAATTTCAGGCGTTTTTATTTAATAGTTGAGATATCCGACACAGAATTAAATTTGCATTGATATATGAAGAGAAAATTTCACAAATATCTTCATAAAAATGAATATTTTGATGATTTGGATGGAATGACCCTAATATTGATAGGCTGGGCATTTCAGTGCTTTACAGCTGTTTACATTATTGCCTTAAATCCAAGTTTTTGTTGTTACTGACTGGAGCTGCTGGATGATGAGCTCCTCCTCATTCAGGTACTTGAGCCTCTCCTCCTCCACCAGGAGGCGCTGTCTCTGCAGAGGATCCTCCTGCTTCCTCAGGGCGTCAGCCACGCGCACGTTCAGCTCCGCTTCCGTCCGTTTCAGCAGAGTTCGCACTGAATCCTGGTTCTCTAGCTGCTCACACATACAATCACACACAACATTACAGATGTCCATACACAGCTCAGACTTCAGCAGGGCATGGTATACCGTCTGCAAGTACTTGGAAATAAATCAATGTTAGCCTTGTTGGCCTTTGGAGGACAGCTCGTTGAAGTTCTGAAATCTGCTTTCACAGCAATCGCAAAATAACAATGAGACATCAAAGAGGAAAACTGGAGCACCATTGCAAAGTAAACTTGAATGATTTGCAGAAATTGCACACTCTGGCTTGCCCCGTCTTGGAGAGGGCAGACTGTGACCTTTCCATCTCTCCTGCCTTCTTATTCAAGAAGAACATTTTTGCATTATCCTTCACTGCCCATGAGGTTTCCAGTCATTCACTTGTGAGCTTTAGCCAAGTGAATGTGGTGTCTTGACTGTGTATCAGCATGTGCACATAACGTTTCTCCAAACACAGAAAGCTGGGACGCCCTGAGGAAAAAACGTCCACACAGAGCGTGAACTCCGCTCCCTCTCAGTGTTACGAATGGAATATTCGACAGGACTACTGCTTGTAATACAACTCCCTGAGATGAAATCACCTGGCAAGCAAGAAAAATTAATAATTGATCAACCTTATGTTCTAGGAAGTGAAGCGAGACAACAATATGAGTAACATTTATAATTACCCAGTATTCCCCCATTATACTGCCGGCAGCAGTGATGCAGATGCACAGGGGTGGGGTAACATATTAAAAAACATTTTACATATTTAGAAAGATACACTTTCAGCTTTTCTTATTTTATCTCGCAGTGCTGTGCTGCTTCTCACTCAGCTGCCAGTCTCTTCCTCACACTCCCTTCCTGTATAATTCATGAGCCACATGTAAAATTGAAGCCGTCGGCCATCACCACGGGCAACAGAACGAGCCCGGGGCAGAGGTCACACTCGGGCACACAGAGGTGTAAACATTAAACTGTCCTCTCCACGTACATCAGTCAGAGAAACCCCCGTGACTGCTGCCATGGAACAAATAAAAGCTTTGCACATCCATCATCTTTCACCTCCACTACTCCTTCTTTCCTCGTTTCCCCTGCAAGAAACTCTCACCACTCTGTTTATTTCATCATCTCTTCCTCACTCCTGCAGCAGTAACCATGGCACCACTTGCATCAGAGATAAATGAAATGCATAAGGACCTCAACAGTGCATTTTTTTTCATTTCTTCCTTCGCTGCAGCCATCATGACAACCTGTATTTTTGTAAAACAGCACAAGATGTGAACTAAGCTTTTATCTCTCTATCTGATTATTAATCCTCAAACAACATCACGCCCTCAATGTGTCATGCAGCACAGCTAAGCAGGTGTTATTTACTATAGGTGCTGTATCGAAGTGAAGATCAAACAAATATCAAAGCGCCTGCACACTGTACATAAGTGATGAAATATTGTAGTGTTCAATTACAGTTGCAGGTGTTTCTATTAAATTTAACTGTTTTCTGAGGCGTTCTATGGACCTCTGCACAAGCAAAGCACATGTGGAGTGTACGCTGACACTGCAAAGCTTAGTATGTCACTCACATTTATCATGATAACGCCAATTCACTTGTTTGAAAATGCTTGAGTTCACCTCAACCTGATTTCTGCAAAAAAAAATAAAAAATCCCCTGAACCTGCTGCCAACAATTTTCTTATGAATTCCTTTTATTCAATAAAAAGTTGTTAGTAACTATTCACAAGACTGTGGATTATGCAGAGTCATCAGGACATCGTCTCGGATTCATTTTTTATGTATATTTTCAATGCTTTGAGCACAACAAACAAATTTGCCTCCATTTCACCTTTGGAACGCTGATTAGTTTATAATTGCTCTCCTGTTCCCTGTCCTTTGATGCATTATACCTCTTTCAATATAATTTCAATATTTCCAGCTGCCATTTACAAACATTGTTTCATCAACAATTGTATTAACCTGAGTTTAATTTTCTTGCTTTGGATTTCTTTATTGTGTATTTTTTTAAAGGATTTTATAGGATGATGGGATACACAAGGAGTATGTGTAAATGACAGTTTTATGGATAAAAGGTAGAGAGTGGAGCATAGAGCTGCGTGCACAAAAGCAGAATGTCATTTTCTGTCACAGTGTACTAAGAGGTTTAAAATACCGAATAGCCACACAAAGAATCATAACCTTGAACATCGTAGAAATATATCAAAATCAAAAAATGTTTGAATGGTTCGATACCACTAATGGAGTGCTTTTTGTGTGATTTAAAAGAACAGACTTAAAGAAACAGATAAATGGCATCTGATGGCGGATTATATACCTGTGTCTTGCGTAGTTGGGTGAGCTGCTTGCGCAGGTCGGTGGCGTTTTGCTGCAGCCCGTGCAGATGGAGCTGCATCTGCAAGCGACCAACGCTGTTCACTTGGCTCAAGTTAGAGGGTGGCGGCGGCATCAGAGCTAGAGGTGCCGACGGCGTATGAGCTGCCAATCACAGAGCAGGACATGGGGGTCACCGGGAGGTCGGCGGGAAACAAATTGGTTAGTTTGCTGGGCTTTTTGCTCCGGTGAGATTTGCAGTCAGCCAGCCAGATTGACACACAGTACAAACAAATAGCGCACACACTCTCGGCATAAAGGCCCAAAGAAATGTACATAGATAGAAAATATACAAAGAAAAAAAGCACCATATTCACAGATCTTCCAATAGCCCACTGGGAGAAATGTGAGCTCATGCTATTAGTAAAACTCACAGAGAACTGCATTAGTTAATTCAGTAGTGACACACAGGGATAACCATGCTCTTATCTTAACACAGGCCTTTGTGAGTATGGCCATTGACCAGCCAAGAGATTCAACCATACAAACACACTCACAAAGGAGTGTCCAGTGTGTGACAAAACAAACCTCTCTTAAGAAATAATAAAGCAGAAATTGAAAAAGTGGGATCAGAGACAGGACAAAAGGGGGGAGTCCACTCTCTGGGAAGGGAAACAAGAGAATAAACACCACCAGCTACCCAGCAACACCATACAGAGGGCAGAGAGCCATGAGAGATGTCAGATAGGAGAAATTAAAAAGGGTGATAGAGTAGGAGATGGCAACTACCTTTCTTCTTCAGCCGTCCAGCTGGAATGTGGAAAGAGTGAGCCGAGAAATTAATGAGAGGTGACAGAGAGACAAAGAAGGAGAGGAAAGTCTTAAAAAGTTCATTTCTAACGGAGCGACGATCCTGGAGAACAGTTTATTGACTACAGCAGATACACGGACTGTGGTGACGGTTCAGTCCTTTGGCGTGGCGCCAATTTGTGAGGAAGCTTGAAAAATAACTGTATCTTTGTGCTGACCCCTCGAGGGTCTGGCATCGGAAAGGGTTTGTTTGTGCCAGAACAAGATTATAGACAGGCGAGGGGAAAAAAATACAGAAACAGGGTTCACCTACTATCTATAAGCTACACACGTTGTCAGTATTTCACAATTCCTTGCTGAGAAACATTTTTTTTTGTGTGATTTAAATACCATTTTGATAGTTTCAAAATTAGATTCAAACATGAAATGCAATCTCCACACACCCAGTGGAGTCCAAAGTGAAGAAATAAACCTTCAACTCCTTCAAAGGTGTCTGTCTTATTACCTCGCCCAGGAGGTTCTGTTTACAATTTACTACGTTTGTCTGTTTATTTAACACCTTTCAAAAGCTCCAAAGCTGTTAGAAGGTGGATTTTTCTCTCTCTGACTGAGTTATGCCAACTGTTCCCCTCTTGCTTCTAGCATTTGTTCTTAGAGATTTGCAAAACTGAATGCTAGACAAATTGAGATGAAATTTATGCTGATTTTCTCATCTGATAGAGTTGAGCAATTCTCCAGCGTCTTTCTAACACTCCTTTAAAAGCTTAACCCTGGCCGCAACAGTTCTATTGAGTGGATTTGAACAGCCTTTATTTTTGTCATGAAAATGGTGAATGAGTCATTTGGAAATTAATAGAGAAAAACTAAGATAGTGAAAGAGAAATAGAAAAAGGCATGAATGAGGTGGAATGAAAAGTGCTTTAATACTTAACCTGTTTGGTTTGGTTAAACCGAGCCGTTTGCCTATTTAGTGTGGTTCAATGTACGCTGCTAGCAGAAAGGGATCTATGTGAATGACCGTGATTTTCAAAAGCTGAGCAACTATCACATCAATCTGATGATTGTCTGGTGTTCAGCAAGAAAAAAAATCTCTACTGCCAATGCAGATAAATGTATGCAAATTATTTTGTAACCATGGTAACATGTAACAAAAGCAGTTTAAACTACAGGTTGTGGGACGACGTGTAGCTTGCTTCGCACTTTGTTTAGCCCGATAAAAAAGATTCGATTAATTCAAAAATTACATGGACATCATGTTTGCAACTGAATAACTGGTTTGTTCATTTTCCCAACCAAAAGTGCCAAACATTCTCTGGATCCAGCGCAGCAGCTTCATTAAAGCACCTGATGCTCCATCAAAAGGTTGTTGAATATTTTTGTAAGGATTTTTTTTCTGCTAGTCAAACTGTGTAATTTTATGTTTACAGCTCTTGGTTTGGTAGTTAAAAGTCAGTGTGAACACGACTGGACCAGAACTAACAGGCATCACCGTATAATTTCCTCCCCTGATCTGAACCAAGTGAACCGAACTACAGGTGTGAAAACAGCAATTACTGACTCAACAATTTTGAGGCTGCATTCCAAATCGCATACTTACTACGTGCTACAGCTGCCCTTACAAAGTACATCTGCTGGATGCACTACGCAGACGTCGCAGACTACTTTGTCATAATATTGGGCCTTAAAATTTGACTGTCTTGCTCGTATGTCCATCGCAGTCTGTTGTACAAAATGAGCCGTCATCTGTCTGAGTCCTCAAGCTTGTATTTTACTCGCGGGAGACACTGTGACGTATGCAACGCAACTGCACAGAGGATTGTGGGTCAGAATGGAGAGTAAAAAAACAGACTGCATGCTGCAAAATCTGAGCAGACATAGAGGGACATTCTGGCATTTTTGACAAATTGCAATTGATATACTGTGTATTGGGACATTTTTAATCTTTTTCTGGCACACCATATACTATGGTCGTAAGGGTATGAGAATGTACTCCCAATTAACTGTATCATAAAGTACAGCTGATTCATCCATGTTGTCAAAGTTCAATAAAGTAGCTACAATCCAGGAGGTCACCATCACTGCTAGTTTGTGTGGATCTGGTGCACTACTGTTAGCAGGAAAAATACATTTCTAAACGGAGATCAGCATGGCAGTGTTAGTAATGGGTCAGTCCACAGATCACAATTACCCAGCTCTACTCACTTCCAGTGGCGGAGCCGTCACTGTTGGTTTCGGTCTTCTCGCTGGAAGAGAAAGGTAATGGCCGTGAAAACTCCGTCCCTTGGTCCGGAGGGCAGCCCGCCATCATGCAGAGACGCAGCAGGCCGCATCTGAGGATCAACGGCCACAGGGCAAGGCAATTACAGTGCTAACACTACCGGCACCACTACTGGACACTATCAGACTGATTAACAAGTTATCTGCTTGTTAATGAGACCCTACTGTGTACAGGAGGGTAAAGTGGGATGACAACAACGGCCAGTGTGAGGAAGTCAAAATCTATGTCCCTGTATCAGTGCCCGGATAAACAACACAGTGCCCTAATGCTTAGTGGTCTGCACTTGCACACAAAGGTAATGTGCCACTTCACAGCTATGCAGCTGATAATGGCTCTGATAATAGCCTGCTGCTGTTCCTGTCGATAATGTGTCCAATATAAAGCTGTATGTGTGACTTCGAGAGGGTTAATGGGGTTTAATGGAGAGTCTTACGTGCTGTCGCTGTCCGGTGCTCTGGTCAGAACACTCTGGACCAGTCCAGTCAGGCTGGCGATCTGCTTCTCCATGGCCTCCATGCGCTCCAGGCGATGATCCCTTGAAAAGTGGACAATAAAACAGACATGGATTAAGACTTGAAATAGATGGAAATGGGCAAAGATTTGTTTTTTGAGGTGTGAAATACATAGCCAACAATCAAAGTTGAAAAACTGTGCCACAGTGCAAAATGATACCTAAATAAAAGTTGGCACACAGGCTCATGCTGACCTGCTAGTATCTGCATCTTGCCCAGATAATGAAGATCCAAAACCAGGCATGGTCCTGCTGCCCTCCCCAGGTCCAGCTGTTAGACACAGAGGTTCTGAACCAGAGCTGGGCCTCGACTTCGGGCTCTCGACGAACACAGAGGAGGAGGCAGAGTCCTTGCGGAAACTCTGCCTGACAGGTGAGGCCCTGGGTGAGCTGGAATACGAGTCCCTGTCCCTCAGCTGCATGTCAGGGATTTTCTGTGGGGATGAGGGCGGCATTCGAAAACCCATGCCCAGAGTGGCCGAGGAGTATGTGTCAGAGTACAGCGAACCTCCGGGCTTGTAGAGAGAGTCCTCCAGGTCTCCCTGAAGAGCAGCGGCCGAATAGGTGCTGAGGGAGCGCACGGAGCCACGGCGGTAGAGGCCAGTGGATACGGGGAAGCTAAAGGGGTCTCCGATGGCAGCTAACGACTGGGTGGAGGCAATGCTGAGTCGACCTTCATGCATCAAGCTGTAGGGATCTGCATACAACCCCTCGTTCTTCATCAGCGCCATGTTTTTCGCAGAAACTTCTTCATCAGGCTTGACATCACGACGCTCCAGGATGGCACTGGGTGAAGGAGACAGGCCTGCGTTGGCAGCGTGGCCGGCTGACGGATGGTGGGGATGTCGGGGTTGCTCATGCTGGGGGTGGGACCCGGCGAAGGACGGAGGGCGGCCGCCGGTGTAGGAGAGGCGTGAGCGAGATGGAGAGCCGGAGGACGCTGAGGCCGTGGAGGAAGGAAGGGTGTTGAGGCGGCGCGTCGGAGAGGAGTCACGAGAGGAATACACCATTTCCCTCTGAAAGGAACAAGCAGGGATGGGAGTTACCATGGAGACCCACGGATGAGCGTGCTGTGTTTCCCATGTGTCAGCTGCACACAGAGACGACTTAGATCTGGCAGGAACTAGACAGACTGTCACAGGCTGCAGACGCCAAAAGAAGATGAGGAATTTCTCAAAAGACCAATTATTGATCACAGAATGTAGTCTCAAACTCTTCTAGACTGAAGCTTGCAATATTTTTCAAATAGAATGAGTGAAAAAGGGGGTGTTCTGACGAAAATGGAAAGATTTCAGGAGGTAACACATTCCAAAATCTGTCCATTTGTCTGAGTGGTGACAGGATGCTGGAGATAAAGTTAGACCTTATCATAATTCATAAGGAGACCTGTGCAGTACACCAATGTTCACCATCTTCAGCTGAGCGCTTTTTCCCCCTCTATCTGACATTTGTTGTGGAGCATCATAATATCATTACACATGAACCTGTGCTTTTTCCCCAACCCACCTTTGCCTATTTTCATGCTGTGGATTAACTCCTGTTGAGATTTTTCTCATTTCTGAAGCTTTCAAATGCCAAATGCTTTTCCTGGCTACATAACCACTTTTGTTGCTAAACTCATCTCCGTCTATCTTCTTTTCATTTGCTTCTCAGCATCCTTGCTGACAACATAAAATACACAGAAGATTTTGGAGCATGGCAAAAGAATGTGAGCTGCTGAAAATTCATGCAAAAGACCAAATTCACACACACACACACATATGCTGATGAAAACTGTATGGACACAACTTAGAAAAGAATCAAAATAAATATAAACACAGCTTGATCCTTCTGTTACTCCACAAGAGAGCATCACATACAGAACGTGCACAGGAGCAAATAAATGGCAAAACGCTTGTTAAGATTCAGCTTGCGTTTAGTTCCCAACAGATAAAAGAAGAAACGGCCAGTGCATCAAACACTCAATCACGGCCGTATTTCCTGCCATCACTTGGAGCTTGAGGCTATATTAAAACGTAGAAATGCTTCTGCAGTTTATACCTGCTGGTCAGCCATCTATTTACCTCTTTTTCCCTGCATTGGTTTCCTGCATATACAAGTACAAACATACATGCAAACATGAACGCAAACAAAACAGACAGTGCAGTACATGCGCAAAGAACATGCACGGACACAATTGCTTTTCTCTGCCTCTTTGCACGGTTAATAGCAGTTGCGTTCTCAGTATTGTGTGAATAATGCAGATGGTAAGCAGGGTTTTGTATAAAATAATTTTAAAAATATCTCCCTCAGGCTTCCTTGATCTTTACTGAAGCAGAAATAGCTCCGAATGTTAAAATATGCTCATTTCACAGAGGAACATTGTTCTCTGGTGTCCACACAGCAACAGATGGCCTAGTTGAAGATAAGAAAATGCATTTCCAGGAGGAATACCTGTTAAATTGCTAACCCAAATACACCGCAATAGCCTGTCAAAGTTACCACTGAAACGAAAATAATAATAATAAAAAAAAACAAAACACCATTACCTTGCTAAAGATGCATACTAGTCCTCTTTATGCAGAGGCACAGTATTATAGAGGTTCTCACTATCAGGTCAGCTGTGAAACATCCAGTTTGCAAGAGATCAGACACAACATTTTGCTCTAAAATAACCCGGTTTGCCCTGTTCACCTCTCAGCTCCCTCTGCTCACCCTGAGGTCTCCGTTAGCCAGGTGTGCAGCAGCTGGGTAAGAAGCATAGATGGGCTCTTTGCGGTAAATCTTGATGATGCTGCGATCCTGAATGTCCCGGACGTCCTCCAGCTCATAGAAGACGTTGCGCGCCTCGTCCTTGATCAAGATGGCCGTGTTGGGCGACTTCAGCATACCTGCTGTCAACTTCTGAGGGAACATGTGCACGATGAGAGCGTGCAGCGTGTCCAGGCTGCTCAGCTCGTGGGTGATGTGCACCCGACGTGTCTCATCTCCATACTGCAGGAACAGCACGCCTGAAAGAGAGCAACAAGGGAAAGGAGGCTGAGTTTCAAGTCGTTTGCTTCAGCGGATGGAGAGAATAACTAGTAAAACCAATGCTGTGAAATCTTGTGGCACGTTTTGCAAGCTACAGAGTGTGTTGCCTTTTGGAATAACAGATCTGGATAATAACTTTTGTTTTATCATCAGATGTAATAAGCAGGAATAAACACTGACATCGGAGCAGAGAAATTCTATCGATCTGAATGTGAGAAAACACAGCTGGTGTGCAAAGATGCATGCGCAGGTTGAATTCTTTTACAAATACTGCTTTGATAATATTGGAAATAACTCAAAAATGGCCCTACTTCTTAGAGAATTTTTGCCAAATTGTGCAATCTTTGTATTTTGTAGATAAAAAAATGTGACTGATGCCTGACTAACCTGAAAATTCATCTTCATACATCATGGGACAAACAAAAAGAACACAGCAAAGAAAGACCAAGAATTAAAAGTCAGGCAGAGTTAGTGAAAAAACTACAAACAAGTAGGGGAGAGAAGAAAACAAAGACAGTGATTAGTGTAGACACAGGAGAGATAAGCAGGTCTGCTGTTCCACGTCTGTTGGAATTTCTGATTCAATATGCCCTCATCAGTTACGGCTCTTTAGTTTTACAACCATTTTTTTTTTTAATCTCACTGTACCTGATGTAACAGCACAACTCGCTCTTTATGAGTCTCGCTACAGTCCCAAGGCCCTTCCATTGTAAACCTGCCCTCGACTCTGCTCTTTACTCTTGCAGTTGCACACAAACATAGTTCTGCATGATAAACCCTACTACAGTCAAATAAAGAGTCCTTAAAATACTTACAAAAATAGCATGCTTTGTTATTGTTAACATTGACTTTTATTTTGAAGGACTGACTACCTTTACAATTCTATGTAGCAGGAAAATTGGACTAAACTAACACCGTTATGGTAAATGTGGTGAGAATATAACACCTTCCATTCTTTGTAAACACAGTGATCCACATCACCAGCCACATCAACTAAGGAGACAGCTGCAAATCTGCCTCGAGTCCAACCAGCATGTTGTGACAGAGCCTGCCAGAAGTGCTTCAAATCTTAACCTGGAGAACGTAGCTTATTCTGGCTGGCAGAGCGGGACAGCGGCAGGCTCTGGCGAAATCGGTTCATCCGGTTGAAACCGAGGGGCATGTCAGCTTCCGACATGGTCTCCAAGGATTCAGTGGAGGCGAAGGAAAGCTTGGCGGCCTGGTCGGCGAGTCCCGACTGGGTAGACTGGGAATGGCGTGGACTGCGGCTCTGCAGGGTGACAGGACACAATAATTTACTGAGAGGCGAAATTGAGGCGGAAATAAAGGATTAGACAGGGTCGATGGAGTAAGACCAACTGGAAAAAGACACAGTGAACGGACAATGAGACGCCACACAATGAACCACCTAACAAGATTATCGAGACCCTGACAATGGTTTAACTACCAGCCATTCACGAAGAATTACTAGCGTCACAGTATCTGACATCAGCTGAATGGTGCAGCAGCAAAACACACTCCAGTTGTATTCAAATCACACAGCACTCCAGGGCCTTCATGAATCACCTGTGGTGGGGCAGAATTAAGCTGCCCCACCACAAAGTTATGCCATGCTTGCTCGACTTTGCACACTTCCCACACGCCCTCACCCACACTCTTGTCCCTGTGCAGCTACCAACTTTAAACGAGTGCTTGTGGGATGGGAGGGGAAGCTCATGCAAATCCCGGGCTGTCACTGTGGGTTTATCCTGCTGGCCTATGCTCAGGCGTCTCTTGCTGAAAGGCCGTTAACGCAGCTGGGGCTGAGCTCACTGAACTGACTCCCTGATCCTCCACTGCTGTACCATCTCCTCCAGCTCTGAGGCTGCTGTAATGAGCTCCCAGAATGCTGTCTGCTGATTGTTTGGATGGCAAAAGCAAACACATCCTTAGCCACAGTGTAGTAGCCGGGCCTCTCTCCTCCTCCTTGTACCATGAACAGTTTCCCCCCTTATAAGTATTTCCTTCTCTCCCTTTCAGTGTCTGAGTCAAGCTGCTGCTAGAATTTACTGTGGCTTCCATTAATGTGGTATTTAATTAATGGGAGAGTCTGACAGAAGCAGCACAGAGGGCCATGTCTGCACTCACTGACTCTCAGCGGTGGGCTGTTTGAATTCATTCATAAACACACATGCATACATTTATGGTTGTGTTAATTGGGGAGTAAGGCAGGAAGCTGTGCTGAACAGGGAATTAGGGCTGCAACTAGACTTTACTTTCTCTATGGATTTCTTTTTTAAAATGATCAATTGTTTAATCAATAAAATTTGGGGGGAAAATGGTAATAAAATCCATCTTATTTCCAGAACCTCACATCTTCAAATTACTTGTCAGCAGTTACCATCAGGGCACATCCTGAAGTTATTCAATTTATGGTGAAGTCAGAAAAAAAACAGCAAAGTCTGACAGACTAGGCAACATAAAACTAGCAAATGATTTACATTTTTAGCCTTGTAGGCAGCATGGCTCTATAAACAGCAATGTCATCAGATTGTCGATCGACTACTTTGGTAGATGGCAATAGAATCTTGTACTGGCGTTTGTGGTCCTATTTGTCAGATACGTGAGTTCCCAAATAAACACCTACTTACAATGAGATGGTTAGCATTATTTAAATGCAGCCTCATAGAGCTGCAGGCACGGCTGTAGTTTGTTACTTAATAAATAATGATGAATGTGTAAATTGCAAATCATTAATCAATGAGATTTTAGTTATTACATTTTTTGGCAATTAATTAACCAATAAACTGTAGGTGCAGTACAGTAACTAAACTGCACTATGTGGAACATAACAATATGCAAGCACTGCAATCATCAGTTATTTCTTAGTGTATGCTATCACATGTATATTTACCAGGCAAGTTACAAATTCCCTGCAGTACCATAACAGCCGTTTTTTAGAGTGTAACGTTACGCTCCTCTTGTCACCGTCATACATAATTCAGTCACACCCCCACACACACACAGAATGAGAGTGGTGTCCAGTGATGGTGGCGGCAGACAGTGTGTGAATGTGCAGAGAAAGCGTGATGCTGACAGATAACCCCCACCATGCTTTCTAATAGGGTCATTTATCTAAACTGTGACCACACTGAAGAACACAGCCAGCAGCATCACAGAGGAGCGGCACGTATTGCACTGTGTCACAATCTGACCAGACAGTCCTACAGTGGAACATTATGGGGGAAATTCAATGAGAACATATTATGCCTTGTATGGCTGCGACTTGTGAGCATTTTATTTGATTTTAATCCCGTACTGAATCATCTTTAATGTCCCTTAAATTCTGTTTATGGTGCAGGAAGCAAAAGTTATCGACACAGAAAATTCCTGTTTAAAGGAATATTGTGACACTTTGGGAAATATGCTTCTTTTTATCGGCTGATACATTGGGAGATTGATATCACTCTCAGGTTTAAATATGAAGCTATCACAAGCAGCCGCTTAAGTGACTGGAAAACAGCCATTCAACCTCTGTAAGGTAACAACCAGACTATTTCTTGGGCTCTGAGCACTTGCCAGGCAACCGGAATTGACATCAAGTTACTTGTCTTGACCAAAAAGTAATCTGATATATGACCCAAGGCAAAACAGGTATTTTTACACTTGGGTTTTTTTATGGAACAAGACTACAAGGAAGGAATATGTGAGCTTTAAAGGTGCTGATGAGATAAGTAGATTATTTTTTTTTACCTTTGCACAGAGCCGGTGAGCTGTTTCCCCCAGTTAGCAGATCCCATTTAATTATCTAAATGCCATTGAGAAAGTCAAATGATAAAATACATTTGTTTTACTCTGCGCTCAATAAACCCAGGTACAGTGTACAATATCACCGAAATGTCAAATGATACAAAATTGTATCATCTTACAGTAATTGTGTCACTTCTAAGTTGAACAGTAAGACATTTGCTCTTGTGCCGAAGTAAAAGCAAACACTTTAGATGTACCTCAATCTTTTATTTCTTCAGTACTTCCTATTTTCACCTATCTTTAGACGACAGACTCAGTCCTCTGCATGAAGGATAACAAGACGCTCCGCCATTTCTCTGAGACATTTTTTTTTACGATGCTCTTACTGGAAGGGTTGTGCTCCTCTACTTCTCTCCTTAAAACACCCCAAAGGTGTTCTACTGGATTCAGGTCAGGCAACATATTCGACCAGATCATAGTTTTTACATTTGTCTTCTTCAGAAACTTTTGTGTGATTGTGGCAGACTGCTTTGGATTGTTATCATGCTGAAACATTCCTGACAAGCTTCTGCAAACCGGGATTCAGTTTGTCTGCTAGTCTTCTGGTATATTCACAGGCATTCCTAGTGCCGTCAAAAAAAGTTTAGTCACAGATCATTACAATCCCACATCTGTGTTTCACTGTCGGGACTATGCATTCACTGTGGTAGTGGCCATGTTCATGTCAAACATGCTGGACTTCATCTGAGCCGAACAATTTATTATGATATATACGACCATAAAAATAGTCGCTTCCAACATTTATCAGGCCTCTATCCATGTTCTTAATCCTGCATATTTGTGCTGAAAAGCAAGTAAGGTTTGTTTTCCTCTAGATTCCATCCATCAAAGTTGATATCAAACTGTCAATCACACTATCTGAGTGGTCAGAAAAAGTGAACTCGAATTTCCTTTAATAACCTACATTTCAAGTCTGGAGCACTTGATTGTGACTTTTTTTCAGAGCTGGATATGTCTAAGGCATCATCTTAGGAGGACCGCCAATTACTGGTAATATTGCTCATTCTATATCACCCAATTACCACCAACAACAGTGCTTTGACACATTTTCAGCTGGTCACTGATATTCCTGTATCTTTTCCATGTCGTTCATGTGGCGCCATGATGCAGACATGCAGATAGACACAGTTCATAAGTCTAAAACTGAGAGAGTTCTTGTGCTGCATTGAGTTTCTACTATGGGGCCTGTATTTTCAATATAGTCTTTCTAATGTACTTGTTGATTGCTCACAAGGGCAAATCACATACATGTCAATTTAGAATGAATCATAGAATTTGGAGAGGTAATTCAACTTGAAAATATTTGACATTTAAGAGATGTTGCACAGGCGTGTACACACTTCTGCCGCACACTGTACTTCGCCACTTTGGAACAGGAACTGCGACGGAACCAGCTGCCTGAACACAACCCACCTACTCAGTCAAAGTGGCACCCAGGAACTCGTTTGGCATAGAAGCGCAGCAACAGCTTTCGGTGTGAATGGGAATGAGAGCAACTCCGTGTTTCAACATTCTGAGTCTGCTGGTGCATGTGAGAATTTTACTCTAACGCTCAATAACCTAGTTTCGGCTTTCGATGAAAAAAGAAAGGGGGAACTGCGAGCATGATGCTGCATGAGTGAGCGCGTCTGCAAGTTCGAATATATAATTCTGATCTAGCTGAAAAAGAAGAGAAAAAAACGCGCGGGAAAGGCGAAGAAGTAATTCTCACAATGACTGCCATCAATGTGCTGCTCAACAAGACGGTGAAATCCCCATGTATGACTGTGTGTAAGCTTAGCACAGCTGCTGTTATATGTGCTCCTAGTCAGTTTGCCTTGTTACAACACGCTCCAAACATTGACTTCCATATTGGTGGTTTATGTGATATGAAAACTGAAAATATCTCGCCGCGGTAATTTCGCATTGTAAATAATATATGTGAACGCACCATCTGGTCATGCATCTGGTCCTGCTAGACATGCCAGTGTTACGCATGATGCCGTTCACAGGCTTTGAGGGGGAAAACCGTCTCTACCTCCCGATTTTCTCTCCACAGCTCGCCTCCCTCCCTCCCTCCCTCCCTCCTTCCCCCGAACCTTTCCTTTTAGAGCGATCCAGACTTTTTTTTCAACAGCACTCAATTACTGCTGAGAACTCTACACTGATATAAGGGCACGGCTGAAGAGAGGAACAAGTAGGGAACAGTATGATCCTGCGTGGAACAGAAGCGAATGGAGTGGAAAGTGGTACAAGGCGGCAGACAGACCTTAGGCAACAAACTGCATTAAACTCTATGCAACCTCCCACTGTGTTGTTTCTTGTTTGCTGTGCTTGTACACGCACACGCACACGCACACACACATTGCTTAGCCTGCTCTGTTTTAAGGTCAAACCACTGGAAGCCATGGTGTACGGCTTTTTATGTTTGGAAGAGGATATCTCAGCAAATGACATCTGATGCCACAGGGTTTTCTTATCTAGTCAGCAAACTAGTTAACCTTGCACACCAGCCAACATAATGTTTAAGCTTCTCTTTAATAAAATATCCGCTTAAAAGTGGATTTCCACTTTTCCACACTACATGATGTTTGATCAAAGACACACACATGAGACACGGTAATAGAACAGTGTGAATGCTTCCTAACTTACTAAACATGAATTTATCTGTAAAATATTTGGAAAAGATTTTTTTTTTTATACAGATTAAGTCCACTTTTAGGATCACAATGCCCAATTAATTGCCAAAAGGATCAACAATGTGGCTGGTTTTAATGTATTTGGAATAATATTTTAAAATTTAGGGGTAAAACTGTAGTCTTAATAAATAATTATCAACTTTGCTGCAGATCAGACAGTATTTTCTGCATCATAAAGCCTCCTGTCACTTCATATCTCTGCATTTTCTTCTTATTTTTCATTCACGATAGGATAGCACAAAGTGATGCCGCTCGCCTCTTCATGTCAGCACTGCTGTAGTGATGTTTGAATCAACTTTGTTAAAAATGCCATTCTAATAAAGTCAAACTCAAACATCATACTTGGTGAACTGATCTGCACAGATCTAGCACAACAATCGCAGATTCCAGCTAATTAAAATGTGCAGTGAGTTAGGACAATGTGCTACAGTGTCTGCAAAGCTTGAATTAGTGCAGCTTTAAGGTGCAAGATTTCATATCCTGTGAGAAATCTTGAATATACAACAAGCAGACGAGCACATATGACTGCTTTTAAAGCAAACTCTGAGTCAAGGTCCAGAGGGTGGCTCATTACATGATGTTTGCTGCTTGACTCTTCTTTCTAATCTTTTCCCCCCCGAGAGCCATAATTCTCCTCTTAAGTGATTTGACTGGACTTGAGCAAGTCTATATAAAGAAATGTCAAACACAGCTTGACGTGTTTGAAGTTTTTGTCTCTGGGGTATTATGGTAGACAGGTGTTAAATGGTTGAACCTCACACCTTGTCCAAATCTCTTCCTCTTCTTTTTCCCTCCTCCTAATGATACTTTTATCTTCCTCAGATGCTTCGGTGTACCTTTGCCACCAGCTACCCAACTTCCTCTCCCATTTTTTATCCCCCGTCACTCATTTGTCCTCCCAAAGCTCACCTGATTCTCTTTGAGCTGCTTTATGTCAACATATCTGCCTCCACCTCAGAGGCCAAAACCACATTCTGTCTGAATTTGGGCATTTAAAGTCCGCATGTTCTCCCTCTACTCACAACCTGGCTCTTTTCCACACACACAAAAAAAACTTCACAGCTCTGTCTTGTAGAAAATGGAGAGAAAACAGCGCCCTAAATCGATCCATCTCTCACATCTGTTTTGCTCCACTTGCTCTTCCTCCTCCATTATTTCTCTTCATCTTTTTCCAACTCTCAGGCCAATCTTCTGGACACGCAATCCTCCCTCTCTAAACACACCGTAGAGTCCCTTCTCCTTTTGAATACCAGGAGTTATCAATGCATGGAACAAACTGTTTTGTCAAATTGCTGTGAATTGTAAGTCGATGCAATCAGTTTGCTTAGAAAGGAGAGGGAGCAAAAATAGCGCCGTCTTCCAGCCAGGACATGATGGCTGAGATTGCCGGTCAGGACTGTTCTTTTTTTCTTACAGATAGAAGAGAAACAGAAGCCTGGAAAGCTGTCGAAAAATACACGTCTTTGATTTTTTCATTCTCAGAGAAGAAAAAGAAGAACCGCATGTCCAACATCTGTAACTGTCATCAATAATGTTTAACAAGTATGTGCATTTAACACACTAGAATCTGATCAGATCCTCGATAGACTTATTTATTCCACAGGTGAAAAAATGAGTGTAGTACGATCCTGATAGTAGCTCTGTTTCCTGTTTATTTTCAGCAAGAGAGCTGAGCTTAGATTAGAGCTGGTGGGACGAGGGAGCAGGACGTGGCTCTCAGAAGCTTTAGCGTGAAATGAAGAAAATTGCGCAGGATGAGGTGTCAGCATAAAAGGTGTCAACAACAGTCTGCCCGCTGAAAGCAAATATCTTCAGATCTGCCGGCACTTGGGCCATTTCTGCTCGTTTCATTCTAGATTTTATTGCTGCCGCAGCACCTTGCAGGGCAAACAAATAAAAGCTCTTGCTCTGACTGCTGGGGTGATTAAACTACCTAATTTGGTGGATTGCGGGGCAAAAAATGCAGAGCAACATCAAGCAATTAACAGAACAGCAATTCACTGTACTAGTAAGCACAAAGCACTGAAGATTAATTTTTTTCAGAGCTGCAGCAAATGCTCAGCTAATTATCTCAGCAGCGGAAAATGAATTGGCAACTATTTTAACAATAGTTTAACCACTTTAAAAATTATTGTTCACTCTACACTGGTTTGAGTTTGAACTGTTGATTCATAAATGTCAATGTGCCTCTGAGGAACAATAATGAGCATTTTATAAACAAAATTATCAGTCAAGAAAATCTATTTTTCTACAATAATCAATGTAGTTTCCAGTTAACTTTTTTAAAGCTGATTTTTTTTTTTTTAACATTTTCAGTGTTTCTGGAAACTATGTTTTTTTCAGATCTAATTACATCTAATAAAATAATTCCCCAATTTGTCAGATTGATGTTCAAAGCTTCGTGTTTAAAACTCTTGCAACCCACCCGAGAGTCCTGCAGAGTTTAAAAATCGTCTGAACACAAAACCCACTTCGTATCACTCTTCTCAGGTTCAAGCACTTGTGGGAGTGAGGGATAAATTGCTTATGCCTCCCCATGGGTCAGAGCATATGGCTATTGATATTCAGTGACATTTCCACCCTGTCCAAACGATGTTGTGAGCACACATTCAGAGAGTTCTGCTCCTTAGATAGGCTCTGGGCTTTTCCCCTCACGCTTGCATCAAAGCATGCTCTGCTTGGATACTACAACCCTCTGCCTACCTCTATAAAACACAAAGCCAGAAAGTCATACAACCTTGTGTAAAAGCTAACAAATAGACTAAACTCTTTACATTCAGTATAAGTGATTTATACTTTCAGTGTGTCTGGCTGCTCCCCAGTGTATACAGCCTATATTTTCCTCTTTAAACCAGCAGATAAAATCCATTCAGCAGCCCAGACATGACTCAAGCCCCCTGAGCTAATTTCAAAGCATTATTTCAGTAATACCTCAGCGGCACATCTGAAATGTCTTCTTAATGTCTCAGCCGGCAATACGTCGGCAGGGTCACGTGGCTTCGAGCCATTAATGCCAGCTGACTGAGGTATCATAAATCCACAGAGAATCGTCTCCTGCAGATTAAATTGAGCCGGAGAAGTTTAAGCTGTCGCCACCTCTGACACTTCCGACACCACACACACACACGCACACACACACAAGAATAAACCACAATCATATGCACACACCGGCCGGGGAGCCCAGAGATGTCGAGCGGTCTGGGTGTTGCCGGGGCCAGAGGGGCGTGGAGATCGGCTGGTGATGCCTGAGGGCTCAGACGTCACGCCAGAGCACAAAACACTCTCACACACACCCATACACACTGAGACAATGGACAGGTAGAATGACCAACACACAGGGAGACTTAGAAAAGCAGCACTGACCTTAAAGCTCCAGTAGTTGGGCTGTTGCTGTAGAGTTTCATGAAGGACAAAAGAGGGAAAGGAGGGAGACAGAAAGAGAAATGTTAGATTTCTACTTTTCTCATAATGGCTTCAGCAAAGGTACATAGAATGACATGAATTGGAGAGGAGCTGATGCAGAGATTTGATCAAATCTAATGCATCCTCCCCAAAAACCATAAGTGCTTTTGTGTGACATGCTCCTCTCCTGACTACTCTGGCTATTTTTGAACCTCATTAATACAGCTGACAGCTTCATCTAATGTGGCTGTCTAAACCGCAAGCATGAACCTAAATTGGTGTTAATGCAAGCGGCGGCCGTGTTTTGCAGGCGTCGGGTTACAGTGTACCTGAAACAAGATTGCAGTGTTGGCCGTAACTGGTGAAGGAGAGGAAATGAAAAGAGTGAAATCGAATCAAACAGCAGCCCACTCTGTTGTTGCAACGCTGGCCTCTCTCCCAGACTTCTCCACCACAGGCAAGCAAACCACTCTGTCTCCCGCCTGCTCTTTCCTGTCTATTCCACTCTGGATCCACCTGCAGTGCTCTTTTCATCAGAACCTCGCCACCCCACCTGCTTATTTTTGCCGGTCCAAGCTGCATCTCTCATCTGTCCATTTGCCCTTCCTGCTGCTGCGCCATGTAAGAAAAGGTGCTCGCTTGTTGGCAGAGGCCTCAGGAAACGAGCTTTCCATTAAGCCATAATTACCCAACAGTCGAAACCAGGCCAAGCCACTGATGGCCCCGAAATACCTCAAAATGACATGGAAAATCAAAAAAAGATTGGGCAGAGTTCATGAATTTTAATTCTAATCCAAACTCTTATTCTAGTTCTTATTCTTATCTGCAGGCAATTTTCAGTCAATTCATTCTCCCTTCTGCAGAGGCCACATTACTCTCCTGGTGCAGGGATAAGAAAAAAAAAAGTGACAGACAAGTTTTGATTTATGACAGTTGGTGGTTTTTCATTATCCACCTTCCATTTTAATATAGTCTCAACAAAAGCCAAGATTATTTTTGCAAACACAAGCATCAGTGGCAGCATTTTCAGTGATTATGACCTTATTGTAATATAACTTTCACTTCATTTTCTCTCTCTGGACCCTGATGCTGTTCTTTCACTGTATTTTCACCTGATGCTCTTCTCTTGCTTTCTCTCTTTTCTATCTATGGATCAAAGTGCAGCTTCTTGCTTGGTCTTGATGCACAGTGAATCATTTGAATTAAAGTCATACAAAAAGTGATGTTTCCTGGCCGCAGTACACAGACACAGGGAGTTATTATGCAAGAAATTGATGCCTTTTACAGTTTTGTGTCAGAAATATTAGAGGAGAACCAGAACTTTAACCCTCTCGACCCCAGAACCCGCTGCTGGGTTTGAAAAACATATCATTCATCAGAGCTGTAAAAACAGAAAGAATTATTGGATTTTAAACTTTCTGACAGAACTCTGACATCTAATTCATTTGGAAAAATCTACCAAATCTAAGCTAAAAATCATAATAGTGCATCACAATGATTTTATTCTACACATCTAATTTTTAAAAATTTCAAAAAACATACTGTTTATATTAATTAGATTCTGTAAAAAAATGAAAAAATTAGGTGATCTTTGGCACAACTGAGAACTTTAAATGACTATACTGTGACCAACAGTCATGTGACAAAAATTCAGAGACCATTCGGCTTAACTGTGTTAAAAGTACATATTGCTTCCAGTTTTATCCACTTTTTATTAAATAAAAAAAATCAAAGAAAGCTACTTTCATGTTTTCTTTTTTATGATTTATGGCATTTCAACTCTGTTTTACTGCACAAAAGACATTTTGAGTTCCTACTACTTGTAGCCTTTGTTGTGCTGTTTCTATAAAAGAGGGGGTTGTAGTGCAGTGAAAAATGAGTCCACATGATGAAAAATGTGACAGGAGCAAAAACACCAAGAAAGTGCCAAAAACAAACAAACCAAAAAAACAACGTATACATTATACAGTATGTTCTACTATTACAATATACTGTTGTGGAGTTACTGTACATGTAATCTTTGTACTTAACCACTGAATACTAACAGGTGTGAATACACACTGAGTTTGGAAAGATACTGACAATTAAATCAAAGAAAGACGCTTCAAAGAAATGCCGTAATGATTTCTTTCAGAAGTGTTCTTGAAGGTGTTATTTCCAGCTGTGAGCAGCTCCATTTTTTCTCTTTGTGCATCGCATTCTAGGAGAGTCATGAACAATACAGCAACAGGACACTCCACTATCAAGGGATTTTAAAATCATAATAACACAGTAATAATCTCTATTTATAGAGTGTGTTTTATTTATATATATATATATATATATATATATATATATATATATATATATATATATATATATATATATATATATATATATATATATATATATATATTTGCATGAATACAATGTTGGAGAAAAAAGGAGTAAAAAGATCTTCAAAGGGGAATGAAATTAATACTTGAATAAAATCGCAAAAGCCTCATAGATAAAAACTATTTTTGAAGAACGGAAGCAAAGGAGTACACTGAATCAGCCGGCCTGATTTCTCTGGGCAGCTTGTTCCAGAGCCTCAGGGGGCCCAACTGCAAACACTTTAGTTTTCAGTTGGACCCTGGAACAGACTAAAGAGCTCTCAATGTGCACAATGAGAGTAAAAGTAAAATCTTTAAACCTGTCCTAAAACACACCAGGAGTGAGTGTAAAGATTATAAAAATGGAGTCATGTGAAAACATTTCTTTTCTTCAGTTTTGGACAAAAGCATAACAGCTGGATTCTGTACAATTTTAAACTGATCAATAGATTTTTGGTTCAGGCAGATAAAAAAGGCAGTTGTAGTAATTTTGGAAGAATTTGACAAAAGCATGTTGAATGGTTTCCATGTCTTTATAAGTTAGTCTGATTGTTTCTTTGGAAAAATAAATATTTTTAAGATGATAAAATATGACTGCATGGGTTTTGTGGAATGGTGCTCAAAACTTTTGCAATACTTTAAGGTTTTTATACTGACTTTATTATAAACGTTTAGAATAATAAGTTACTTGAATAGCAAATATTGTATATACACTGCCCGTCCCAAAAAAAAGTTGCACACTCTAAGATTTAATTGGACCACCTTTAGCTCTGAGAACGACACACATTCACCGTGGCATCATTTTGATAAGCTTCGGCAATGTCACAACTTTTATTCCTGTCCAGAGTTGCATTAATTTTCTACCAAGGTCTGGTATTGATGATGGGAGAGTCAGACCGCTGTGCAAAGTGTTCTCCAGCACACATCCAGGGAGTTCATAGCTTGTCCATTTCTGTTATACAATGCATTATGGGGCATATCAAGCAGATTTTTTTTTTTTGTGCAGTTTGGGATCTTTGTGTATACTTCTATTTGCCACTTTTCCACTGTGAATGCACTCCATGCACAAACCGCTTAGAAATCATACAGTGTGCAACAGCATTGGTGTAGTAATAGTATGGAAATAGGACACATTACAATCAGCAACATGATGCAGTTCATTACCCTGCAAATTATAAAATGAAAACACATCTCTAAAACACAAACAAAACACTATAACCTTCATTCTCAGAGTCATGGTTACGGCATTGCACTATTATACTGTGTCCATAAAGTAATATTTGGCTGATAGAGAGGGGAGTTGTTCAGCACATAGTTTTAAATGTTAGAGCGTTAGAAGTGTACATATACGAGTGTGCTTAGCCACACTGGCACTGAGACAAGTGGGACATGAAATGATATGGAGCATAATCTCAACCCACGCTTCTTTTTTCCCCACAGCATATAAATTTTTCCCAACATATGTCAAAGCAGTTATTATTAAAGACGCCTCTTTGATGTGATGCTGAGGAGAATTTCTGTCTCCCAGCAAGCTCGTCTGCTTTATTAAATGACCCACATTGTCGCTGTCCAGTGGAAAACCGCCTATCTTCAAAGTTTATAGGATTAAATGTTCAATCATGGTTTGATAAAATAAAGAAATGCCTCTCAGTATGGCTAGGAAGTTGTTCGCAGGGCAGGAGAAGATCTGAAACTGTAAATCATTTGCACCTCATCTGAAGAGAAGTGGTGA
Source organism: Amphiprion ocellaris (assembly GCF_022539595.1). Classification (NCBI taxonomy): domain Eukaryota; kingdom Metazoa; phylum Chordata; class Actinopteri; family Pomacentridae; genus Amphiprion; species Amphiprion ocellaris. The sequence goes on from NC_072784.1 coordinate 18,503,662, forward strand.
AAAAGCTGATTGTGAAATACGGGTGAGAGGTCATCAGTTAAGTGGGTCACTTTCAGGGATAAGCTGACACACGAGGTCTCGAATCGGCCTCGACTATCTGATCATATGTCAGTCATTTATTCACTGTAGCAGGTGAGCTTCGTCCTTGACAATCCGTCCAAACGACAGCAGCTCAGGGGCAACATTGGTGCATCATAAATAATTGCTGCTCACTTGTTCCGACAACGTTAATGATTTTATTTTCCCCACAAAGCTAAATGACTCTGAGGGCTGGCTTTAATGGTGCAGAAGTGATTTGTGGTCTTGTGTGTCTGTCTCTGCCAGTGTTTCTCCGTTTGTTGCTTTAATGAGGCTTACTCAGTTCTCAGGTAAAGTAAACACATTCATCCTCCTCTGGTGTAACTGTTGCGCTGCTGACAGCTGCAGATATACTGAACTTGGACTTTGACTTGCAAATATTGCACCGTGAGCTTATTGCAATGTGTGTTCTGGCAATGGTCGCTGCAAATAAAGCGTGAATTCTGCGCAGAAATTACATTCAGCACCTTGTTCTGTGCTGTCAGTGGCTGTGACACCAACTCATTCAGCCATGATCCCACATGACAGACCTAACATTTTTAACTTCCTTTTTGGCTGCGAGCCTCAGGTCAACAGATTTACTGATGCATGTTTAAGGTGTAAGGGGGCTGAACGCATCGCTCAGTTAAAACACCCATCTATGCATTTACACACAGGCATGTGCGCTCGCTGGAGTTAGCCACAGAGCTCCAACAGAAGGACGTAGCCTCACAGAGTAGAGCACTGCATTACCTGACCTGCATTTAAAGCAGGCTGCACTCACTCCACCCCTCCTCCACCTCCGTCTCCTTCTCATGTCGTCATCCTCTCCGCACCCCCACACCTCCACCTCCCCCAATCTCAACCATTCTTACTCCAGTTTGGTGCCTTAACATCCTCAGCAGCCCTCGCTCCCTATTGTACAAAAACACACACACACGCACGTCAAATTAACGCTTACTCGCTCAGCTCACACTGACGTCCAGTCAGCCCTTCGTCTAGCCGGCTGAGCATATGCACGCCATCACCACAACAAACACAACAGGCGTGGAATCTAATCCCAGTTGGCACATTCTCATCCTCCTCCCTCCCTTCTTCCCACACACACACACAAACACACACCTCTCTACAACAGTCTCCAGCTCTTCAGTCCCATCTCACCTGCAGTGCACCTGCGCCTGTCCACCACTCCAGTCATCCCAAAGGCTGTCCGTCAGGTGCAGTGAATCCTCATCGCGATTTTGCCCGTCTCTCCCGCCCTCTGCTTCTCTTACCCACCTCCCTCTTCCTCACTCAATCTCTCTCTCCCTCTCTCTCTCTCTCTCTCTGTGTCTCGCTCTACAGTTGCACATGCGGCGGAAACTCTTTATTTAATTCATTACAACACCAGCCGATTAACTCCTTCGCAGATGGGTGCTCGGGTCCTGCTGGTGCTGGCTAATTGAGCAGCGGGCTGCTCTACTGGCTGCTGCGCTCCTCTCCAGCTCCTCGTTTGCTCCCCCCCTCCCTCCCCGCTTCCTCCCCGTCCACGCTCTGCAACATCCACGAGATGACAAGGAATCCTGGGCTCTGCTGCTTCCTCCCCCGTGAAGTGAAAATGCCCTGTCACTTCAGGATCTGTCCACTCTCTCCTGGCTGCTGCTGCTTAAGTCTTTATTTTTTCCTTCTTCCACCTGCCTGCCTTCCCCTCACTATCCCTCTATCCCTTCTGCCTTCATTATTGTACAATTCCTCCTTCTCTACACAACCTGACCTTTGCAATGCGATATCCCTGCTTGCCATATATGGGAGAGGTTGCCGTGGCAACTATGGACTCCACCTGTCTTTCACCCACCCTCTCTCATGCTCTCTCTCTCCCTCTCTTTCCTTTCATTCTGTCGGCTGATGTGCTTTTCTGTCACGTCATTACACTGAAATCCCCCCACTCTTTTTTAAACACAGCAGTGGTGCTCACAAAGAGGGATCGTTTGTCTACGGTACAGTTTGTACTTGTGTGTGTCACAGATAGAAGCGAGCCAGATTGCTGCGTGGAGGTTACGAAACTGGTCAAAGTATAAACGGCATTTGCAGGAGAAACAAATTGATTTAAAAAAAAAAAAAAAAACCACAAACAGCAGAGGAGGAAACAAGTGAACTGCATGTGTGCATTCAACATGTTTGTGCCTCAACAGCACCAGTCGAACCCCTCGATGTGAGATTCTGCAGGATCTGCCAGCAGAGCAATAAAGACAAGCTTTGGCTGTCACAGTTTAATGACGACCTGTAGTAACGTTTACAAAGACCACCCGACAGCCCTCTCTGTTCTATTTGCTGTCTCTGCTCTGATTTTAATGAGCACAATGGGAATCATTGTGCTGCTTTCATTCCAGATGTCATCGAATAAAAAGAAAACTTTTTGGTTGCTTGACAATACATGTGACTCCATGGGTCTTTGTGTGTCTATATATGATGTCATTTTTCTGTTGAAGTCAATACACTAAGAGCTTTGAAACACATGCAAAAGTCCCAGAATACCCCCAAAATGCCATACATATCTCCATGCATATATGATCAGTGATCAGATACCTGTTCTCGTGCAGACCGTTCTGATGTGCCCCTCATGCTGGCGTGGGAGGGCGAGGGCGACGGCGGGTTGTGGTGGGGGCTGTGGTGTGGATGCTGCAGCTGCTGTTGCTGCTGCTGGTACTTGCTCTTCAGGTGGTCCATGAAGGCGTCCCGCTTGCGTTCCATGTCAGCCTTGTGTAGGTTGGTCAGGGCCTCCAGGCTCTGGGCGGCGCTGACGGTGTGGCGGTGCTCCGACGTATGCACCAGGCCCACATTGGAGAAACGCCGGGCGCTGTTCCCCAGCGTCCGGTACTCCCGCGGATACTCCAAGTCATCCGTCGAGATCATGTGACTGCCACCACGCTCGGGATCTGAAGGGATGAGGACAGAGGAAGGGAAGGGGGGATAAAGGAAAGGAAGGAAAGGAAGAAAGGGTGGGAAGTGTGCGAGAAAGAATCAGCAGCCACACCAGCAAGCAGAAAGGTTTCAGGGTGGAGACGTACATACACACAGCAGGAACACATAGGTGGAAACAAATGAAGCAGAGAAGGAAAGTGGAAAAATAAGGCACAGAGGGGACAGCGAGAGAGAGAGAGAGAGTCATAGAGAGAGAGCGAGGGAGAGAGAGAAAAAGAAATGGGATGGGATGTTAGACTATTTGCCACCAGGACGGAGCAGTTCCTTGCAGAGTTATTGATTTCAAGTTCTGAAGGGAAGAAAAATGAGAAAAGTAAAACGCTTCTGCAATAGATCAAAGGCAGAGGCTCAAGCTAAATTTGTTTTGCTGGATATTCCATTATGATATGCCTGCTTGTCATCTTAAGTGGCTTTCATTGTTTTCTTGGAAACAGAGAAGAAGCAAAAACGAAAAATTTGGGTGACTTAAAGTCAAGCGGGAACATGAGGTCACACTTTTTTCATTTCTCTTCTTGTTGCTCCTCACCAACTGCTGTCCATCTGTTTGAGCTTTCTCTCCATCCCTTGACACCTTTTGACACTTTCTCTACACAGTCTCACTGTCTCTCCTGAAAGTTACTGATTCTGCTGTCCATTTTTAAGGAGGTGCATCACTCTGACAGCCCTTGGCCTTTTATCGGTACTCTAACTGACAGACAACACAGCCCAAGGTGGAAGGCACACAGGAAGGGAAGGGAGACAGCCGAAAGGAGACGGTATGGTTACACACACACACACACACACACACACACAAAAATGCGACTGGAATAACAAATGAATTTAAGGTGTGATAACAGAGCGGGGAGCCATTCGCCCGGTGAGTTACCTTGCTTAGGAAAACAGGCCCCGGCGTTGGCTAAAAGAGAAACATGCCAAGGGTTAATTTGTGTGTTTGTGCACAGATGTGCAAGCAAACACACCAGAACAGTGTCACATGACCATCAGAAAAGAGCTATCGAGAAATGATAGCGCTTTCTCTGAATTACAATTACTTAATGCATTATATATGCATTATAATGTATTCATAAGGGTTAACATATGGGGGAAATGGTTTGCTATGAATGCTAATAGTGTCTTACAATAACTTTCAGAATGGGGAATGACTATAATCATGCATTATTACACAGAAAATACACAGTGCTTCCTAAAACCACAACACATTTAATCGCATTACAGTATAATAGAAACTAGTATAAAATTCTGATTTTGAGCAGGTAGACAATCAATTCAGAGATGGATAATAAAACTAATATTGGTTAAACTAAAAGCATAAAAAGTGCTGAGGCTTAATAGGGTTGAATAAAGTGGACCATCTGTACATTAAAATCTCATCAGCAGCATTAGGATGAGCTGAGCGAGGGAGCAGCAGAGGGAGCCTCCTCGGGGCAGAAGCAACAAATGGACTGTTAATGAACGCAGCAACGAGGAGGAAGTCGGCCAGAAGGAGGCTGCAACGTTCTCCGGTGGACAGACCTCAACACAGAGGAGGGCTGTTAAGGTCAGAAGGTCTGTGATCATTCTGACGCAGCTGCAATCAAACTGTGCGCTCCTTGTGAACCCATTTCTCCCTCCATTCATTCTCGCAGAGATATCGCACTAAGGCGTGATCAGCTGTTTCAGCACCCTGCCCTTACATCACTCACATTATGAAGTGCTGATAAACTGACCAGGGGTGAGGCAAAATGGACTGACCTCCTGGCTAATAGCATTAGCATTGAGCTCTCCACTGTGCACCAAAGCCTCCAGCCTTATTCATCTGCCCCCCCACTCTCAACTTCCCAGACCTCTGGTTTACACTTCATTAGACTGCAGCTTATTGTACATCAGCTAACAAGGACCTGACTCAAGGGCCCCATTACAATGGCTGGCAAAGCTGGGTCTATGTACTACGGCTTACTGTTGTCACTAAGCATGCATGATGACAGTGAAAAGCTGAGGAGGCTATGCTGCCTATAGACACACATAAAGCTGAAAAGAGAATGAAACAAGTTATAGCCCTTTACAAAAGAGCTGGAAGATATTGGCAAAACCCAAATCAAACATTAAACGTAATTAAACAATAGTGGTCGACTACTACAGCATCATCTACCGAGGCCTTATTAACTATTTATTCAAATAAAACATTTAAATCACTGTGCAACTGTTTCTAATGATCAGAACAAGCTGTATTTTGCTGATGTTGAGTAACGAAAGTCTCCAGTATGATATCTTGCAGAACAGCTTTTTTTTTCACAACAACTATATTTGAATTCCTAGAAGATTTCTTCCTAGAAATCAGGCTGGAAAAGTGGGGCATGTCTTAAAACGTCCACTTTCATCAGAGACTAGATGATTACGTGTTAACAGCATCAGATATTGTTCTCGAATAGTAGGGGTACCAGTGGAGATTTTCTGCCGAAAGTGTTCCATTATGGCCTTTAAAGTAGCTTTAAAGTTGTTTGGTCAGATTTTCAAGTCCCATTATTGGGAATTTTTTAGACTAAGTCAGCTCAAAATGTGTTTTGTTACCCTTATTTAACCCACAGGACTTTCTGTTGGCTTGTTTGTGGCAGAGAAGCAACAAGATGGGGCTATTTTCCCCAAAACAAATGTTGGATAATCTGGAAACCTCATAAGCTGATCTGTACTTTGAGTCAATGTAGTATGTGGCTGTGTAACATCTGTTTTTAGTAAGATCTAGCAGAATTTAAAAATGCTAAATGGGTTAACGGCTTCCACATAACACCCAAAATGAATGAACTCGGTTGCATTTTTTGTAACATTGAATTTGGAATCTAACCCAAAAACTTTCAAAACACCAGTTGGTGGGTAGATTTTGCAAAGCTGCACACAAACGCAGCAGGAGTAGAAGTCGTGTGGGCAGGAGAGTAAGAATAGAAAATGGGAACAGGCTATTCATCTTTACTTTTGTCATTCACAGCCAATGTATTTCCACATAAGCCGGCAGAGAATTTTCGTGACAGCCCAAACAAAGCCCACGCAATGGCAGCATCATTTAAACATACACAAAAAGAGCCCTGGTGGGGTGGGTTTGTAGGGGGAACACTTTATCACAAGAAACGAGCTGGGACCTGCAGCGGGCCAAACCGAAACTGCAAAGACTCAGAGCCTCCAGGAAAAAGGTGCAGCATGTTGGTCAGCTAAATAATACAGGACTTGAATGACTACGTGACCCTGCAATCAGAGGCGATAAGATCTGTGAGTCCAGCCAATGAGGCCTCGGCTGCAATGCCAAGATAGAGGGCGCAGTCAAGAGCATTAACCTGCCTCAATAAAAAGACCCTGCTGCGGTGGGCACCGAGAGATAAGACAAGACAAGCGGGAGGAGAAATTACCCTTCTTGGAGAAAAAGAAAAAACAACAAAAAAAGAACTTCTAACGACAAACACAGCCTGAATAAGCAATGCAATTTAACTTGGTTTTCTTTGGTTTTATGCAAAATACATGCAGCCTGAAACCTCTATCTATCAGTGAAGACTGAACATAAAGCATAAAAAAAGATGACAAATAGATTTTTTTTTATTTATGGTCTCATATATTGTAATTAGAGCCACTTTTTTCTCACAACTATTACAATTTGTCTTCACGAAGACACACTCTCACCACCTTCACTGGGTTATTTACGTATGTCGGGGAATTTTCAGTTTGTATCATGAGGCATTTGCCAACCCACCCACAACTACAGCTATCAACAAACACGCACACATATAACACTATTCTGTATCACAACAGCCAAATCCTGCACCAAATACTTTTAAAATGATTTTTTTTTTTCAAGCCACCCGCTGAACTGGACTCTCAACTCAGGAAGAGAAGTTGCTACTCATCATATGCATAGACATATGGTATGGAGAATCGGGGAAAAGTGGTTTGGTTGTGCTTTGACGGAAGAGGAAGAGGAAAAGCAGTACAGCTTTATATTTTGAGGGTGTTAAACAAGTGGGTCAGAGGCAGTGGAGGGTGTATGAGAGGATTTAAGTCTCACAGAATGATAAGAAAGCTACAGACTGCAGACAAACAGCACCGGGGATAGCTAAATCTAATTTCACAGGTACCAACATCAAACATTCGGAGTCTCCACCTATTGTCAGCTGCAGTTTGAGGCTAGTATTATTTGGGAAGATGCAAATATTTTCTTGACATAAAAAGGTATAATGTCTGGGGACACCATAGTGATAAAATATCTGCTATAATTTCAAAACTCTGACTTTAATACATCTGTCATTTATTAAAGAAAACTAATAAATATTTACATCAGAAAAGCTGGAATATGAGAATCTGGCTAGAGCAATTAATCAATTATCCACAAACTGATTTAGTGACTAACTCAATTAAGTTGAAATATTCATAAAAAAAAATATTGGAATATGAAAAAAAACCCACTGTGACAAAATGATTTCCCACATGTCAGAGATGTTGCTTTCAAGGTTTAATGTCTGTGAAATGTTATTTACATCCAGTATGTGTGCTATTCACGTGGCTCTCCACATATTGTCTGTCCTGCCACTCCAGCACACACAAGGTCTTCTTATGCTGTGATTTGAAAAGTCTCCACTTTAGACTGTCAGACAACTGGGAGCTGAAGTGGCAACAGTGAATACATAAACATGAGGCTAATAAATGGAAAAACATACCACCTGCTTAAAGAAGTCCCTGAAACCGGCTTTCTGCTCGCAACATCCCGTCAAGACAAATTTGAAACGTAATTGCACTTGAGAGGAGAGCAATAAATTGATCATCATTTTTATCCGACAAACTTAAACGGGTGTGCCGGAGCCTGTCAGCAAATTCCCGCGGAAAGATAATCTTTTTTGTGTATAGGTGTGAAATTGTTGTTATCTGCGTCTCACAGCTCACTTACAGTGGCTCGAATTAATCTTTTAAACTAATGTGGCAATATGCACTTCAGAACATGCAGTTTGTCTGTTCAAACACAGTTTATATTGTGCTTGTTTGCTAGAGCTAATATTTATCTCATTAAATCCTGCACTTATTCACAAAGAGATAGAAAATCATCACTTTTAACCTTTTTCATATCAAGTTGAATTCATCTAATTGCATTTCTTTTGTTTGTGCTATTAGCCTCATGCTTTCATTATGTTATAGTCTTTACTGTTTACATGTGCAATTAAATCAAGTGTTTAATTATCTCTCCCTCTAATTAGTCCTCTGTCCCCCTTTGTTTCTGTCAAATACAGTGTTTTTTGTAAAGGGAACATTCTCGGGATTACTAGCTTTGATTCTCTGATGTTGAATTGCATTATTAAAGGGAGCTCTTTAAAAAGTTTCTGTGACAGTACAGTGTCCTCCCCAGAAGCTCTGTTGTTATGCAGATGGCTGTGGAAGGCAAGTGGAGCTCTTCCCTCTGATACACAGCCTAATTTACTGCTAGCATGGCGAGGCTCCTTGTGGGACGCCGGCTGTGACAGCACAGGGGCAGATAGACCGGCTGAATATTAAACCACAGAAGAAATGAGGAAAGGAGTACAAAACACTGAGCAAGAAGTAGGTGAAAAACTGTAAATTTGGCTCTCCTTATTAAGGCTGCAGGCAAAAGGAAATAAGCCAAGCCTAAAGCTGTTGGCAATCTATACGCTCCGGCGGGAACAGTTAAAACAAATATCCAGGAGGAGAGACGGGCATGCTGGGATTAACCTTCTGAAAACCCACCAATCAGGCCTCTAAAAACCCTGCAGGTCACAACACAAGAAGGAGGGATGCAGTTCCACAAGTAGGCTATTAAACCTTGAAAAGACCGCTGCTGGCTCTATTATCCAAAGTCATAGAAGGAGACTTAGAAATCCTGTAAGGTTAACATGCTCTGTGATGCTGCTGCTACAAAGACTTCCCTGCTATATAATTACTAATCCTGCAAAAAGAGTGACTCCTGTCTGGCTGCGAGCTGTCACAGATATTAAAACTTACCATAGCTGATATTCTAAGGCAGAAATTTGGGTGTCATTGAACAGGCAGCAACAAATGAACCAAAAAGATTTTGAGCTTTTGTTTCCATCTCTCACTCATAGCTCATTTTTTCCCATTAGTTGCGCTTCCTGTACACTAAGAGCGATGAGATTTGGAGTGAAGAAATACAAAAATGGAAAAAAAAACCCGTAACCGAGCAGGTATGTACACTTCTGTTTTTTCTCTCCATTAAGGTAATCTCTGAAAGCTCAGAGGCACTGCTGTGCCAGGAGAGGAGAGTTAAAAGGGGTGAAATTGACAGCTGGGCAGTAAGAGCGAGCCATCAGGAGAAGGTCAGCCTGCATGTATGTGCTGCTGGACGTAATAACAGCCCGAGACAATTACAAGGCTCCACACAGACTCGTGCAAAACTGACACAGACAACTGCAATCTGTTGCTCTGCACGAGGTGACGGGAAACGCCCTCTTGATCATTAAAACATGTGCAACAACAAAGTGACACTCACACTCTTCATTCCACACATCGCTGTCTTCTGTCTTCCCTTTCTCCCCTCCACCTCCTGACTTTGTTTCCCCCCTGACAACACTATACCGTTGGAGGCAGCCAAGTTAAAATTGCAGCACTAACGTGGCTCCGGCAAAGCACCTGTTTTAAAACACAACGGCACACGCTGAGACAATTAGAGCATGCTGGAACATCTCTAGGGCCGCCCGGAACTGAAAACAACAAATGTGTGTGCACTCAACAGGAGGATAAATGCAGAAGATGATGTATAAGTGTGATAGGCAGAGAGGGAGAGAGGAGTGATAGGTGGTGGTAGGTAGCATAATGCACCTCTTTGTTTCACTTGTCATCCAGGTAAAAGCCGACTGTCTTTTGCTGGAGTAACAGCAGCGGAGCAGCAGGTGAGAGAGCTTCTTAATTACGGCCCGTCGTTGAAGCAGCTTCAGTCAGCACGCTGCTGCCACTGGGTACTCCAAGCATACCTCATTACATCAGCTACGTTTGCCTCGCCGGAGAGGCCGCTGCTACCTTCAATAACATGCCAGATAGAGACAAGCGGACGTAATAGAGTTAAGAGATGGAAAATGGGATGTTTGCAGAGCATCGAGGCTCCATGCCTGCCTGCACACGGAGATACTTTAAAGATGTTTGCACCTCCTCTGACAGCCCGGACTTCGGATCTCCACAGGGCACGATGCTGACCGGTAAACACAGGTGGAAGGTGCATGGGTCAAACATCTAAACAGCACTACAGGGAGAGGGTTGCAACACAAAACATCTCGATAGGGTTTAAGTCAGGTGACTGTGGAGGCCAGGTCATCTGATGCAGCACTCCATCTCTCTCCTTCTTGGTCAAATAGTCCTTCCACAGCCTGGAGGTGTGTTTGGGGTCATTATCTTGTTGAAAAATAAATGATGGTCCAACTAAACGCAAACTGGATGAGATGGCATGTCACTGCAGGATGCTGTGGTAGCCATGCTTGTTTAGTATGAATTAAATTTTGAATAAATCCCCAACAGTGTCACCAGCAAAGCACCCCACACCATCACACCTCCTCCTCCATGCTTCAAGGTGGGAACCATGCATGTAGACAACATCCATTCACCTTTTCTGCGTTGCAAAAAGACAGCAGGTGGAGGGTTAGGAATTTGAACTCATCAGACCAAAGCACAGATTTTCACTGGTCTAATGTCCATTCCTTGTGTTTCTTGGCCCAAACAAATCTATTCTGCTTGTTGCTTTTCCTTAGTAGTGGTTTCTTAGCAGCTATTTGACCATAAAGGCCTGATTGGTTCAGTCTCCTCTGAACAGTTGATGTAGAGATGTGTCTGCTATTAGAACTCTGTGTAGCATTTATCTGGACTCTAATCTGAGGTGCTGTTAACTTGCTATTTCTGAGACTGGTGACTCGGATGAACTTATCCTCAGCAGCAGAGGTGACTCCTGGTCTTTCTTTTCCTTGGGCGGTCCTCATGTGAGTGACTGCACTTGGGGATACATTCAAATTATTGGCAATTTTCCAGACCAACTGACCTTCAGTTCTTAAAGTAATGATGGACTGTCATTTCTCTTTACATAGCTGATTGGTTCTTGCCATAATATGGATTCTAACAGTTGTCAAATAGGGCTGTCAACTGTGTACCAACCTCAGTACTGCACAACACAACTGACGGTCCCAAACCTATTAATAAGTGAAGAAAATCCACAAATTAATTTTGACAAGGCACATCTGTGAAGTGGAAACCATTTCATGTGACTACCTCATGAAGCTCATGGAGAGAATGCCAAGAGTTTGCAACGTAGTAATCAAAGCAAAGGGTGGCTACTTTGAGGAATCTAAAATCTAAAATATATATGGAGTTATTTCAAAATTATTTGTTTGCTACAAAATTCCATGTGTTCATTCATAGTTTTGATGTTTTCAGTATGTATCTATAATGTAGAAAGTAGCAAAAGTAAAGAAAAAACGAGAATGAGAAGGTGCGTCCTTGACTGGTATTATATATAGTATAGTGGAATAAACAAAGCCTCAAGGCAAAATTCTCTGCCTTAAAGCTTCATACTTTACTCGAGGAATCATTTCAGTCCTAATTTGATGCAACAGAAATCAAGCACAACAAAATGCATTCAGAGCCAGTCTCTTCACTGAATGTGCCACACTTGGCAACCTTTAACATGACCAAAATGTCAGAAAAAATATTGCTAAGATTGAAAGCTACAGATTAAAACTGAAATTGGTGATGAAACAGGTGCTGTTATGGAGACAACTGGCGTTTAGGGTTTTGACATCTTCTCGATCACACTAAAATAAAATAGGAACATTGCACATGCTGAGTATGAATGAGCCTCCGGAATCATTACAGCATCTCAACAAGGCTGTTGCTGCCCCTTTACAGGCCATTGTAATAAGCTTGGCCCTTTGCCACAGCTATGTACACACACCAACACACACGTAAAAATTCACACAGTAGAATTTGGCACAGACTGGAAGGTGGTGTGTATGTGCAGATCAGTCACTGAAGTATCTGCATGCTATAAATGACCATCCATTATTATCATTATTGGTAATCTGAAACAGTATTGATCCATGCTGGAAATGTCGCTCCCTGCCTGATCCGGCACACATGAGGATCAGAGTACAGTGTCAGTAACTCAAGAGCATCTGCTGCTGGTAAGTTATTGTCCCGACATGAGCAGCTCTAACAGTTTCTCTAATTTAAGACCCTTCAACCTCCATAACAGCATCGCCTTGTTGCCTGCAGTGTTAGCGTATTAGTGAAACCACAGTGGAGCTCCTGTATGCAGAGTGAAATGAAGCAAAACTGCAGAAGCAACAACAGGAGGGCAAACCGTGCAGACCACATCTGGCTAGACAGATGAGATGCTGTGTTTACTTTTCTCTGTCTTATTTCTGCGATTTCGGCTCAACAAACCCCAACCTGGATTTTATGTTGTTTCGTCACGCATTTCCTCAATATTCACATTACAACACAAAGCGATATCCAGCCAAAAAAACACAAACGACAGCAAACACCCAGATATCTATCAGTAAATATTTCTTCTTCGCCATGAAAGAAGTGCCCAGTGTGCTTTCATGCTAATCTCAATAGATTCAGCAGAGCAGCAAGATGCAGAGCACTGCCGAGCCAGTGAGCCAAGTAATGAAAGCAGCAGCGAAAACAAAGCAGCATAAAAGACAGATTTTGCAGTTGGGGAACAACGTCACCTGTGGTACCATCCAACTGGCTTTTCTTGTTTCCACAAAATGAATTCATTGAACTCTGACAACCACAGACTCCACTGCATATTAAAATACTAAATATAGACTTTCTTTTAGGTGCTTAACACAAGGAGCTTGTTTTCCATCACCACTTAGATTAGAAATCACTAAATACAGTAGCCTAATAAATGACACTGTAAATTACATTCACAGCAGCTTCGCAACAGTCTCGTCATTATTAATATCAACATATTAATTCACTCTGACTCAACAAAACACACAAAAACACCCAAGAAGCCGCTGTTTATTATCATAAAATTCTAATTATTACTACAGATGAAGAAACAAGTTAATGTGCTTTTAGGATGAATTCAGGAGAGAGAGAGAGAGAGAGAGAGAGAGAGAGAGAGAGAGAGGGAGGCAGCAGCAAAGCAAGGATGGAAAAGCCAGACTTTCCTGAGGAGTTGAACGTGACGTTTTATCATGCAAACAGGTCAACTCTGGCTGCAGCAAGTGGAGGAAAAAGCACTTGTGTAGCCAGGATCTGCCAGTTGTCCTTTTACCTTTGCTCACATTAATACATATCTTCCACACATGAACCACATGGAAAGCAGTGAAAGAACAGTGTGCATACTCAAAGCACTGTAGCTACTGTACCTCAACACCACACTTGAAAGACAGAGGGAGCCACAGTAGATCAAAAATTTAAAAAAAGCAGCTAAATCTCAGGCAGAGGTCACTGCTGTGACGGCTGCCAAGGACTCTATACTAAATTGCTCAAGTCTAATAGGTCGTTATCTGTCCTGTAGGCCATGTTTTATTAACAATCCTTCACACACATACATCCAGAAATCCAGATTCACGCTGGCTAAAAATGCTGCAAAGCACCCACTAACTAAAACGTGACTGATGGGTGAAATTAAGCGGAGTAGCTTTAGCAGCAAGGAGAATCTGAGGATATAAGAGGAAGATTTAAGCAGGCTTCTCTAGCTGAGCTGATACACAGAGCGTCTGTATATTCATGAGATGAGCAGGGTTATTATGAAGGAGGGGGCAACACCAGAGAAGGCAGTAAGGCAGTTATAAACCTTTCAGCAATTGTGCTTCTGTGTGTCCCTGTGTTTCCGGCCTCGTTGTTATATTGTTTTTTTTACAGTGTTGAGCATAAAGTGTAATTAAAACTTCTTTAAAGGCTCATTTAATCTGTTGTCTATTAATAATGATTCAAATAGCTGATATACTCATGAGAATTACCACCCACAGAGCGTGGAAAACGCTTTTAGTTCAACATTTTAGTTGGCATACAGATTTTCAGCAATCGTTCTCTGTAATGATCTCAACTTCAGCGTTATTCCTTGTCTCCTGGATGTGAAAACGGGGTATTTTAAGAGTCCCAGAACTTGATAAAGTGATCTGGTCAGTGTGTTTTAGAGATCTTCTGCTCCTAAGCAGACAAAAAAATCAATTAATTCAGCTTTAAAGGAGAGCTCTGCCCGTGTAAAAAAATCTGGGGAATAGTACTTCCAAATGCCTGATGGGTATGAAGACAGCAAGTTTGAAAATGAAAAAAGTCTCTTCTCTTCTAGCAGCTTCAGACTACATCTCCTATTAGCATTAACTGTAACTTTAACACCTAAAATTTCTTACCTATTTGTATTTTTGTATTGATTTATTGAAATGCAATCAACTAACCAGTCAATTAATTTAAATCACTGTCAGTTTTTAGAATGAGCTTTCTGCAAAAGCAGAAAAACTGTCACAGAAACACCAAACAAAAATCCACACAGCTACTTGCTTATTTGGATTCATAAAGTAATGGAGTATTCTGTCACAAATAAGTTGAGCTAAATGTTTTCATCACAGATGCAAAAATCTTCACCAAATTCTGCAAAACCTTTTTTCTAAGTGCTGGTAAACATAGGTTTCATATAAATGAAATATTTAAGATGATCACCATTTGAAAGTCAGACAAAAATACTGCTTATGGATGTAAATTTCAATTTTCAGTTTTTTCAGTTATTTTAATGCAAACAGCAAACGAAATTGTATAGTAAAATGTCAGTTTTTCTTATGAAATCTGGGAAGCAATGAATGAAACATAATCATTATTAGAATGAGAAGTACAGGAGAGACTGTCTTGCTACTGTACTGACTGCAGGCTCATTAAGTTTACTCTGCACAGGTCAGAGAGTTTTCCTGTTTCTCTCCTCCATAGGCCAACATGCTGACAGCATCGGGCTGATTGCAAAAACACCCTTGTGCAGGTATGTCAACACTCTCTGCAGGAAACCCGAGGTGTCAAACTGAATGGAGCAGATTGAGAGATAGAACGGATCTTTAAAGATACTGCAGGAACCAACTTTCAAGTTCAGAAATGTTCTCCTATGGTGAAAAGCAGCAGGTACACAATGAGGAGAGTTGTAAAATAAATAAGACAGAACATGAAAAATCCAAGTGCAGGTTGGAGGTGTTGTTTTTTTTTTTTCCAGTATCTTATTTTGCTGCTGTGATCCAACAGGAGGGATACTTTAAATACATTCTAAGAGTAGAGTAAACTGTTATTTTTTATTATTGAATGAACTCCTATCGAATGACAGGTTCCATAACCAAAGAAACAAACAGTACCCCAGTAGAAATTCAAGGTAATTGCAAACATATCTACTCTTTTTTTCTTGTTGTTCTTGTATTTAATTAAACTCCTAAGCACCAAAATAATGCCCTTAACAAGATTATTATTATTCTAATATCATTTCAGTGGAGTGAAAGCCGAAACCCGATTTGTGCTGCTAAGATTGTGAGCCTAAGGTTCCCTAATGATCGTGTAATGATGTGTAATTTGCACTAAGTCTTGTCATTGCTGCTGGTTAAATGAAGGGATCTCAGCTGCTGGTGAGTGGAGCAGCACTGGTAAGGTTACTTCTCTTATAGGGCAAGATTACTGAGCTGGCTCCAACATGTAGTTTGTTGCAACCACTCCCAGCAGACCCGCTGCCAAGCCTCTTGTAGTATTAGCACAGTGCCATTCTCATTGCAGACAGAGCCAGCAGGCTACCCTAACAAGCACTCTCCCACAGGAACGCATCTGTTGTCAGATTAGTTAGGCCCTGGCCATGGGTTATCAATCAAAGTGGTGAATTACATCACACAGTGAAATTCATTCATCACTTACATCAGCTGACTAAATGATTTAACAGGGCAGATGCAGGCAGGAGCAGTGGAGAGGTGCTTAAAGAGAGCGGGGAATTTTAAAAACAGAATGAATTCAGCTCCAGAAGCAAATGTGGAAACAGTGAAACTGAGGAAATTAAGTTTTGAGCTCAAGTGTTGCTGAGACAAAAGCTTCCCTGGCACAGAGTTTGGCTGTGTTTCATTCAGCAACATTGCAATTTGCAAATGTCATTGGCCTTGATTTAATATTAAAGATCCCCTCAGATAAATATAATGTCAATATGATGTTTTTTATATTCTAGAGGGCATATCATGATTGAAAAATGCAGTGAACACAATGGTGTAGCAGTTCCACCTTAAAATGCAGTGTACTAATCACTTACTATGGAGGTTTCATACATAACAAAGGAACCAATCCTGTCAACTTTCAGGATCCTTCTTCAGAATCAGCTTCTGTTTTAAAAATGTATGGTTGAATTACTCTAATATTACTACTATTCAGAGTTGTAGGTGAGCTGGTGTGCTCGAGCTGTCCTGCCTAGAGAGGGATAGGTGCAGGTATGTACAAGCACTTAAAAGATCCATACATTCTGAAGGAAGCAACAGTGTAGAGCTGCTTGTAAGCCCAGTTAATGCAAGAAGGGCTTATTTTCATAAGAAAAACTTCTAAATATGTGATTCTGATAAACAGAAATAAGCTTTTAGGGATTATATAAATGACCAGAGTCTGCGTAGATTCTCAGTCATCCAGGTCATGGTGAATGAGGAAGAAGAATCAATCACAAAGAAGCAATTGGTGTGTTTGCTGCGTAAAACAAGTAGCCAGGCAACATATGATTAGCACTGAAAACTGTCGCACCAGCTAGCGGCCAACAAGGTCAAAGATGAGACAGCGAACGGCCTTCACAGTCTCGAGCAGCCAAAAGCAAAACATTCAGCTTTCGCCAGCCCTTCAGCAGAGTCATCCTCATCGCTGCAGTGTTTTTTCATTGGGTTCACACAATTAGTTCAACATGTCTTCTACCTCCAAGGCTGGACATGCACTGAAGTGCTGATGCTTTCCAAATCACGGAGAATAAGAGGAGCAATTTTCCTCTTCGACAGGAATTATCCTGACACTTTTATTGAAATACTAGTGCCAGAACTTTTTTTAAATAAGAAGAGCAAGAGGCAAAAAAAAAAAAAATTACCTCCAAGAAACTAAAAAGAGACAAAAAGGATCAATCAAAACAACTAGTCATTAGCCGAGACGAGTATGACAGCGGCTGTCACTGCAGATCAGTTGCCATAGCAACAGGTCAGCTGTTCCACAAAGCTGCTGTTAGCTAGCCTCTCCCCCGCTCCCTCACACACAAGAGCATATTCGTCCAACAAGCAAACAGTTAAAGGTTACACAAGCATTATGGGGAGAGACATAGCCGGTGACAGATGTGGCACAAGCAGGGCAGCGGAGATTACAAGTTGTCGAGACAACATGACCCACAGATTTGTGTTGTGATGCAGATCATCATGTGTCACAGTACAAACTGCTCTCCGTCAACTGGCATCAGAGGGAAGACAAATGGAAAATCAGAGGATAGGAGGTAGGAGGTGGATTCTCCCACAGCCCCCGCGCTGGAAATGGCTTTTACTTGAGAAGCCTCTGAAGCTGACTGAATCACATTTAGACTCCATTCTCTCATCTTCAAATCATGTTTCCAACTCGTTGTTAATAAAAAAAAAAAAAAAAACTTGATCTATGAGGACAGTTAGATCAGAAAAAATGCATTTTTGAAACACAAATACAAAGCCTCCATGTGCATTTGAAGTTAAAAACTGTGACACAGATCAGAGAGGAATTCCCATATCTAGTGTTCCAGTCTCTTTAGGAGGGTTGTCATGTCTGTTGTGATCCCAGTACGAGGGGAGATGAGCGGCACACAGCAGTCCCTAGTGGGGTGTTAGCGTAATTGCTTGTTTCACCAGTCCCAAGAGGATATCACACAGAGGGCTGAAGAGGAGCTCGACTTAACAGCGTAAAACAGAAGCTCCACCTTCTGTCTCAGATCTACCGTCATCCTCTGCTGCCTCCCTGTTCCTCTCCGTCACAAAGAACGGAGTGACAAAATGTCACAACTAGGCACAGTGAACTCTTCCTTTTCCTTTAAGCGTGTCGACTTCTGCTGCATCAGAAACCAGAAATATATTAGATCCGTGGCATTACTGAGAAAGATCCAGAATAAAAAGATTCGGTCCTGTATGTTTATGAGACTTTAGATGCTTGGCACAAACCCAAATGGCAAAAATGTTGTGTGATGAAACACAAAGCTAAAGGGCTCATGCGTACAGTTACTTTTAATAGACTACTGATCGAAACAGGCAGGTTTCTAAGACTTTGTTAGATCATTTTTATTTGATAATGTCCATTACAATATTGCTAGAAAACTGCAGTTTCTGGTAAAATGCCCGTCGTGCCTGAATTCTTCTTTGTTGTGGTAGATTTTATCTGCAGAGGGACAGAAGGCAAAATTCTGTGTTTGCAATGTGATGTAACAGGTTATGCTCATGTCTGCAACATCAACCAGGAGTGATTTATTTTGTGTTTTTGTCTGGGCACTTGTATGCGGAAAACTCAGAATTTCATGATCTTGGAGCTTCATTTTTCAAAAAAAAAAATTTCTTGAGAAATAGCATCAATGTATTCGTTGACTCTGAGGTGTACCCCGGTAACAGAATAGCTTGTTTAAAGGTCATCTGAAAGACATTTCCTGTATTAAATAATTGTATTCACTGCAGGTAGTGTTGCTTTTGATCATCTTAGCTTACTGTGATAATGGCATGATGCATTTTCTGCATCCTGCACCATTATTTCAAGTCGTGATTTTCGAGTAACTATGTCATTTAGCTGCTTGGATCCAGACCCAAATAAAATAAGATCCATTTGTGCATCGTGCTCGTTCATCTCGTCCTCAGTGTAGCACTGACTGGCATAGCTTACAATGATGGCCGTGCAGTAATACATGCCACATCATGTGAGCCTGTTTATCCATTCATCCCTCACACGTCCATTGATCTTTGTGCACATTTATCAAGAGTATTGGCTCATTCACCAGCTGCATAAAGCAACACTTCTTCCTGTCATGCCTTATTTCCTTCTCTGCGTCTTGTCTGCACCGGTGCTACATGTGTTTCGAGTGTCTCATTTTGGGTTTCGGTGTGCAGAGGGATGAATGGGTGGGGCAGCCGTGCAGATGGATGCGTGGGGTTCTGTTGTGATGCACCGTAGGTGAGCAGGGAAGAGCAGCCAGTTGGCACGAAAGAGGAGGAGGAGATGACGAGTTAGACGTTAACAAGCTGTCACTGCCAACACAACACAGCGCCCACTGCAAACAGCCAAAACAACAAAGACAACCCCCTCACACAGCCCGGTGTTACAAACAACCACCAAACAGACATGCAACTTTGTTCCAACTGCAAAAGGTGGAGGCACAAACTGCAGGTCAGGCTCAGACCAACTGAGGCGATGAAATAAAAATAAAACCAATGTCTGTATCAAAAGGAGATTTTTTTTTGCTGTAAATAGCAGTTTTAGTTGGGGAAAGTTGGAGAAAGAGCAGTAAAGTTTTATCCATCCCTTTTCTAAACTATCCTCAATGTCTCGGCTCTCTCCCAAATGGCTTACGCAGCAAGATGAGGATTAGCTAATGTCGCTACCGCCACTTCAAAAACACTTCAACTGCAGCAGTCGGAATCAATCAAACCAAAAGAGAAGCACTTCAAATGTTGCTTTTGGTTGCTGCGCTTTGTTTTTCAGTTGAAGTATCAAGAAATCAAAGAAGATATTTAACACAAACTTAAGAGAAAAGTCGTCAGAAGCATGTTTTCTTTTCCCATAATTAATAAATAATGTACAACTCAAAGCCTCTGATTTTTTTGATCCATAATGTCTCACACAGTATTCCTGCTTGTATATATTTACTCACTTCCTGTGGTGGATGATGGGATCAACAGCTGCAGAGTTTTGATGCAGATGCGCCAAAAAAATTCCCCAAAACTCAAAAGCACCAAGTAACATTTACTCAAGCTAAAGTGGCATTTATGATGAGTCCCGAGGGCAGTCGCATTGAATGTTGTCCTGCAATCTTTGGGCACCATGCTGCCAATCACTCCCACAGGAAAGCTGCCTCTCTGGACACTCAGGCTGATTATCACGCCTTAGAGGCTGACGCTCCTGTGAGGGCCTGCTTCTTCGATATATACAGCAGCTTTTAATATGAACAGAGACATCAAGAAATGGCTCTATTTTAGCAATTGTTCGTCCCCTTTTCTTCTTGCCACCTGCTGGCTGAAAGAAGGCCCAAATCTGACAATTGTTAAATGTTCTGCCCCAGAGCACTTGGCAAAGCAGCCCATGGCTAATCCAGTAAGCACTGGCACTGACTCACAACTAGCTGAGAGACAGAGGGGGAGATGGAGATTGACAGAGCGACAAAGGCAGCGAAAGAGAAAAGAGAGCGAGAGCAGCTAAGTATAGAGGTGGATGAAACTTGGAGAGGAGAAGATGACAATGGGAATATAGAGGCTGGCAGAAAGAGGTCGGCGAAGAGGAGGGGGAAATTGATGGTTTAAGGTGAGCGTTGAAAACCAGGTGTGGTCGAGTGGGCAGAAGTGGGCCACGATGAGGTGTGGACGAAAGAGAAACAGTATGAGAGGTTGGGAAAAAAGAATTCAAGAAAGAAATAGAGAAGTAGGCATCAGGGCCGGGGGCCAGAAGAGTGATGGGAGAAGAGGGAGCAGAGAGGTAGAGGCTGGGGTGTGCAAGGTGTCCTCCAAATCCATTTGTCACCCAGAGACTCATTAGTGTTTGTGAGTGGGCGTCTGGTTATAAATAGGCTTGGGAGCGCGTGTTTGACAGGAGGGAGTCTCGGATTTGACGGCAAGACATTAATCTCACCAGAAAACTCCCAGAAGACAGACGGAGAGACCAACAGACGCATCTCCCCAAAAACAAGCGAGCTATTTTATCAGCCAGCCGCTCCCATCAAAAGCCTCTCCCACCCTTTAGTCTGTTTGATTCTGTCCCTCAACACCACCACAGTGTAGCATTTTATCTCATGTAAATACACCAAATCCCTTTTCAAATAAGGCCGTCAGTCTGCGAGGAATGGAGACATTTAGTTAAAAAAAATACACATGCACTGCTTATATTTCACTACCTAACCACATTTTTTAAAAAACTGATCCATGGCATTTATCTTTCCTTTTGCTGAAAATGGCGTTTGCTCAGTAGGGCTACAAAAAAAAAAAAAAAAACTGCGGAAACTGAAGTAAAAACAACACAGCGGAAATCATATTGATTCCACTTTATCATTCAGCAAATATCAACTAAGTGAATCACTGATTTTTCTTCATGCACGCTGCACTTAATATTACCTGAAGGTAAAATCGTTGCACTGCCACAATTTCTTACTTCAACATGACGGACCGCAGTTAAATATTTAACCAAAGACTTGTCATTTCTTTCTGCGATTGCTGCGTTTTGGAGTTGTCTTGTCGACTTTAGTGAAGTGTATCCACACTTTGGAGCATTTAACTTAAAGACGTCATGTTCAGTCAGTCTCGTTAACAACTCTGTCAGTGACTTAGCGTTTGGATGTCAGCTGTTTATTTTCTTGGTAGATACCTGAAAGTAGGTAAGGAGTCAGGGCGACTGTGAATGAAAGAGTATTTTACTGACTTCTGATCATCAGTCTGATCCTAAATGAAACCGACTCTTACTCATACACATCTTCCAAAATGACCTTGATTTGTGTGAAGCTGTACAAAACACTTTTTTGCTTTCACATGGTAGATTTTAACTGCAGTTTTTCTAAAAGCACAGCCTTCCTCCATCCTGTCTTACCATCCCTGCTTCTTTTGGCTGTGTCTTCCCTTTTATTTCTCCAACTTCTGACTGTAGAGCTCTTCATGCTTCGCTTAATGCTTCTTTTTTTTTTTTTTTTTTTTTTCAGTATTTCCAGTTCCTGCTTTAAAAGCTTGTCAGTCACTCACGGCATGTTCTCCGGCTTCTTTGTCTCTGTTAGGTTCGCTCTGCTCTTGTATGCATCCCTTCCCTACAGTCCTTTAATTAGGAGAAAGAATCTAACCGCTCGCATCTCCAGCTGTCATCTGGTTACGCTGTGTGTCTGACCTGCTGTTTCCTCTCACCCTCTGGCCAGTTGGAGCAGATGTGTGCAACTGCTCCATTTTCTCCATCTGTAGATGGCGCCTCTAGCTACAGCACTGCCCTCGTGTCAACCCCCTACTACCACTACCGCTAACTTCCGCCACGCACACACAAACTTATTCCAAGCCCTACAAATCCACTCTGCCTGATCCTCCACACAGATCCTCGAAAAACCTATTTCTGTCCCCCTTGGTAACCTCAGTGCCTTTGGCCCTGCTAGACTGTGGATCATGAGGACATAAAAGTGCAGCTGAGCCTGAGGAGCGAATAAAGGAAGCTCAGAGCCGTGGCTCAATCATGACCCGAAGACATCTGCTAACACCCGAATAACTGTGTGACAAATAATTTACGAACAAATTTAATCGTCGATTAGCGGGTGACATCTTGGCGTACGATGTTCATGCTGCCTCTGAGTGCTCCGGCATGACGGCATCGCTGCTTACTGGACTGAAATGTGTCACTAAGCGATGTAAGTGGCTGTCCGATGTAATTATATAAAAGCATGGACCGCTTTCTTACAGTCTGGGGACTGCAAGTGGAAGGTCACTGCAGCTCGGGATGACTGGAGAATCACTGGATGAATCGAAAACCAGGGTTTAAAACAGCGTATTGCAGGTCCAGCTCTCTTCCAGGCCTAAGGTGGCTCCTCACCGGTCCTCGGAATCAGGAAAGATGATGAAAAACCAATGAAAAATGATCATTACATGTTTCTTAAACTGCAGTTTAGCTGGAAAGTTGACCAGCAATATCTCAGCCAACAAGTTTAGCCAGGCGTGGAATTGACAAATGGTTGCCAAAGAACACCTCGTCCTTGATAAGTTATCAAAGAAGCTACAGGACTTTAATGCTGCCATTAGCCTGCCATTGGCCTGCACTGGTTTCCAAACCAAAAGGCCAATCAATTAAAGGTTTACCAGACCTGCTTGTCTCTTTACCTGCTTTCTCTGTGTGCCTGCTATTTAAGGTGTGCATGAGAAAGTACTGTGTGCATGTTGTTTGGTTCAACAATTTTTTAACATGACACAATTAAGCTAGTAGATTGCTGTAATGCACCAATTTACAACAACTCATGCATGCCTAAAACAACCTCCAGCTAAATTCACAATCCAAATCAGTATTTTTAGACAAAAAGTATAGAATTTTCCATGCATTTAAGTGCCTGCTGCAGAAATAATTATGCTATCTGCAACCATTATTATACCAACTTGACCAGTAAGGCTGCAAGTGAAGTTGCTAATGATCGTTAGCAGTGAAAACAATGCCGCGTTGACCTGAAAAACGTATGAAAAATAATCATTACATGAATCCAGAGCTCCTCCTTTCGGCTCATTGTTCAGCTTTCTACTCCTACTGCTCCCATTGTGCTGTCACAAACCTTTAAAAATCCAATGTGCCCTACGTGCTCAACAGCAAACCGTTACAGTTAACAACTGTAACTGTTTTCAAGCATTTAGGAGCCAAATATTCCCCTCGGGAGTTGGCAGAGACGGAAAATAGAGAGAATATTGAACTTTCATTCACCAGGTGGCCGCAAACAAAACCACAAATGAACGATGACGTTGCTGGGTGTGTAAATAAGCAACTGTTTGCTACCTTGAAAGGTCAGTCGATGTTATTTGGTTTCAGATTTTGTTTCTGCCGAACTCCAAACTGCCAAAAAAATCTGTTGTTGCATTTTTAAAGCAATAGATTTTATAAATGTGACACAGTTAGTGTTATAAAGGAAAGCACAGTTCATGTGGTTCAGACCAAGAAAAGAAGGCCTATAAATGTTGCCGCTGGTTCTAGTCGATTCCAAACAAACCAACGAAAGTAAACAAAGAACTATAAGAAGTGACGGGTAACTTATTCATTGGAAAGGCTTGGTGACTTTCAGACTGAATTATCAGCGCTCCATGTGCCTGTGGGTCGAAAAACCTGCTGACTAAGAGCAAATAAAACAGTATTTTACTTACTACCTACAAACGAATGACAAGGAAACTGATTTTGAGCTTGTAACAGGTCAGAAAAACATGATCAAGGCTGTAAAAAAATACAGTTTTTTTAGATTTACACTTGAAAGATTAAAGTATATTTTATTTTCAGGCTCAGAGAGAAAAGTATGTTGTTGTCAGTGTGGGTACATTTAGGGATTTGTGCAGTTTGCTGCAATGTTGAGGATGAAAGTCCTTTTTTTCGTTTTCATTACTGAGGCCATCAAATGGGATTATTTTCTGAAGCAAAGGTTTTAGCCAAACAAATAATCTAAAGTCTCCTAATTCCCCAGTTAACTAAGGTTGGCCTGGCTTTGAAGTCTCTCAGACATCACAGATTTAGACATTTGTCTTTGTACGTGGCAGAATGTTTAGCAGCTTATTGGGGAAATAAAATTCTTGATTGTGTGGGTTCATGGACACAAGACACAATAGTTGCTCTTCACACTGTAAAAACTTTAAAAGCTTTTAACTGTAATTTTTCTTTTTTTTGGAACAATTTGTTCTTTTACAGATTGTTCCAGTTTTCCTAAATTACAAATAATGAAAAAAAAGAGAAAAAAGGTTTAATTTGCATGTAAACCATAAAAAACACAGACCAAAGCTTTACATAACGCAAAATATCAATTTTAGTTAGCAAATGGTAATGTATTTATTCACAATGTTTTGACTGTAGTCCATGGGCCTGGACCCAAAATTTCCAGTATCGGTACCACTCAAGGTGACCAATTCTTTTTGGTATTTTTAACTAGCTATATGTCTCTAGTTTGCATTTTGATATGATATGATAGCCCTTGCAGACTCACAGCTTAACAAATGTTATCACTGGTTTAATGGACACAGTGAAAGGGTCTGAGCCAAAAGTCAAATTCGATAGGATTATTCCTCGTTATGAAAAAATAATAAGTGCCACACATCATCATCTGTGTTTATAACTTTACAACACAGAACAATACTACGACAAACTTGAGTCTGAGAAAGATTTCGTTGCTACGGTAACAAGATTGTCTGTGACAAAAACAAGAAACAGAACGACAAAGCTGGGACAAAATAACAAAACAAGATGCCAAACGACAGAAACGAGACACAAAATAACAAAGCAAGACACAAAATGACAAAAACAAGACAAAAAGACAAAAACCAGACGCAAAATAACAAAACGAGACACAAAACAACTAAAACAAGACACAAAACGACTAAAACAAGACACAAAACGACAAAAACAAGACACAAAACAACAAAAACAAGACACAAAATAACCAAACAATACACAAAAATACAAAAACAAGACACACAACAACAAAAGCAAGACACAAAATAACCAAACAATACACAAAAATACAAAAACAAGACACACAACAACAAAAGCAAGACACAAAATAACCAAACAATACACAAAAATACAAAAACAAGACACAAATTGACCAAAACAAATAAGCATGAAAAGACAGTACAGACAAACAAGAAATGCATTCATCTGGGACTGATCCTTTCTCAAACCGTTTTATTTGATTATTGACTTATATTAGATTTGATCTTTGCGTACGGTGAGATTTAAATGAATTATGTAATATCGCGGTTATGGTGAATGTGACTGTTTCACAAATAAGTGATAAAGCTGCCCATGTGGAAAGGTTATCACATCTTAATGTACTTACATTAACACAATGTACATTTTAGTACCACGTAGGTTTGGTCACCTGAGATGGTAACAATATCTAGTAGCCCATGGACTACTGTAAATTGCACTTTTTTTTTTTACTGTATTTGAATTTTTTTTTAAAAATTATTATTTTACAGACACTTGACATTTTTGAAAGAAAAATTTGTTATATTAGGAATTGAAAAATATTTTAAAAACACAACAAAAATATGACTAAAAAAATGGGAAAAAATGTAATTTGCTAGTTTACAGTGTGACCATAGAATATAAAGTACCACTATTTTACTGTATTTAAAGGAGCTAAAAATATCTGAGATACATCTTTTAACTGTTATTTTACAGATAATATCTAGTAAAATAAAGAAAAATGCATTAATTGTCATGAAAAAAGGCCAAAACTGCAATTCATTCCTTTACAATGTGCAACTGTAAAATTACACTTTTTAAAACTGTATTTAAATCAGCTAAAATATCATTATTTTACAGAAAGTATCTGCTATTGTCATGTTTTGACATTTTTTGAATGTTTATGCCACCATTTATTTTATATATTTATTTATTTTTGCTCTTGCTGCCAGATTTTCTGTTCAATTTTTTTTGTTGTTTTTTTTTTTTTTTTTTTTTTTTACAGATGTATTAATTTTTTTAACAGTGTAACCAAAACTAACTCCTGGAGGTGTGGCAAAGGCTTCACAGATGCACACCACTTGTGTTTCATTAAATGTGTATCATCACTGCAGTCCATTATCATGTTAAATTATCATGTATCGTGTGTGGTACGCCTGTAAGAAAATCAAGTGTGCAAAACT
Organism: Amphiprion ocellaris; assembly: GCF_022539595.1. Taxonomy (NCBI): domain Eukaryota; kingdom Metazoa; phylum Chordata; class Actinopteri; family Pomacentridae; genus Amphiprion; species Amphiprion ocellaris. The sequence goes on from NC_072784.1 coordinate 18,530,187, forward strand.
TCACCTACTGCATCAGTGTATGGTAAAACTATTTTTCAAGAAAACTGCCATGGTTGATAGACTCTAAATATAACCTGAACACTTGTGGTGGGAACACATCCCCACAGAGAGCTAATGCCAGAGGTCGACTGCTCGTGTCGTGTCAACGTGACTGCAAAGAAAAAAGAAAATATATCAAAGAGAAACATCACTTTGAGGGGAAGATGTGGCTCTCAGAAATACTGTCACAGCCCTTCATCATCTCCTCTCTCCTGTCTCTTCACAACCAATTTCACCCTCGCATCCCTCTTCCTTTCTCAGTGGTAGTGACAAACAGAGTTTCAAGTGCAGTTTTCAACCATGCCTGGAGAAAAAAACAGGGCCAAGCAGAGCCGCAATTTAGTTTTTTTCAAAGTGAATCCTTACTGTTGCAAACTTCAGTTCAATGCACAATTATTTAGTCTCTGTACAGAGTTAATGTAGTGAGAATTTAGTGGGGAAATCAAACAAGGCAATAATTGGACAAATGCTACACATTAACACATGGCTGATTTAGCATTTTTCTCCGTTTTTAATTATGTTGGTCAGGCAAAAGGAGCAACCAGGTGATTTAACCTCTTGGGAACTGAATAGAGATTCTGTGATACTTTATAATATAAACTGGCAATCATCCATCCATCCATTATCTATGCATCCACCCATTATCTACACCGCTTAATCCTCATTAGGGTCACAAGGGGGCTAGAGTCTATCCCAGCAGACTTAGGGTGAAGGTAGTGGACACCCTGGACAGGTCACCAGTCTATCACAAGGCTACACATACAGACAAACAATCACACTCACATTCACACCTATGGACAATTTCGAACCTGAGCATGTTTTTGGACTGTGGGAAGAAGCTGGAGAAAACCCACACACGCACAGGGGAACATGCAAACTCCATGCAGAAAGATTCCAGGAAGGCCAGGACCAGGCGAACCAGGGATCTTCTAGCTGCAAGGAGAAAAGCGCTAACCACCAAGCCACTGTGCAGCCGGTAAACTGGTCATCAGTTAAATGTAAATATATTTGCTGCTAAAATAATCTTCAGCTGCTGCACTACAATCTAGGTCTAAGTAGTAGGTAGTGATACCAACCACACAATCTTTCACACACACACACACACACACACACACACACACACACACACACACACACACACACACACACACACACACACACACACACACACACACACACAGACATATCGTCTCTGATCCCTTATGGAGCACACATGCATCTACTCTACAGACACTGTAAGAAATCCCAAGCGCACACAAATGTCAGCTGCCCACTTTTGATCTCCCACTGCCCATTCTGCAGCTGCCTCAGATCCTTTAAACTCATTCATGAAGACGACAGAGTGTAGGTGTTTTGTTTTTTTTTGAAGGGGTGGAGAGTCATTTATGCAGCCAGAGCTTACCTCATTTTAATTGCTGAAGCTGCTGCTTTGCAAAAAGTCTGCACCTCCGAGTCTGAGTGTGTGTGTTTACTAGATGGTCCGACTGTGAACCCTGCACCTTCCTGGCACCGATCCTAATCGCGCGCAGACACACATTAACTCACTGTTCGGTGATGAGATCGAACTGAGGGCATGATGAATAAATAATGGTTTAAACTCTGGGGGGTTCACTCGACTAATTAACGGGGGAAAAAGTATCTTAACGAGAGGCAATAATACAAGAGTGCAGGAGCAGGCCAAGTAGTAAATCAAGGATTACTAGACAGGCTTCATATACACTGTTGCACGCACACTTGAAATACATAGACACACTTCACACACACACACACACACACACACACACACACACACACACACACACACACACACACACATATATGTACACATCCTAATTTGTGATTCAGTGTACTGTGAAGGGAGAGAAAAGACGGGAGGAGAGGTGTTGGCCTCTATTGACTGGAACCCTGTGGGCTAATGAGAACTTCAACACACACACACACACACACACACACACACACACATGAAAACACCCATACACACACCCCATTACTGTCACATCCCTGCATCAGAGTGTGAAGGCGTTGCGTTAACATCTCACCACTTGGGCTGAGGTTATCATTATGGAATATCTAGAGAGAAATTGTCAGCGTCTTCGCCTTTCTGTGAGCTTTGTGGAGCTGTCCTGCTAACATCTTCGCCATATCATACTGTCACTAAAAATGAGCAGACAGCAGGGAAACGCTGGAAAAGGGAGTGGCAACATCGACTGACTGAGAGGCTTTTATTTTGGAATGCTGACATCTCCTTGGAAACAGCAACGTTAAATATATATGAGGGATAGCAGGAGCCCAAGCAGAGACCGTAAATCCAAATCTGCTTCAACAGCAACAACAAAAAAAAGTTCTTGCAATGAAAAAAAAATGCAAATATGAATCAGCGTAGCAGCAGAAGAAGCAACAATAGAAATCAAATGAACCTAAACTGACTGGCTACAAATGACTTAAAAACTCCCAAAGGGCACACGGGACGCCACGGCAGAGTTTGTGAAGGAGCTTGTCATGGATGAGGCAGCAGCAGCAACAGCTTGAGTCCTACAGGAGCCACATAGCTCCACAGCCTTTGAACATACAGGAGGCAAGGCAGAGGCAGACAGCAGAGCTACGTGACTCTCATGACAACAGCCGCAATCGCACGGATAACACACAAAAAAAAAACCACACTGTCGCACACATCCAGAGAGTCCCCGAGTGCTGCAAGTTATCAAGACTAAATACCACGAGCATCCAAGCAAATCCGCCGAGTTAAAAGTGTGCCCTAAAAACAAAGTGGAGAGGGGGGGAAGGAGGTAGAAAAGAGACAGGAAAATAAAAGGGATCAGGTTAACGTGGAGAGGGGACCACTCCATGCGCCCACCTGAGGGTTTCCCGGCATTCTCCATCCGCGCTCCTTTCAGCCCCTCTATCCCTCACTCCGAGTCACTCCATCCCTCCTCCACCCATCTCCTCACTCATCCCCTGCCGATGCCACCACACCGGGACACTGGCTTAGTCGGAATATTATGTACAAAAACAAATCAAAGAGAGGGAAGCAGGGAGGGAACAAAAGGATTTTGAAAGCGGTGGGAGCGAGAGGAGGAGTATGGGGAAGAAAAAAACACACACACATAGGGAGTGAGAGAGAAACTCAGAGAGAGAGAGAGAAGTAAGGCTGCCAGTTCTGAACATTGTCTCTTTTCTCTCTGTCTGGTTGTGTGTTCCTGGCTGTCCATCTTACTCGCTGCTCTCTCTCTTTCCTCTTTCTCTCTTCCTCATATTATGTCCATCTGAGCGGTCATGCCAAGCTGGCGGGGCAACGAGGATAAAAACATGGCTCGCTCTGGCCCTGAAACACCTTACAGACTGGCCACCTCCTGCTGCAGACCTGCGTTCGCTGGCTGTTGCGCTGGAGGCCGTGGATTGAGCAGAAGTATGTGCGTCTATGTGCGTCCTGTCAGCCGGCCAGAGCCCCGGATTACAGTCGCTCCACTGGCACGTCCCACTTCATCCTCCTCTCCCGTCACCCCGGCAACACCTCCGCTCCCTGCCTGCTTCCCCCGTCCTCCCCCTTTCACCTCCATCTGCCTCCACTCATCCCCTCACCACCTCCTTGCCTTTTTCCCCTCTGCGTAACCTAAGGGAAAAAAAAAAGTCTTTCTATTTAATTTCATCCGTCTCCGAAATCTATACCAGCAGGGCCAACTCTGATTCTGTGCATGTTGCTCTGCTCTAATAAAAAGAGCCCCAATCAAAGCGGTGTATAGACACACTGGCCGCCCTCAGGGAGCTTCCTTGCTCAGATACAGATATCCAGTCGCAGGTTGGGGAGGTGAGAGGAGCGGGTAATTAACACCAGTGGGCCTGAGTTTAGGTTCACGTTAAAACTCAGCGAAGCTCAAAAATCAAGCTGACCAACAACCAAGGCGAAGTCTTTGCAGTCTGCTCCTCGGAGAAAACTTTTAATGGACACGTTAGATTCGGCTCGGATCTGCACCTGAGAGGATGTCACCAAAATAAGGAAAAGGTCAAGCCCACCATCGAAGGGAGAATCTCCTATAGCAAGCATCTCAGGGAATAATCTGCGCAGTGAGAAGGAATCTGCTGCAAGAGTGTGAATTTTTCTTATTAATTTTTGTTAATCTGTTTTTTTTTTTAGTTCACTGGTCTGTGATGTGAGTGGAATAAACGTAAAACATCACAGATTTATGTGATTTTATATTTCATCAATTTCTAGTGTTTAGGAATATTTGAAATGCAGTAATTGTGTGCAAAATCGAATAAAACAGTTGATTTTGAATGTAATGGTGTGTTTTTCAGTGACGCTCGAAAGACTAAATGTAACATTTATTTGCTAATTATGGAGTTAGTTGAAACTAATCGGAGAATAAAACAGCAAACATGCATAAATAATGAAATGAGATAACGGATGCCAGTGTGAGCTTGCTGATTATAAAAAGATGAGTTCTCTACTAAATACACAAAATTATGTTGATATTATGTTACAATACAAAGATCTTATAAAAATGTATGCATGCTTGAGGCATGATAAATGTGCTGATTGCATTTTACTTCATCATAGAAGACTTTTAGAGCTTTTATACGTAAAATCATTTAAATTCTGGATGTTTCCATCAATAGCTCACATTTCTCTTTATGATTTAATCGGGCTACCATTGTCAGTCAGTGGAACAACTAATAATCTGCTAGATAAATTTCGAATGTTTATGACCTCCTGCAGAAGCACCAAAGCGAAAGTGGCTAAGAACAAAGAAGCACAGAATTAGATTTTAAAGTACAAACTCAAGTGGTTCTACTTAGGTCAACTGTTGTTTGACTGAAATTACATTTTTTTTCCCCCCCTGCATTTAAAGTAGCAAAAATAATGTTATTTTTACAGATAACTGTCATTATTTAAGAGAAATATTCTGCACATTAAGAATAAATGGTCAATTTTTTTTATTTACATATATATTAAATGGTTATTTTACAGATTTTGCCTGTTTGTTAAATTAAAATTAATATCAAGTAAAATCAAAGAATAAAGTATTTGTTTACATGTTGACTGTGAAAAGTCAAAGCTGTACATAATGTCCTCATTACAAATCTGTATTTTTACCAACACTACGTCATTCTTTTCCACATAAAATTACAGAATTTTACAGTATTTAAATGGGTTAAAATTATTATTTTACAATTTTTTAAAAAAGTTTTTACAGTTTTGACTCACAATATTCCACCATTTTTTGCTTATTTTTTTCTAACACAATTTTCACTGTGATTTTTTACAGTTTTTTTTTTCTTGGTTATTGCAGTGAATAAGCCACTTTAAAGACCATCCTGCGTGCAAATATTCCACTAATTCCTCTTGACACGGTTTTGTAGGGGCACCATCCCTGCATCTTGGGCTCCTTACCCCCAAAGACAAACATGACTGATTAAAGAAATACAAACACACGGAGCATTTATTCCCCCACCTTTCAGCAGAATTATAATGAGACGCCTCCAGACTATTCTCCACCACTGAATGAACATAGGTCTGGCTATGTGGGACAAGGTCAGCCACAATGCACTTTTTCCACTCACACAAAAAACTGTCACTGTGTGAGTGTATGGGATTGTAAGACAAACGCCCACCCGCAACTTTCTGAAGAGCAGAGGGTGACACCCACAGATATCTTACCCTATGCAGAGCTTCACCTGCTGAGCGGTGCGAGGTTAACAATGGCCACATAGAGCTCGACAACTGCTGAACAAGCAGCTTTGCTCCCCGCAGAGTTCGCACACAAAGACACATGCACACATATTTAATTATTTACTGCATATCAGCTGTGCACATGTATGGGCTGTGTGGGACGCGAGTGTCGGTGTTCACACTGTCTATTTTTGTGCCTACGTGGGTAAGTGACAGAGGAAAAAAGCGTGTCGTTAAGCAGCGAGCTAATGCCTCACAAGGACAAGTAAACAACGTGCAACAAAAACAGCGCATCCTCTACCTTTGAAAAACAACCCTCTACTCACTGAGCAATTTAGCACCTACAAATACATACAGATGAGATATTAATGGCTTACTGTGTCCTCTTTGACCTTTTAATTATTCTGATTTGTGTACAGAGCAAGCGTGCCGTAATTGCATTAGCATCTCCGCAGGTTTACTTAATGTTCCAGTAGAGAGGGGATTTGTGATTCGGTAAGCAGATAGGATAACACTCCCTACTTTTTGTGTACACTAAATGATCCATGTTGAGTGTGTGTGTGGCTGCGTCTGTGTCTGTGCAGGCCTGTGTGGTTGCAGTAAATCATTTGAGATTTATTAGCTCAGTTACCACTAGTCAAACCGTTTGACGTGCAATTATGCTCTATCAGCAAATAAATGATTTGGCCATTACAGACCATAATTGGTTATGGAACACAGGGCACAATATATTGTCCGTCTCCTTCCTGCTGCTTAACATCCTGTCCCGCTCTTTCCTGCTTGTATTACTGGAGAACTCCACTTGCCCCCTGTTTGCCCCCTTTTCCTATTCCCCACTTCCTCTTCTCCTTCCTCCCAGCATTTCCCCAGAGAGCATCACGGCTCCTTCTTTCCCCTTTATCTTTCGAGCGAGGCATCTGGAAAACAGGCTCCGTCTCCACCCCTCTCCATCACATTCAATCATCCTGATGTTTATTCAGTTCTCCGCCCTTTCCACCATCTCTCCACCTCCCACTCTCCTACCTCCTGTCCCACCCCTCCTTCCTCTCCTTCACAAAAGCATCGCTTATCACAGACTTGCATCTTCCCATTTCTATCCATCTCTCTCTCTCCAATTCTTTTCCTTGCACCACCATATTGCTTCTACTTGACACCTTTTCCTCTTACATTTCCTCTCTGCCTCACAGTGTTTTCATCCTAGACGGTGCTGCATCATTTGTAATGTATGAGCGGATGGGTGAAACTTGTGCATCCTCCCTGCTAAAGCTCCATCTCCGCCATACATGGTGCAGGGAAGCTTGACAGCAGCAACCCCGTGTACAGGTGCATCCATCTACAGAGAATAAACACAGAAAAAGTATGCATGGCTTTGGGAATACAGCAATGCAATGTGAAACTGTGACACGAGCTAAGAAAAACAGTGCAAGTAGACGAGAAATACACCCAGAGATATTAAACCAGCAGGCCAATTAGAAAGGCTTACTGGTTTCTAAATAAAACCACACAAAACATAAAATTACACATACGCTACAATCTGTAAAAATAGATACAAGAATCAGATTTTCCACCGTTTTGAAGGCCCTTGAACTACTCAACTCAGATGTGACCAAATCTAAGCTTAAAATCACATTTCATTAAAATCCCTTTGTTTTATGTCTTATTTGAAAATATGTCCAAAATGCACTATTTGTACAAACAAGATTCTGTCAAAAGAAAAAAATTTTGTGCTCCCTGGTGCAACTGTGAAGCTGTTAGTGACTCAGCTGAGACCAACAGCCGCCTGACAAAAATTCAGAGACTTTTTGCTGTACTGGATTGAACTGCAGGCTGTGCTTAGACAAAGCAGACAGAAGACAAGTACGGAAACAAATTATATATGGAGAATCATTTCCTTTTCTTTCAGTATTGGTAATGCATCAGGGCACTTGGAAAATTGCTTTACAAATTGATTAAAATTTTTGTAAAATCATAATCACAGAAATTAAACAGTTTTTTCTTAATTTTCATGATTTATGGCAATAACTTTGTTATGCTGCACTAATATACATTTTTTAAGTTCTCTCCACTTCTAGCCATGGTTGTGCTGTTTTCATAGAGGTGCAGGGCTTTATACTGAGGTAAAAAATGAGCCAAAAGTGAATAAAAATTGTGACAGAAGCATAAAACGCATAAAAAACTATTGGGGGTTCAGAGCATTAAGGGATAGCTACAACAGCAGTCATGGTATCATTAAATCTATGGTAGACAGATTTACTGGGCATTGTTTCATTGTATATATTGAAACACTACAACTTTACATGCATATGCACACATTTATTCTCTTCCTTGTGTCTTCTGATTGTACACCAACTAGAACCACCTCGTTCAGCTTGGCTCATGCACATCTATGGTGCGTGTTATCAAATTTTTGACAAAATACCGTGTGACAGGATGTGAAATCCAGATGGGGGGGGGGCAGAGTGAAAGCAGTGTCAGTCGTCAGGTTGACGAAGGCAAAAATGAGACGTATCAGGAGTGGGTGAGGGTGATTGGTGTGTAGCTGTGGGCTAAGTAGGAGGAGATCAACCTGCTGCATAGAATTGCTCCCACACTGCAGCTAATTAATGCTATCTTCCACTGGAGCATCTTGAGATGAGACAGCGAGGGAGCGAGAGAGGGAGACTGTAATGACAGCACAGCAAAAACAAGTGTGACCTTTTGGACTAGATCTTATTTTGACACGGCACATAAACAATCTGTCCCGTGCAGAGATAGGTAGAGTTAGTGGAAGAGGGATGAAGCTGGTATCTCTTGTGTGAGTGGGTGGCTGAAGAAGAAGCACCTGTCTCGTTATACGTCAGCTTGGCGACACAGGACATCTCTACCCCGCCGGGCCGAGCCACGACGTAGATAAGAGGACGTTGAGGAAAGAAGAGGAAAAAAAAAAAACCTTGAGCCGATAAGAACTGGTCTTAGAAAACGCAGACACAGACAAAATGGAAGAGGGGCCCAGACAGAAGTGCAAGGGGAAAGAGAGTTAAGAGCAGAAAGGGAGGATGGATGGATTTGCTGAGTAAATGGCTGCAAGCTAATCATGACGCTAACAGTAATGGATAGGCAGGGCTGTCCAGATTGCCTCATTTAAGGACTCTTGAGTATCGTTTAGGTAATCTCTCTGACGCATTCACAATGGATGTGAGTCACTGAGACAGAGCGGTCTGCGCTGAGACAAATGACGACTTTTTCCTTCTTTCTTACAGGAAATTGCAAACAAACTTCTACCTCTGCGCTTCGCTCTCCTCTCCAATAGCAGTCAAAAACGCCTGCCCCGAGGTTGTGCACCCAGGTAATTGAAGATGTGAGAGGTGTAGAAATACTGCAGCTCCATCCATCTCTGACATGGAGTGAAGGCAGCACACGAAATCAGAAAAACCCAAAATGTGTTTCCCTGAGTTTTGCCTTCGTTTGATCCTCAGCTGGAGGCTCGAACATCAGCAACCCCGAACAACCTGTGCTGGGATTTTCACACATCTACTTAAATACATACACACACAAAACACCATTAGCATTGCCTCGGGAGTGTCCCTCTACTTTGCTTCACTTTTAAGCCGCCGACTCCAGTATGTCAGCACTTACCTGCTCCGTCTCCATCTTTTCCATGCCCCCTTTTAATATTTTTCTCTCATCTGCTTTCTATCTCCTCTCGTCCCTGGCAGCATCTAGGTTTTGTATCTACCCTCCTTCCCTTAACACCTCTCAGAGGATCTCTCGGAGGTGTTGTTGACTGTACTCCGGCCCACATCGCAGTAATCCAATGTTATTGGGGCGCCATAACTCAGTTTTATGTGATCAGGAACCCCACAGCTCTAGCTGCTGCACCTCGTGACAAATGACCCAAGTCAGACGGCGCATCAATGAGTCAGCCGAACTGAGTGATGGCAGTGATGAAACCAGCATTTGAACCCCTTTTGTAGTCCTGCTTTTTTCCAGGCGGGATGTTGAATGTGTGTCAGGCAGCGTTCGTCACTGTGTGGGTGAGTTTCTCCATCAGTGAAAGAGTCGGTGCTGCAAGAGCAACATTAACATTAGATGTGATCAGTCTAGGAGGAATCCAAAACAGACAGCAGAGCCATGTTGGGATGTTGGCTTTTTCAAACGCTACAATGTAAGACCATGAGAGAATCACAGTGCTGCTTGTTTAATGTGCTCTCTCAGAGGGAAACTCTTGTCAACTTTTCCTCTCATTTATCTCTGGGCTTCTGCAACAGCAAAGAGAACGACGAGAGACATTTAAAGGTTGCTTGTCGTTGCTGGTTGTTGTATTAAATCGAGGAAGAAGGCCAAGCAAACAGCAGCCGTTAGATTTCATAAAACACAGTGTGCTAATACCATTCATAAACAACAAAGGCACATTATTTGATCCTGGATGCATCAATGATTCCGAGTGAAAAAAGTAAAGCAGTCTCAGATTTTCACTGTTTGCTACGGTGTGTCATTTCAAAACGACGCTGTAGTGCTAAAAGTCTTCAGGAGAGACAGTAAAGAGCTGTCAAACTGCTCTGCAGCACACAGAGCTAAAAGTTAACTAACTGGAACACAAAATACGATCTGTTTCCCACATACTGAGCTGTACTTTACATGCTTCAGGCTCAGCTGTGTGAGGTTTGAATAACTTTCACCAAAAACTACCAAGTCTTCTTCAACTAAACACCCCACGTCTCCACACAGCCAAAAGTTGTTTCCAGTTTCCTTTTGCGAAAGGATTCACCACCACACAGAACAAAGGAGGTCTCCTTGCAATGCTGAAAAATTCTGAAAATATCCCCTCAACAGAAAGCGGAAGAAAGGAGAGAAAATACAAATGAGCTGCTGATTATGCACCAGAGTCCTTCTAAGTGAAAAGCAAACTGTTCAACTAAAGTGTTTTTATAGCAAATGGTATTTTTAAAATGCAATTTTCTCCCCGAGTCTTGTATGATCATTTTTCATGCAACATTCAGCACTTCCTCAAAACCGTAACGTCGAGAAATTCCTGGATGTTATTTTTACACCAAAAATAATGAGCCATAAATAGGCTGCATGAAAAATTGAACTGTCCACACCCCATACGTAGAACCCAAATCTATTCCATTGTTACATAGCCTTCCAAATACAGACAGGGCTTTACATTAATCTTGTTGCTGTGCTACGTCAGCATTTCTGTGAAGCTGCCCTCTCAAGGTCTATCCATCAATCTTCCATCCCTGATGACGAGAACGAGGGCAGTTTTCATCCTTCAAAAACTCAGCAAAGGCTACAGGACAGGATGGTTTCCCACACAGAGCTGTCACTGTGTTATATGACACAGCTTCTGTTTGCAGTTTACTGAGAGATTGTGATTATCCATGTCTGTCACAAATCCTGCACAAAATCCCCAAAAATGCATTAATTATGTAGATTTTATTGCACTAAGGGCTCAAAAACATTCAAGTCCAAATCAGAATCAATGGGAAAAAAATGGAGCGCAGTGTCCTGTGACGTCCTAAGCAGCTTTTAATGACTGTTAGAAAGTGCACATGGGCCCCTGGCACAGTGGACGAATTAGCATTCAGCACTGGAGGACACCAAGAGTCAGTCAGGTCTGAAGGAGATCCAAAGGGAGTAGGCCGGGCCTTTCAACGGGAAGCTGGACGGGACTATGTGACATATCGATCGGATATTGGCTACTCAGTGCTGCACTTGGGCGCTATCACCGTCACGGCTACACTCTTGTCACTCCCTCTTTTCAGCTGTTAATTTGTGGTTCTCTGGATCTTAACATTCTGCCCTACGCTCTGGCAGCCATCACATTCAGGAGAGGACCACTACATCAAACTGCTGCTATGACGACAGGAATTTTAACTACACAGGAAGAGGAGGAGGGGGAGAGTATTCGAAGAGCTCAAATCTACACTGATGCTTTTGTGCATCATTGTGTGCGTTGTGTATACCTTGCTTGGCTCCAGCTTCTCCAAACTGTACGTCTGCAACATGTCCTTGTGCTTTACCCTCCATCCACCTTTCCTGCTCTCTTACAATGTCATACTTAAACACATCCATCACTCCTTTAGCCTACACCCTGATATTGATGTCCTGCATTATAGTATTAATATTTCCAGACTGGCAAATTACGAGCGCTTCTTATTTAAGAGGCTTTACGGCTTCGGCAGGCAGTAGTACTCAACCTTATCGGTGCAAATCCAGACGTCCTTGGAAGAAAGAAAAACGCAAGGTTCCACCGACAATAAGACAACCAGACGAGAGTTTCATCACTCATTTCGTCTGTTATCAGGTGGTTTTACAGTGTAGAAGTGAGGTTTTTGTTCCGTCTCGGAGATGTTGACATGGATAATCTGCGTGCGGAGAAAGAGACGGTGTTGCTAATGAATCCTCTAATTGGCTATTTAATTGGCTGCGGTTAGAGACATCTGTATCAAACAGTAAGTTTAAGTATCAGCAGTAATGAGCTGCTGTATCTGTTGGTACCTTCAGTAAAAATGTAGAATACCATACGAATGAGGATCATAGTTCACAAGGGGGAGGATGAGATAATAAAGGGAGAAAATGCCTAGAGGTGATAAAACACACAAAACACAGAGGCGCATAAAACAAACCCAGCACTTGTGTGCTTTATATGAAAGCAATTGTCGTCCTGTTTTTTCTACGAGAGTGGAAATGCATGCTTTACGGAGGGTACTGGAGGATTTATACTCTGCTCTCCGTGCTCAGCAGGGCAGATCTGGGTCTTCAGGGGGCCCTTGATGAAATTTAATTTGCACTCTTCATTCCTGGCTCGGTGTCAATCAACACACCCACAACACTTTATACATCTGCAAAGCATGAGTCAATTTTAGTGAAGCATATGTTGCTTATCAAGGCGAACACTGTGCTATGTTATAACCACAAAGTAGCTGTTGTTCAGAATTGTCTGATTTGGCCACTGTGAAATGAGAGGTGTTTGAAATGGATTTAATCTTGTACACAATTTGTAATCTCAATCAACACAGAATGATCTATGATTAAATTAGCTGGAAAACAGTCAGCTTTTTAATCATACTTCTTAATCAGTGACTTAATGATTACTGTCAGCACGAGGACTATGATTATATTGTACTTAAAATGTTGTCGTTTATGAATATCCCTGTTAAATGTTGCACAAAGATAAAGCCTGATCGTTGCTGAAGAAGTACAATTAGTCAAAACACAAACAGAACACCAAGGTGTCCTTGAGCAACAAACTTAAATCGTGCAACAAGACGAACGAAAATAAAGTCAACTCAAGCCAGAAACTAATGCAGAAACAGGTGTTTTACCAGTTGATTGTAATGGATCCTAAATTCAATCCATTATCTCTACATTTTGCACATATAGACAAAATGAAACTTTTTGAGGTTGATACAGAAGATCTGACCTTTTTTTTAGATTTAAAAGAGAAAATTTGCTCAGTGGATTATTTAAAAGACAAACACAGTAAATGAGCAATCAAGATGGCAATTCCTAACATTGTTTTTCAAATAATTGCAGCGTAGTTATGTACTGATTGGTGCTGGCTTGTCTGTCTGTTAGCAACATTACTCAAAAACGAAGTCAGGGATTTACATGAAATTTTCAGGGAAGGTTAGAAATGACTCAAGGACCAATTGATTAGATTTTGGCAGTGATGCAGCTTATAGTCTAGATCCAGGATTTCTGTATCATTGATAATGGCACGGAGTCACTGTAACTATGACATTAAGGGAACACAACGTCAGCTGCTTGTTGATGATCTCATGATTGCGATCCTACTACAGATCCTACTGCAGACCTATCAGGACTTATCCGTTGGAAATGATACAAGGAATGAGCAGCCTTGGCAGAGTACTGCGCTCTCTGAGGCTTTTCTTGCTATTACTAAGACACATATTGTAAAAATCAACATTCTGCTTTCTGCTGGACAAACTTTGCAAAGGTGATGGTTTCTGAATCACCTTCCAGCTATTTCTGTGCTGCAGTTTCTTCTTATATATTGGTTGACAAATATACATACATCTGCAGTATGCTAATATCAGCCGATATTAATGAGGTTTCGCTTGACCTAGCAGCCAGTAAGAAATTAGCAGCTATGCTATATGCAGCCACATGTTCTGAGGGCAGAAGCATCAACAGTATTAATGCAGAAGCTCTGACGTGTGTGTGTGTGTGTGCGTGTGTGTGTGTGTGTCTGTGTGTGTGTGCGTGTGCGTGTGTGTGTGTGTGTGTGTGTCTGTGTGAACTGGGAGGTCAGGTCTGTCGATGCAGAAAGCCATGAGTGTGGGCGGAGAGTTTTTCTCCTGAGCTGGTGACTGGCTGCAAGTACAGTACAGCCATCTGGGAGAGAGTCTGCACAGCCTCTCTGTAGAAAACTGCAGTTTGCGATGAAGTATGGACAAAAAGTTTCAGTTTCACAGTTCAGTGCTGCAGTTCAGTCTGTCGAAATGAGCTAAATTCAAAAACTATCTTGCTGTCTCTGACAAACAACATGATTTGTACCATGTTGTCCTCATTGTCAATGGCCCTTAAGAGAAAAGATCCCCAATGTAGTTGCATTTTAAAAGGTCAGCCTTACATGCACGATCCAACTGAGTTTCACACAATGTGGTACATCAGGAATCTATGTGAATGGATCAGTATCGTGTGTCAGATCAGTGCATCCATATTCAATGCCGTAACATTGTCTGTATTTGGCATAGACTTTCAATGTAGCTGTAAAATTGTAAGGAACAGATTCTCAGCTCACTCAGCTCTATTTGCAAATGGATATGCATACACAAACACTGAGCATGCATCAAAGATCAAACTAGGGTTTTGTTTTTCTTCAGAGACTGTTTAAAGCTCTCAGATATATTATTTCCCAAGGGACTTTTCAAGCCGCTTTTCTCAGTTACAAAATAAGTTCATGTACACATCAGTGATCAGGGTTTGAAGCTTTTTTTTATTCTTTATTTTCATGACACTTCTAATTATTTTCTTAAAAAAAAAAAAAAAAAGACAACTGAAGTTTGGCAACCTGTTTTTTCCTAAATAGCGAAGAATACCTAAGGAGACTCTCCTGTTAACAAGTGGGTATGAAATAAGTAATCCTGGTTTCTGTCAAGGGAGATGTGTGGATTTACTACTTTAAGCCTGACAGATCCAAAAGGAACTCCCAGCCTTTACCTAAAACCTTGCTTTGAGTCATAGCCTAGCCCTAGAATCCAGGTAATCATTTGCTCTCCTTAAGCCTAACCACCTATAGTCCGTAGTCAATGCAGGTTGAGAGAGGAGCTGGTGCTTGCAGTATGATATAAATGGCATTTGACTTGTAATACAGTCTTTCAAACGTACCCTGTGTTACTCATTCGAACAGAAACAACAGGATTACCTGTCATTCTTTCTGTTTGACAAACCAAAAGGGAAAGACTAAAGAAATCCTTTGAAAATGAACTCGACTGTACCCAGACAGGAACCATTTCGGATGTTAAGTCTGTTTGAAGCAGACTATGTGCGCAAAGAACAGTGACTCCCACATAAAATCCCACATAAAGCCAAAATAAGGTTGCAAAAAGGTAACGTTTGTGTACCTCACTGCCACTGTTGCACTTTAACGTGAACAAATCTCTGGCAGTTTTCAAGGTTCATCGTTTTTTGACCATCTAGGCCATCAGCTAGACAGATTTAATGGGCTCCAATCAATTGCTGCCATCTATCCTGGTTAATCCTCTTCTCAGGTGCCGAGATTCCACATCTGTCTCCATAAACCCACTGGTCTCCCCGGGACGCTGCCGAACCCCGACAGGCTCACGCACATGACTGAATATCAAAAAGGAGATGTGATTCCCAAGTTGCTGCAGAGAAGCCATCGCCATGGAGCTGACATACAGGAGATTCATGCGTGTGATTAGGGCATCCTCAGGTATAAAGAAAGCACTAAACAACAGTGTGCAGGGTGTGTTTTTGTTGTTTTTTCACCTGGAACACCAAAGTAGGTGTAATCAACTCCCAGTTCCTCAGGTCCGATGAAAGGCTCGGCATTCACTTTGATTGTCTCTTCTACCTGACTAAACATCAGTGTCACTGGCAGAAGAAATTAGAGTCTACAGAGTGTTAATAATGACTGGGAAAGGGGAAATGGATGAAGGGGTAAAAGGCGAGACATTTAGCATGGTTGAAAGGAGATGAAGCAGAAATCAAAAGGAAGATTTGTAAATGTGAAAGATTCTGGAAAAAAAATGGATGAAGATGTGAACGTTGAGAGAGAAAAAGCTGAGGGAAATAGAGAGGCAATGCTGGGTCTGAGCGTGACCCCTGTCAGCTGGTGACAGTCTAGAAATAGAGTGGGGCACGTGCCCTTGTCACCCCAACATCACAATGATGACAGCCTGTGTAGTGAACCACAGAATCACTACAGGTCAAGACTATTACAGTGGGAATCGGACAAATGAGAGCCTGCACTTACTAAACCCTAAAAAAGACCTGGTTCCAGGAGTAAAGCGCAAAAGAAAAATCAAGACATCATACACCCATCGCCTTACAGAATACCTTGGTTTGGTCGCGTGATCTTATTATATGTGTGCATGTCTGCATCGACTCCTCCGCTTTCAGGGATGATGGCAGAGTGTGAATGTGTCAAAGGGATACAGGAGCAGACACCCATGGGAGGAACGTTCAATCCTGTCACACTGCCAGAGGGAGACCAGCAGGAA
Organism: Amphiprion ocellaris; assembly: GCF_022539595.1. Taxonomy (NCBI): domain Eukaryota; kingdom Metazoa; phylum Chordata; class Actinopteri; family Pomacentridae; genus Amphiprion; species Amphiprion ocellaris. The sequence goes on from NC_072784.1 coordinate 18,546,591, forward strand.
AGCACTCTGTCCTCGTCCTCTCAATCAACCCCTCCCCTCCATCCTCACAGCACTCTCCAGCTCTTGGCCTTTCACTTTTGTGCGTCTGAGTGGTGATAATGGCAGGCTGTCGGTCACGCGAAGTCTGACCCAGATTCGCTCTCTGAGAAGAATGAGGGGGGTGATTGGGATATCTCAGTCCGTCACCCGTGGGACTGAGCCTCCCCACTCAGAACTGCTCGCCTCTCAGATGAAGTTGAGAGAGCAAAGCCAAGGGCAGAGTCCAGCCAGCATCTTCGGCCGATACACTGCAGGGAAAAGCACTGACTGGAGTCCGGTGCAAACCAGCAGCAGCCAACTCATTAGGCCAGCAACCAGCGCAGGGGGCTGACTTTCTTCATGGATAGCCTGACGAAATAAAGGCCACTGAGACTTAGTTAACTCACTTATTGGTGTGCAAACTTTGTAGCCCACAGTCAAATGCGATCCATGATCAAAAATGCCAAACATCAATGCCAATCAGAGAGAACTCCCTGTGGTCCTGCCCACACCTTGTTGCATGGATACGGTTACCAAGGACGGCAAGAAGGAGCAGCGATAGTGGCGCTGTGAGGACACAGTGGGGTAGAATTATGGGTGGAGATGAGGATGGAGCACGCAAAAAAGAGTGGAGAGGAAAAACAAGACTAAAATCTATAACCACCATAGCAGGCTCTTAAAGCCGCGGTGCTGATGACACAAAATGGTCGAACAGAAACCTAAGAAATGGAGACTATTTTTAGATTGTTACCTCTAGTGGGTGAGATAATTGTAATATTTTGACAAAGGATGGCACTAGAAGAAAGGCCTCACTGTTAGCTGATTTAAGAGGGGTTATTCTCTGCACAGAGGGTATTTTAGGAAAATCTGTGTATAACAGATGCAGGTGCACTCAGGTTTGTGCTAAAAAAAAACCAAACTAGAAACATTTATTAAATATATTGTTTAATTATAGGGAGAGTGGTGCAGGTTTGTTTAGCGATGCAGTGCCAGAAATAGTTGTGCAACTTTTTTTTTTAAAGCGCACTAGAGACAGCTCAAACTTAGCATTTCTCACCTCTTATCACAGCATGCAATGGTTGCGAATGTCTGATTGCTTTAGAAAGTTCAAGAAATGGTTGGCTATAGATATCCAATAGAGGTCAATAAGCCAATAGAATTAGATGTTCTAACACAGTATGATGCAGCTTTAGGCTCAACTGTGCTTGCTGACATTATCATACTAGTTGATTAGCATGTTCAAAACCCATGAGATGGGCATTTCCATGTCAGCTTTATGGACAATTATCACATCACATGGATATAAGAGAATCTGTGACTGGTAAAACAGGTGGAAATATAAATTTCCTTAGAATGCAACTAATCTAAAATGCCTATGCTCAAAGAATATTTCACTTTTTAAATATCTAATCAATGACTTTACTGCCTCAAAATTCAGTGTGAAAAACATGAAGTACATGAAAAGTCAAGGGATCAGCAAATCAATCAGGGTTTCTCCTCTGGGGACAATGACCGTCTGTTCGGCCTGGGCAGTGAAAGATAGCATGTAGCTATTGATAGACATTTCATTGATAGAAATGAGAAACTGTTGGACAGGATGCCAGCGAGTTTTACTCCTACGCAATTTCAGTTGCAAGTTCTTTTTAACAAACACCAAGTGTGCTCCCTCCTCGGCTTATAAACAGCCAATCATATTCCTTAATAATGGAGCGTGACATGCAAACAGCCAATCATTGAACAGGTTGTTGTACAGTTGCACCATCAGCGTGTGATACGATAGAAGCAGAACAAGAAAATAAATGCAGACAAAAATGAAATTGTGGGTTAAAAAGGGCAGGTCAGCTCACCAGTATGGCAGTTCTTTGGTTTTTAAATTCTAACCTCGCTGCGTGGAAACTATGCATTAAAAATGTTCCAACCAAGGGTGAGAATTCAACAAATGTATTGTACCACCTCAACCACCTCCACCCTTTGGAGTACATGCCACCAGTCACGACCCACATCTCAAGAAACAAGAGGCACTCAGAAACAATACTGTTTGACAAAACATCCAAACTGTACAAGGACATAACCCCTCCACAGTACCATTGCTAGGAATATGCCACCACTCAGCATGGTTGAAAGGTCCGCCTTCAGAAAGCATCTCAGAGTGGTTGACCCCAACTAGTTTTCCTGGGCAGCAAACACTTTCAAGGAGAGCACTTCCTCAACTTTGTTTGAAGTGAAGGGATCTGTAGAAAAAGAAGTGCATCTGTCTACTACTTTGCCATAAGTTTTAGAAATTCTAAAGTGGTTAAACTCAGCCTTTTTTTCACCTGTTTATTATTTAAAATAGGATTTTATGATATTAACATAATGATAATGAAGGTAATTTTCTGCTATGTTTCCCAGCCCTAAACTGTGTACCTTGACAATTAGGCTACTATGGTTAAATTCAAATTAAACCTTATTTCTACTAGTCTTTATTAAGACAAATTATTAATAATTATCAATTACATCAACTATTTCATCATGAAAGACTTTTCAGCTCTATCTTCCAGCCTTATTTTATCGCTGTCCATCCAGTATTTTGAATAACTTCAGTCTGGAGCAAAGATTTCGACTGACTGATCAAACGGCCCTGACAAACCTCCAGTCACTCTGCTGGCATGGCTGAAAAAAAGCGTGAAAACTTTGTTTAAGTAGCAGCCCCAATATGCTTTATCACCGCTCAACATGGCCAATTAACAGGGATCATCGTGTCAGTTATAGTGAAGAAAACTAGCGGAGAGAGCGATGCAGGAAATGGGAAGGAGAAAGCAAGTGAGGAGGAAGATTGGTGCTTCAGAAGCAGAAAAAGTGGGAGAAAATTAGATTTTATGCAACAGAACCTGGTTCATCTGAAGACATCTAATCTAAAAAAAAAAAAAAAAAAGCATGTTCTGAATAAATATTCTGAATCAGCCTTGAATCAATATGTCAATATAATTCAGATTAGCAATTGCTGATTTGATCTAAGGACATTCATGCAGGTGGTAGAGAAATGAACACGGACACACAAAAAGACTTGAAGTATGTAAATCCCATTTTGAAATGCAGCTTCATTAAAAAGCATTGTCAAATACCACTTACAAGTATATTCAAGTGAACATCAAGATGTGCGCCTTCAAAAACTTTCCATGTGGAACACAGGTCCACTATCTCCATAACAACAGCTGAGATCATTGTGAGGATTCAATCCTTCTAAAAACAGAGGAAGACCTTCTTTATCAAATGATGTTAAAATTATCCTCATATTGTTTTGTCCATGCAGAATGGTACATAAAACTGTATGTAAGAGGCATCACCAACCACAGTAATTGTTATCTATTTAAAGCAGAATTGTTTAAAGCGTGTGCAAAGTGCTATTGCTCATTTCTTTTACAAACAGATATTGCTTCTCAATTTGTCCTTTAAACTGAGCAATAATGGGGTTTTCTTTTGCGATGGAGGACATGAGCTACTGTACCATTATTCAGTGCAGAGGAAGGTCTATGTTATTCTGTCTCGCTCAGTTTGAATGCTCTCTGCCACGGAGGTTCAGCCATCCTCCCTCTCCCTCTCTGTCTCTGCGTCCTTCATATGTCCTTGCGTGACAGTGAGACTGCAGTGTGCTTCACCGTTTCTATGGGAGGTATCTCTGGGATCCCAGTGGGTGGGAGAGGACTTCTGCCTGGCTCCCCATCTATCTGTCGCTTATCTCAATCATGCACACTCCTGCCATCCCTCCCACTGTCTCCCAATCTCTCTCTGTCTCTCTGTGCTGTCACAGAACAGCAAAATAGCACTCTTTCATTTGACACTTCCCTGCTTCACTTTGTGTCTAAAACAAAAGACAGACGTTTCTCAGTATTGTCACCAAAATAATGACTGATGGGAGAATTGAAGCTTAATTCCTACAAAAAAAAAAATCGCCATGAAAGCTCCGTCGTCAACGTCACAAGCAGGCTGCTTAGGTTAAAACCTGTTTCCACTTCCACGTTATCATCTTCAGCTATGTTCATTTGCAAAAGAAATAAATAATTAAGCTTAAAAATATCTCAGGTTGCTGACACGAGCTGTCAAATGAGTGGGACCAAATATTCTGAAACTCAAATCATCAGCGCTGATGATCACGATTAATAATTGTCATAATCATCATTGAGCAACATAAGCAGAGCTGTCAAACACACACTAACACATGCACACACACACACACGCTCGGATTTTCTCCATCGCGGCTCATAGCTGCAGAGAATTCCTCCTGATTGAGAGTGCTATAGTGCCAGAACTAATTAACAGCGTTTGATTGTCTTGCCGCAGAGGTGGAAGTCATTACCATCATGTTTCTCCCTTGTATGCAGCATATAGTGGTTGGAAACTGCACCAGATGTTCACAATGTGTATGCACTGTGGGTGAGCTTAAATCATATATATATATATATATATACACACATCACTGTTCAAAAGTTTGGGGTCACTTGGAAATGTCCTTATTTTTGAAAGAAAAACAGTATTTTTTCAATGAAGATAACATTATATTAAACAGAAATACAGTCTAGGCATTGTTAATGTGGTAAATGACTATTCTAGCTGGAAACGGCTGATTTTAATGGAATATCTACATAAGGGTTCAGAGGCCCATTTCCAGCAACCATCACTCCTGTATTCTAATGCTACAATGTGTTAGATAATGGTGTTGAAAGGCTGATTGATGATTTGAAAACCCTTATGTAGTTATGTTAGCACATGAATAAAAGTGGGAGTTTTCATAGAGAACATGGAATTGTCTGAGTGACTACAAATTTGTGAACAGTAGTATATATATATATATATTCCATCATGGCCCCTGAAAAAGCATGACAGTCAGTGCTGATGCTAATCATAAGTAGAGTGTACATAGAGAGGCTCGATTTCTCCTTCCTCCCTGCTTCCCGTATTTTTATCATTTTGATAGCGTAACGAAGGAAGCCCAATAGTTGCCTCACGATCATTTTTCTACCACTCTTAGCTTTAGTCAGTGGTTTTTCTACTCACTTCAAAGTCTTTTGAACAGTCTGAATGGGACGGAGTGGGCTAATTAGCCTCCCTGCTTGTACAATCCCGGCCTTTAGAAGGGAGGGAGGCAAACTTTAAAAAGGAAGGAAGGAAAACGGGAAAACGTGCATCCCTTTTACCCCATTCCTCCTCCGATGATCAATCACAGCTCCGATTTCTTTACAGTATCTCCCCTGTTCACCCCTACTCAAGCCTGAAATTATTCTCACGGACATCAAATGAGCTCCATAGCTCACACATAAAACAGCCAGAGAGGGGAAAAAAAGACCTCACCATATCTGCACACAAATACATAATAATGGCAGAGACACAGAGGGCCATGAATGCGGGAGCAAAGAGAATCCAAAAACTGTTTCACACTGCTGAGTGAAATGTTCTCTCAGGCTCCACTTGGCAGACAAAGTAGGCCTAAATGATTTATGAGAGACAGCAAAGCTTGCCAGTTGTTTGTTTTAGATAAATGCTGCACAAAGCAAAAACTAACAAACCTGATGATGGCAAACAAAGGAAGATGAAGGTTTTGGCCCCGAAAGAAGAAAAAAAATGCACCCAGTTTTTCCTGTAGCTCCCCGATGCCATTTCAGAACCTGCAGGCTGTGCAAAGCTTGGCGCAGACTGAGGTTTCTGTAACAGTGCAATAGAATGAAAAAGGTGGCTGTTCAAAAGAAGCGTTTTGGGGGGTGAACTAGAAGTGGCACGGACCAATCCTGGAGGTGAAGCTGCTTACCTCCTGCAGCGTGGTCTCTTGGTCCCAGCACCAACACCTGGCCGAGTGCCCGCCCATCAGATAGGAACACCTGGTAGTCCTCACCAAACATCCCCTCCCCCTGGACTCCCAACAAACACCCGCTGTCCATCCGCTCGACCTGCACAGCTTCCCTCAGCCCCGCCCAGCCAATGAGTGATGCATTACGGTGCTATACTGTACTTTAATGCAATATGCTGTATGAAACTGTACAACACAATCCTCCCACGGTGACATTACGCCTCAATGATTGTGTTTTTAAGACACATTGACGTTAGAATATAGCAGAGCCTTAAATAGGGAGGCTGACTGATGACACAGTGAGCACACACAATAGGCACTAACAGCACCTCTTGCTCTTGTTCTCTTCTCCACCGACGCGCACACAAGCGCCACTATACATTCTTTCAACATCTGCGCTCTTCATCAGCATCGCGCTTATTCACAGTCAGGATGGGAGACGAACGCTCGGGGCTGCAGAAGCACTTCCTTTCCACCCTTTTTTCTCTCTCTCCACACTTTCTCTCCCTTCCTTGATCTCCCACTTTCCATCTCTCCCCCTTTTCTCCGTCTGAAAGGTTTCTGTGAAAGGCCCGAGATGAAAGGCTGCCCTCAATGGGAGCGTGATTGCAGAGACAGCGCTGGCGGCCCAAGGTGCGAGCAGAATTGCTCACTCAGAGGCGCTCCGCCCCGACAAAGATGCACGCAGCCGCCGCCCCAAAGTCTGAGCACGTGCAACATCATGAGGATGCTCAGTTTAACCATCTCTGCATGGATTTATTCCAGCAGCGTACGCACAACACTCATATTACATCATATACGGATGATGCAATGTGCAAAATCACACACATAATGAGACAAAACACCAGCAGCAATACTGTAAAATGTAGATACATCTTCTGCATAATACCTGCTGCTTCCTGTGACAATGAGATTAGTTTCAGCACATGCACACCTGCATATAGTCAAACAGTAACACAAACGCAGAAAGACACTTTTTTATGTTCTAATATGCTAATCGAACAACAAAAAGGCCTGGGGACTGGTGCAATGAGCAGCCAGCAGGACATCTTATGTAAAGTTGACTCCACAGAGAGAAAGCCAAAACAAATGCCACCACACTGATAAAACTACCATGAGAATTAGAGTTATTGTCTGAAAACTGGCAGAAATCCAGGAGGTTAAAAAAAAAAAAAAAATCTATATCCACATCTCTCTGCGGTGAGCAGAAATGTTCTTGAGGAATCAAAGATCAGTGAAGGTTTTTGTAGGCAAAAGCCACCAGGAAAGTAGAGTTTGAGATCATGTCTATGCAGCTGGCCTGCGGCTATCAGGAGTTACAACATTGTTCTTCGTACTTTGGATAAGATCCTGCATGAGTGATGATGACAGGGTTAGCATGGACAACGTATAAATTATTTAAAGGATAATTCATTTCACGTCACATTATTGTTTCATTTAATACTTCTGGATGTCAAAACTGCGTGAAGCAGCTTTTTCTGCCACAGGGTCTCTAAAATAAGCGACTCAGCAATGCAGCTGCTTCTCTCACGCTTCAAGTGTGGAGGTTTTTTTTGCTTTGCTTTTCAAGTCAAATGTGAAGAGAAAAATATTAAAACGCAAAGATTTAATTATATCCTTCAGTCACAAAACAGAACCACGCAGAAGTACAGAAAGTCCTCCTCAGTATGTCTTGCTTGTAATAATAGTACAGCCTTGTCTGTTCTATAATAAGCGAGGCTGTGGATCGATAATGCAGAGTGATGCTGCTGTAATGTAACCACAAACCTACTTTTCTTCCAGCGTCAGGATATACACAAAAAATTTCAAATCTTTCAAAGCTTCTACAGCGAAAGTGATTAAAATCAATCAGATGTGAGTGAAATGAATTGCCCAGTGTGCCAGATTTACAACAAGCACGTTTCTGTCATGAGACATGACTTGCAGTAGGTAGTGAATTAGATTTCCTCGAAGCCCGTGACAGGCAATAAGTGAGAGAAACGAGTATTGAAACATCCCAGACTCTGGTGATGTTGCACCGTGCATGCACAAAACGGGCTTCGGCTAAATCCTCCTGCCACATCTACAGAAAGACAGACAATTACCCCTCTTAATCCAAAAGATAATATGCAAACACACATACACAAAGACATAACCCCTAAACCTATTCATATATTTGAGAGGAAACAGAGGATTTTCTGTCCAATTCTGCCAAACGCCTCTCTCCATCACAAAAATAGCTCTTTTTTAGCTTCGGTCCAATTAAAGTGATTATGTGTCAGAGAGGAAAGAGTAATATGACGATTATGATAATGACAGCGAAAAGACAAACGTGCCTGTGAATGAGGCGCAGGTGCAAAGCAGACATCTCTACCCCAAGCGGAGGATTTGGCAGAGCCAGGAATATCCAACCCTACGGGGCAGAAAGATGAGAGATAAAAAGCCGACCCCTTGAACTCCCAGAGACAGTAATACCCACTCGATGTGGAAAGGAGATGCAGGTGTCAAAGCCCAATATCTCTTAATTGCTCTTCGGTTGGTTTTCAGCACAAGCTCTAGGGACTGACACTGGAACCTTCCATTTAAGTGGTCTGCTGGGTTCGAACAGTGAATGGAATTAATTATACTGATTGACTGTTGTGATGTTAATTTGAGCATAAAAAAGAGCAAGCAAGATAAAGGGGTCTTAAGCAGTGAAATGAGCATGAAATTCACCTGCTGTGGTCTTTTGCAGGTCTACAAATAAGGATTATGTGAATCAATGTTAACCTATTAGTCTACAAAATGCCATTTTAAACTTCCTATCACTGTTTGTTGAACAGCAACATGACATTTTGACTTTTTGTCTCCTCTGGTAGAGATGTCATGGCAACGCAGCTTCCAAATTAAATAATATCTTAGCATTTCTCTGCTGTTCTTTGTTTCTACTAATCACTGCAAACACAGACATGATGTACCGCATCTGCAAGCATTCATGGGCCAAGCTCTAGTCTTGCATCTGAGACATTCCATTTGCAATGATAAATATAAAAAATGGAAGCAGGGATTCCTCCAAAAATGAGCAGCTACAACCAGTAATTATGCAGCATTTTTTATTGAATGATGATATAAATGATTAACCCATTTTAAAAATCAAGGTTGTGAAATTTCATTTTTCTTCAACTGTGATTAATTAACTGACTTTAAGCATCATAAAAGTAATAAATGAAACTGTTAACAGTTATTGACTATGGTTAAGAGTCGATTCCCAGCTGGCTGCACCATTTTCTGCATGTCATTCCCCATATTTGCAGTCTTTCTGCATTATTACCCTCAAATGAAGACATAAAAATAAAAGTCAAGAAAATACAGATTCTTGCAATATCTCCAAAAAGTAGCCATATTAATATATTGAATATTATTATTGCAAAAAATGTTGCTATAACTGTATTTATGGGGTTGATTATACACACACAAAAAAAAAATCTGTTTACAGGAATTTAGAGTCATTCTTTGATCATTGTTTCAAGCTATTTAGAGGCTTTTTTTTTTCCTGAAAATGATTCCTTCATCTGTTAAAATGCCACCATCTTTTTCTCCACTCCTTTCTGCAAGTCAAGCACACCGGCTCACTATAAAACTACTCTGCTACACAGCAGCACACAATGTAACACTGCAGTAAATCTCCAATCAACAGAATTGGTTTTAAGGTTTCTCTCGCTTGTGAGAGTGTCTTTGCTACACTGCAGGTCCAAGGTAGAAGTGCTTTGTCATGGTACTGACTGCTGGTTTTGCTCACAAAAAGTCTTCGAGGATATAAAAAACACCAATGTGGATTTAAATTTCCCCTAAGGGAGCTTAGAAGAACAGAGTTTGTCCATCAAAAGGCCTTTGTAAATAAACCAAAAATGAATTGTTTATATGATCCATGCAATTAAGAAAATGTCACCTGACTTTTACAGCTAATTATGGCAGCAGTTTCTATTTCTAAATATTTATCGGGCTCTACAAGGCCTGTACAGTAAAAATGACGTAAACCCCTGAGGCATAATTCATGTAACCATCCATCATGGTGGCTGCACAAACAATGTGGTTCCTGCCTCTCTGCGCTGCTTTCCAGCACAACACTGAGAATATTGTGTTTACTTTCACCGACTTACAGCAGTGAGTAGCAATTTATGGGTACTCTTGACTCTAATCTCAATTCAAGCAACTTTATCGACAGACATTTTAAACTCCATTAGACCGGTTGAATTTTAAAACTGTTTAATATACATAGATTTCTCTAAAATCAATCACTGGGATGTTTTCTTCAGCATTTAAAAGACTGTGAAGATTTAAGTACGTCCAGCTGCTATGATGGAAAGCCAAGCAGGTTCCAGACGGACACCGTTGAGGTCAGAATTCAGAGGGCGTCCTGTCAGAAAGGGAGGACATTTTTGTGATATATAGATAGGCTGAGGCAGATGAAGGACGCCGAAAAGGAACAAAGGGGCACAACAAAGCCATGTGTGTCATTGAACTCCTGCGTCAGACACCCACTAAGAGAGCAGAGGGAAGAGAAATCAATAAGGACTCATGCTATGCCCGAGCAGCATTAGGTATATTCGACCATGAAGATGAAACAAGAAAAGAAGAGAGAGAGGGAGTGCCAAGGAGGAGATGAGGCACATTTTGAAGGCCAACGCTGCTCCCTATTGCTATTAGACAGCTCCCAAGCCGCACAGTGCTGATGTTCTCTCTCCCCGTGACCTTCTTGCGTTAGATCTTGTTGTGCTCTCTCATCTATTGTAAAGCATCTGCAGAAACAATTAAGGCAATTCGCTCGGATCTGCGTATTGCTTTCAATCATGTACGCATCGTGCGAGTGTCGTGAATTACCATAACAACGCGCAAAGTTAGAAAAGGTTAAATGAAGTCCGGAACAAATAGGAAATTAAGAACTCGATGCATCAGTTGGCATTTTTCGGCGAGCCGTGCAGGTGACCGGCGTCCTCCCGAGCGATGAGTGACACCTAAAGGGCACAGCTTGGCTTCTCCAAGACATCTGCAGCGTGTCTCATTAGTATTCAGCTATGAATCATTCAAACACAGCCGGCTGTCATTATCACAAACAGCAGAAGAGGGAGACACACGACGACACACACACAAGCTCACTCTCTCACACTTGGGGGCACATGCAAAAAACATACACACCGACAGAAAAGCTGAGAAATGTGCACGAGCATGAAGGAACAGAATGTACTGGTGGTGGGATTTTTATGTTATGAAAGCCACCAGTAAATTGAAGGATTAGTTAACTGGTCAGTGAATAAAGTCCTGTCCCAGTTACAAAACGCTCACCACTGGTTCTGGCTTCGACAATACAAGGATTTGCTGCTTTTATAGCACTGGAACCGTTTGGATTTTAAACTGCTGGTGGGACAAATGAAGACATATTTATTCGCTATTCGTTGAACAGATACATACATTTAAGTCACTGAAACCAAAGAATATTGCACATTTTTGCAACTATACCAATCAACAAATGCTTGTCGCTTAACTTGCTGTAAATAATCAGTTAATTGACTATTTGTTGCAGCTCTAGTGGCAGCCGTTGAATATCCCAAATGACATGCCAATTATCTACAGCCTATGTAAACAATATCACCAGGAAGTGCAATGGAGAAACAAGCGAATCGCTCACAAAAACCCCTCTTTGTTTCCTGCACAAGGTGAGACCCCTCTCCCACAAAAACCCCATTTGCATGCAGTGCAACAACTGTTTGTGGTTAACAGGCTTACACACCGAACCAGAACAGACTACTAATGCAGGAAGGATCTACTTCAAATAAAGACAGTCCCTTCTCCATCTCGCTTCCTCCCTCTCTCACGCTGTTTGTGGCTGTGAGACGCTCGGAGGAGATGCGAAACTACAAAAGCGCAACAACTTTCGTGTCCCAGACATTTCATTGCCACATTTGACATCGATTACCTGCACGCTCGCATTATAACGAGCGCCGCGCTGTAACAAGCAACAGGACAGTCGATGATAACCCAGTGAGCTACGACGGATTTGTCAATTTGTGCTGGAGCTCGGAGGGAGCATTTATTAACCACATCACATCTAATGTGGACCGAGGGCTCTACTCACTTTAAAACATCACTTTAGCAAATGTGTGGTATTTAAAAAATGAAATATCATATAATTAATGCACGTATTATAGCATCAAAAATAATCCAGCGCCTGTAAGTATCTGGCTAATACTCCATTATATAGTACAACTCCAAACACTGTATTTTTAATGGTTTGCAATAAACAAAGATACAAAAACACACAATAAGGTTAATGACGAATGTGAGTGATTTTCTTTTCACATTTTCTACAGATACCACAGTAGCATTATTATAGTGAATTCTTCCAGCCACAATACTGGAAACCTCACAGTCTGACAACGTAAATACACATGTGCACTTTATGTGTTGATGTCAGCGTGAGCACACATAATTAGCTCTCCTCCCAGCTCTGTTTCAAACTGCAATCCGAGGGTGATTTTCTCTACTTCAAATGCAATTCCTCTGTTCTCGACACATCACAGAAGGTGAGAAAAAAAAAAAACAAAAGCAAGAAGAAGAAAAAAAAAACAAAGTAAGCAGTTGTGCAATTTCAAAACCAACACCGGGGAAGACGCGAAGCAATAAGGAAAAGTCCACTGTGGCTTTGGCAACCTTTTTCTGGCATTTTCCGCAAGCTGAGGAACAGAATGTTTTTTAATGAAACCGGTAAAACACAAAGTCCCCCAGAGCACACAACGCATTAATAATTCTACGATGGTATGAATATTTTAAGCTTTGTTTCGGGGTGAGTGTGAGTGAAACTTGTGAGGGCAATAAATGAGTGATGAGTGAGAAAATGAGCAGATGCACATACGTTGATTGTATGCATAACCTGCATGGGCATCACGCGCCGGATGTAATCATACAGGGAATAAATGAATAATAAACACAATAATCATCTGTGACTTATCTCTGATGCCACCCACCGAGCATTATCCTCCATTTATGTAAAAATGACATTTCGGGCAATACTCAACTCGATGAACAAATATCATGGAGGTCTGAATGACAGGCACTAATCCATCTGTGTACACTCCTCCATCTCCAGAGCATCTGTTTGGCAAGTGGGAGGAAGTGGGCTGGGCTGGGATGGAGGCTGCCAAACTCTGCAACTTCTCCCAGTACAGCTTTGCAGCCACTGGGTGCAGAATTGTTGCTGCCATCTAGAAGGTGGAGCTGATATTTTACCGTGATGGCCTCCTGGCACCCAGTTAGAAGAGAAAGCTGGACAATTAGCCAACTCCAAGTGCCCGGCCGAGCAACAGAACACCTGCCGAACCAAAAACCGCCCGCCTCAATGTGCTAATATACACATAGACATGGATCTGGGTGTGCATCTGCAGAGATTATAAAGGCTTTGTTTCCATACGCCTGGTGAAAGATTAGCCGTTTGATATATGGCAGGGTGATCCAGCACACATGCGCAATGAGGCTAATACTTTGTTTATTGCTGAAAAAGTACTGGTAAGCGGGGTTATTAGGGATGTGGACACATTTATCACAGCAGAGGTAGCATGACTTTACAACGCTGAAGCCTCAGAAGCTGTGTTTTTAGAGGGTAAACAAAGCAAAACACACACGGAAATGCTGCGGATGGCTGCAGAGCGTATGAGCTGGGGAGGAGACTGGAAATAATATGCGAGCTTAGGTGCAATGAAATGAATTCATTGTCAGTGAACGGAACTAAAGACCGAAACAGAGATTGCTGCATGTGCACAGGTGTCGGTGCAGCGGTGTCAACAACCTGGCCGACTCACTAATCTGTTAATGTATACGGCATCCAGCATTTATGCAGCATTTAACCCAGGAGCTTCACTCCTCATAATCACGTTACCACTTGCTGCCAGTCTGCTGCTTCGCTGCACCTCCACAGCCTCGACAACCGGCGCTGTGAGCCTCCCGTTTCCTAGTAACTGTAGGGAGGAATCGAGGGCTTGCTAACCGTCAGGTGTCTGCCAGTTGTGTGCGTGCGTGCGTTGACTTGTAAATAATTACATGTATGTGTGTGCTTTACATATGTTTTTTGCTTGCAAAGCTAACAGCACGGTAATATCTGTCAGTATGTCGGTGCACCACTTCAGTCCTGCCTTAAATAGCTCCAACCACTGCCATGAAATTTTCTGCACACATTTCCAGATAATGAAACTTAGTCACTATGGCAATCATAAGATTTTTTACCTCCAACATCAAGAGCAGGTGGAAACATTGTAATATATACCGGCTGGACTGTCACAACAGTTGGTAAAGACATTCATTTAAGTTGAAGAGTACAACAAGTTTTGGCATTACCTTTTTTTTTTCCTCCAGCTATACTATGTGACTCATATTTGTTATAAAAGAAATGTCTAGGCAGCTGCTGGGTGAATTTAAATGTAGTCCAGTCTTTCATGTTCAACTCAGGATGATTTTGTAGAACTTTTCATCCACCAGCATCATCTATGTAATATAATGCAGTTAATGACTAAATATCTGCAACACAAAAAAACACTGTTGTTAATCAGAGAATGTTGGAAGATTGTGATGCTAAACTAAGACGGTATGTAAGCATGTTAACATCAGGAATGTGGTTAAAATGCTGAAGTTTGTATTTGCTGCAGAGTTGCAGATTCTTAGGCCTGTTCATGCATTAGTGTTTATGGGAATATGGAGCATATTCAGGCTTTAATTCTAAAAAATTGTAGCATTGAGAGGGTTAGTCAAATACATCAGTCAGTCAACCGGAAGTTAATTAGACTACAATAAATAATTATTTTAGTCAAAAATAAAAAATATTCCCAAATATTCACTGATTCCAGCTTCCAATCTCCTTAAAACTATGTTTCTGAAAATTCAGCCGTTTCCCCCAATTAAACTAAGTGACCACTTTAATCACATCCTGGATTGTGTATAGAGGAGACTGGAAATGCTGCCGATATGAATCATACTACAATCTCAGGGAGGAGACAAGGTGGATGGCAGGAGTGTAACAGCAGAACCCAGGGTTTCACATCCCGACTCCCATCTGTGATTTGATTGAGACAACAAAAGCACTTTGGTTGAGGACAGGAAAAGATGGAGATTTTGGTAAAACCATCATCTCTTAACCAACCTGTCGGGCCTCCAGACACTGTCGATTTTATAACAGAGCAGACCACAATGTTTCCCCGTCCTTAACTGATAACCACCAGCGCAAAAACGTAAATGTAAAAATACTGCAAACAGATGTAGCATTTTAAATTGAATATTTTGGTAGAAAACTATTGAAAGATGTTGTCATTTAACATTTTTACCACTTGCCAACTACACTGGTTAACGCTTTGATGCACAACATGGGCCAAAAGTGACCCAAATCCAATGGAAAATGGGCATCTCCTGACCCACACTGTGCATCAAAGGGTTAACAACCCTGTCTCCCCAAAATTACCAATACAAGTGAACTTCATTGTCAATTACACTTAGAGGCAGACACATTTTCTTTCAGATACAATTTGTTTGTTACATCACCACTATGTTTAAACCAATCATACATCAGACATAACTTGCCACCCTGGTAACCCAGGAAATTGAGGAGAAGCTTTAAACATGATGTGACAGGTTTTTTTTTTTAACCCAAACAAAGATATTTTCTTAAATTTAACTGCATCCTTTTGGTGCCTAAACCTTATCAAACAGACAAAACTGACAAAGTCTCATAAAAAACAGTCTCCCAGTTTCCACGGTGAAAGTCTGTGGCAGACTTGTGTCCATCCTCTCCTGCTACCTCCTAATGCAGCCTTTGTGGTTCTTTCAAACTGGAAATCTTTTCTACTAAGCCAGGGTTATTTTAAAATGAAATCGCCTTTTGAGAGAGATTCATGATTAACACTTCATCATTATGTTGACAGTGTACGTGTAATCTGTTCTGCATTACATTTCCTTCAAAGGGCAGCAAATTAGTCGGATATCAACTTCATTTCTGAGAGACAGCGTTGAGAGAAGAAGCTGTATGACAACCTTCAAACATCCTTGTTACAAGTTGCAGGCCAAGCTCCAGCTTTGGCAGTAATTACCTCTGTGCACAGTCCTCAACAGACCTCTTGTTATTGAACAAGGTCAAACATTAGAAGGCAACTCCTTGCTGCTGAAATTATGACCCATGAGCGCCTCACTACCACCAGCAACAATAACTGAGCGACGCACAATCCCAGACGAGCACAGTCATATTCAGAGCAGCCATTTTCCTCCCTCCCTCCCTCCCTCCCTCCCTCCCTCTCAGCTACTTCTCACCACTGCAGAAAACACCTTCTCTGCTCCTAATCTAAGAAAAATCTCAGTGTACAAAGCCTTTCTTGTGTTTCTGTTGCTCGCTGTTGGCCGTGTTTCAAATATACCTTTGAAATGTGCAACGTTAAAGCCTTTGGTTTCCCATCAATAGCTCCAATTAAACAGATGGATGACATCCAGCTAATTTATCTTGAGATGCACCAACACGAGCAACATCAGCTGGACCAAAGGGATTCAGGTCTGTCTCAGTGAGAGAGAGCTCTGACCTTTTCTTCCTCGCCGCTCTAATCGTTTATGGCACCGAGTTTGGCCTCATCCGTGAATTTCACATGCAATGTTTGTGACTGCAGTGATCCTGGCTACAGAAAAATCCATTTTTAAGCTTGGCTGGACTCCTGGATAATGCAAGTCGGTATCTGCCTCTCAGCTGGTTACAAGTCATTACATGTATATTAGTGGGCGATAACGTGGGAATAGGCTTCCTTGTGAGTAGGGTAGCTCCTAGTGGGGAAAATGAGGAAGGAAATGAAAAGCGATGCACAAAGTTGCAGCAGAGGACAGCCTTTCTTACTGCAGAGACTCGCAGTCGCATGGAACAGTGCAGCACAGAACACGCGTGGACATCCTGAAATGAAGCAGTGATTTAAGACAGTGAGGCTGGTGCACAGCTGACAGCAAATGTGATGGAGATTTAAATGTTGACGGGCCAGAGCAAAGATGGAAGTCTAAATTGTGGCTGAGCCCAAAGGCAATGCAGAAATATTTGATGCTTCAATTGGCAGAGTGATGCTAAATCTCTAGTTACAGTTTGATAAATCAACCTTTAGTCTGAAGGCAGAGAGGTAGAGCAAAGAGGGCGATGCTGAAGGAGTCTATTGAGACCAGGACCAGAATGAGATGAGAGATATTTGGATCCAGTCTGAAGCAGAAGGGGAGTAATCTGCCCTAAATCATCAGAGCCTACACTCCCTGCTTTGTATTCCTGCCCGAATATCTTCGGAATGAAAATCACAAGTGATGGGAGAAGAACGTAGGAGGAAACAGTCTGAATGAGAAGAAAGAAGACGATTACCACTCCTGCTTGCACCTCGCTAACACCACCATCTTCATTTCCTCCACTTTCTCCTTTTTTCTTCTGGGGAAGTTTCAGGCTATGGCAGCTTCCCTCTTTCAGGCTCCTCACACTTCACACTTCAGCACCCGTCGTGAAGTAACACAGATGCCAAAAATGAGTCTTTAGCCCAGAGGTATCTGAAATATAAGCTAAATCAGGCTCTTCCTACACTCACAAGCTGACATGTTCATAAGTGATTCAGCTCAACTCGCTCTGAACCCTTTTAAGCATTCACCTGGTCTTAAATGTTTAATAATAACCACAAAAAATATGTCCACACGACAAAACACAGCTTTGTGGGAAGGAGAACGGTGTAACATGATCTGCATCCCCTATGTTTAGAACACTGCTGTCCCATGCAGGGAGGAAGCAGATATATAAAAATCTGACACTACGTGCCCCAATTCCACTGAATATTAAAACAGAGTGTATGCAAGCTGCTATTTCAAGGTGCAACAAAACCCCAGGTGAGGCTCGTGTGGATACCAGACCTCTTTGTTTCACAGAAAGACTATGGAGGTGTGGATGTACAGATGCATGAATAAAATAACCTCTATGTACAATCAAAAATTTCAAAGATTCCACCTTTACAAAGCAAGAACTGTATTTGATTTAGTTTTGCAGTTGTCTTCTTGTGCCGCAAGCACCGTTCTCAGTGCTCCTGCAATGCTTGCAACGTTCAGTTCAAGTTCCTTTCTGACCACTTGCTGGTACGAATTTGCAATTTCATCATTTTCACAGTGAGCAAAACATTTAATTTTGTGTCATACTGCACAACAATTGCATTACTGGTGACAAGAGTTGGCAACATGGAGGCCAAAAACAAGACAGAATGAAGTGCATCAAGTCAGCAGTACAACCAAAATCTTGCTAGTCAATATATTCTACACTGAAAGGATTGTAAACCTTGAATTTGTCCTTCAAGGTCACACTGTCAATAAACAAGTTCCACTGCAACATCCAGAGGTGTCTGAGTGAGAACATCTGCCACAAACTATCTGAACTGTGGTGCGTGCGATCATGCAAACAGTCATCACTCTCCGCCCACCCTGCTCGACAAATTTAGCTCCATGCGACTTCTACATTTTCCCCAAAATTAAATTTAAGTTGAAGGATCATCGTTTGACACAGTTTAGGGAATCCAGCATGTGTTCCAGATGGTGCTTCATGGGCTTGCAGAAAAAGACTTCTGGGGAGTATTCCAAGCGTGGCAGGAGCACTGAGAGCGCTGTATCACTGCACAACAAGACTACTCCAAGAGGGATGGCGGCCAAATTTAAATCAGGTACAGTTTTTGCTTTTTATAGGGGCAGTCTCCGAACTTTTCACCTCCTAGATTGATCATCAGTGGACTCAAATTGCTCAATTTTTATATCTTATCCAGCCTTAGTTAATTTTCATGGCCTTAAAAATATATACACTACCATTCAAAAGTTTGGGGTCACTTGGAAATGTCTTTATGTTTGAAACAAAAGCAGTTTTTTTTTTCCAATGAAGATAGCATTAAATTAAATAGAAATGCAGTCTAGACATTGTTAATGTGGTAAGTGACTATTCTAGCTGGAAACAGCTGACTTTTAATGGAATATCTACATAGGAGTACAGAGGAACATTTCCAGCAACCATCACTCCTGTGTTCTAATGCTACATTGTGTTAGCTAATGATGTTGAAAGGCTAATTGATGATTAGAAAACTCTTGTGCAATTATGTTAGCACATGAATAAAAGTGTGAGTTTTCATGGAAAACATGAAATTGCCTTGCTGACCCCAAACTTTTGAGCGGTAGCGTATAGGTCGCATATTTATCCTGAAAACAAGCACAAAACCTTTAAAATAATACACTCACTGTATACATACACTCAGAGTCCACTTTTAACAAGTACTTGAGGCCCAAAATCTACCTTTACAAAGATGTGTGCTTGACTGATCTGTCAGAGAGGTATTAATTTAACTCTACATTCATAACTGAAGTAGCAGTCTGCAGTGGTGCTTAAACATACTGCATTATACTTAGAGGTGTTTCTAATGTTTTGCCCACTCCTTATACAAACACCATGGGGGAAGAATATTAGAAACACATTTCACTATAGTGCAGTCCACCACTAATTACGACCTCAGTAAGAGCTGAATAAACACCTCTGACTGTGTCAATAAAAAGTCAACACCACGGTCTTACTCGCTGTAAAATTTCTGGCAGATGTGTTGTACCGGGTTGTGTCAGAGTGCCGAATAATGTGGCCAAAGAGTGTTTACGGATGCCTTAATGTTGCCTGGGATTGTATTTAATTTTGTAGTTATTACTGGTGTGAAGAGAAAGCAATAAAGAAGGAAACTGACACCCAGCTGATGAAACAGACTTGCTGTCTCTACACTGACAGAAGATGGATCTTCCATTATTAAATAAAATGTGCTTTAGAGGTGAAGGTTGGGAAATTTTGATGCCTGATGAGACATTTCTCCCCTTTCTCTAGTCTAAGCCAATCAACCGCTGGCTGCAGCTTCTATTGCACAGACTGAGTGGTATCAAAAAGTCAGAAGATGAGGTTATTTCCAGTGTTGACAGTTTGCATTCTGTACAGAGCACCTTGATCTATTTAACTAATGTTTGAAAAAATCATTTAAAAACCAAAAGAAACAGAATTAACATGCACACACACAATCTTTAAAGACTCCTTTTGCCACAGACAGGTTTTACAAGTTGACATCCTCATTCAGTAAAAGTACACTGGGTGAACTTAAAAGATTAAGATGTCACCATCCTGAAAATACTGACAGTGAGATTACTGCCCTCGCTGTCAATCATGTGTGAGCTGATTACCACAGGCTGTGTGGATAGTGGAGGAAGATGAGAAACTATGCAGCCTCATGCAGTGATGAAATCAGCATTCTAGCGTGACACATGACTATTAGCCCTTTAACTGCCCAAGTTTTACTTCTAATGTCTGCACAACTTAGTTTTTCAAAGATTCCGAAAGGGGCATGAAGTGCAAATTAATTGGTGTGAAAAAGCATATCTGAGTTCTGAAATAAAATGACTCCCTTTGGCCTACCAAATTTGAATATTTACCTCATTATCTCCAAGATTTCCACACATTGATCTGCACTGTGCCAACTGTCACTGCAGCAGAAAACAGATGCTGCTTTCAAATGCTGTCGAGAATTATTGTAATTACTGGTAGGGTACATTTTAACCAACCAATATATTATTAAATAGCCAACAAATGGAAGAGCTGAATTTTGCATTCCTAATATGGCAACATGTGGTATTCTCATTATCTTGCCATTACATTACAACACCTCTTGCAAATTTGTGTTTTCCCTCCTTTTTCCTGCTGCAGCTCAAAGTAGCGCTGCGTCGCTCAGTCTCTGAAAGCGTCAGCAGAAAGCTACTTTTGATTTAGGGTCCACATTGTTATGTCTCACTATAGAGCACCTTAATATACGACAAGTTGTTTTTATGACTCGCAGGCTGCAGCTTTCAAAAGTACATTAGGGCAGCAAGACTTTTCCAACAGATCGCTGTGGACCAGCTACGGCTCTGTGAACAGCAAAAATCGGGAGGATAATGAAGTCAATATTGGCCTCTTGGACCCACGGTAAAGCTGCAGTTGCTTCAGGATCATGTTGTTCGAGCTGCTGTTGGAGTAACTTCACAGTTATTTTCTGCTCTTTTTTTGGAATTATGACAAACTCACTGCAGCAGCATTAGCAGTTGGAGGGAAGGCTGAGTAGGAGGTGTACCATCCAACTTGATTAGTGTACAACTTTACCAGCTGACAGGAGATGATTACGCCACTGCAACGCACAGCACCTGGAGGACAATTACGAAGCTTAATTCTGGAGAGTAATCCACAGTCGTGCATAGATTCTGACATATAAATACTCTTTCAACATGTTTTCTTACAAGAGAAGAAACCTGCAAACAAGCACCCCAAAAAGACATGCTTACAATGCCTCTTAGAGAGTAACAACGTTAATACAGGGAGGAGGTTGGGGTCGGTGGATGGTCACAAAAACCTCAGACTTTTAGGAGGCAACTATTCAAACAGGATGTCCTTAGAAACTTAGAAAGTCCATAACTACACCTCACAAATTATAATACTTTGTTTTTTTTCCAGTGGTAACAGTTTTGGAAAGCACTGGGGCATCAGATTTGGACACACTTCTACAGTATGTGTTGTTTAGTGGGCAATAACAGACTTCCTACTAATTGATAAAAATTAAATAACTGTTTGGTCAGGTGTAAAATGTAATTTGTTTTTTCCAAAGCAAAGACAATTTGATTTGATTTCCATGCATAAGCTCACAATATTTGTTTCCACCAATCCGTTGCCTTAACTCAGTCGGTATACATTAATACAGAGCTTCCATCCGATGCCACCAATGTAAAATCAGTATACCTCACTCATACTCCATCACAGGAAATGTTTTTATGCAAGGCAATATCAGGCTGGGGATTGCTGTGACAGTAAAACTCCGTCTGTAGCCCACCATGACTGATTTAATGTGGCTGACAGCAGAAACAAGGAATTTTATGGCACTGTCAAAAGAAACCGTATTTAATGCAGATTAGTTGCATCATTTCCAATAACAATGCATCATCTTTTTGCAATACATTTTTCACTCTACCTCTGTTTACTCAGTTGGTGGTGGGGAAATTCATTACAAATAGGTACGACAAAGCTATTTTCAACAAGAAAAAGCAGAAGAACTCCTCAAATGAAAAACAATCCTGATGCTTTTTCTTCATGAAGGTTTTTTTTATTTAAGTATGGCATGCATGACTTACTTTTTTTTTTTTAGATACATAAGATGAAACAGTGGCCAAAATACATTGTTTTCTCTGAAAAGGCCAAATTTAAATTGAACTACATTACTACTTTTTCCATTTCATCAAAGGCTAAACATGACCTTTTCATTGACTTTACTATAATCTGAATGTCCACCTATCTCATACAATGGCTTTTTGTTCTTTTAGACCGTCATTATGAACAGATATCAAACTCTGCCATGCATATAGTTGTGGCATGGAAAAAAGGACCTTTGATAAATGCATGTAATATTTAAAGCCTTGAATCATTTATGACCTTGAGAGCTTACTAGTGTGCTTACCATTGCAGATGTGAGAGACCCATCATATAGGCCACAAACCCCTGGAGTAAACGCACAAACCATTCACAAAGTTTTCAATCCCTGACTTGCAACCTCAGCTCCCATTAGGGAATCCTTTCCACATCCGAGAAACCTGGGAAAATGCACAGACTCCTAAATGAGATGCGAAGGCTTTTTCAAGTTATGCAATGATCAATTTTTCACCGAACAATTACAGTGTTGTTGAAGCGTGGCTCGAGCAGTTGCCTCATTCCGTACACGTGAATGTGGTGGCACATATGTGAGCTCAAGCGCCGGTGCATTTACAACTTGCTGCGACAAGGACACTGCATGAAGGAAACCTGAACAGCTTGCTGGTGTGTGGACAGACAGGGCTGGGATTTTCTCATCGCACAATCATTATGTGCTCAGCTCCCCCCCCCCACTTCTCTGAACAAGAGGGGTATTTTTTTTTGCCCCAGAATGTGTGGAGTCTGCAGAACATGTTAATATTTTGTTTGGCTGATTAACTTAAACACCAGTACAACTCTGCTAAAGCTATTCCCAACAGGGTCAATTACTTGAGAAATGCCCTCAAAGCGTGCAGCTCCTCCGCCACGAAACATTGCATCATCATCAGCCAATGGCAGGGCAGCATTCATGGGGGCTTTGTGTGGCACAGACCTAGGGAATAGGCAGGTGCATGAGAGCTAAACAGTGACTCCACAAACATGACGGTGTCAGTAACACATGCTTAAAAGCTTAGAGCAACGGTTTGGTTAAATCTCATATTACTCGCAATCGGATTCCTACTTAAATAGACTTCAACAAAGGCAAGGATATAATGAGGTTCAGTTGAGGTTGCATGCTAGATAAATATCTGACAGGTTCATTATGATATGAGATGGTGCAGCCCACCTGTCTTTGCTTTCTGCACTGAAATGAAAAGATCGCAAACAGACTGGCTCAGCAGCTGGTTTTAAAACAAAATCAAAAGCATCTGTCTGCTAATTTTCCTCAACTTGCATCAGTTTGGTACCAAGCGCTATGATTCAAATATGAATTTATCAATGTCAAACCAATGATTTACAGGTTTATCCTCCCACACGCCTACAGTATTCTCACCCAGCTGCACTCGGTGTCTTGTCATCATGTCTGCATCAACGTCAGGACAAATCCTCCACATTTTTCTGGTCAGATTCCGAAAATGTCAAAGAAAAACAACAGCAGGCTGCTATGGACAAGGGCTCGCTACATTTCCTCACACTTTCAGCCGTCGTCCAACTGGACTGAATTTCCAATCCAGTAAATCCCAACATATAAGATGCCTTCATCACTTCATGCTGTATCTCACGTCCCTGCCTCCTTTCATACGCTATAACATCACTTTAAGTACAGCAGCTTCTCAGCCACTGCAGGCCCCTCCTAGACACAGTTCTGGCTTTGCCTCGGCAGAGAGGATCAGCACATAGACAGACATGTGTGTTGACATAAACCTCAGCTGAACATACTAGGTGTAACACGGAGGCATAAAGCTAGCAGGATCTCCAGTCTGTGCACAATGGCAACGTTACGATAAGCATTAGCTCTCTGGCAGGCTAATACTGGGCTTAACGCTCGACTCTGCTTAATCTATTCTTTATGGTTTAGCCTTGCAGTGTGGTAAAACTCTGTAATGGGCTTAGAAACATGCTTCTATTTGCAGTTATAGGCAGCGGTAAAAGCCTGACTACTAAATGTAAATTGGCCAACTTGGCAAAGCTAAGCCTGGTCTGGCAATTTGCTGCCTCGCTGGCGGCTTGGATGCAATTAGACCAGTCTTTGGCTGCATTAGGTTAAATTAATGCTTTCATTGCCACCAACAGCTATGACAGCCCTGAATGCCACAGGTCTATATCATTAGAAATCTATTGTTTCAGCAAATTATTCAAAACTGCTGGAAAAAGAACTCAGTACTCAAACATTTGGCCATCCCCATTGTCCATTTTTAGATAAAAGTCACCCACAAGTCTGTATTCAGCCTAATCCATGTCAGTCCCTCTAAGGTAGACACTGACTACAGACAGAACTCCAAGGACAAGCTTTGCAGTGATAAAGCAAAAAAAAAAAAAAAAATCCAATGTACACGCACAGATCTCTGGCCAGTGCAAAAGGTCTCATGCCACTGCAGCTCATCTCTGCCTTCACCTGAGCCTCAAAGCGATTTCCTCAGCATTTAGAGAGACAGCTGAGAGTGTCTGGCAAAATAATTCAAATATCAGCTGGGAGAAAGAAACCCTTCAAAGGTCATCTGCACAAACAGGCAAAACACAGCAGCCAAAAACTGACCAGACAAGTTGAAGGCACCAAAATTCCACACCGAGCAGAGAAACAAGCAAACAAGTTGGTTTACTGAGCCACTGTTGAGCCTTTGCAATCGTTTGAAGTAACAAGCTCATTTAGACGTTTAACACTGCACTGCATCCCAACTTACCTGTCCATCTACGAACAAAGCCCTTTTTTGTCTTTTGTTCTTTCGAACTTCCTTTCATTCTTCCCCCGTCTTTCATATTGTCTGTGTCTCGCTTCCCTTCTCCCCACTAGCTACCAGACTGTCCCTTGGTGAGAGGCAAGTAAGGGATGAAGAGGAGGGGAGGAAGAAAGGAGGGAGGAAAGGTGAGGCAGAGTGAGGAGTTAAGAGAGGGAAATTGATGTGGATGAATTCCCTGAGCTGTGTGGCGTGAGCGTTTATCCTTTTCCCCTCCTCGCCTTTCTTTATTTCCTTGCATCTGAAGAGTGAATACTTTCCCTCTGTTGCCTAAGAGATCCTTGTCATTCCAGGAGTATTTCAACACCCCTCAACTATATCTCCCCCCACCCAAGTCTTTCTCATTTCCCCCCTACATCCTTTTCACTCCTCCAATGCCATTTATCTTCATTTCCATCATTTCCTCTTCTTGAAACAGGTGTCAAACAGTAAATAGATGCAAACACACAGCATATTCTGCAGAAATAAGGCGTACAGACACATTTTCCTGCCTCTAACCAGGAATTGGAGTGCTTCATTTCATTTTTCGACCACAGCTCCTTCACGCTGCATAAACTGCAACTGGTATTTCACCGAAGGGAGCGTAAAACTGTGAGAAATACAGAGATTAAAAGAGAGATAAAGGGAGGATGAAAACGAGAGAGAGGCCCGAAGGGGAAAAGCAAGAGCACCACATGAAGTAGTTGACCCACCCGGTTCATCCAACGCACACCACCATCCCCCATTTGCTCAAGGCAGAGCTGCAAAGTCGCCTTGTGAAGCAGTCATAACACCCACCATTTTTTATTGATCTTATTATCTTTGTTCAGTCTCATTCTGACACACACACACACCTTGAGTGCTTCACTTCTCAGAGGTTGTCCATGTGGCTGACG
Source organism: Amphiprion ocellaris (assembly GCF_022539595.1). Taxonomy (NCBI): domain Eukaryota; kingdom Metazoa; phylum Chordata; class Actinopteri; family Pomacentridae; genus Amphiprion; species Amphiprion ocellaris. The sequence goes on from NC_072784.1 coordinate 18,572,334, forward strand.
GCAGCACCAGCAACCACAGCACCAACACACAATCACAGTTTGCGCTCAACTACACACAAAACAGAAATCTCTCTCACTAGTCACCTCCCTCTCTTTCCTACACACACACACACACACACACACACACAGAGAGAGAGACTCACACCCACCAGCACCACCTGCTTCACTGATGGTACTTCTGCTCTACACCAGCCCCCTCCCATTTCTTTCCTGCTCCCACACATGGTGCCTCCACCCAGTGTTTCCACCATCCAACATCCCTCCGAGCCTCTCTCTCTCTCTCTCTCTCTCTCTCTCTCTCCCCCGGGTGTCTCACTCCGAACGCTGCCCATTAACTGATGCTACCTTTACAGCATCATCCTCCTGAAGTAATGCCACTCTCCTAGAGCCCCCAGCCCAACCCCCATCCCCTGCTCTCTCTCTCTCTCTCTCTCACAGAGTGTGACAGGAGGACAGCCAGCTGGTTGGATAGCACAGCCACAGAATCCCCCCCCCCAAAAAAAAATACCTGCTACACAAGTATGCATAGAGATAGGGTTGACATGCCTTGGGATGGTGCATTGCCCATGCTGCGACACGGACCGCTGCAGCTGAAAGTGATCGCGTTTCCTGTTCCCCCTCCTCTTTTTTTCCTCTCTCCTCCTCCCTCCTCCTGATCCTGGCTTTCTGTTCTTCACAAAGCGTTGGGTCTCTCCTTCCTTGTGCCAGTCCCCGCGCTCCTATTCGCTCCTCGCCTTTTACCGTCCTCCTTCCCTTTGTCTCGCTCTGGCTTTCTCTTGCCTCCGCTGGAACCTCCTTCGCGAGATGGCTGTGGTCCAGCAGCGGCGCTCCTGACAGCACGGTGTGTGTGTGTGTGTGTGTGTGTGTGTGAGCACGTGTGTGTGTGTGAGTGTGTGTGTGTGTGTCGGGGAGAGGCTGGTTGGTTGGGTGGATGGGTGAGAGAGAGAGAGAGAGAGAGAGAGAGAGAGGAGCGATGGGCGTACTCTTCAGCAGTATGAGCTTTGGGAGACTGTGCATGCCGGTGCAGGGATGCTCAGCCCACAGCTTAGAATGAAGCACAAATTTTACCCATGATAAATTCACACTCCCTCACCCACTCTCTCTCTCCATGCCTTATTTCCTCCCCATTACACATTAGACTCTCTCTCCCTCTCTCTCCACTTAAAGACACAGGCAGCAGCCGCTGCATTGCTCCATGCCTAAGGCGCATCTCATGATATGGTAATAGAGGGGAGTCCAGAGACATGGCCCTGCATGGGGCTCTGAAGCTGAGCCAGCAGGGGGTTGGGTGGAGAAATGCTTGAAGCATCTATTGTACCAGGAAAGGGGTGAGGATCCAAGAGGGTGGTGTTGGTGATGTGTGTGACAGAGAGAGAGAGAGAGAGAGAGGGAGAGAGGGAGGAGAGAGAGGGGAGTGAACACTTGAAATATCCCCTTGTGACAACAGCAGCTAATGATGAAGCTGTGATGGGCCAGAGGCGAAGTTGTAGTGGATTGGCATGGCAACCGGAGCTCAGTGGCAGGTTGGAATGACGAGAAGGACGCCACGGGAGGGCAACCTCGGCACCACTGTGGCCTGCTGCTCTGCCCTGCTGCTTGTTTGTCTGCAGGCATAAATTATTCCTCCTTTGAATCCTGGCACCTGTCACCTTCAGTCCACAACAATCAGAATCCAATGTCATACCACCTATCAAAAAAAACATCCAAACTGACATTAATCATGTATAAAACCGCATCTCCTGGTTGATATAGGACAAAAAATGAGCTACAAGTAGCTACAAGAAGCAAACATATGGAGAGGACAAACAAGAGTTATGGATGAGAGTTGGAGAACATTGCTGTCAAACAGAGTGAGGCTGTTCTTTGCTGTAGCAGCTAATAGGTGTTGATGAATTAAGAAGTTAAGAGGGCGGAAAAGAGCGAGGGAGAGAAAGTAAAATGCCAGGAGATGGAGAGATAAAAGAGGACAGAGGGCCTCTTCGTGATGAGAGTGATGAATAATATATGATCAGGCTGCTCATGACTTACACAGCACACTGGAGTGTCCGTCATGTCCAGCTGGTTCACGAGCTCAGGGAGAGGATACATCAGCCTGTCAGGTGCAGTCTGTCCAGCTGGAGCAGAAACAAGCCGGCGAAACTCTGCAACACCACAGATTCACACATTTATTTTGAAGTTAAGGTACGAGATGTTTACAAGATTCTTTTCACGTCTCTGGTGTTTTAAAGCATCCAAACAGAAACATCTTTTAGTTTGGGTCATCGGAATGTCATCATGGAATTTCTATTTGTACTGCTGTTTATGATTGGTTGCTTATTGTCAATGACGAGAGCACAATTTTTCCTACATAGACATCAATGCATGGTAGGAGACATACACTACCAGTCAAATGGGTGATTTCATATGTAAGTGCATCTGCATAGAAAACAGAAACTAATCTAAAAAGCTGAATAATGACTTTAATAAAGATTATTTTGAGTGCCACCTGTATGGAACCTTGTTAATACAGTGTAACACTAGTGATAGCATTCAAAAGAGTTTATTGTTTTAGATGGAACTTTGTCAGCTTTATGATGCTTAAGTAAAGGGTCAAACAAATAAGCTGTGTTGCTTTGTGTACTGGTAAAAATTGCAAGACACTGCCAACAGAGTAGCTGTTTTTGGTCAACAGTATCCTTTCTGTCGCCACTGCTATTCCACACAACTAGCTAGGCCTTCAGTATTATGGTCAAAATAATAATCAATATTGAGATTATGATTAGTCCTTTATATCAGTTATTTATTGATATTAGAGAGAAAATACTCTTACTGCATTTTCACATTTTAATAGACAAAGCACTGCTTTCACTTTCGTGTTGTTCTACATTCCTGCCAATGTGCAAATCTGCATTAAGAAAAGGTTTAAAATAAGGTTCTTCTTCACCTGCATTCATTACATCTCCCGGGGGCAAAATATAAATAAAACTGTACCCAAAATGCCTCATTTTTTGAACATTTGCTAATCAATAGACACTACAATTTATTGATGTATCCTAAACACCTCGGTACATCTGATCCTAAATAGATGGCTGTACACAGAGAAGCCTCTAGTCTCCACTCTGTTATTGCATAACAACAGCAGGTGATCAAAATTTACTTTGAAAGAGTCAAATAATGTCAGATTTACCCCAGATGAAAGCAATCTACATGGCTGTTTTATATCAGACTGATCAGTTATCGTGTGTATTTAATTTTGAGAGGCCTATATAACCGACATTGTGTTTCTTTTTGCAACCAGATCTTCTTTCTCAGTGTTTCTACCCTGTCCTTTGCGTATTTGTTGTCCTCATGTAGATCGTGCATGTCAACAAACTCTGTATCTTGTGAACACAATTTTGTGAAACCAAGAACCCTTAAAATGGAGTAATTATGTTCTATGTGGCAGACTGCTCTTGCAGATTACATAGATAATCAGAACCGTGTAAGGTGCTTTTTTGTATCAACCAGTAATACAGTTTGTAACATGATATATACAACTTCATTTGCCTTTCTTGACAAAGCACTTCCTGTGATGTGCACTTAGTAATGTCAAAGCTGAAACTATATACTGCAGCCCTATGCATATACCATATTTATCAATTTCATGTGGGGGAAACAAAAAATTAAACTGAGTCGTTCATAGTGTGGTTACTGTTTTACTGTGGTGGTAATTGGGAGAGTGATGTTGCAAAGCAGACACTGGAAAATGCATTATATGATATTTGTTTCAAAAAAGCACAAGTAAACTTCCCCGAAAACACAAAATCGCATGAATAGCGACAGACTTCTGCTTACGTGTGAAACCTTCCCAGGTATTTGTTTTCAGACTGCATTTTCAGCTGAACCCAGATATCTGCCCATGAATATTTAATATGGAATATGGGATAAACAGAAGGGTGTATGTAAGGAGGCAAACAGGAGAGAAAATGACACCGCACAGTGAAACATGGTGGGGGAATATTTAGGTCTGGCATTGTTTTGTCTAACGTGCAGTGGGACACCTGTACAAAATCAGCTACCCTTATTCTGGATATGAGGAACCCATATTTGGGTATCGCATTACCAAAATAAAGGACACTATTCGTATTATCTTACACTAGCATTAAAGCAAACTTGCTGGAGCATGGTACTCCCCAAACAAGACATGTCTAGCCACACAGAGAACCAAATCAACGGTGCATTCAGGCGATCATGATCAACTCATACAGACATAAACTTCACCAACATCTCAACATCACAAAAAAAAAATCACGTCTTCCACTATTTACATTGATCCTGCAGTGGCTTTTTCATCACTCCATTTCCTGTGATATACAGTATGTTGACACAGAACGTCTCACTCCGAGCATGTGCGCTTGACAGGGAATATATATATGCCAACTTTAAGTTTTATTACTCCTTACATACCACTGCTGTGAAGCCATATTTCATGCTGTGTACTTGTAAACATGCATAAAGCTGCCGCAGTGGGTCTCATAGATTATCAGCTCAAATACACTGCAGCTGACAAACTGAGCTGATTGCTGTCATCTGCATCATTTGTGAAACCGCTAACCACATTCCTGCCCGATACATCCTTTAAGGAAATAATACTGGAGGTCGGGGAGGGCTGATGCTTTGCTTCGGGGCTCATATATATATTTTTTTTTTTTACTGAGCAGGAAGCATTGCAGAGGTGCAACCTGCTGAGTAAGTAGCTCTGAGGAGCTGATGAGCACACTGCCACTGTTTTCTAATAAAATGACAGCTGCTATTTTATTGCTGGTTCCGGAACTGAGCGAATTATCAGGACGCTTCGTCTAAAAATGATGCGGCTTTATTTTAAGTCTACAAATTTTAGATTCTTGGAGTAAATTTTTGGGTCGTCCCGAAGGAGTTAAAGGAACCCAGTTTGTCCTGGTTGTCCTCTTTCCTTCTCTTCATCTCAGCTGTGAGAGCTCATCGACCCAGAAACCCTTCAGCACATTCGGTGGCACAATAGATCTGCCCTCGCTTCAGTGGAAACTGGCCATCTGAGGTTATTAGAGGGGGGCTGGGGAGGAATGTCAATGATGGCGTGACTTGGATGCAGGAAGACAAGACAACCTTGGCGGGCAGGAGGGAGGTAAAGGTGTGCTAACTGTATATAGAAAACAGAAAAGGTAAGAGTCCTAGCAGCTCAATCATGTGAATACTCCATATGCACATAAGCACACGGCTGCGTATGTTTCATTGTGACCTTCAGACCACTATCCAAAGGCACTGCACATACAGAGCCAGTCCTCTGCATCCAAGGATAAGAGGTATAAGCGCAAATGTCGGCAACGATGAAAATCACTTCTCTTCTTCTGCCGTCACCCTTCAATACACAGTGAACCACGACTGTTCCAATTACAAGAAAAACATTTATCATCTAATCGTTTGAAACGTTTGCGCAGCTATTGCACTTCATCCTGTTGAAATAATAAAAAAAACATTAAAGACAATGAGCCACAGCCAAATCACAAAGAGCGGTCGTAGCAATCGCCTGCCAAAAACTGCTTTAGATACATAACCCGACACCGACTTTAATGTGGAATCTACAGTGCTGTGTGCGGTCCGGGCAGGTATTACTATAAGGCCATTCCTCTGAAAGGCACCCGAGCCCACCAGGGAAATACACTGTGATTATCAAATATAGTGGGGCCCCGGAGCAGCGGCTGCCCGCTGATGTTGATTTAAAAAGAAAAAAAAAGTCAGAAAACCACCTGAGATGCAGCAGCAGGCCAAAGCAGAGCAGCCATGAAGCAGATAATAAGACTAAAATATATAAGATTCACAGAAATCCTTGGCACAGACTGAACTGTGTGCAAGATAGCAGAAACATTTACATCCCTAAAGAGAATATGCATGACTGCTCTCTGCTAGAGACCAAAATAAAAGGTGGGAAACATGCTGCAGAAGCACTAAGACATTAGCTAACATGAGTTAATTTATTGAGTTGATGCACTTAAGCACAAATTTGAGGCTTTAACTAATTAGTTGGACGTGGGTGCAATATTTGACAGATGTTTGACTTATGGGTCATTCTTTTGGAAAACTGTTTGATGATGTTAATTCCAGTGCATCCCGTGATTCACTGTCTTCTTCTGCTTCTAAAAAGGTTGTGCTAACAGGGTTATTGTGGGACACGTTCCACATATAATTATTATTTAAAATATCATATTGTTTTAAAAAAAGTTCCCACAATTACAAGAGACATCAATGAAAAAAACAAAACAAAAAAAGGAGATTTAAATTTCATTTAAACCGTTTTATTTGAGATTCAATTTGGTCATCGGGGGGTGAGACAAGAGAAAAATGGCATTTTAGAGGGAACTCCAGACTTATTTGGTATTTTTAAAAAATATTTTCAAACATTCTTTTCTTTTTTGGGGGGACTTGGTCTCAGGACAAGTACACTTACACAACAACTGCACGTTTTAGTATTTTGCACGTGGATTATTTAAAATTTGATGGGTGGGGCGTAAAATGTCCTCCAATTCTGGAATGACTCATTTTTATTTTTCATTTTTCTTTGGTCTGAAATTGTTAAGACTAACTGCCACTAATACTAACGTGGCAATATTTTCTTTTATCTTCATCAAACTTCAAATCTTTCAGTGGAGACGAGCTTTACCTCAAAAACTAGCATTATAGTAGATTTTATAGTTTTGTTTTGTTTTTGAAGAGTACAGGGAACACATTTCAAAAGACAGTGATATTCCATAAATATTGTCAACCTGCTTTCTATTTTTCTGAAGTATCGCTTCTAAACAGGCAGAGGTGTGAGGTCATAAAACGATATTCTCGACATTTCTTCGATTGTGTTGTATTTACTGAATGTTTTGTTGGGATGTTTGAAGTTGGCAGCTGATCCACCACCATTACGCACAGTAATTAGAACAAACAAACTCTTACCTTGGGCCATAAATACTCCGCCATGGCTTGTTAGTGGCGTTTGAGGCTGACAGCTGACCGGGGAACTGATGAGCAGCGGAGCATGCGCAGACACACGCGTTTGCTCGACAACGTGCTCCTGGAACAAGTGTTTGGGAAATGCGTAAACGCAGCCATGACAGCTGAAATGGATTTCCTCGCCTGACAGGGTGCGTTAGATATATGTCGCCGAGTGCACCGTGTATCAATTCAGGCGGGAGTGCTGCAGTTCTCCCATGATGCAACGCTCTGTGTTCATCCAAAATGAAGATGTTGCAGGTGTTGTACTTTAAATTTGGGCATCAGGACAAACATTTACAATTTCTGCGCTTCTTACTTGCAGTGTACTTCATTTGAGTGAGAAATATTTCACCTTTTTTTTAAAAAAAAATCACCCCACTTATAGCCTTATTGTGCTTAAATGTTACATTTAATTTAAGCTTTTACATAAAAATAAATAAAAAAATAAGAAAAGACTATACCATAGAATTAAATATTAAAAATTAAACTAGTGGTTCCCAAAGTTTTTGACATGTGAGCCTTTACAGAAGGCAGTTTCAGATCTCTGTGAACCCAGACAGAAAAAAAGACCAATTTTAAAGTCTCTGCACTGGCTACCTATCTGCTTTAGAATTCATTTTAAGATACTTTTATTGGTTTATAGAACTCCTAATGGTCTTGATCGACCTTTAAAATCCTCAGGTTTACTGATAATGGCCTTTTATTTGTACCTGAAGTCAGAACAATGAGAGATGTTATTGGGGTCCACATCCCTGGAAGCATTCATTTAGTTGTCTATTTATCTATGCATTTCAGCATATTTATCTGTCTTTTAACACTTATTTAGGGGTTTTGTGTGTGTGTGTGTGTGTGTGTGTGTGTGTGTGTGTGTGTGTGTGTGTGTGTGTGTGTGTGTGTGTGTGTGTGTGTGTGTGTGTGTGTTGTTCTACCTGAGGCGTTTCCTCACTGCAAATTTCTGAAATTTCTGAGATTTATTTCAAAAGGTTTATTCTCAGTCTTTCATAAATGAATAAATAATTTATTAGAGGAGGGTGGTAAGTATTTTTTTAAAAATTGTTTTTTCCCTTTTGTTCTGTAAAGCAAATTGTGCTACATTGTGTTTGTATGAGAAATGCTCTTTAAATAAAGTCTAACTGATTGATTGATGAGTTTCTATTTCCCTCTAAATAACTTTTGATCAGTTTCATCTTAAATAGAGGCTCAATGAGATAAACCTGTCCAATACTTCACAACACAAGCAAAGATAAGATAAAAAGAATTCAGTTTGGTGTAGCAGTAGCTTTGTTTTTCTTCCTTTCTGCCACATTAATCATCTCAAAGCGTCTGAGATTAATTGCGACCCTTCGGAAGGAGCCAGGCCGCAACATATAATTAGGAATAATGGACTTCTCTTCTAACAGAGTGCTTTTCATTGCCGTACCAGTACTTTGATTTAAGTAAAGAATCTGAATTCAAGACACCTCCACATCTAACAAGGTCCTCCTATGGATCAGCGTGACTGTCCATACAGTAAAACCTCAACAAGAAGTTGAAGAGAAAGATGAAGTTTTCCATCTCATTCAATGCATCTACATTTATTGGAAACATTTTAATCCATATTAAATGATTTTGCTAATTTCTTGTCTTCATAATTTCAGCTGTGTAAAGTGAAAGTGTTCTTGGCCTAAGTGTTAATCCACTGCCAATCAAGTGGACGAATCCTGTGTTTCCATGGCGATGTGAAAAGCTCGAGATGGCTAGTCTTTTAGAAAAGTGTAGTGACTGGTGAACTGTGTTTTCTTTGGACTCGTGCGTGGGCGGGTGGCCGGTAAAATACCAGCCCAGCCACAGGCGCACTGCTGAGCACCTTCTGTGACTGCTGCATGCCAAGCCGCCATTGATGTGAACACATACAAGCATCCACAGCGGAAATGAAGATTTAAAGGTCCACATATGTGCTGCAGCAAACATTTACAGCAATTACCCTAAAACAGATACGCCGCTTTCCTGCCCTTTTACAATTCATTACCGCTGTCCCCTTGATTGATCCTCCTCATTGTTACAGCTGATCAATGAAAAATAATGGTCCGGAGCCTCTCTCTCCCGTGGGACGGAGGTCGTCAGTGGTAGACCAAGTACAGAGAGCCTTTATTTCACTGAAAGTAGCCACAGAACAATGTAAATGCATTTGAATGCAGGTAAAAGGCTTGACGTATTATTTGAAAAATGTGCTGAAAGAACTGGATGTGCAGAAAAATAACCTGCGACTGCTACATTGGATTGTTCATACGAACGCACCACTGCACAAGCAGCATTTAACTGTTTCCTTGTCAAATCTGAGGGATTTTATTACTTTAAGGGTAGATAAATCATGGCCAAGCACCCTTCAAAGGGGTGAAAAGATGACTAAAGTAGAGAAAAGAGGGAAAACACAAAGTTTTGCCATGAAAACCTGCTAATATCTTTTGGAATTATGCCAAATATTTTCATTATTTCTGAAATAGATGGAGACTTTAGCCTCTTGGGTCTCGTTTAAGCCTAGTTATTTAGATGAAACCCTCCAAAATACATTTGAAATGTTACGGAAAAAACAAGAAGACAGTCTTTTTGTCACAAGCCAAAAAAGGTCAGGATCATCTGGTTTAATCTTTTAGGTGTGTGTTGAATTTTATAAGCTTGTCTGATGGCTTTCATGTGAAAACTTAATCTGAAAGTAACAAGTGATTAAAACAGTCAGATAAATGTAACCGATGAAAAGCTATTACAATTCTATCTAAAATAGCAGCAAAACAGACATTTAAAAAAGACAAACCAAACTCCGGTACAGCTGTCGAGTAAATGTATTTTCTATTACAGGAAGTCAGAGAGAAATAACAATGTTAGCACAAAGACGGAAGCTGAAAAGTAGATGCCATGCTGGGGTGAACGAAGGGTTAATGTGCTGTGAAACTACAGAGTGTGATGTCACATTTCAAGGTGAGATTTAGCATGGAGCACCTGCCAAAGGTCAAGTGCAGCACCCTGTGTGTGTGCGTGTGTGTGTGTGTGTGTGTGTGTGTGTGTGTGTGTGTGTGTGTGTGTGTGTGTGTGTGTGTGTGTGCGTGTGCGGGGCAGAGTGTGAGTCTGCATATCTTATTAAAATCATTCCAGGTTATTTCAGCTTTTATTTGACAGCCGGCAGCATATGAAAGAGATGATTCACAGAGATGGGATAGATGGCAAATATGTAGAGCCAGTGAACGTGATTCGGATCCATAGTGGAACTCAGTGTAGACACAACTACAAAGCAGGATCTTTCAGAATGACAGTATTATTTGATTTGATTTGATTATTACCGGATCAGGTCATAATTCCAAAATAAAGGTCTGTTAATTCAAGGTGAGAGGAGATTTCATTCAGTGTGATCACAGCTTCATCTTAGCAAATAAAAATTCTGACACCATCTCCTAAGCGAAATGAAGACCTGCATCACGGTCCATGTCAGGTCTCCTTCTCTTCCTTTGCCATGTCTACTCCATTGCTCTCTATAAATACATAAGGTGCTGTTTCCAAGGAAACAACTCTATGGAGAATTGGCCACCTGAATTTCAGATGGAGCGGAAAAGGAGGGTGAAGAGTGGTCTGCTGGCTCTCCGACCGTCAGGAATACACCCTCATCTTCACCGCTGATGTCCTGCAGTGAACGTCAGCCTTCATCAGTCCAGTTCTCCGTACTACAAGCTCTAATACCCCGGGGCCTGTGACAGCTCGGCTTGGCTTAGAATGATTTCCTTGAAGGTCAGGATAGTGTTTGATGTCTGATCTGAAGCCAGGTGGATCATTTCATTCACAATTTTGTCATTTAACTTCTCTAAACTGCATTTAATGCCCAACTTATGTGTGTTATTATGATATGTTACAACAGCAACATTTGAAATAGGTGAAAAATGTATTTATAAAAGAACATTTTAATAATAAAGGTCTAATTTCTCTCTCCTAGAGATGTTCATATCAGTCTGATGTTAAGGTGAATGTAACACACTAACGCTGACTACTGAAGTATTATTATGGTGAGTGGTTTGGTATAATGAGTGTGCCCTCCAGTGGTGAAAAGGAGGAGCTACAACACTGCATTTAACCTTAAAACACTTCTAATATTTGACATTAATCCTCATATTTGTGCTATCATTATAATTAACAGCGGTAGCACCGGTTCTGGCCATCATTATGATAATGAAGCTGATTTATTAGCCGTTTTTGGAGACTAAGACAGCAGTATTACTTACATTTTGGGCTTGAAAAACAACCTAGGAGGATAGATGTGGTTTTTGAGACGCGACTCATTCAGGATGGGGAGACAGAGCAGAGTCAGCATATTTTACTGGGCAAGAAAACCTCTTTATATAGTCTGAGGAAAACAAGAACTGAAAGGCCTCTAAAACTGACACCTGCTACATCTTTAATATACTGAAAATATTAAAATGTAAATTCTCATGGGAGTGACATAAGACAAGCTGATTTTCAGTCAGAGCTCCAAACTACGATTTGCCTGAAAGTGAACTGTGAAGGAATTCAATTGCTCATATATTAAAGAGGTCACCAAGGATGACGTACAATAGAGATCTCTTTATTATAGTGCATTTATCAGACGTTACAAGATGAGTTTAAAAAAAAGCGTAAAAGGTAATTAAGAAATACATATGCACATACCATGTCATTTGTACAGAAACAATCCTGAAAATTAAAGCTTCACATCTGAACAAAGGTAGGTGGATGATGTCAAGTCGAAATACAGGATTTTATATACATTTGTATTTCTTGCCGTTTACCAGTTTATGTCTCTACGAAGGAAAAATAACATAAAAGGACAAAGAAAGCCAAAAAGATTAGTCATTCAGTTACACGACTTTCAAAAGATACATCTAAACGTCCAGTTGTAGAAAAACAAAAAGGGAACATGAATCTCCCTTTTGAGGTCAGCGTGATATTATGACCTTAGAGTCATCTTCAGTTAGTAAGGGGCTGTGTATTGTCCACGGTTTAATAATCATGGGAGCCTTTGGGATCAGTGGGTGTGAGTGGAAACTATTCTGTTGCTGGTTGAACATTCTTACTTGCACATTGTAACTGTCTGCTGGTGTAGAGCGATGGGGAGGGTTATTGCATTGAGATAAACTGCTGTTGTCACACTGGCCTGTGTTGTGCAAGCTGATGAGGTTGTGCAAACTGTATAATTTGATGTAAATAACAACAGGGGACGCGCCCTAGCTGCACGCACAGAAAACACCATAAAGCCTGAAGCATTGAGGAAGCATTTACAGAGCTGATTGATACACTTCAGATTAAATGTACCGTCTATCACAGCGCTGACTGTGTGGTCAGGAGTATGTGTGCGTACACTGGAAAACACGAGAACCGGCGAAACCAAAACTGAACTGAAAACAATGAGCCCTTTCTGAGGCCAACCAATTGGTCCCGAGAGCGTTTAACTCAAAAAGGAGGGCACACCTGGCACGTCAGGCTCATGCTAAAGTAAACCAGGTCATGCAAGACTAACATTATAATAAAAAAAAAAAACACAATACGATAGAAAACTGACGTTAACCCAGGGAACTACATACACGAGAAAATCTGTCTACCTGTAAATATAAAGCCGGAGTGGGAGCAACTCTAAAAAAGGGCCTCATCGTTCCAAAGGACTGGGTGTAATGAAAACCCACACAGCCCCCCGAGGACACACACATCCACCAACGACGCAGTAGCTACACTCACACTCCTCCACATATGTAAACATGCGCTGCCACATTTATTGCCGTTTCTAGACCCAGGCATAATGGATCTCCTAATCCTGTGTGTGAAAACCACAAGACTTAATTTCAGAAACAATGTGGGACTGAACTGAACTTTAAAACTATGCAGAAAATTCAACAAATGTGGAAACTTTCTCTACATGGATCAGAGCTGATTTAAAGATTCAAACAAAAACTGAACATCTGACTTTATCTTTTTGACCCTTGATGTTTAAAATTATCAAAAGAATGTGAACTGCTTCAGGATGTTAGATCTCATATTTTATTTGACCAAACATGACATAGGTTACATTTTGGTTTATTGTGTGTCTTCGCAGGCTAAATAAACAGTTATCAAAAAGGCCTTTATGTTACTAGCAGATATAATAACGGAACTATTACCTTTTGGTTTTTCTCTGCAAATATATTTTGAGAGATGACACACAGCACTCAACATCTTGCGTTGTTCTTTGCTTTGTGAAAACCAGTACCTTTGGATGTGCTGGCACTGGAGGAATGAGGTGACTTTGAGAGCTAACTGTGTTCAAGGCACAGCAGGGCTGCTCCCACTTAGCTCACACATACATGCATACATTCATTCAAAAATGCTCATCCAAACACGCCCATACAGTACACAGATGCAGGGGGAGCACTGGCCAAAGGTCCAACGCTGCAGAGGAATTAGAGAAAAAGAGAGGAGAGAGTGAGACCGAGACCAGTGCTGTCTCCCAGTACACTGCAGACTGAGCTGGCAGACAGGGAGGTGCAGTGATGGATCATTTTGCGTTCTTTAGCTGGCTCGAAAGCCAGTCCAGACCCTCGTAGAGACCGTCTCCGCTAGTGGCGCATGTGGCCTGGATATACCAGTTACGCTGGCGCAAGGAGTGCAGGGTCAGCTTGTCTGTGATCTCAGCTGCGTTCATGGCGTTGGGCAGGTCCTGAAAGAGCAGAAAACAAAACACGTAATTAACAAGACTAACATTCCTTGTTAGGATTTCCACAGATTGGTTTGAGGACTCATTTGTTAATCCTGCCTAAGTTATCTTAAGTAGCAGTGGACTGTGAAATAAAAGCAAAGTGAGTAGAGAGTTGAAACTGTGGCCAGCATTCACATGACTAGCTAAATGCTGAGCATGTGATTGCAGTTGAATAACGTGAGCTGGGAACTCTGCCAGCATGCACTGGGACAATAGATTCATGGACAAGTCTTGTGAGTCTTCCTGCATTGTTAATGGTGTATTATTCTGTGTTGCCCTGTACTTTTTTTTTTTCACTTTAACCGTAAACTGTCTAAATTCCAAAATCCACTGGTAGATTTGAAAGACTTGTTCTTAAAAAAAATAAAATTACACAAAATCCCTTCACTCTTAATGTCTCATTTAAACTTCTCAGCGCAACTAAGAAGTTAGTGAGTCCAATGCAAACAACAATCACATGACAGAAATTCAGACTCAGCGTTCAATGAATGAAAGTCTTTCATATATGTTCTATAACTACTTCTTATGCTGCAATATAATCTAAGTAATGTTGTGTGCGTGATGAGCCACTTTTAATTTAGTTTCTAGACTTATTTGAAATTAAAACCGACCTACATAATCCAGTCTGTGCTTTTGTTACAAGTAAAATGCCAAAAAGAAATTATATTGAGGAATTCTCAATAAACCTACATGTTCTAATCTAAAATTAGTTTATATACGGCTAAAAAATTCACCTGTTTATTGGCAAACACAAGCAGCACGGCATCCCTCAGCTCATCCTCAGCCAGCATTCGCATCAGCTCTTCCTTCGCCTCACCCACTCGCTCCCTGTCGTTACTGTCCACTACAAAGATAAGGCCTGAAAATGGAAAAGAGGGGACGTTTACATAGCGGAGGTGGACAGGGGTCTTCACATGTAAACAAGGATTCAGCCAATAAAAGGGCTGATGTTTGGACGATGAAGTGGAAACATGAAATATCTCTTACCTTGTGTGTTTTGGAAATAATGCCTCCAAAGTGGCCTGATCTTGTCCTGACCGCCAACATCCCACACTGTAAAACTGATGTTCTTGAACTCGACTGTTTCGACATTAAAACCTGCAGAAGAAGAGACGGGGAAAAGAGGAGTTAGACAAGAGTTCAAAATGTCTAAGTGCGCAGCCTTCTTACCAATGCCAAGATATCAGTCCATGTGGGCGGTTAGCTATAAAATTCTCAGAAATGATGCAGGAGAGGACTTACCGATGGTAGGGATTGTGGTAACAATTTCTCCCAGTTTGAGCTTGTATAGGATGGTTGTCTTTCCAGCAGCATCCAGTCCTACCATCAGGATCCTCATCTCTTTCTTGCCAAAGAGGTTTTTAAACAGACTACTGAAATTCCCCATCTTGCTCACCTGCAGAAAAACACACAATATTGTAAACTGTAGTGTGTTTCCCACCCATCTCTCACCAGCATGTGTGTTGTCCTATCGTCCTGTGTTTAACTGTCCATGATATGTGTATTTCTTTTATTTATTTATTTATTTATTTATTTTAAATGTACCTGACAGTGCCTGTGACACCAAATATCCCCTTGGGGACAATAAAGTCTATCTATCTATCTATCTTGAGTTGTCAGGTTTCTGAAAATGTGGTACCAAACTGCAAAGAATCACAAAGACAATGAAAGTTTTACAATCTCCCCAAAGTAGCTATTGTTGCTGGCTGAAGACTAACTGCAGGGTTTTGTCTAACTACACTGTTGCAACAGGCAGCACTAAATACTACATCCTCTGGCATATAAAGCCCCTGAATTTACACATCAGCTAAATGTTCACATTTCACTTTTTAAAAAAACAAAACAAAACAAAACAAAAAACTACTGATCGTTTTCCTTTACATCAGGTCATAAAGTTATTTGTTTTTGTTCCCTGTACTCATTATTATGTGCATCTCAATGACTAAAAAAACTACTTGTCATTTCCCCAACTTCCTCCCGGCCATTCTAATGAAAAAAGACAACAAAAAGTTTGCTTTTCAAGAATACAGAAGCTGTGAATCTTCCACAAGCAGCGTTGTTAACAAGCTAATGATGATGAGAAAGTGCTGAGGTAAACAAGACCCAATACAAACCATTACCCTCAGCTTTCTGCTGCCTTATAACAAAGTAGCGCTAAATTAGCTTCTTAGACATTGTAAAATTACCACATTAGCATGAGACTGTCAAGCTATTGCTACCAACTGGCAATTATATTCCTTTTTCACAGGGCAGAGTATAAAGCATCACCGCATGTGTAACCTGTGAGACAACTGAAATACAACAGAATAAATCCGACTAGTTATGTTGCAAAAAACAGACTGACAGAAACCAATGTAAAATAAAAAAACAAAACACAGTTCTTCATACATAAACTCCCATCTACAAAAGAAACATGAAGACCCGGTCATCAAGTCAAGCAGGATGACACAAAACCGAACAGATGAACCAGACTTCAGCATCGCCTGCATTACTATCTCAAATAGTTCTACCTGAACAAAGCAGTCAAGTTAAACGGCATACTTCATGAGCAAGTGTGTGTCCAGACAGCCTTCCCTGCAGCCTTTGTCCAAAACATGCCAAAAATGCTTAAATGAAAACTGCCTACATGCCAGAAAACATCAAATATTTAATTTACAAACATACTCTAACTCAGCTCAAACAACTCTAACAATTATCTTCATTATTAGTGAATAATAACAACTTTACTTATAGAGCAACTTTAAAACAATGTTACAAAGTGCTCTTGATTTTATAGAGTATTATTTTTCTACTATCTGATTAACCTCTTGGTCTATACATGATCAGAAGACAATAGCAACCAATTAATTTTCTAAATGGACTGCTGTACCTACTTTTCGCAACCTACTACCTGCTTGGATGGAAGGGATTTAAAGACTTTTGCACAATGTTTGTTGACATCGAAGAGACAACATGTCTCAGCTGGTTTTGCTCAGCTGTCCGTTACAATGTGTGTGCAAGAGAAGACTGCAACAGGGATAAGCACCAATAGGCAAAAGAGAGCACATTCTTCATGTTCAAAAACAAAAAGCAGGAATGTGTAACGAGTGAGTCACCATTTATGTTTTGGAGTTGAAAACGATCGTTAACCTAAACTACACTGCAGCTGCAAAGGGAATATTGGTTAAAATCAGAACTGCCAACTAGATCATTCCTGTTTCATCTACAAATTACTCAGATAAGGAATCTTGTTTATAAAAAAATGTGAAAAATCATTCTTATTCCTTCTTTTATTTGAATTTTTTTTTTTTTTTTTTTTTTTAAAAGATTTGATTATGTAAATTCATCTGGGAAAGCTTGGAGGAGAGTTTTAAAGAAAATGTTATAATTTTAGTTTTGCAGGAATATCTTGATGGCAAATACACTCTTGAATCTAAAGAGAAAAACAGAGAAAGAGGCCTTAAACCACTGACTAGATGGTTGCTGCAAAGCCGGATGTTTGAATATCGTCTGTTACACAGTAGTAGATTAGCAACAGCAACTCTGGTGCTTCGTTTGCGTCTTCGCAGGATGCCTTCAGGGGCTGTATTGAGTTGTAGGTCACACGCATTTTGAAAGTGCCCAGCGGCTATCACACAATCACTGCAGTTAGCTATGAATGTAAAATAGAACAAAATAGACTTGAATAAAACAATGCTTTGGCTCATATCTATCATTGTCTAGTACAAGTAAACCGTGACCCGTTACATGGCCAGTTTCCACTGCTGAATTGATGGAAACATAAGCGTCTGTTGATGGGCAAGACAAACAACTGAAAAACTTAAATTCTTTCTGTGTAGATAAGCCGTTAGTGGGAATGCTATGATGCAGGATTTCAAAATAATTTCACAGCTACACTATGTACTTGTGACCAGCAGCTGAGGCTGATCATATGGCAGGAACACACCAAACTCACACCATTCCACCTCATGAAGAGGTCCCCAAACTACCTATTAAATGCACATCATCATAAAAGTTAATGTAGGCTTGTTTGAGTTGATCATGTTAACTGTAAACAACACCAGAAAGTTAACGTGAAAAGTCCATTCGCACAAGGGCTTGATTTGACTAGATTGTAGAATTCACAGCTATGGCACAGTAATCTCATAATCTGAAAGAATTCCGGTGGTTTGAAGAGAAAAACATTTTCAAATACAAGAAAGAAAGTTTACTGACTACTGTACACATTTCAAGGCTGATGACTGACAGTGTACCGCACCTAATTGTCTATGAGCTGATACAACAGGCACACAACAAAGGGCCTAATTTGTCAGTTTAAAACCAGAGCTACCTGAGATGAACTACACTTCAGGCTAAGACAAATGAATGAATGGGTCAGTCATGGTCCTGTAGCTCAATGAAAGGTGGCGAAAAGACATTACTAAAGTCTTGATACAGGAGAGGTTACCACAGCTGAAAGAAATAAACTAAGAAATATGTTTCTATGTGATGAATCATTCAAGCTAAAACATTTTGAAAACCTAACCTTCAACTCTGGAAATATGTAATTAGCTTGTTTTTTTATTTCTGATATTTTTTGATTTAGTGATTAATCAAAAAAAATAGGATAGGTGAATGGAAAATTAAACTAATCATTACTTGTCACAGACACATATTTATTCATATAGGGTTTAGCACCCAGCTATTCAGACAACTGAGGAAGTGCTGTCAAATAACTAAAAAGTATCTCCTGGAGTAAACAGGACTGACACGTTCCTGTTACTGCAAACAAGATGAGATGTTGTTCCAAGTTTTGGGCAGTATTTGGGAAGAAGCATTAGAAGTTTGGGAATTTTTAGGCTTGATTTAAAACTGACAAGATAATTTTAAGACAGCTTAACAACCATATAAAAGTTATGTGTTTAAACCTAAGTTTTCCGTTATTTAAACGTAACTTTTCACCCAGTTTGTCCCCCTGTTGTATTAGCATAAGGGAGGTAACCATCCATTGAAATGAGCACAGCCAATGTAACTCCAAATCAAAACATAGATGGCCTACATAGATAGAAAACAGAATGGCAACTTGGGGAACAGGTAAATATCTTTTCCATCATTCAGTGGATTTCTGTGTTTAATCCAGAGGGTTATAAGAGTCTTATAGGAGTTGAGCAATATCTCCAGAATAATTTAGTGTCATTTTTAATCAAACATGACTTTTTAATTATCTGTTAAAGTAACCGAGTCACCTCTACTATAAAGATTTTAGCAGTGTTACTAGGAAAAAATTTGCAAAATAACGTTTATGTACCAATAAAATTTAAAAATCTTATTTTCAGGATCCTATTAATAGATGAACAGGCCATGTATGGCTTAGCAATAAAGGTGTTCCAGTTTAACTGGTGATCAGATGTTCCATTCGCAGATTCGTCACGACCAGACCCGACTGTGTGTGTGAAGTGTGACTAGATAAAGAACGCCTCGCCGAAAACATAAACATCACTTGTTAATAAAGTCTATATACAGGGTTATTCAAAAAGTATGAATCGATTTCATTACGCAATATTTTAATAAGGAAAAGCAATAGAAAACTCCAGCCAAGTCACAAGCATTCTACTCACAATCAACTTTTATTTGATGTTTAAGGTCATCGAATGACATCGAATAACAACAGCGATCAACTCAGTGGATCGTGATATGCTGATATGCGTCTGGGAGGAATTCTCTTATCGCACTGATGTTGCCCGCGCTGCAGGTGGTGGCTACATTGCACAATTTTAAGACGGGAAATAAACGTTGACTGTGAGTAGAATACTTGTGACTTGGCTGGAGTTTTCTATTGCTTTTCCTTATTAAAATATTGCATAATGAAATCGTTTCATTCCTTTTGAATAACCCTGTACATGTCAAAATCATCTACAGACAGCAAAATGAAACGTGTTGGCCAAAATAAAAAAAAAAAAAAAACACTTATATTTATCAAGTACAGTGAGTGGATTCTATCCAGTGGTATAAATAAGAGACAAGCGTCTTCCTCGTGCCACCGATTGATTCGACAAACATCCCGCTTCATACATTTAGATCCTTTTCATACTGTGGCTTGCTTAACACCTAATGATGACTCAGGAAACACGCCTATGTCAACTGGTGATAGTCACTAGTTCACACTGACAGGCCCTGCCTATTTAATAACGAGCCAGAAAACGAAATATTGTCTTTCCAAGCAAAACCCACAACACAGAAGCACATCCACTGTTGTGTTGTGTGTTAGTCTGTGCATTCACTAGAGCAGATCCAGAGAAGAACTTCAAGCTTTACTGGAGTTTGTTCATTAAAACACACAGCAGTCTTCCACCATTATAACACGCAGGATAACATTAGTTTGATTTGCTAAAATGCATCAGTACAAACTGAGGCCACATTATCAAAACTACTCACTCAGAGCAGTCTACGTGGATCAAACTGTGAAGCATTTTTTTCACTTCTTACAAAATACAATAAATAACAATTCACAAACTCGTTTCTCATTCCTACTCAACCGCCTGCAAAAAATTGTATATCTTTAGCACACTTTTCACATGCTGGCAGACTGCTTGAAAAATGACTAAAGACATACTTCAAACAGAAAAACCATGTCGATATGTATATACAATTTTAAAAGCACGTTCACAGTAAAATGAAATAACGATCATTCCAGTGATGGAATGACTGTCTTCTGACACCAGGGCTAGTTTAGAAATGACGTAAAACACATTTAAAGCCAGAGAAGGTGTGGTGTTAAGGGGAACTTAAGGCCAAATGTAGGACAGAGGAAGACTAGAATACTTACACTCCAATACAGTCTGAGTGATTATACTATGCAGGTGTTCCTTATTTTGTGTTATATTATTGTAATCCTTGTAAAGTTTTTTGTGTCATGCCTTTATTTTCCACAAGTAACATACCAAATGCAAAGTTACAAAAAAAATTATAGCGTAATGACACTAATTTCTCATTCCCTCTTGTTGTATGTAGTTTACTTTAATACAGTTAATAAAGTGAAAAGAATTTAATCTTATTTGATACTAACATGCTGATTAATATGAAAACTCATTCAAATGTCAAACATAAAAGTTTGCCAGTTACATAATGGTCCCTATTATTAATCTTTTTTGACCAGTGTGTTATGCGGAAAGCTACAATTAACGACTATTTAAAAACGCCTGCCACAATGACTTTCTGGTTATCTCTCATACTGACAGCTGCAACACATCACAACTTACAAGATAATTGGATGGCAAAGTATATCTAGAGTTGTTTCTACTTTTTATTTCTGGTGAGGTTGGAGATTGGGAAACAAAGATAGAGTTTGAGTCAGGAATTTATACGTTTGAAGGTGAGATTTGTGTGGCTTGAGAGTGAATTGCATGGTTTGAGAGTATTTGATCTAATGACGTGCGCTTAATTCACCTTGGCCTACATATAAATATAGCTGCACGATCACTTCAGAGTCCAACAGGAATATCTGTGTCTATAAAATTCATATTCGATTGTAGATTAATACACTCCGAGTTTGAATATCTCTTCTTCGTTTACTTTTTAAAATAATCTCTGCGGTTTACATTTCCGAAATGACAGGAAGACTGAACGTGTGTGTTTTCATTGTGTTTTTATTTTTAACATTAGTTTTAACTGCCACGATTTGACGAATCTGCAACCAAGAACATCTCGAGTTCTTACCGCTGGGCTGGACCATCAGCCAACCTCGCTAACAGGATCACCAGTTAAACTGGAACACCAGGTTTAGATACCCACCCTTAATCAGCTCTGTGACTCAAGTGTACGGTATGAAGATGAAATGAGAAGTACAAACGGATATAAGGATGCTATGAGAAGTTAAACAATGTATTTCAAATTACCTACAGTGATGATGCTGTTAATCTCAATCAGTTGAATATTGCCCATGAAATCAAATGCTAGGTTTACGTGTTTAACGTTTGTTGATTGTTATTGAAGTGACACAGTTGAGTGTGGGTTAGCAAGTAGTTGGAAATCTCACCAATTCTCATTTTCTTCTAGGTTCGTGTGAGAGCTGGCAATACAGCTGAAAGAAAAGCTGACTGGTCTTAACGTTAAGTGACAGCTCGATTATGTTAGCTTGCTAGCTTCGGCATCTTTCAGGAATCAACACCAATTTAATGCAAACATTTGCAATGCAAAACTTCATACACACAAATAATTAATTGGCATATTTATTTTCTCATCATACTTCATCAAGGGTTTTGTATTCAGCATTCAATGTTAAAGAAAGAAACTTCCCAAGCCGAGACAGTCGTGCTAAAGTTGAACTGCTAAGGAAACAGCTAATGAACTTTAAAGTATCCGGCTTCAAGCTTCAACAGCTTAAAACTAGCAGTAACACAGAATACGTTAACGGCTTCTTGGCCTCTACCACTACATAAGCTACATTATATTCCCGAAACACGAACGTTTGATATTTCTAAATTACATTTTTACCTTTACTAGCGCTTCTCGATCCTTCTCCGTCGGTCCGGTCCAACAACAAAATGGCGTTTTCCGGCGTCGTCGTCTTCTTCTTCGTCATCATCCTCCGCTTCATCTTCTTCTTCGTTACATCCATGGCAGTTGCAACTGTGGAAATGGTGCCTCAGCGCCGCCAACTGGTGTGGAAACTGAATGCTGATTTCAATTTCCCGAATTTAATGTAATTTTAATCAGTAAAACACTTCTTTAATACACGAAATAAAGTAAGTAAATTGCTCTAATAGTCCGACTCTCCCTGCACAATACTTGTAGATAATAATTTCAGTTTATTATTCTCAATATAGTGCCGGGGCATTACATATTTAAGCAATAGATTGTTTTGTTGGTTATTTGTTTGTTTGATTGCTTTTTTTTTTTTTGCAAGCAGCAGGCTTAAGTTTAATTTAGTCGAATCAACTTATCGTTTCTAATTTACTTCATGGAAATATACACGTTTTGCTAATTTCTAGTTAGCTAAACTTAAAATGTCTAGTTAAATTTTTTTATTTCATTTT
Source organism: Amphiprion ocellaris (assembly GCF_022539595.1). Taxonomy (NCBI): domain Eukaryota; kingdom Metazoa; phylum Chordata; class Actinopteri; family Pomacentridae; genus Amphiprion; species Amphiprion ocellaris. The sequence continues at coordinate 18,595,026 of NC_072784.1, forward strand.
AGAACTTAACATGAGTTCTTTATAACTTAAACCATTTTAACTTGAAAGAGTTTAATGAATGAACAGCTGAGAGATCACATCACATACACTGTTAGAGACTCTGTTATTTGTAGTCTGAGAAAACAAACATGGTGGGAACTTGCTTTGTGTCTTCGCTAGAAGAGGTTCTAGTTGTTTCTCATCAAAATAATTCTAACCATGACAAAAAATTGCAATGAATTCAGTCATATACTTACAGTTTATGTCACTGTCATTGAGATCAGCCTCATGCGGACTCAGGTTTTTTTTTTAAAAAGGGTTCAGGAGCTGCTCAATATTCTCAGTGTTAAATGACGAAGAAGCTCTTTCAACGTAGAAATTTTAAAAAGACAACAAGTCTGTTTTAACACTTGTCTATATGATTGGTTCATTCAACTTTATATATGAAACTTATTGAACTTGTCATCTCAAGTTCAATATATTTAACTCAACTAGCTTTACACTTTCACAGCTCACATTTTTAAGCCAGCAGGGGAACCTACACCCCTGAACTTAAAGGGTTTACAGTGCAGGTGGAAAGAGGCTGCTGCTGTATTTAATAAACATCAAAAAGAGAAATGAAAAAGCAAACACTTTGGGCCTGTTTTTACTAGAGGAATTTGTCATAATGTGTGGAGTAACTGATCCAATGACCATCTACAATAAAATCTGACATTAGAGAATGATCTTTGGTCTTTTGCCACATCATATATCAGATCACGTTGTGTATTAAAGGACATATCAACCAGTACAGTAAGTGCTTTATAGGTACTTGATTGTACAAAGTAATGACCCTGATCTTGTGCTCATCTGGATTTTGGTGAATAGACAGATATTACTGGGAGAGATTTTAGAAAGGAAATCAAGCTTATACTGTAAATGATAAGTGGGACAAATTAGGATTTTGAAAACTGAGAAGGATATGACACGTGTCTGCGGAAGAAGAACTGAGGTCGATGTGTGACAGATCTAACTGTGATATGACGAGATGTTACTGGCAAAGAAGAGATGCTCCCCATTGTGACCAGTATCATGCTGTATGTACTACTGCATTCTGCTGATCATTTAAATATCCAAATAGTTTTGTAAATAATTTTTACTCCAAGAAATGATGAACTATCTGAAAACAAAACATTCACTTTGACTTCTTATGGTAACACCAAGCCACATATTTTAAAAAAACAAAACATTCAATTCACTCTATTTTCGAATAATATTTAAATTAATTCCAATAACAATGGCATATTATTATTATGATCAGAGTTGGCCAGTTTATGTAAAGCAAAATATATCTGTCCAAGATTTAATCTCTATATTAAATCCACTAGATGGGGCTCCATCCATGGTTGTGTTGTTTTCTGAAATGCAGTTTGTAAGAAAACAGAGTTTGATTGGAAGAACAGGCTACAGAGTCTGTTTCTGTCCTTTAATTTCAGACTTCATGGATCACTTAAGTCTCATCCACACTGGCTTTCTGAAATCCTGACTGCTGTTCTTTAATTAGTTTGCAGAACTGGTTATTCCATGCAACCATATAGCAATGATTATAATGTAATAACTTACATGATAAAAATAGGAGCATTCTGCTCTTGCTTTCTGATCTCTGTGGTCAGAGATGTTTGCTGTTATTAGAGGTTGAATCTGATGGAGCTTCAGACATTGATCATGTAAGAAACACCATACAGCTACTAAAGAAGCAGTTTATGCAGTGTAAAAAGTAGTTACTAATTTAGGTGATTGGAGTTAAGAAATACAGATATTTAACATTATACAAGCGCAGTATTTTCAATGCCAGATGTCTCTGTCAATTAAAAAAATGGTCTGAGAGTATGCTGCCTGTGCGTAAAGATATGGACAAAGGCTTGGATATGTTTGTGGGACTCAGGTGCATTCGAGGTTTCCATATCACAGCAGATGAGCGCGGTGGTTTTGCAGCACCGTCCACCTGGGTGGCGTGAAAGTGGGTGGGAACATACAGTAACAATATTGAGTGAATCCAATGAGGGTGCGGCAAGATGATGCTTCCTCCCTCCCAAAAGAGCCCTGCCTCTCAGCGGACACCACTGGGCCTGGCGCACGGGATTGAAAGTCTGAGTGCATGTGGTGTCCCTTAAAGAGAAGCGCCGATCAGACGGCACAGACTTTTCTCCATTGAAGAATCAGCGAGATGAAGAACAGCGCCAAACCGGCACCATGCGCTCCAGGCTCCCAAGGACCGCCTGCCTACTGCGAATCATTGCACTCTGCATCCTTCTCTCGCACACTGCAGCTTATTTTGGGTCAGACAACTAACCTTTTTATTTCGGCCCATTGTATTAATGCTTGCCTTTGTAGTTTTCATTCTTAAAAGAGAAAATAACTAGAAACTTTTGCCAAATTACGCGTGCGTAATTACGCACAAACCACTGAACTAAATTGTTACTGTGTTGCTAGACGCCTCTGCAAGTTTTGTAAATGGATGTAATTATTTGTTGCCCTAAAATGCTTCATCATAATTTGTATTTAACGGGTAGTTTAACTAAATTAACATCGATTATACGGCTATTTTGACACTTTTTTCCCCCCAGATTTGCTCAGTTTTTTCTGCATGTCCTAATAGTTCTACTTAAATAATGCAAGAAGGAGAAAGTAGGCTGCCATTGTAGAACACAATATGCAGATGTCACTTAGTAATAATATTAATAATAAAATGATGGCAGTTAAACAATAATTACCAAAAACATGTCACTTTTGCTGCACTTTTGTTACATTTGTATTTGTCCTCGGCTTACATTGTCTAATATGTTTTGTTTTCTTTCTACCTTTCAAAGGCTGACAGGTCGGGAACCTTTGGTGTTTTTACCAGGACCGTTTTCCAATGAAGCTCCAACAGGAAAGGCCCACCTGAAGCAGTGCGAGCAAATGACTCTGACCAGGCGGCAGAAGAGACTCTGTCGCAGGGAGCCTGGTTTGGCCGAGACGCTCCGGGAGTCGGTGCGTCTCAGCCTGCTGGAGTGTCGGTATCAGTTCAGGAACGAGCGCTGGAACTGCAGTCTGGATGGCAGGGGAAGCCTCCTGAAAAGAGGTAAGCATTTAAGTTCCATAGTTTTGCTTGATTTTACCAAAAGGATGTGAGATCTAACTTTAATATTTATGTGTCTTTGTTAACCTCCAGTCAGGCAGGTGCATATAGATGGCATTTCTAAAAACTTCTCACCACTCACTCTGGTGAAATACATTATGTTTTATGCAAAAGCTGTCCAGCCAAAGTGAAGCTATGTGAACAGGACAAAAACTGAAGGAGATGCAACCACATTGTCCTGCAGGGCTTCTGATGTTTATGGCAACATCAGTTAATCTGTCTAAACACAAAGTAATCTAGAAAACTGAGTGATAATAACTAGTATGAGCAAACTGTTTACCAGCAGTGGAACTGTTGCAAAGACGGAATCAGACACGTTTGTTGTCAGACTTTAATTTAGTTTAATTGATTAATTCTCCAACTCAAAATGCCCATTTAAAAGTCTCAAGCATACAAGTTGCCTTCAAATATAGTCTAATTGAATGATATGCATCACAGAAAAGAGCATAAAATACATATCAGTTGGTAATCTTTATTATTAATTTTATTTCTATTAGCTGTGGGTGCTTTATTGAAACTAAGACCCAAATTTTTCCTCAGTTTTCCTACTGCATTACTGATGTTACAACATGGAAATAAGCCTCAACTATTTAAATATTTAGAGTTGCTGCATTTGGAAGAATTGCTTATTTATTGAACTTTGCCATTGTGACCTCTTTCTTATGCTGAAGACAGCTATGCAGCATCTTATTTAAAGTCACTCTCATAGCCTTCCAGCAATTGTACTATCAAAGAATTTGTGAAGATAACACCTGGAGACTCCTCTTCTTCCCTTGATTTGACATACCCCTTTAAAGTTTTCCTGAAATTCCATGCTTCAATATTTATATTTTGCCTGCCTTGATAAAATCATTGATTAGTTACACTTGGATCACCATATTGCAAACAGCTCAAAACCCCCGCAGGTCTGTTGCGCATATTAAAAGTGCTTTAGGATCCTCCATGCTTTATGCATATGGATATCAGCGTGTGGGAGAACATGAACAGGTCAGCACAGAGGTAATGAGGGAGTAGAAAGCCAAGAAATGTGGTGCGGTGTAGAGCGCTCAAGCCCTGTGGTTATTTTTATCTCGGGAAAGTGCCCATTCCCAGAGGAAAAGGGTGGTGTGATTACCCACTTTCATGTGGGAAAATCCTTCCTAGTCAAAATAATAATTAATTGGATCAAAATATACCCTGCTGATGGCTCTGGGTGAAGCAAATAACAGTGCACAACCAATTGGAAAGGTCAGAAGAGAAACTTTGCAGAATTGCTGAGGTTTTTCTAAACCATGACAACCTAGGGAGCCCTTTGTAAACATTTTGACTTAAAGGCTTAATCGCTGGCATAAAGGCCATTTTGGTGTTTGTATGTTATGAATTAATCACATAGGCTCAGAACACACATTCTTGATGCTGAAAATAGTCCTTGTGTTGAAAGACAAAGTTTAAAAAAATGGAGTAATGTAGATTTAATGTGTGTTTTACACAAAGTCCTTCCACTTCCTCTGATGCCTGTTTTTTTGCATCTATCCCAGCATTCAAGGAGACTGCCTTCCTGCTGGCGGTGTCCTCTGCAGCACTGACCCATGCACTCGCCAAAGCGTGCAGTTCAGGCCGGATGGAGAGGTGCACGTGTGACGACTCCCCCGGCATCCAGCACCGAGAGGCCTGGCAGTGGGGGATCTGTGGCGACAACCTGAAATACAGCACCAAGTTTCTCAAGAAGTTCCTCGGCCAGAAGAGGGTCAGCAAGGACCTGAGGGCTCAGGTCGATGCCCACAACATCAACGTTGGAATTCGGGTGAGCGTGAAAATATTAAACTCAAGGCTCTCTTGCAAAACAACGTAAACTTTGGCGCTTTACGATGTTGTTACTTCCCAAGCCCAAGGCAACAACAACAACAACTACACCAAAGCCACACTTAGCTCAATTAGTTGGGCTACAATTTGACAAGACGATTACACCTCTGACACACTCCCGTGCATCAGAGACTACGAAACTGTAATCCTCAACTGTATATTTTTCAAGGTGCCAGCCAGACAAACGCCCCCTTTTATGCTGCCATCACTGGCCGGGGTGGATAACATAGTGACAGTGGGTGAGGCAACGTAGCAAGGAGACAAGACGGCTGTGGGATCGCTGGAGCCAGGTGTTCTCAGGCATGATAAAGCTTGCTGTGCGGGCCAACAGAAAATTAAAGGTCTCATGTCGGAGAGAGCGATTATAACCGTGGCCTCTTTTTAATATACGAGCAAGCATTTTTTTTCCACTTACTGGATCACTGTGCTCTTCATAAATCCACCTAATGTTCATAACCACCACTGTGTAGCTCTGAAATAGCAGGCCCCGGGGTCGCAGTCCCCGTAGCTCACACCTAGACAGGCCTGGTGGAGATAAAAAAGAAAAAACACAACAGGAAGAACGCTTATCTTATCTCATCTTTACTGAGCTAAATGTTTTCCTCAGTTTACACCAATGTGGCTGAAAAGAGAGCACGAGTTAGCAAAAACATGAAGTGGTCAGCATCCCCTCATCTCACAGTAATGGTGCTCTGAAGGCCCCGAGGGGTTCATACCTGCAAAGGGAGGAACTGAGCAGAACTTTTTAACCCAGAGGCCGCCTCTGGCTTTTGCTGCTTGACCTGTCTCTGGCCCCCACCAAGACAGCAGCTCTCAGCCTGACTGATTGTGCTCTCATCGCTGACCATCAGTGAACTGTTTACCTCCAATGTGCGGCACCGATCGCCAAACCGCTGCTATATTTTTTGGCACTTCATGCACAGAAAATTCTTATCAATGTTTTCCATGAGCAGGCATGCAGTAAAAAACAGGGCGGAGAGATTCCACCGTCAGTGGTGTTTGTCACCTCTGCCTCAGGCTTTAGGGAAGACAGACAGCAGAGCGGCAGACAGAGCTAGTTTGAACACATTGAGGAAAAAAAAATCGTGAAAGCTGTCCAAGTGAGAAATGCGAGGTGAATGAAATACGGCATGCTGAACAGTCCCCCTCAATCCATTATGTCAAACTTTTTGACTGAGGTGAGCTAAAGGCACATATCCGCAGACTGCCACCCCTAACCCCCACTACCCACCCTGCAGGAAACTGTCTCACTCTGTCCAGATAGACCTCCCAGATAAGACACCAGGTAATGAATCAAAGTGAAGGAACTGACATTTCTCCCCTTTTTTCCCTCCAATGCCTTTTCTTTTCCCAGGCAGTGAAGAGCGGACTGAAAACAACCTGCAAGTGTCACGGCGTCTCCGGCTCTTGTGCCGTACGGACTTGCTGGAAGCAGCTGTCGCCCTTTCACGACACCGGACGGCTGCTGAAGTATCGATACGACACCTCTGTCCGAGTGCTGAGTGTCACCAACACGGCCACCGGGGAGACCGAGCTCGCGGGCCCCCGTCGCCACGGCCAGAGCCTCCGCACTACTGACCTGGTCTACCTGGAAGACTCCCCCAGCTTCTGCAGGCCCTCCCGCTACTCCCCCGGTACAGGCGGCCGGTCGTGCGCCAAAGACACGAGCTGTCAGAGTTTGTGCTGCGGACGTGGTTATAACACGGCCATGCGCCTCACCAGCCTGTCCTGCCACTGCCAGGTACGCTGGTGCTGCCACGTGGAGTGTCAGACCTGTGTGAGAGAGGAGGAGGTGTACACCTGCAAAAACGCATGAACAAATGATGAGATAGAAACTATAAAGGCAGGGTGCAAAGACTTGAGAAGGATGCTCATCATTGAACTTGGATGTAGAGACAATACACTGAGGGATCTCCACTCTGACTTGCATGTTATTTTGGGAGGAAATATACAAATGTAACACTATAATATCGCTAATCATCACTGATTTGACATGCAACAGCTTACTCGTAGGTGAGGAAGTTTTCCAACTAGCCTGCTTTTCTCTCGCTGGATGCACTGAAATCCCGCTCTTCTGGGAAGGAGGGAAACAAGCTCTTAAAACAGGTACTGGACTGGACTGGAGGCCACCAGCAGTACAAGCCCCGTCTGCAGGGGAGCTCTGACAATGACTGCTGTGTTGCAGTCGTCCCCCTCTCCATTTGACTATTTATTGTTCCAGTCTTTGTGTCTGTTGTACTGCTGCTTTATACTTTAATTCTTTTAATCAAGTGTTGCCAATAAGGCTAAAGTGGCCTTAAAAGGAATCTACCTGTCTGTCTTTCTGTCTGCTGTGTTGTATTTTCTGCTGTGGAGAAGTTCTTTTAACGAGTAAAAAGCACTTAAGTTGCTCTTGCTACATATTACTCAAATAAATCCTAGTTAATGTTTAGGTGTAGATATAGATAGAATCACTGGAACCTGTGTTGATGCCGCTGATATACATTGCAACTCCATGCATTAACAGGGTCATTGTGCAAAGACAGAAGCTGGGTTTCAGTTGCTCTTATGGAAATGTCTATGGAAATCTCTACATGTCGACTAATGTGTGCACGGCAGAACAAAGGGAAATGCCCGAGGTAATAGTGAGGGAAACACCAAACACTGTCTTTGAAAATCACTTAAAAAAAGAATGGAAAAAAAACAAACAAACAAGTTGTCACCATACCAGCCTTGCTCTACTATTTCTGCTATTTATAGAACTTGCTTTACTTTCAAGTTTAAAATTGCCTGAATTTGAACCATTTGGTCTTCAAAGTCTCATTTAGTCTTTGTTCTAAATGCCTTTGAAGAAGCCCAATCATGCTCCTTAATTCCCCAAATTGCCAATCAAAGAAAATCACCATGTTTACCCCCTCTTGATACTTAAATCTACTCTTTGTGTCCATATGTGCAGGTCAAAAGTGCACGTCAGACCCCAAAGGTTCATTTTTATTGGCCAGTTAATGGTTCGACTGAGGGATTATGAAACTGTATATATGATATGAATATAACTCATGTCAGGGCTCCAGGCATCTGACAATGTGGAATCGTTACTTTCTACCTCACTTCATCTTTTGGCAAATATCAGTAAGATTTATGAGCTATGAGTTATTCTCTCTGTAGATACATGTCTTTCCCTCTCCATTAAATATATTTTAGATGTTTGTACAGTTCTTTTTAATTTGGTTTTTATATATATATATATATATATATATATATATATATATATATATATATATATATATATATATATATATATATATATATACTCAAGCCCAGATATCAAAAGTAGTTTTTTATCCTGTTGCTTAAAGTTCTTATTTAAAATGAATAACGTTAATAAATGGACATACATTTGTAAGACCTATGTGTTTGTTGTGTCTTGTGCACAGATATACACAATTCACACGCAACCGTGCAATACACCTGCTCTAAAATCTGCATGCATCCAGCCACTTCCTGCTGACAGCTCCCTGCCCTCCTTTTCATCTGAAAATACTGTGGTCTCGATGCATCACCCTCAACCGGCCAGTTAAAAAGGCAAAGTGGGTGGGTGGGTGGGCGGAGGACACATGCTTACAGGTGTTGTGCCTCTGGCCAGCGCACCGACCGCGATGACAGTCACAATGACGCCGATGACAAAGGTGATGACTCAGTGGAGTGATGTCTCACACAGCGTCTGACCCCCAGCTCACCATTAGAAAGTTACAACCGGCCGCCCCAGCACCACGATGAGAGCGGTTTACGCGCTATTATCCCGTGAATCATAACTTTCCGCTCATTTGCGAAGCATCAGCGAGCCTACAGCACACAGAGGGCTATTGTATGAAGTATTTATAGTGTGTGCTCCACTGCTTTTGAAGTCGCTCTCTAATTACTATGATTACACATTATTATTCCTTATTAGAACATCAATTTCAGAGCCTCAAGTATTGCAGTGAATTTTTTTTCTCACCGGTTTAATGACATTGTAAAATGTCATATGGATGTACAGGGAGGTATTGTTGGAGCAAATTATCTCTCGGTGTGATGAGTATACTTGTTCTGTCACTGGGATGTGAATCCCTTTTTTATGAAAGTTTTATGAGTAACAGTCATTGGCTTTAATGTCAAAATGTTAAGAGGAGCCAGTGATTGTCAGTGATTTCAGCCTTATGACAAGGGGGGAAAGTTTCTTCTCTAACAGCATAAAGCACACTTGTTTAAACTTTTTGATTTTCTACTATAGAATCAAACATTGTCAGTAATGCATATACAATTTAATTTTAGATTTTTAGATTCCTGAAATAGAATAACCATGGCTAAAAAGTATTACATTCGCTAAAATTCAATTTATCAGGCCCTGCATTTGAATTTCAATGCTTTTTTAGGGACATTGTGTAACTTTTAAAGATGTTTTAATGCAGAAGCAATAAAACTGCTTTACACATTTAGATTCTCATTTGGACATGACCAGCAGCTTCAATACTGATGCAATCTTTTGTCTTTGCTACAACAAATTCTATTCACGAGAAATGAGTCTCATAATTTCATAGAGTTCGTTTACAGACAGAAAATGTACCTTCTTCTAAAGCAAATTTTTTCATTTAAAGAAGCACCAGATTTGGTTAAAAAACAGACCTGTTTTTCTTAGCTAAGACATTTTGGAGATTTTCACTGGAAAGCAGCGGTGTTGTTTTGCTTTGTCTAATAACAGTATTGTATTAGCTGTTTGAAGCTTTGCATGCATCCTGTGCTACAAAACTAATTTCCCTTCTCAGACAATAAAATGGAAAACTTCAGTAGTACTTAAAATGCGCCAGCGTCTTTCTGAAGACTGAGGTCAAACAAGTTCACACGGTCACTGACTCACCATATTAACTGATGATATTAAACTATCGCAGATCAATATTTAACTTCATTCAACATGAAGTACTTAAAAAGAAAAAACAGCCACATTCTTCTCAGCAGATCTGCGGGATAAGGAACGAGACAGAGGAGTGTGTCGCGGACAGCAGGGTGGACTGGGGTTGAGATATTGAGGGACATAAAGGAAAAAGATGAGGATGGAGGGATGAGAAGGGATAGTTTGTGGCCCCAGGAGGCCTATCCCCTGCTGCTGCTGTTGTTGTTTTATAATGAACTCCTAAAGCCTTCATTTCCCTCACTACCCTGAGTGGAGGGGGCGCAGCGATGGGGGCTGCTGAGTCCACAGCCGGATTCGCACGCACAAGCCCCGAGGGTGGCTGCTTTGAGCGGGGTGGGGGGGTTGGACCGAGCAGGGGTGCAGTGTGCGAGGAGCTCCTGCGTTGTGTTGTGTTTGAAACACTCCTGACAGGAGACAGGTGAGGGCAGAAAGGTTTTTGCATATGTGTGTGAGCATACCTGCCGTGTGGTGCGCACACCTGTGGTCACTTCAGCGGGAGTGATGTGTGTGTGTTTGTAGTGAGGTTTTCCTGTGCGGGTGAAGGCTGCTGCACGCTGGAGATTCTCTCCATGTAGATAATGTAGGGTGACGATGGCTGGTAACACTATCTGCTGTGTCTGCGATGGCTTGGTTCAGGTAAAGGTTACTATGCCGGTTGAGGTTGCACCGTGATCTGATAGATGAAGATGAATTGGCAAATCAAAGTTAGGGCTTTTTTAAAAAAAATTGTTTGAGATATGTTTTATATTCGTGTTGCTTAGCAAACAGATATTATCCATAGCAGCTTACATAGCTTTCAGGTTTATACATCACTCATTCGTGTAAGAACAGTAGATGTTCACTGAAGCGTTGAAGGCTTCTTAGCTCAAGGACACAAAGCACAGGCCCGTCCTGTAATCGGAACCTCTGAGCCCCAGGTCAAACATCTAAACCCTGCAAGACTTCCGCCTCCAAAGAGAAGATTCACAGATAGCATCAGCGCTGGGCCTAATCCCCTCACACTCTCACATTGCACGGGGAAAATGAAACGATGAAGACGATGAGGAGAGGAGTGGGTCTGGTGAGGAGAAAAAGAGGGGAAAATAGAGAGACGGAGAGTTGTGAATACGGCATGGGGTAGGAATTTGGAATGTGAAATGACTAATGCAGTTGCTCAACCCACAACAAGAACATGCACTGCCTAGAGCTATGACAAGGCTGTGTGCATACCTCTATGGGGGGGTCTAGCTCAGAGGCTGGGGTGGACTGGGATGGTGGCTGAGTTCCTCGCAACTGGCGATGAGATGCGTGAAGAGACGATGCTTACATGTGTGATGGTCAATTGAGCGAGCAGCAGGGTTGAAATGATGGATTTTCACATGCAGGTGAAAAGAAAAATCAACAGTATACAGTCTGAATGATTTGGCAGTAAAATATAATGCATAAGATAACTGCAGACATAAAATAGAGATGAACTCTCTAAACCCTCATCAGTTTCTGAGTGTTTTCTCTTTCTGTCACATTTTTACTCACTCAAGGTTAATTTTCACAAAAATATAAAGTCCTGCACCTCTATGAGAACAGTGCAACCATGGTTAGAAGTAAAGCCAAAAACGTCTTCTGTGCAGTATGACACAGTTATAATATCATACATTTTAAAAAGAAAAAGTAGAACAGGAAGTTCTTTATTATTTATTTTTTGCTTGTTTCCAGACTTGTCGGCTATCTGTTCAGTGTAAACACAGCCTGCAGTTCAGCCTAATTCAGCTGAATAGTCCTTGAATTTTTGTTGGAATTTGTTGTATTTTCTCTTTTCTTGTTGCAAAGTCACTAATGGCTTTTCAGTTGTCCAGAATTATTTATGACCAAATAGGATTAGTTGAAATCATATAATTTTAGCAATTTTTTTTGTCATGAGCCATTTTAAATATTGTGAATTGGATTTTAAACTGCTTAAGTGTTGGTTGACTTTCCTCATTCATTCAAAACTGTAAAAACTGTGGAAAATCCAATGATTCTTTCTGTTTTTAAAATTTTCCACTCTAATAAATGGTGTAACATTAGCAATTTTAAAAGATAACATATCTAACAAACCACTGGAATATATGGGCTGTATGTGCTTTTTCCAAAATCATGTTTATGAAACCTGCAGAACAGCCTCTGTTCTTGAACTGAAATGATAAGACCATTAAGTTAGTACCTGAGCGGCACAAAAGTAATCAGGATGTATTTTTAAAATCAGTTAATACTTTAGGTGGTTTATTTCAGCAAAATACAAATACTTCCAAAAAAATCATCAAAATATCTTTAAGTTTTATACCATTGGCAGCTTGGCTTTATAGGGATGGCAATGTCAGTCCAGTGGTTGGTCCATCTACTGCTTTGGCCACAAGTGAAATATCTCAATAAACATATGATGGATTGCAATTATATTTTGTGCAGACATCCGTCGTTTGAAGAGGACGATCCTACTGACCTTGGTGAGGTTCTGACTTTTATCTAGGTCAAAATGTTAAACATTGCAGTGCTCAGCTGTACTTTGTGTTTAATGCTTATCAGCAAACGTTTGCAGATGGACGGTTCGGGTGACCTGGTCCCGAGTGGTGCATACCACATGGGCACAAATGCCCCGAGGAGTGAGTCCCTGGCTCGATTCCTGGCTGTGGACCACCTGCTGCATGACATTCCCCTGCTGTCCTTCCCCACATTTCCTGTCTCCCTCCACTGTCACTTTCAAATAAAGGCAAAAAATGCCCTCCAACAACATATATCTAAAAAACCCTGAGCATGTTAGCAATGCAATTGTGGCCATTCAGTTTAAAGCTCTTGTCAACCTGCTTGCTTTGTTAAACACCACTGGACATATTTGATTGCATTAAACTTTCCAAATGAAGCAAACACAATAAAACTGACAATGGACATAAGCAGGCTGGATGCTTGAGGATGTGGCTACTAGCAGAAAGACAAGGCATAGCACAGCAGATAGGACCGCATACTGCTATAGTACTTTCTTGTGAACTTGTTTCACACAGCAAAGATACCTGCAAGTGTTTACTGGATTCCTTTTGAACAGTCCCCTGTGAGCTCCCCCATTGGGAAGCTCCTGGGGGAGGCTGTTCCCATGCTGCTCCACAGTAACACCTGCAGCACTAACAGTAGGGTTTACACGACAGCCGCTGCGATAGGACGTGATAAGAGCTCGTGCGCCTTCATAACTGACTCCCCCTGCTAAAATGCATGCTACTCCTCTTACTTTTCTCGCACAAAAAACACATACAGCCACAAACACACACTCTCTGACCTCCATCGCAACGGAAACAAAACTTTCCCACAACAACAATGTCCAAGTAAGAACAACACAGATAAAGTCCAGAGCTATGTGTTCTCTCAACCAGCAACATCTCTTGAAAAATAAGTCTGGTATGTTGTCTGTGGTTATTAGTAATATCTGTAGCTACGCTTTATTTCCACGAGCAATTAAAGCCTCACTGTCATTAAAGTATTCCATGATGGTGCCATCCAAATCTGTTGTCTTTTGAGCTCTGTGAACCACACACACACACACACACACACACACACACACACACACACACACACACACACACACACACACACACACACACACACACACACACACCTACACACACACACACACACACACACTCCGGCTAACTGACATTAATCGTGAGAGTGTGGTTTGGAGTGCATGCATGACTGTGGGTAGGAAGCTGTCAGGCAGGGGAAGCCCAGCGCAGGGCTCCATGCCATCGCCATTTATGTTTCCATCCTCGCTAAGCCGTCATCCAGCCACGGAGGTGGACGGCACCTCGTCCTCAGAGGTCTGGGTGTCTCAGGTGGTAATGGCTGCAGGGCTGTGTGTGTCTGACAGCTTCATGATCACTCTATCCTCTTTGAGATCAGAAGAAATAGAGTAAAGAGAGGGAAATAACACGGCTGGTCATTGCCTTCACTCCAGACAGAAGACAAGGGGGGTCAAAAGACACCTTCAGGAGCATGGTTGGACAGTTTTGAATGGATGGGTGACAATGAGGTGCAAAATGGGAAAAAATTAAACTGCATTAAGACTTAAATTCCAACCTCAAGAAGAAATAAATTGAAAATTCGTAATTGAAATAGCATTTATTCAGTGTAATACAAAAACGTTTTCACCCCCTTTGGATTTTTTCCCCTTTAATCGCTTTTTAACATTGAAATATGGTCAATTTAATTCTTTTCTTGACAAGGATTTACAAAAAAAAAGCATTCCAACTTTTTTTTTTGCAGTTTTGCAAAGAAGAATACCGTAAAATTGTGGGGTCCAGATGTGCAAGCTAATTGAAACTCATCCTCACAATCTTAACGCTGTAATCGCAGTCAAAGGTGCGCCTATTAAACAGTGACTTAAAGGGGGTGAATATTTATGCAATCATTTATTTTACATTGCATTAACTGACACTATTTTGTTAAAAAAAAAATCTGCTCTCACTTTGACATGAAAGAGTCTTTTTTTGTCCAAAAAGCTCAAGTATTTTGGACATGATTCAATATTGAAAGGCAATAAAAAGAGAAAACTTCCAAAGGGAGTGAAAATTTATTATAATCCCCCAAATCTGTAATTATTTCTGTATTAAATAACATCAATAAATAACTGCAGGTTGTAGCTTCACATACTTTGGGTAGACTATGAGACAATGCACTTCTAGTTTTGCATCTCTTTGTGGTGGTTTTGTGTTACTTAATGCTTGTTTTGCATCATTTTATTGCTATTTTGCATCTCTTTGTAGCTCTGTTGCATCTTTTTGCAGCTACTCGCAGTCATTTCATCAGTAAGAGCAACTAGCCAACTACCTGTCACCGTCTCACCCCAGTAGGGGTGGCAACAGGGGGGTCATCCTTCAGATTCCAGGGGAGGATTGAGGGGGAACTGTGCCACCCCTGGTCAACCCTCTGGAGCCGTTTCCCACTAAAACCCACCAGTACGTTGGGAGCTTATGAGTTTCTCCTGTCATCTCTGACAGGGCCTCATTTGCTTTCATTCAGCGCCTCATCACAGCTTCAAAGACGAGTGGCTCATCTCCCTGAGGGAGAGCGAGAAGATCAGTGTGCCTTCAAAAAATGACTGGTATCCAAAAATTGTTGACCCAAGGCAATTTTGCTCCTCATAATTGGCTTCTTCACTTTGTCTGTCTTGGGCAATCATTGCAAAGTTATGATGTATTATACTGCCTGGAAAACATCATTAAGTACATTGTGTAGAAGTGATTCAATAACATATCATTTTCCCCTGATGGTCCAAACAGTGTTATAGCGGGGAGGGGGGAAAACTCCGAGTACACTGAGTGCTTTCATCCTCTACTGAGCAACAACTCTGCTGCCATGTTGTCTGACCAGGACAGGAAGACTGATCCAACACTAAGATGGACACAAAGTCTGGAGCCGAGAAACAGCATTCTGTTCACATAAATTTCATTTTAACACACATATATCTCTTGCTAAAACTTTAGTGATAGAAAATATCTAGATAATTCTGCATGTGGATTCAGGTCGGCATTAAAATACGTATGAAGTGAGACAATCATTGGTTCCACTTGAGCTACAGTACGGGATTTTTCAATAGATTATTTTTTAAAGCCCCTTGACCCACTTTCAGCATGTTTTTTTTGCACATTGATATTTGAGGCTACATTTGATCCACAGCTACTCAGCAACCAGACAGAGAAAAGCCTGAAATGTTTGCTGTTATTTCCGATGGTGTCTTTGATTACGATTGGACAACCACATCAAATATCCTCTGATCATGGTTGAGTTGAAATATGGAAACCTCAGGTTTTTATCATAAACAGTTGCTGAGATATTGTTCAAACAGCCTCTTATGTTAGTGTTCGGAAAAATCTTTAAAAAAAAAAAAAAAAAAATCTAATTCAGACTTTATGCTAAAAATTTCAGGCAAATCAGAGATGGTTGAGAAGAAATTGTTCTAAAAATGTGCTGATTTGACCCAGCTACAGTTACTAGTTAGTTTTCAGATTAAGATTTTATCTATACACATGTGATCAATTAATGAAATATGCATTGCTACAAATAAAATTGAAAGCAGTATATCAGTTTGTTTCTTTCTCTCCCTTAATGACACTAAAATACTGTTTTCATGTGAATAAAGTGATAACGACATCCCAATAAAACAAAAGTGGTAAATGGACAGAATTCTCACTATGCAAAATGGGCATTTAAATATGATAGTGACATTTTTATGACACACTAGGTGTAACCACGTGATACCTGGGTCAGTCAGAGTAGCGTGATCGAGCTCCACACCTGGAGTCTGGATTCCAGTTTGAGCCCGTGGTGCTCAGGTGTGGAGGAAAACCAGTAAGCTCATCTCATCCTTTCCTCGGGGCTGAAACATAAGGGACAGACAGAGAGAACCCCATGACCTTCAGAGAGAGAGAGAGACAGCTAAATGTGCCTCATGTACCGCTCAGAAATGGTTAGAGGGGGGGTTTATTCTACCTCCTCTCGTCTTCTTCTCCACTCTGAGCAACAGGTTAAGGCTGTGCACGTCCAACCGCTGCCCCGGGGATATGTTATGACAACCAAAAATGGCGAACAGCGAGAGCAAGAAGTGGCATGAACAGATCTCAAGGTTTCTGACATGTGGGGGTGGGTGAAAAGGACCTCTGTTGAGAAGTGTCTAGCCTGGAGATACAACCATCAACTCATGTACCATCAGGCCGCCGTGGAGAACTGTCTGGGCCGACTTCTGGTTACTGTGTTGAAGGAGGAAAACAAATACAGCTATCAGTGGCAAACAGGAGCTTGCAGCAGCTCACAGCACTAATTATGCGAAAGGATGCTTGGGTTTGCTTCGCCTGCTCCTGGACTCATCGATTCTCCCCCTCCCAGATCGGCAGGCACCACAGTGACGGAGGCTCTGGGGTGAGGTGATTGAGATGTGGTTTTGTGAACGCGCCAGGCTGCGCCCCGGGATGATTTTCCTCCCACTAAATCACCAAGGAACTATTGTGAAATTTTCACAACTTGTTCTGGGAAATCCAATCATGCCACTTTCACACATCACTTCTTGACAGTCAGTCTTTGGCTGGCAAATTCACAAACAATCCATCCCCCTTCCATGTCATTCACTCCTCAGTGATGTGTGACTTGTAATCTCACCTCACTATGAAAACTTTTATATTATTAGGGCTGGTATCTCTGACTGCAGGCAAGAAGGAAAAATCTGGATGGACACACAGGAATATTCTCACACCTATCTGTGGAAAAAAACAGAGGATAGCCTAATTAGAGCCAGTCAAGGAGAGATGACAAAAGCTAGCCTTGGGAGATGTTTCTCAGAGTCTTTCCTGTCACATGTCTACATGTCAACAGATTATGCCATACGCTCAGAGCTTGTCTTAGTAGGCCAAAGGACCTCTGTCAGCTATAACGTTTAACAGAATATCAAATGTAATGGAAAATGTAGCCTACAGCCAAGATTTAAATTTGGCAAGTTTAAGTGAATAACCTGAAGTAAGTTGTCATTTAAGGAGTGTTTTGGACCAGGATTCAGTGTCTGCATGACATTCAGTACAAACGTCTGGCGTCCTGTTTCACCTTAGTGATGTACAACAGCATTTAGGACTTTAAACCAAGATGGACAATCACAAAAATAAATAAATATTGGAATTTTGTTGGGTTTCTTAACATTTTGTCTCCACTGAGTGGCTGAAGCTAGGTGTTTTTCACTTAAACATCTTCTATAAAATCAAATACGGCTGGATCGTGATTCTTCTGTTTTAGCCACAGCACTAAGAGTAGGAAAAGCTCAGTCAGTGGCTCAGTTCAGAAAATCAAACAGCCACCTGAACAAATAAGCATCTGTAGGGTATTTTATTCTTCTATAATGTTGCTGACCCCAAGCAATTTTGCTTCTTGTAATTGGCTTCTCTAGCTTGAGCAATCCCTGCAGGGTTGTGATGTTTGTTTTATAGTGGTTATTATTTAAATATCTTCTTTTAATGTTTTATTGTTGCTTTTACGATAAGATAAGGAAAATATTGTGCAAACTATTGCTCAAAGAAAAAAAAGACAAAACACAAGAGACTGAGTGCCTAGCAGAAAAGCAATAAAATGCAAGCACATCACTGACAGAAAATAAGTAAGCCAAAATAAGACTAGAATAGAAAAGTAAAAAGCAATGTGGTAATAAGCAGCTCACACATGACAATTATGAATAATAATAATAATAATAATAATAATAATAATAATAATAATAATAAGATTCTATCTCACAAAAACTTAAGAGCAATTGCCTTTCGCTATATACAGTCTATGTAAGTACACATCTGAAACTACAGCCTCAGTGTCTTAAATAAGAGGCGGAGTGAGCGCTCTTCGCTTTTGCCCTCTCTGTGGTGTGACGCCACGCAGCTTCCGTACACAAAGCTCGGGTGATGACGTGTTCACTCCCCTACCGTTAGCTAGCTCAGCTACCTGTCAGAATAAACGTATTTTAATAAAAGTAGTGTTATACGTTAAAGGAACGCGCCGCGTTTCATTAAATCGCTGAAAATGGAGACGCTTTACCACCAGACGAACAAGTGAGTGAGCCTGTCTTCTCCTGGAGCACGTACAGACTCTGTTAGCTAACTTAGCTAACGAGTGAAACTACCTGAACCAGCTAATTACTCGTCTTTTAACTTTAGTTTTAACTGTAGCAAACTAATAATAACATGCTGTGGTTATTAGTAATGAAAATATGACCACTTACGCTCGTAAAAGTGAAAAAAAATGAAAAGAATGAAGTTGTTTAGGTTTTTGTTCAGTCACGTTATGTTTATTCTGGATTAGGCAAATCCAGGAGGTGCAGTCTCTAATGGGAAACCTGGAGAAGACAGACCGTCAGTCAGTCTACTGTGAGTAGAGAGCTGTCATGGTTTGTTACATTCAGCTCATCCATTGCTCTGTATTTGAGTGTTGTATCAGTGTTGATTGCACCCCCTCCAGTCTATTTTCCTTTGAATGGGTTTCTAAATTCTGCTCAGTAGAGACGCCTTGTTGTGGCTGCCTGCTACTCTTTTGTATATAATGACAGAAAGGGGGGCTGGTGTTAGTACCCTGGCTGATTGTTTTCTGTGGATTGTGCCTACTCCATCAGCTCTGGGCCAGGCTGGTGCCAGGGCAGGAAGCAGCAGGGTGGGTGCAGTGACAGGAGGCTGGGAGGACTTCTGTCAGATAATGGTGGGAGCCAGGCAACCCCCCTTCACAAATTATGACATCAACTTGTATTTTAACCACGGGGAGGATGTAAACCTGTACAGTTTCTAATCAGAGAGAGGGTCATTCTACTGATGAGTGCAGCACTAAGGGATTTTGGTACAGTGTGGCCAGGTACAAATTTGCAGTAGCTTTGGAATAAACACGTGTCAGTAAAAAAGCTTGACACAGTTTCAGAAAGAAAATGTGAGAAAATCTATGGTAGAACTGCAAGAATCTGACAATGATCATTTAGTCAGTTATTTAAAAAATGTAATGATTTACCCCAGAGGTTGCTGGATACAACTTCCCATTGTTAGAATTGCATGTTGTTTTATAATATAAATAAGTAAACCATTGAGTTTTCACTTTGGACTGTTAGTAAAAAGATAATACGCTACTGCTGGTTATAGTTAACTGTCCTGTTCCTTCCTCTAATTCTTTGTTCTTCTTTCTCTCAAATTTCAAGTGTTAGAGAACGAACTACAAGCTAGAATCGACCAGATCTTCAATCATTTAGAACGCCTTGAGATCCTGGCCAGCAAGGAACCACCAAACCGCCGCCAGAACGCCAAATTGTGAGTTTGTAGCGCGTCAATTGAGGAGTGACCATAAAGCCTCAGAACTGGTAGGGTGAACCGTATCTCATAAAGACACAGGCATGGTGTAGGAGATGAGACAGTCGGCCCCGTCCTGCCCTGTGGCGACGTGGCTCTATGAAAACATTTCCTCAGAAGCCCCGTCATCACCAGCATTCCTGCTGCATCGGGCAAAGATTCATTTCTGAGCTGGGTAAACAGGCCTTAGGGGACACAGTACACCCCATCCCACAGCACTCCTGTGATCTTAGTAGGTCTCCAGTGGGGTCTGAGTGAAGCTAAGGAGAGGGGGAGGCTGTGAGACACTCTTCATTCCAACCGCATGAGATTTGAAGGCAAAAGAAGTGTTCTCACCATCCAGAGCAAGTATGAATACTTAAAATTGTGTATAAGCTGCAGTAAGAAAGAGGAGGAAGAAGGAAGTGAGCAAGACTTTTAAAGAGCTTTTCAATACCACACAGAGAGCAATTTAATGCTCTTTTCATGGTTGCGCTGCTGTCAAAGAATGATGGACAACCAGTGCATACAATAAGGCTGACAGTGACAATTATCTATCAAGTACAAGAACTGACAGATTTTTATGTCAGTGTTACTTCTCCATAATTAATAAATTGCCATGAACTGGTCCCACATGAGTGGCAGAAAAGTGATGAATGGATTCACCAATGAGAAAATAGTAGTTTATCTTAGTTTTTGTTAAAAATGACACTTTGCCATTACAAAACCATAACCCAAAAATGAGTTTGTTAACGAGTATTGTCTCCTGCTTCACAATCAGATACAAAAAAATAGTTTTAGCCAATATAACTGTCACAGTACATAAGAAAATAATAAGCATTTCTAAATGAGTGTAAAGGTGTTTAAATATAACATTCAATGGTGTTTTTTGAGGGAATTGAATCCAGCTTTATATCTCCTGGTCTGTTAAAATATTTTAGAATGTTTTGTGTAATTGTGAAACTGAATAAAGAAGTTTTATCCTCTTAAACAGACGAGTGGACCAGCTCAAGTATGATGTTCAGCACCTCCGGACTGCCCTGCAAAATTTCCAGCACCGACGCTACGCCAGAGAGGCCCAGGACAGAGAGAGGGAGGAACTCATGAGCCGTACCTTCACGACCAATGTAAGTCAAATGTATCTTTAAACAGAGTGGAAAGTAAACCAGATAATAGTGATCAGACTCAGGGTGTGGCTGGTCGAGTTGGCAACCACTTTATATCCAGTGAATCCAACTTTAAACCTCTAAAAAGATGTGTCAGTCTGTGGAATAAAAAATGTCGTTTAACAGGATGCAGATACCTCCATCCCCATAGACGAGACCCTACAGTTGAACTCCAACTTGCACAACGCACACAGAGGTATGGACGACCTCCTGGGCAGCGGCAGCAGCATCCTCAACGGCCTCCGAGATCAGAGATCGACACTGAAGGTACGTGCTCACAGCAACGGTAGATCTAGCAAAATAAATCTCTGCCTGAGCTGAACAAAGGAAACAGCATATGAGGGTGAATTGAATTATATTCCCTGACCCAGTTTCTGGTGTCCACATCAATCACAGTAGTCTTATTGTTAGTGTGCATATGCTCACCGAGAGGCTGAGTCCTTGTTTCCAGGGAGGAGATGGGCTTCCTGCCTTTGCTTCAGGCCTCTTCTTATCAGGGTGTGTCTGTTGATCAGCACTCACAGCCTGGTAGTCTAGCCATGAGAGACTTCTGACAGAGTGGCGCGTCAGGGAGGGTGTTGGCACTCAGCGTCTCCCATAATCAGATGAATTAGTGTAGATAATTACAATGCGGTCATGTAATGCAGACACTGTGTGCATTTATGGCTGTGTAAGTCTAATCTGTCACATGTGATCATTACTGTTGACACGAATGCAGCTGTTTTGGCTCTGCACAGGGGACCCATAAGAAGATGCTGGATGTGGCCAACATGTTGGGGCTGTCGAACACAGTGATGAGACTTATAGAAAGGCGAGCCACCCAGGATAAGTTCATCATGATCGGAGGCATGCTGCTGACCTGCGTCTTCATGTTCCTGGTAATCAGATACCTGGGCTGACCACCATCCATCCACAATGACGGTTTTTCGATCAGTCGAGGACACTTCCGCAGCACATCATCCCTCATGATATGAATTTTTGAAATTAAAGTAATTTTTATAAATTGTGCCATCATATTCAGTTTTAATTGTTTTATTTTAGGAACTTGCAAAATGATAAGGTCGAAGACCTTAATTATAGACAGTATTTTGCGCTGCCTGAAGCTCGAAGGTGTTAAACTTTTCCGATGGTCAGCTTTCCTCCCAAATACAGCCATGCACTCATTTTTATCAAAACCACTTCTGTAAAGACTGTAAATCACTCTTGTGACTGTACCCAAATGGCTTCTTAAAAATACTTTAGATATTTATACAGAATTTGCTTTTGTCTCCAATGAAAAGTTGTTTTTTTCCTTCAGTTGTCATTAATGCTGTTGGTGTCACTCTGCCGTGTTCAACATGCTTCATAGAGAAATAGAAATACTAGTGTGCAAATGTTCATAATGCTCTGTCTCATTACACTGCAACCTCTGAATGCTCACAGGAGAGTCTTTGGTTTTATATATCATAATTTACAGTCCATACCAGCTTAGTAGGCACACCAAGCTAATACTAAAAGTCTAATACAAGGTGACGACCAAGTGTGATGGACAAGATAGAAAAACATCAGTATAATGTGGTACATTTCACCAGCACCACAAACAACATCCTCCAAAACCGACAAAGTTGTATTAGCATGCCTTAAAAGCACTTCAACAAAAAAATTAAATTCTAATCTTGATGATTTATTGCATGTCGGTTGTATTAGACTGCATTAGCTTTAGCAAGATGTACCTAATAGACTGCGAAATTAGGATATGTTATACACCCGAGATAAGCAGGATGGCAAAAAAGGTCCACTGAGAAATACAATGGAATAAACAGCCCTTTTCTAATGGTTACATGTTTTCTCTTGGGTCTAGTCTCACTATGTGGGTGATTTAATTCTCCTAACAGAATAAAAACCCGCATCATCTCCTTTGTATATCTTCCTCTAATGGTTCTGCTAGTAACGGAAACAGCACACTCCTTTTTTTTTTCAGTCTCAAGCACTGCATACGAATTTAAAAGAACTACACACCCCATTGTTAGGGATTTTGAGGATTTACTGCTTTTACAAGTCTATTCAGTGCAACTAGAGCACCATCTACTGTTCTATGTTTGTCACTAACAGCTGCAAGAACTGTTTGTCAAAACCTGGTGAACTTCATGGAAATGCGACCTAAAAAAAATCTTCTTAAAAAAATATATGCAAGCATCATCATTCTTGTGACTTTTAGTGTTTAGATCGAGTGATTCTATGTGAATTTCATTAACATTACGGAAAACAACACATGAACTCAATTTTTTATTAGCTGAAACAAGAGTTAAGTTTTTAAAAAATACAGAGTTGCTACTTTTTGACAGATCACTATCGTATGCCATCCCAGCCCGTCTTTGCTGGGATGATTTAGAAATAAACTTGATAAAATACGCAAATGTCCATCTTCCATCCCACTCATCCGTCATTCTGCTTTTTCCAATCGCGGTCTCAACCCTTGTGAGTGTTAATAGGTTAATCTACAGCAGTTTTATTTACAAAATTACACAAAAGCCAAACACAACCCTTCTTCTGAAGAGCATTTGGAAAATAATTTAAAACAGAAAAATACAATTATTGCAGTATACTACAATCTTATTGTTACATGATGCAAAAGCATCATCTTGATGTACAGATTTCAGTGCAATTCATTCAGACGTACCCTCACCACAGGGAACATGAGCTTTGCCTCAGAGTATAAGGGATCGGACGCTGTAGTTGTAATTTCATATGTTCATCACTAGTGGGATTCTTCACATTACACACTGATATATGTACAAGTTACTGCATTACAAATTATGTTGAGTCCAATAGAGAGCAAGTAGTCATATGAGAACATAAACAGTATCAGTAATTATGAAACAGTCCATCTCTGAAAGTTAGATTACATAGGTGAAGCAGATCTCTAGAACAATATGAATTCTTCCTCCTCTCCTATTGTGATTCTGCTTATATTAATTAGCCATTATGTGTCTCTTTGGCTGCCAACATGAGCAAAAACTGTGACAATAACATTTTTATGTGGAAAACGAATAAACTCCAGTGGTTTCTCAGACTTCTCAGGCTGTTAATCCACCCCAAGTTGGAGTAGAAGCCAATGTCTAGAGGAAGTCTCTTTAACTCTACACCCTGTTTTAAAAATTCAGGGAAAACGTAAAAAAAAAAAAAAAAAACAATCCCACATAAACCAGAAAAAAATGTTAATGTCAATTTTGTACCCGACACAGGCTGTACCACTTTGTGGCTACAACTTGTTGCACTGTGTAGGCCAGTAAAATGGTGGTTTAATTGACAAGATTCCTGTCTCTCTGCCTGCATGTTGTTGCAAAGACTTCATCTAAAACCTTAAACCAAGGCTGTTCAGGTTGAGTCTTTCTTCCAGTGGCTGGGTGCTGGGAATATACTAGCTCACTTCCATCATTACTCAGGAGCCATGGTTTGGTGGGTGCTGGAGGTCCTGCCCTGAGAAGATTGGGTGTAGAAGTGGGTGGAGCTGGAGAGCTGCTGCTGCTGCAGCTTGGGAGGGCCGGGGCGTGAAAAGTGTGGGGTAGAGGGCTGTATGTGGGACATGGTGTAGAGCTAATGGGGTGTGGTGAAGTGCAGAAGCAGGGATAATATGTATAGGCTGACCAGAGAGGAAGGCTGTCGGGTGGGCAGGAATCAGCCCAGCGTGTCCAAGAGAGTGTCCCAGAGAATGACCGAGAGAGGGGCCCAATGGAGACAGTGAAATGGGGGTAAGGTGGTGCTGGGGAATGTGATGTACCTGGGCCAGCTGGGCATGTGCAGGATGGGGGTGGTGGGGATGCGCTGGGTGGATGCCCATTGCCGCAGCTGTGGCTGCATGGTGCTGCAGAATGGCATGTTGCACTGTGGTGATTGATGTGCCAGAAGCTACCGACACAGTTGGCTGTTGAATGTGGATCTGCTGCAGGGCTGGTGGAGGAGGTGCTGGGGCTAAGTTGGCAGCTGCTGCAGCAGCGGCTGCAGCCGCAGCAGCTGATGGAAATGTCTTGACTTGCTTGGCCAATAGCTGCTGCTGAATGTGCTGTTGTGCAGCCTGTTGCAGCTTACTGTATTTCTCCATCTCCTCTGGTGTGAATGTAATAGGCTGACTTTCCAAAGGAGCCAGTCCATCCTCCTCTGCCTCCATGCCATCCTCCTCCAGATTGGGTGGTGGGTAACCAGGGTAAGCATGGATTGGCGGCTGCTGCTGCTGCATTTCAGGCATGAGTGACTCCATCATGGGGTTCTGGGAAGGATCCTGACCCGATTCTCCTTGGTACTGGGGCATCATCATGGAGGGCTCCTGTTCAAACAATGGTCGAGGTTCTTGGTGCACCTGCTCTTCTGTAGTGGGGAGCTGCGTCTCTTCTTGAATCACTGTGCTCTGTGGGGCCTCCTCAACCTTCTGGATTGGTGGAGCTGGAGGTGGTGGTGGTGGAGGGAACTCCCTTATGGGTTCTACCAGGATAACCTCTCTATCAGCTTCAGAGCTCTTCCCTACCCCCGATTTCTCTCCTTCGTCAGGTCTGGTTAGGGGAATTACTGGTTTCTTCCCTACCTGCAGTTTACCAAAAAGTGGCAGCATGGCTTTGTTTCCCAGGGCTGGCGGTAGTTTGGGACCAAAATATCCCTGTGGTGGATCCTTAATCTTAATTCCAGATTTTGTTCCTGTGGCAGAATCATCAGAGCTTTTTTTAGACTGAACCTTCTCCAGCAGCTGGCGTGCAGTGAGGGTGTTTTTCTGTTCCCCTGCATCTCGAGACCCCCCTGGCCTCAAGGCCAGAGAGCTGGATGAATGGGTGTTGCGGTTAAGGCCTCGCGATGAAGATGAACGTGGAGACTGGGAGCGGTAGATGCGAGAGCGGTTGAAGTCTCTGCGATGTGTGTCACTGTCCCCTCTGCCCCTGGCACCTCGTCTGTGAGGGGAACCTTTGTTTGAACTGGATGACCGACTCGCAGAACTGTGGCTACGACTGTAGCTTCGTCTCCACGATCTTGCACTGGTGCTGCGACTCCAACTGCTGGAGCTTCTTGAGCTGCTCCGATGATGCCGCCGGTGCCTTTTCCTGCGGCTGTAGCTACGTGAACGTGAGCGAGAATCTTCTGAGGAAGAAGAGGAGTACTGATGTCTCCTGGATCGTCTTCGTCCTCGGCTGCCCCTCCGCTCATATTCAGAGTCTGACGAACGTTTGGAGTGCCTTCGTCTGCGAGCTTCTGTGCTGTAGTCACTGTAGCTGTCGGAGTAGCTGCGGCTACGGTGGCTGTAGGCACTGCTTCCGGCTGAGGAGCGCTCAGAGCTGCTGGAATAAGAGCGACTACGGGAGGTTTGGCCACGATGGCGCCGACGGCTGCTGCCCCGTCTGTCCCCCCGCCTTGATGAGCGGCTGCAGGACCGACCTGATTCTTCACTATGAT
Source organism: Amphiprion ocellaris (assembly GCF_022539595.1). Taxonomy (NCBI): domain Eukaryota; kingdom Metazoa; phylum Chordata; class Actinopteri; family Pomacentridae; genus Amphiprion; species Amphiprion ocellaris. The sequence continues at coordinate 18,621,342 of NC_072784.1, forward strand.
GGCGCCGCTGTTCCCGCGGGCTTGACCTGTGATGACGTGAGCGCTGCGTATTAGAGCCCCCTTCTTCTTCACTCTCACTGCTGGGAGGTCTACCAGGTCCAGGACTCTTTTGGGCTGAGGTGGAGCAGGAGGCACTTTGAGAGGCACTGGAGTCAGTCTTTTGTCTCTTGGTGCCACTGTGCTCCTCTGAGGAGTTGGCCTTGTCAGTACTTTTTCCGGTTCCTCCGTCCTCTGCTCCAGACTTGCAAGGCACTTCCTTAGTAGCACGTTTCCTCTTCCCCAGTTCTGCTCCTGCATTTCCTGCCGCTCCTCCCCCTCCAGTTGTCAGCTGAACAGAAGAGGCAACAGCTTTATCTTCTGACTTTGGTTTAGCTTTTTCCTTTTCATCACCCGTTGCCTCGTCTTGGCCAGGAGCCTTGTTTTTGCTCTTCTTCCGTTTATGTTTTTTCTTCTTTTTGGGCTTTTCTTGTATTTCCTCAGTTTCTCCTTCTGCATCTTCTGCTGCTCCTTTTTCTTTTCCTTTGCGTTTTGAGTGCTTTGCAGACTTCTTATGCTTCTTCTTTTTCTTTTTTTTCTTTGCACTACTGCTGCCAGTTGTGGGCTTTTGCTCATCACCTTCCGACTGGCCAGGCTCTCCCTTCATTATCGGCTTGTCTTTGTCAGTGCTGGTTCCAGGTTTAGTAGCCATATCTACTTCAGCTGGTGAAGCTGCTACCTCTTTTCCCTTGTCATCAAACTCTTCACCAGGCTTAGGTGACTTAGCCAATTTCCCACCACGGACTCCTTTGTTACGGGACAGCTTGAAGTCAAAGTAGAGGGGATTACAGCTGTAAGACAGGGAGGGCTGAGCTTTCGTAAATTCAAGGAGTTCAGAGGGCCATTGCAGGGTAGTACTCTCATCTTTACTCAGGACTGGAAAGAAGGGACCAGAGGGGATTTTTGGACCGGTGTTTGATTCCACAGTATCTTGTGTGGATTCTGCATTCTGAGTAGGTGAAACGGGTACAGTGGAAGTTATGTCTGTTGCACATGCAGATGCTTCCTCCTCTGTCTTCACTTTAGGTGATGGAGGAGTTGGCTCTGGATCAGCATTTGAAGCGACATCATCTTGTTCTTTTTCAGTTTTACAATCTGCATCATTTGTCTCCGTCTGTTCAGAACTTTCTTCAGCCTGTTTCTCTTCCTGAACCTCTTCCTCGTCATCATCTTCTTTGCTCTGACACTGTTCAGTGGCTTTCATGAACAGCAAAAACTGGAAGTGAGGCTTCACCCGACAGTGAGCAGGAGGAACATAGTGGTAGTACTGAGGCTCCTGTCCAGCATATCCTTCCTCCTTTTTCATCATCATCTTGAGTTTGTTGAGCGTAGAAGCTAAGGAGCCTCCATCATCAGGCTGCTGCACCTCTTCTGTCCCTGCCACACCACACCCTTCAGCTACTTCACCTCCTCCAGATGCTTCCTTAGGGCTATCTGTGCTGCAGCCAGATGTCTCCTCTTGTCCTCCAGCCTTTTCTCCTTCCTGGCCCTCCTCTTCCTCCATAGCTTCCTCACCGTGATCAGCAAACACGGCAGCTGCTGTCTCTAGCTTCACCGGAGCTTTCTTGGCGAATGAGAAGGATACACTGACTTTAGATGCACTACTTGGGGTTGGAGATGAGGAGGTGTTCTTCCCCAGAGAGAAGCTGATAGTTGGGCCAGGCTTTGGAGATGATTGGCCAGCTTTTTCTGGTAGTGATCCTTCCAGGGTACCATCTGTCAAACCAAGGCTCTCAGGCATTATGTTGTCACCATCCTCTGCTTTCTCTCCATCCACAGCCACTGTGGTTGTTTTGAACATGGGTCCACTTCCTGGAGTGCTGAAACAACACAGAAGTATAATTATCAATGTGATTCATTTCTGTCCAAACATGTCTTTCAGACAAGACTGAGAGTGAATTGTTAGACTTTTAAATCTCTATTCTAGTTTTACCATGTGGGCTTTGCCAAACATTACTCGATGATATAAAACAGAACAAACTTCAGACTGTGGCATCAATATATATGATGGTTGCATCCAGCAGAGGGCACTCCAGGAATAAAGTCTTACCGGTCTTGCTGTTTCCTTTGCTCAGCCAGTTCATGCAATCGGCGCAGCATCTTTTCTTGCTTCTTTCCATCTTTCCGTGAACGGGACGACACATTACGAGCAAACTCTCTCTGTTTCAGCTCTTTAAGCCTCTGTGTAACACAAAAGGAAGACAAAAATAAACAAAGCTCATCAAGATCTCTGTTTAATTATTACTCCTATGTTGTACAATCACAAAAGATCTACATAAAGAGTGCAAGACTTGATAATCGGCAGTACCTGCTTGTGAGCATGGTCGTAAGAGTTAATGTGGTTGTCAAACTCCTGATGCTTAGTGTACTGTTTGTCACAAAGTTCACAGTAGAAATTTGCTCTCAGGTCTTCCAGAGCCTTGGCAATGGCTTTCTCCTTTTCCATCTGGTCCTATTTTAGGTAAGGAATAAAAGACATAATAAGTAGATGCAAAGGATAAAAGAGTACGGGGGAAAAAACACTGGAGTACCTTCTAGTTACCTTCCACTTTTAATAAGTTAAACTACAGCACCCCTTCTGATTACAGAACTGGCAAAAATCATCACAAGGACAAGAGTTGAAGGATCTCACCTTGTATTTTTGCCGCAGTTCTTCTGTGTCCTCCTTTTCCACTTCAAGCACTCTCCTCTTTTCTGTGGCATCCTCTGCATAGTCCAGCTGAAAAGACAGACACAGCAGTTATAGCACTTGCAATGACAGTAGTCCAAATTCATCTTATATGCCATTCAAAAGAGTAACACACTGTGGAGACAATCTGCTTTGCTGTGGGCACATCTGGTCTACAAAGGCAATGAACACGGCACATGCAAACTACAAAAAGTAATAATAATACTACTACTACTACTAATAATAATGACCGACTGTTGACTTCTAAAGACACAATCAATCTTAGGAACATATCAACCAGGGCTCCAGACTAATTTTTCCATAGGAAGCACTAGTGCTACCACGTTTACTGGTTGGTTTCACTGGTGCACGATTTGGTCAGCTCGTCTCTGCTTATTTTGCTCATTAAAATAAACAACTATAGATCGTTTCTTCATTGGAACGCAGTAAAAGCTAAGCGGATTGTTTTAAACACCAAGCAGAGAGAGACTGACTGAGCCTGTGAAAAAGATAAAGTGCTATTTTCAACCACAATGTCTACCATAATAACTGCGGCCGGAGACCTAATGATCAACATGCACTTGCACAAATGCAACGGTGTTAAACTGAAACTTGCAAGCTCTCAAAACAAGGTCAGATATGGCGTCATTTTGGTTGCAGATACATATTTTGACAAACTGTAAAGGTCGCACATTATTGAAAGCAAGAATGGAAATTCCTAACATACAAGTGATGCAGACAGAAGATTTTAAGCATCTGCATCTTTACTGAGGTATCCAGCATTACTGTATCATACTGCATTTTTCATTTCTAGACAGCTTTTATACTTTTCATTAAACATGAGCACTGAGGCCAGATACTGATGTTAGGTGATTCACCCATGCTAACAGTCTACATTAAAATCCATCTCCAAGGGATTTAAAGGGGTCAGGGTCAGCACATGGCAGTCAAAATCTTTAATGTGTTACAAAATACACCACCTCTACATATATTGTGAATTGTGCAGAGGATCATTATTATTCTCAAGTAATTATTCACCACATAGACATTAATGCAGGATCTTTTTAGAACGTGACTGTGTATTGTAGTGTTATGCCATACAAGAATCTTTCTGCATTGACAAATTTGCATCTGACACAAGTCATTCATTTGACAAGTGTTCTCTTGGCATCTGCTACTACGTATGTTTTTACTCCTACATAGTACAATGTTGTGGAGCGTCACACGATTCAAGCTGAAACTTGGCGTTTGGCACCATAAATAGTGCTTTTAGCCTCGTGTGGTTTTTCTGCCATGCAAACGGATTTAATGCTCCCAATGACCTGTCCAGAGGCTGTCTGGCCGTCAGCAGTGAGCATTACAACAGAAGACAAATTATAAAAGATGTGACTTTGTGTTGCCAACTGGCCCACAACATTGGGGCTAAACTGCTGTTTTCTGACTTATTTCCACTGAACTGTAACTGCACTCACACCAGTATCAAAACAAGTTCAAAGCAAATTTGTCAAAACACCCTCTGCAATTGGATGCTGTCAGTGCATTGGACCAAGGAAAAACTACATACTTGTGCCTCTGCTTCAGTTTCTTACTACATACAAGATGAAAACATATGCACATGGGACAAAATAAGCATCTTACCTCCATTTCCATGCGTCCCATCCCCATGACATCATATTTAAGGATAATGGGCACAGGGTCGGTGCGTCCTGAGGGGAAAGAGACAGAGAGAGGACAAGGTGAGTTTTTGAGGCTGGGGCTAGAGACCAACTCGGAGACAGCCTGCTTTTAGAGCATAGGGTGCTGGGGTTAGAGAATTTTGCCTTGAAGTGCAAAGAGACCAGAAAGCTACAGTGAACCAAACACCAGCTATTCTCACAGCTTACTGCAGCCACCAACTACTGACCAATTTAGCCTTCCTGTTACATTTGACCGGGCTGCTGGTTTGCACTTTGAATTAGTCAAATTAGCTGCACCTATAGTATTCCTGGTGAATTCAATGAAGACAAGGACATCAGGGTTGTTCAGCAATATGTCTTACCAAAAAAAATGATAAAGTACACTAGAAAAAAAGATTTACGCTTTAAGCCAGTCTGTTTCCATATCTTTTCAGTCTAACTGTGCCACCCACTACCCCTCCTCCATGCGTTCATTGCTGCAGTCCTGTTAAACCTGAATGCCAAGTTTATCAAGGACACTACAGCTCGAGGGACTGTGTGGTGTGGCGTTTGTGCGTTGTGTGTGTGGGGAGTTGCAACAGGCCTGCGCAGCTGCTGCCACTGCTCATTGAGCACCACTGCGACATCCTCCATGAGGGGAACAAAGCCTCCGAATATTATCTAAGGCCTATTGCATCATATCATGCTGAACTGTTTGCAGCCTTCCCGACCCTTGCAAGCCCCTTTCGCTGTCCTCAAGTCCAAATCTGTTCCTTTGTCCCAGGCCCCCTTCCTCATCATGACTGGAGCCGAAAGATAATTTTCCCGTCTGCGTAAGCTATGTTATGTAAGCTGTGAAAAGAGCTAGATCAGAAGGAAATTAACTGTAGAAAAATAAACAAACCAAAGACAACCAAAAAACAGAATGAAACATTAAAGATATAAAATATATAAAAATCAAAACTACTTTGGAGATTGACACAGAATTGCTTAATCCACTCATAATCAGCCAAACAAAGCAGAGAGAAAGAGTAAAATTAAAAAAAAAAAAAAAAAAAAGGACACAAGCACTGAACTACAGCAGAGTGACGTCACAGGCCAGGTATCGCCATGGTGACAGTGCAAGGGATGGGGGATACTTACCTGGTAAAACATGGGTATGAGTAGGAGGAGAAGGAAGGGGGGGACAGACAGACAGATAGATAGACAGGGGAATCTCAAAACAAAAGGCATAAAAAGAATTTGGACTAGTCTGCTGCTCTTGATGCCAGCCAGATACAATAATCGATCTTACTGATAGTGATCATCAATTCAGTTTGGTTTCAGTTTTTTTTCTGCCCACATATTCAAGTTAGGCTGTTTGCCACAAATCAATTTTCTATGTATACCATTGGGCATATGGAAAACCTACAGCATTGGGCTTGTACAATTACAGTTTCATGGTTGCGATACCTGCTTCAAGTGGCTGCAGGTAGTTTAAATATTACAAATTTGAGTTCTATTCAGGGTTTTCTCTAATAGACTAACTACAAATAAACATATTTTCAATTAAACATGTCAAACGAATGCATTATAAGGTGATCGGCTTTGCTTAAAATCTGAATTTTTTGCTACAAAATGAAAAGTGTGTCACATTCTTAACTTCCTGGGCAGAGGAAGGTAAGAGCATTACTTGATTTAAATATACATTTCACTTCTGTGCTTTTCTTGAGTAATTTAGTCATCACAGCCCAATGACATATTCTGAAATCATAAATGCATGGGCATTTTAACATACAACGGCCTGCCTGGACTCTCAGTCCCACTGCAGTGTCTGTGAGCTGGGCAGGCTCTTAACCGAGTACCTAACTCTGATTGCATGGTTGTGGAGGCCTTATTCAACTGAGGAAGTGAGAGGAAAGGACTGACTGTATGATAGAGATCACAAGACTACTGATAGTCTACTGATAGACATGTGGGTTCATGCTTGTTGTCTAGCAGCGGCAGAGAAATGAAACCAAAAACAAGGTTTGTTCTGTTAGTCAGCCACTGCAGTGGTCTATCTGAATGGAGTCACAAGCCAGGCCCAGAATTAAGGATTAATAAACAATTACAGTCATCCCAAACTATCACCAATCTTTAAACACAGTGACAATACTTCCACATTACCCATTCCAGTGGAAAAGAAAGGGACCAGACAAAAACAATGTGCATCTAAATCACAGGGTGCGAATCACAAGGTTTTAAAAAAAAACTGAAAACAAACAAAATGACAATGTTCTAAGAGTAATACATATGCATGGTAATATACAAGCAGCAGAATGAGGACTAATACAGAGAGAATTGAAAGCCTATGTAGCATTGGTGCTCTGATGAGAGGAAAACAAAAAAAATGGGAGAAATTAAAACAAACAAAAAACAATTCAATTGGGGGATAAAATAACATTTACCACTAAGTTTACCATCAGCACAACATGGGCAGGATCAAATCGCTGTAAAAAAGAAACACCAATTGGTTAAGCAGGAAGATTGAGGCACATAGAGAAGGGAGGGTGGGGTTGGGAGTGTGGTTGTGGGGTTTAGGGGGGTTCATTACCAGAGGGGCTTCCGTGTGTCACCCCCCCCCCCACCCCCCTCATCCCTTCATTCAGGGCTAGGTGCTTACAGGGATTTCCTCTCCCCACTCTCTCCCAGCCACTTGTCCCAGTCCCCAGGCCCCTAGCCTGGCATCATCTTGCTTTCTCAACCAGAATATGCTCCAAAGAACCAGGCTACCACCCCTTACAAGTAGGCCTTTTCCACTACGGGAACTTATGACCAGTAACTGAACTTGCAGCTGTCACTGCAGGATCTGCCTTTGTTTTCACTGTCCTCTTCTGAAAATGGGACAGTTGGGAGTTCAAGAAGCAAAATTTTGGCACTCTTCAGAAAGTGGTACACTATCAGGGAGCAGAAGGGGCGTACTTAGATCTTCTGCCTGTCAATCATCAAACAAAAACTACAACCAACACAAATACATGGCAGTAGCCACCGTCTCACTCATGTATACATCATCGAGAGCTTTTTTAAACTTTGCTTTATGAAGAAAAACGGAAAAGACATTTTGAGCATACAACAAAATGATTGCCTGTCCTGCTGTCGCTTTCCCAGTGGGAAAATACAGTGGAAAAGCAAAGACCACTTTTCCCTTACAAGTTCTCATGAGGTTCAATTTATAAGAAGCTCCAAGTTACAGGTCATTAAATTCCTGTAGTGGAAAAGCAGCTTAAGTTGGCAAACTCCCATATCAGTAAAAAAACAGCAGCCCTTCAAATTTTACCTTGGACAAGCAGACAAAAAATTAGAAACCCCATCAGATAAGTAGTTTTGGAGGAGCTGTAGCTGTGAGGGAATGATTACAACCAGCCAAGTGTGATGGTTTATCAGCTCCAACAGGTGACAGTAAAAAGATGCTTATTGTTGCACAAACATTGTGATTCAAAACTATACTTTTGCCTTTTTACCATGTGGTCAGATATCTAGTCTGAAATGATAGATACCTCTAGGGACGACCACCATTTTCCCCCTCTGTGCCTTTTGCCTCGCAGACGCTTGTCAGCCCAGTTAGCAAATCTCCCTGAGATTCTTTCATTTCCTCGCTAGCCTACAGCCAGTAAGCTCATTTTGGGATGTGCTTAACCCCATAACAAGTGAACACATGACACACATAAAATGTACCTGAGGGAAGAGCCAGCAAGGCTTTGAGCAGTGCTTAGAGTGAGAGTGGGTTCAGCATTGCTATGGAACAGCAATTTTTACTAAATTACAATTAAAAATGAGAATTGTACAGTCATTTGTAGCATTACATTCACCGTTTCATGTGAAAGCAGTCGTTCACTATGTTACTTCAAACACTGCTTAAAGCCCCAGGTGAGTGACAGTTTGAGGCAGGCAGGAGTGCACCTCTGGGACAAACATGCTGTGCAGGAGGGGCAAAGAAACAGGGGGAGGATGGGAGCCTGTAACCATGGGGACTAAGACACCCGGGGTGAAGAAGGGTGGAGAGGTTTTCCCTGTAAGTCGACTCTATGGCCCGGTCAGTAGCAGACACGCACACGTCTCAGTCCCACATAATGACCACACACATACACACAAGTTTCACAGGTTTGGAGGTAGAAACAGGCAAACAAGCAGAGGGGAGAAAACTTGTCTACTCTGCAAGCCATTCAAAGTCTGAGCCGTGGTTACAGCCAATCAGATTACCCGACAGCAGCCACGGAAACTCAAAGAGGAACAAAAAAAAATAATCTAAAATACGTGGAGGTGATGATTCTAAGGGATGTGATGGAATCATGGCTTCCTAAATCTACCTTGATTTCAAATGGATCTTTGTTCTTAATTCAAATCGAAGCACTTTACTCATAAGCAGATTGAAATAAAGGTTTAGTGATTATGAAGCAAAGAGGAGGAAGCTGACAGAGGCCATTAGCCTATGATACACTGTAAAAGGGGTGTTACACTGAGGTCAACTGCAGAGTGGGAGAAAGAAAACACACCCACACACACACACGCATACTGACATACAGAGGGGTTCCAACAAACCTTACCTAAAAAGGGGCAAAAGGGACAAAAGAAGAATAAGAACAAAGTCAATACAGTGAAAAACTTAAAAAAGGGGACACAATGCTTTAACTTCAAATTTCAACAACCGTCTCTTCTGGCAAGGAGGACAGGAAAGGAGAGGAAGATTACAATGATTATCCAGCAGACTTCAATGAGATGCAATGGTGCAATTGTGTTTTGAGCCTACTCCTTAGTATATTGGCAAATTTGAACACAGATAGTGGGCTCCAACACTGGGCCATTAATTCCTACACAACAACTGGACACAATTTGCCGCAGTCTCATCTGCCCACAAAGCAGGATGCTTACATAACCACGAGTGGTGCCAGCGGCAAAAACAAGCGCACAGTCAGCCCCTGCAACTTCTTCTCTCCTCCACACAAAGCACACATCCTTATCACATCCAATAGATTGCTATTCAGCTGTTCAAGGCCAGATGGAAATAAACAACGATGGATACCAAATGCTAAGCTCTGACATTTTTGCTGTCGTAAGCTTCCATACACTTGTCAGTCTGCCCAGAATGAAGCAGCTTCCTAGTCTACTCTGGTCTCTGGGCATGGTCGGGCTGAGAATACCTATGAGACGACACAGGGAACCAAGGCCATATATGTGCATGAATGAGAGGTGCTATGAGAGCAACAACAAAGCACAAGGACCAGCCATCAGATCTAGGTGTCTGTGTAAGATCAGAGTTGAAAATAGAGAGATCCACACACCAAATAGCTCCCGAAGAAAGATTTTTTTTTTGCCGCAATCTTTCAAGCGCAAGGTTCTTCTCTAGCCTTCCGATAAATACAGCATGTCGCTTCTGAAAATATCAACAATCCATATGACGAACACGCGTGACATGTCATATTGACCGCAAATTGTAATTAGTAAAATAATAACTGTTGCTGAAAGATTCACAGGTTCAACATTTGAAAGATCCCACAGAGAGCAATGCTGAGAGCAAGCAAAGCAAAGATTAAGATGACTCACATCAATATGTGTCTAGAGGGCTTTTTCTACACTAAGATAAGTAAGTTTAACATTTCCTGTATGTCAACAGTTGAAAATGTACTCATTTGGTTGTTCTTCCTCCTCTACTTGTCAGCAAACAAAAACATTTAGTATTATACTCACTTTCTGGTAATGTTAGGACACTACCTGGTCACTCAGTAGACTTTTTTTGTAGTCTGACAACAGTGCATATGTGAAAATGTCATTCCCAAAAACAAGGAACACATGACCTGACGGACGTCATTTCCATAATCTAACTATGCTGCCAACAAATCCAGTTAAGCAGCACTCATGTGAACATGGATATGTCTGTAGTTTTCAATCATTTCAGTGTGAATTTAAGCAACTCAAATACGTCACTAGCTCTGCACAAGCCCCTAAATGTTTATGCCTATAGTCTGGGTGTGTGCTGGAGCCTCAGTTTTGCAGAATAAGTGGTGTTTCTCATTAAAATGCTAATATTGAGAACAGATGTGCTGCTGGGTGAGTAATGCACTTGAGCAAGAGTTGCAATTGAGCAACAAATCGAGATGAATAGGTCAGAAATGACTAAAATGGTATGGATCCAGAGAATAGAAAAGGAAATGGTGGAGGAGGTAGAGAAGACTACATGTCAGGAATTATGTAGAAAACCAAGCTTTCATTCTTAACAGACTGTGAGGAGTCAAGAGCCTGCCAGTGATGACATCACTTAAAGACGATGCTATACATCATCCTTTTGGGGCAGAGTTGAGAGTTGGGTGAGGCTACGAAGAAAGGTTCATGAAAAGTGAGGAAAATAGAGAAAATGAAGATACTGATGAGGACAGGAAAGCCAGTGAAGAGATAGTAAAAGGGCTCAGTGAAAACATGCCAGGGCCCTGTACCACTGCCTCTGAGCCAACGAGCCTATGAGCACAGCAGGGTTGAGCTAATGAGGTGCTAACGTCAGCCAAGACCAACCCACACACTCAGATATGTAAAGCCTTCTACCTCGTAGAGCAAGTCAGTATCAACTAGGCCATTCCATTACAGAGAATGGTCTACAGAGAGTAAACCTCTTCAATGTAGCTTTTAGTCTAAAGCTTTCTACCTCTTACAAAATTAATTCAATACACAGAGCATTTCAACTCAAAACATACAACAGTCCTCAATCTTAAACTGATAGAGAAAATTCTGGTGTAAAATGGTGTTTGAGACTTTTAAGCTTGTAAATGTTACATAGACATTCCAAAAACTAAAAAGGTTTAGAACACAAAAAACCCCACCGTTTTAAATTGGCTGTCGGGGCTGCACTACTGGGCTGTGATTTTTTTTTAAAGCACCAGTAAGACAATTTAATATGGTAATTGAAGTATAGATAGAATAATAGATACATGTGTTTACAGGCCTAGCAGACACAAAAACACTACTTAACAGGTGCTCACAAACAGGATTTTAAAGTTGTTAAAGGTTATCACAGTGGTAACTTAAGTAAACAGCAGAAATGCTGTATCCATGCTACAAGGAGAGAGGAGCTAATTGTATGTGATTGTCCATCGCAGTCCATTGGCCAGATGATGTCATTTTGCACTGCAGCAAGAATTAAGGCATGTTTAACAGTTTTTGGGGGTTTTTTTGCTTGAGAACCCTGTGTTGGACTACACAGACGGAGATGTATTTTTCCAAACAAAGCGGACGAAGATCTGAGCGCAACGTCAGACTGGTACTGCAAGTCTTGATAAACCTTAGGGCACAATTTGAACATTCCCTCAAATCCAGACAAGACTTGAGAACAGTTTGCAGATGAATTTGAAGCCATACATTCCAGCAAAGACACAGCCATGTTTGATGTTGGCTAGTAGGCGTTTTCGAAGTCAATCATGTGCACATAACCGTTTGAAAAGAAAAACAAGCAAGTGCCCATTTCTGAACAACACTCAGCTCCTACAGCCATGTTATAAACCCAAACATATGATCTGATCAGATTCAGTTTTCAAACAGCGATTCAAAATCTGAAGAATGTATAATGATGACATGCCCTACAGGCAACAAACTGGCAAATCAGAAAACCACTTGTTTACAACTACGTCTCTCCAAGATGGATGGCTCGAACAACTGAATGTGCAAAGTCAACTTTAATCTGCATTGCTGTGAACTAAATGCATCGAAAGAAGCCAATAAACTCTTCCCTTCCATCCCCCAACTCCCATGGTTCCTTTCCTCAGTCTTAATCCTTCACAACACCCCAGGGACAAGAACAGCTTAAATGCCATTTGTTTAAGTAATAATCTGTTTTACCTGACAACAGACACAAAGGAAGAGGTCAGAGAAAGGATGTGAAGAGAAAACAATATCTGCTCATACAAAAAAAAAAAAAGCCAAGAAAAAAAAAAGCAACCGGAAATGTGAGGGGAAAGAAAATGACAGAAGGTAGTGGCCCAGTACCACCAGCATACATGAGAGCATAGGTGTACAGATGAGTGCGTCCTTACCCTGCATGGTTTTGCCAAGGCCTTGTCCCAACTTCCAGCCATGTTTCTGAAGCAGCCGGTGCCCGATGTTGTCCTAGCAGAGAGAACAGAGGAGAAAAAAACCAAAAATATTCCAATAATAAGAGGAGCTTTACCCCGTGGGCACGGGTGAAAACACAAACAAACAAAATAAAATAAAAACACTCAGATCACGCTATCATCATCAGCACAACCACCACCACCATCACCATTGTCATTATCGTCATCACCTACAGCGTGTAACAATCAGTGTCTTCCAGCACAAGGAGTGGTAAGGGCAGCTGAGGGGAAGGGGGAGGGGGTAAAGGGTGGGAAACTGAGAGGAAGGGTAGGATTTCCACTATGATGAATACATGAGGCTATATGTAGCCTGTAAATTACAAGATATCCTCCTACAGTAGGAGTGCAGTTTAAAAAAAACATTTTTCAGGCAAAGAAATTGGGCATGAGCATTTCTCTTTTTTTGGATGATAAAGATAACACATCAAGTCACATCCACTAACTGAGAAGTTAAGAGGAGGAGGAGTAAGGAGAGGGCAATATATGTATCACACGCATACATATATGAACCACTACAGAGCAAGATCTTAGTACACAAAGAAAAGTGACACAGAACAGGTATGGAAATCTAGCATTAACAAAACGAAGACCAGAAACTCCAAGCTTGCTGTGATTCCGTAACCATGACAAGGGGAGCACCATGAAACATAATGTAGCTGTCACAAATAATATAGCAAGAGAAAGAGACAGAAGTGGAGCTAGTGGGCCTTGGATTACCATTACAAGGCCCAGCGTGGACAGAATATGCACGTGTGAGGGGATATGTGGGTGTGCAGGTGAAGAGAGGGACACATTGTGTGCATGTAGCCCCATCAGATATACTAAAAATAGCTGTTGTGCATGTTTTTGAACACCTCCAGCATTTCTGGTATGTTATCCATTGTCAGGTCTCAGTCACGTTTTCACTTTTAAACAACTGTGAGACCAGAGTGTATGCAGTAAGAATGTCACTAATTTGATCATAGACAACATTGGTATTCAGAATTTACAAAAAAAACCCAACTTTACAGACTAGATGGTCTTTTCTGATTAGTTTCCAGAAATGTACTTACAATGAGTTCATCACAGCAGACCCCCAAAAACGCGCAACTGCTTTAGGCCATCTACTTTAAAGTATTTTTTTCTGGTTTTCTTTTAATACCAATGATTGCTATGACAAACAGCACACGGCTAACAATGTGGACAAGATCAGACAATTGATAACGAACCAAAGAGTCTAGAAAAGTGTGCAAGAACCTACACAACAGGAATTCCTAGCACACCGTGGGGCCAAATGTGCATGTCGGAGACCGTTATATCACTAGTATGGGTCAGCAAGAAAACAAAAACATTAAGTGAAATGCAAGACCGTCCCACCACTACACACTACAGTACATCCTCAAGCACAAATAAACAGGAAACAATGAGATTTCTTAATAAGCAGTGTTTTTCTGTTGTGATTATAACTATTCCAAGCTTGTCTAACATTCACCAGAGTGCTGCATTCTACCAAAAAAACATACAAACCAAACAAAAAGGATATTTATAATCACAAAGAGGTTGACATCAACTTTCACAAACAGAAAGTGAAGGGGTTGGAACAAAACAGAAAAAAAAACAGCATGCAGCTTTTTGTTAAAGTGTTTTAACAAAAAGGATCGTCGGTGTTAGTAGTGCACTGTGAATGGTACACATACAGAGGGGTGGGGCGGGCTGGGGGTGGAGGACGGGTTAACAAAACTCCAACTGTGTTAGTATCAGGTGGATCAGGCACAGAGAGGAAGGTGATGGCTCAACAGGTCTCAATTAGTTCTCTTTGACAAAAGAGGAGGTCGGGATAAAGGGGCAGAGCAGAGCAGGCTGAGCCATGATGAGGGTGAGTTTCTAGGGTGGTGGAGGTGAGTTGGGCTTGTATGGGTTAGTGCATGTGAGGGGGAGTGGAAGTCTCACACACACAGCACACACTGCATCTCCGCCAACAAGGTCACAACCGGTATACATTTGGCTTAATCCTTGTTTGTTTCTTCTTTTAAATCACAGTTTTTGGCATTGCAGAGCAAACTGTTGCTTTCCTTTGCCCTATTTAGCATTCTGCAAAAAACAAAGTTGTAAATATTGGCAAATGTCACTTCAGCATCAGGACTACTGGATTAAATATATCCAAATTATCTGGTTGACATTTGCCTCGAATACTCGAGAGAGGTTGAAGTTCTTCACTTCCCGTTTCTGTGGGGATTTGGACTTTTCCCCCTCCATTTTATGCATGTACGAGCTATGTTTACTCTGTGTTATTGTTAAATCTCTTCCACAGTGGGATGACATAAGACAGGAATCTGTGCTGGGTCTCAAATGGCAGAAAAACAAGTGGAAACAACCTGCCTGAATCACCTTATAAATTGGGACACTGAAGACTACACTAACAGATCCTGCAAATCACTGTATGGTTTGTTCCTATCTCACAGGTTCTTAATATATTATAAGATGCACAGAATTAGAGGCTGTGTGACTGCTAAAGTGGACTCCTTCTTCCCTAGTGTCTTCTGACTGCATTGTGTAGAGAAACACTGCAGAGCTTGCTGCAGTGAATGCCACTCCTGCCACTGACATTGGGCCTGCTTCTGTCCTCTACTGCAGTATTATGGTGCAACAACATTCTACACACGAGCTTTATCGATTTGGGGAATTAGCTGATCTATGAGGCTTGAAGGAAGAGAAAAAAATAAAATGCACCTTAAACAAGCTGCTGGGAACTACACTTGCTCAGAGTCTACCCAATTCTTGCTAGCTGATTTGTTTATTATGCAAGTCAAAGGACCAAGGGCGACATAGTGAAATGCAAACCTCTGCAACCTCAAAGAATTTTAGCCTGATCTTGAATTAAAAATCTTTCCTCTTCAGTTTGTATTTTATCAACATTTTTATTAGATATTTAAAACAAACTAAAATCAGGAAAGGCAAGTTGGATGAGGCAACAGTTGCAACTGTAAAGAGATCAGGTCAGAATTGTCTCAGCACAGGTTAGAAGGCGGAGATGAGGTGTAGACTGAGTGCTGAACAACAGATGAGTGCACCAAAAGAATAGACAGACAGACGGATGAAAGCAACGACGGCGAGTCCAACAGCAGTGCAAGTGGAGTGAAGGCATTTCCATACGAACCTGGCTTTAAAATACTGGGCTGTCAAAAAAACAGTCACACGTGACACAACGTAAGAAACCGGCCAAACGCTTTCAACTGCAATTCTGCTAGCTTCTCTAGTTCTTAAAAATACAAATCTCTCTTTGCTTTTAAATAAACATAATACTGTTTACAAACAGAAAAGGTAGGCATTTCAATAAATCCACCAACTGACTGTTAATACAGGAGAAAGAAAAAATAGAAAATGTTATCCAAACAAAAGAGATCTACAGGAGGGGGTGTTTTTAAAAGTGTGCAATGTGCTGTCACTGGCACAGTGCATGGCAAAAGATACGGGTAAGGGCAGTGATATGCAGGGGACCCCACCTAGAGACCTCAGAGTATTTAGTTTTACTGTTTCAGTCTATACAGCCATTTTTATGGGACAGAGCATGTGTATGTGTTTGTGAGTCCCTGTCTGGGAATGTAAAATTGCTCTAGCTCAGATTACTAGAGAGGATATAACATGGAACAGGCAAACTTATCCCCCCGAGCATCTCTACATAAACTAAACAAAAACACATATTTTGCCATTTTCCTCAGACAACAGATCAGAAATATTGTATGTTTGAAAAAAAACACTGAGACAGACACATTAAGGTTCTATCTTGCAAAATGTGAGCTGCTGGTGGTGGACAGCTTCGCTGTCTACTGCTTCTCAGAAATTTTAGCAGCTCCCTTGTGTTTGTTGCATGTGTGACTAAATTAAAACAGTCTAGGTGTACCAAGAAGCAAATGGCGAAAACATATGGCCCTTTTTCCGACTAAATGGATGCAAGTGTAGAGGTGTCAGATCAATGTGAAGGATTTAAAGATTTGATTAAGTAAGTGATGGGGAAAATCACACAAAAGCAGAGATTAATTAGTGAAATTTTAAAAATAATAATTTAAAAATACATACTTACCTCAAAATTCTGAAGCCCCATTTCAAGGACTGGAATTTTAGCAAAGTGTAGTTAAGTGAGGTTGCTCAGACTGTTTGTTGGTTTGTTAAGTTTTCTAGTAGTTGTTTTGTTTTATGTCTAGTCTTACTACACTGCTAACGTAAAAACTGAAATCACTTGTAGGGTCTCAGCAATGACCTTGACCATCATTTGTTCTGCTCACATGGTTAAATCTGGTGCTAAATGCAAAGCCTGTGATGTTGTAAAAAAAAAAACGCAGGTCAGGATGTTAAAAAGGCTGGATTTGACCTTTTCCTTGTGGTCGTCTTACCACCCGACAGGTGAGAAAAGTTTAACAATTAACAGAGAGAAACAGCTGTGCCAAAGACTGTAGGGCTGTAATGCAAAGGCTAACAGCTGATACAGTAATACATAAAAAGTCCTGGTGGGCATCAGAAAATGCATTAAAGATAATTATTAGCATAATAAACATAAATAGTCTTCCTGAGATCTGTATAAACCTGTATCTGTGCATTTCTTAGATTTCTGGTGTGTATGTGTGGTTTCTGTGGCTCTGAGGCTGCCCACTGCATATCGCTCTGGCACTGGGTCAGGTAAGAGGAGGAAGGAGGATGGTAGGTTTAAAGGACTGGGAGGGGTAAGAGACGTGGGAGGAATGAGTCTGGGAGAAAAACTGTAGTAGTGATTAGGACAGAGTGTTGTGAGGAAATAGTACTGAATGCTACCAAGTTAACACATGCAATGCAAAAACAGTGTTAGAGAGAAATAGAAAAAAGACCAAAGGGGAAAGACAGGAAGAGAAAAAAGATCCCAATAAAGTACCACAGACCTCTAGCTGCCTATAGATCACACACAATAAGTGGCAAGGGAGGGGCTCCGAGAAGCTGGGCTGAAGCATTCACGAACAGTTCCAAGATGTAACACTTGTGGACAACTGCCACAAATCCCACCGCCTCAGAGGTTTATATTTGAGGCAGGGATTGATCTTTGAACCTAATGACATATTTTCACATTTCAAATATCTATTAAGATGTACTGTTAGTCATATCTGGTGGTATATTATGAGCCTTAGAAAGTGTAGATAACATTTCTCCTCTTCTAATGGCCTTTTGAAGTTATTGAGTGAATTTTGACATTTAAACTGGAATTATACCCTAATTTTATTATGACCCTTTGATGCCACAACCCTTCTGAAATCCACTAAAATTCAGATCATTAGGATGATCAGCTTTAATAGGTAACAAATTGTTGTGTTTACCTGCTTGTGGATAAAATCACCTTCTTTAAAAGCACCTACTTTCCAAAAAGACTATTTTGAGTATTATGATTAATGACTAAGTGACAGTTGACGGCACTTCTGTTGTGGCCGTTTTTCCACGGATGTGTAAAGAACTGTGTGATGCTGCAGCGCGGCCCTCAGCTCTCCTCCACTAATAATAGCGCAGGAGCAAAAGAGCCACTCAAGCCAGGTGAGCAGGCCACCTCTCTCCTATGCTTTTCTCCCTCTCAACCACCTACACATAGTGGAAATTTGTTGGTGTGTCTGTGAGAAAGTACAGTACACCTTGACCAGAACAGAACATTTTCATCTTATTGGTTTTCTGAATTCTAGTTATAATATGAAAAAGACACCACCAAGCTACAAATACAATCATACTTATGATAAATAACGCATGTGCAAATGCCAATTTTTTTTATTAGTTTTTCTCCTGCAGCTGCATCAAGACTAAAATCTATCAGGTTGCAAGCTTCATAACATCCTCGTAACCTACACCCCTTTTAATTGGGAAAAAAATGCAGGTACACTATTAGAAAAGTGTGCTGCATGTTGAGGCTTATCTAATTTTGTCCTCTGAAAAAATCTGTGTTAATTGCTGTATTATTTCGGATGTTTTAGCTTCAAAAAAAAAAACAAAACTTCATTCATGTTTATTCATGATTTTAAAATCTAATTTACATGCAATTAACCATTGGAACTGCTAAGTATAGTTTTAACTAAGAAACATGCCTTTATATTTTATAGTAATCACTCAGTTAGCTATCATTATGCTGCTTTGCATAAATGCTTCAGGTGCACCACCATTTTGTTCTCTACCTGGTGGCTCATCCTGTCGGACTGGTTCACACAGCACATTCATTATGTGGAGGAGAGGCGACCTGACACTGTGGAGGTTAGAGGAGTTTGGGCCTGCTCACCACACTGCTTCAGAGACAGAAGGGGGGATGGAGAGAGTGGGAAAGACAGAAAGAAGAGAGCTGCCTGCGCTATTATCGATGTGCCTCTTCAGCGAAAAATGCAGTCCCAGTTGCACAAGCACCATGCCAGCACAGAATGACAGAGGGTACTGTACACCGAATCACTGTGTAGTAGGGAGGGAGCGAGAGAGAAGTAGAGATAGACAGAGAGAAAAGATGTAAAGTGTGACAGTGGTGAAACAGCGAGGGAGAGAAAGAGAGAGGAAGATAGTCAGAGAAGCGTTACAAGGACCCTAAAGATAGGAGTAAGAAAGCAGAGCGTGCAAATACAAACCGGGTCATTGCTGCTTAGCTAATAGGGGCCAATTCGCTGCAGGAGAGAAATGTCGAACACCCCAAGTTGTGTACAATAAGATAACTGTCCTATAGACACAAACACTATACACTAACACAGAAATTCTAAAGCTACATAGACACACACTCACTCAAACACAAATGTAACCATTCACACCATCTAATGTGCGCACTCTTGTTCGCTAAATGGGGTGGAATAAGCACTGCCTGTTTTTCATAAACAGATAAATTTGAGCCATTGTAAAATAATCACATACACAAATGTAAACTCTACATAATCTGGCTGTTTCAAAATTCATATCTGCTCTGCAACATAGATTTAATCAGTTTGGGTGTACACAGATAAGAAGGCTATATTTATAACTACATAAATCCAAAGAATTCTTACATCAAAGAGTAGTTAAATGAGTGAGTCTCCAATGGATCGTAGAAATGTAACAAAACTGTACAGCTCTGTGTGGGAACCTTACTCAAAGCGCCTGCACTCAGTATCCAGAGTAAAATCAGGTCATTACCAAGTATGGATATTACATTTGAAGGAGTTTGAAATTAATGAAAAGCTACAGTATTTAGATAACAGCCATTAATGACAGTGCTTCATCCACTCCATGCTTTCAGTCATCTCTTCTCATAGTGCTAAGATGACTAACAATGACTAATGGGAGACTGATACAAAAATATAACGTTTATCTGTCAGCTCTACATAAAAACAGAAAAAATCTAGCATATAAATAATCATTTTAACTGTCACACAAGAAATGGAGTAGGCAGAGGACATGGGAAGTGGGAGGGACTTAAAGGGGTATTAATGGACATGAGACAAGTGATTCTACAGGTTAGGTGGCAACTGTTTTCAAGAAAACACTGGATGCATCTACACGGACAGTATGAATGAAGTAAAAAGGTGTGGTTCTTATTCCTCCCTGGACCAATCATATCCACTCTCACAGCTGGTCCAATGGTGCGGGATGATGGATGCAGCCTTACCGATTCGATGGGCTTGTCCAAGGACGCCTGCTCCAGCTCCAACTGGCCCTCTTCATACTGGTCAAAGTGATTCCCACCCTGAGGGAGACACAAATAGAGTTTTATTTATATTTAAGAATTATGTCAGGGAGCAGTGCTGCCTGATTGAGAGTAGAGCTGAAAGTGGTCAACTCACAGAAAAACTACAATTTATTTATTTCCCGATTAAGAGGTCATAGACGCCTTATGTGATAATAAACAGAACATCTTTGGATTTCTGGACTACTGACTGAAAAAAACAAGCAGTTTGAAGACATCTGGGACAGTGTAATAACTGTTCTTCACAATTTTCTGACAGAGATCAAATTAATAATCTGCGAACTTGGAAACTAACAGGAAGTTGTATGTATAGTAAAGATAATCCTTAGTTGCTTCCCTAATTGACAGTAATAACAGGAAGAGATTCTAACTAAGAATTCAGCCACAGCCACAAAAATCATTTTAAAACAGGACAACCATTGCCTTTATTTTCATGTCTGTGTTAGCAAAACAGTGAGTCTTCACCGTGCAGGGAGGTGTACCTACTGCCTGTCATTTGCACTGAATAACAGTCAATCACACTAAATGAATAGCAGGACAAAATGAGTTTATATTTTCTAGAGAACAAAATACATTAATCAAGACAGAGGTCAGTCTCTCAAGTGATTCTGGATTCATTGAGCTTTTGTTGACCAACATATCAAAAAGGTAGATGTGTTTTTTTCATGCCATATGTTGTCCTAAATTATCATCGCACATCCCTACATTTAATTCTAAATTTCAAGTGAAACATACAGTACATACAAAATATAATGAAATATATCAATAATATACCGTATAGTAAATATTATTGTAATATAAAAGAACCTTCAGTTTAGTATAACTTACATTTCACTTTCACTGCAAATGCTTTAGTTTATTCACAGCCATGACTAAAACTGGACTTCATAGGGTTGATTTCATTCTCTTTATTTCTTGGAAAATGTATTGCAGAAGTGATAGTGGAGAAACACTTGCTATATTTGCTGTGATATTTTCTGTGTGACTCTAAAGCATAGCTTTACATATACAAACTGAGCATGTATATTAAAGTCCATGCCCTGGGTTGGACAGAGAGTGAGTAATGGGCTTTCTACCCCAACCAAAGGAGTGAGTTTATAGAGCAGTCTGTGCTCTGAGACAGATGGCTTCCTCTCTTTAGCAGCAGAGGAGAGATGAAGGTCATGTTTGTGAGTCACTTTTCTCCTGACCTCCATACAAGCAGAAAACTGAAAGGTTCCAAAAATATTACAAGGTATTATATTATTTACTAGCCACTTGCAGCTACAAGTAATAGCATGTGTGGACAGCTATATCCAATTTAACCAGAGAAACCCCACACAACACATTGGTATTTTTTCTCCATTGTCATGTGTGCTTAAGGTATTGAACATGTACAGTACAACCTTCATTTTGCCTTTATATCATTGAAAGTTTCTTGTATTGGAATCTAATTGAAAATTTTCTTCAGCTTACAGCATTTTCTGATTATTCTGCAGAACTGTGAGGCAAACATTGCTGTAAAAAGACAATGCTAATGTAGCTGTACCCATGCAACGAGCTTTCACCACCCCATTCTCTAGGGAATCTGGTTTTGCAGAGATAAGCAATTGTTCAAATCAGCCCACCAAAATGAGGTGATTTGATGCTACACTGGCAGTCATTAATTCAAATGAAACAGGAACCTGCATCAGCATGAGTGAAGCCAGGGATTATGAGAAGGAGAGATGCTGGGGAAGTGAAAGGATTTATTTATGAACAAATCGATGGCTCCCTGCTCTTCCCCCTATTCTCTTCCTCTCCTGACGTTCTGCTCAGACCACTTAATGTGCTATCAGCACTGCCTCTACTCACCACACTGACTTCTTATTTTCACTGCCGTTCGCTTCCTCATCATCCTGACTCTATTACACAAACATCACAGCAATGTTTCATAGAATGATGTGAGCTCTGATGTGCATTACAAAAGTAAATAGCCAATTTTGCTACATCAGAGAAGTGGATGTTCCATACAACACTACATTAGGAAATGAAAGGGCTACTGTGGGCCGTCTTTGCAGGTGTTCATGAATTGCCTTGTACTTTTCTGTAACTCAAGACTACTTGCATGATAAAGCGCCAACAATAATGTAAATCAATACAGTGGACAACGCTGTTTGGCTGGTTGTGCTGTAGATACTAGGTAGACCATCTGTGGGTGTTTCCTGTGCTGTTTTGCTTGGCAGCAAGCTTTAATCCATGGACTCAGTGAGAAACTTTCTGAATACTGAGCATATGAATGCCTTCACAGTAGATCTCACACACAGAGCTCCACTGTGCTGAGCCGGAGCTCCCTCAACAGACTCATTCAGACCACACAGCAATTCACTTCTGACTGACAAAATAGCAGAAAACTGAGTTCCACAGCGGCCGCATAGGAAAAAACAAGCAATTTCTCCAATACACATGATTAAAGTTGTAATATGCTCCATTGCACGTCTTACAATTTGACTATTTTGCCACAACATTACCTCCAGCAAACAGTTGATTCCTTACAAAAACAAATGGCTACACATTGGAGCAAAGTTTGATACTACTCTCTACAATAACAAACAACCCAATATTTAGTACACCAGAAACTCTGTGTTCAAACTTTTTTTCTTGTTGGTTTTAGAGTGTGCATTGATGACAAGATAAAATGTAAATAACAGAGGCCCAAAGAGTTGAGTATGTATTTAATACTGATCTAAACTCTTTATCTAACCAAGCCTCAATATTGCTGTTGATGCAGCAATTCTCCTTTCCCTGCAGAAAACACTGGGGAAAAAAAAGCACACAAGGTCACAGAGACAAGACACAGACGCAATGTTTTTTAAAACTGGTATACATTTTGCTTAGCAAACATGCTTGCCATCTTCATATTTATATTAATATCTATGTTTATAAAGTACAACATCACAACTTTTCCAACTGGCTGATGTGATGTTTGAAAAGATGCTTCAGAGAAACTATGCTTTGAAGCTGTTTAAAAATCACACACCAACACCACTAATGCAATCCCAAAACTCTTGACCTAGATGCGAGAGGTTGATTTTATTTGACAAACCCACTTGAAACTACTGCAGACACTGTGCTGTAATTACAAACGGGAGAACTCTGAAGCATGATTTTGTGTCACAAAACAACATCTTAAATTCAAATTACAATATTACCATTGATCAATAGATTACAATTACAAGCATGGATGATAAAACTGGTATTTCAGTTGTAACTATTAGTGAAATACCAGTAATAGCAGCGTTATTACCGTTATAAAAACGTTTAATAACAGTTGGTAGACTAACCAACAACTACTATGTCAGTAGCGGCAATTACACAATAGTAACTGGTTAGATGGCTTTTAAGTATTGATGGATGCAAAGTGTGACTGATGCTGGGCAAAGCACGGAGAGTATAATGTTACCAGAGGGATTTGAAAGGAAATACCTGTGATAAATATAAGCGTGTTTATGGTAAGAGAAAAAACACACCCACTAACCAACTAGAAACAAGTTAATTTTGTAGTTCAGTGAGTAATGTTGTGTTTGTCTTTTACTGGGTGCGGTCATAGATCACAGATAGGGAAGACAAACAGTCAGGAGCAGATTGTGAAATTCGGCAACTCAGCTCTAGCAGAAATGTATAGAAATAAACAACCTGAAGTGTCAAAGAAAATGTTATTAATGGGGAGTATAGGTAAATAATTAATAGAATTTATGAATGACCTCACGCTGAAGCAAAATACAAAGTCTCCTTATTGCCATCTTAGTGTGCGGCCTCATAAAAAGTACGTTTTATTATAGAAACAAACAATATCCGGGTGAAAGAAATCACCCTGTCACTGTCACAACAACAAAAACAACAACTAAAAGGTGCTACATGTACAAAAAGGAAGAAGACAATGTTTACAGTCTGGTGAGCGTTAGGAGAGAATCACAATATGATTGAGCAAGCCATGTATAAAATTTCTCCTAAACCAACCAAACTTGTATGTTGAGCGGCTTCGAGCTGTTGGAGTTAATTTCATGCATTTTAAGACAGCCAGCTGTTACTAGGTTAATAATGGACATGCTAGCTAGCCGCTATGCTGGCTTTTTGGTTGTCAAAATGATACAGCCATTTCTGGCTATTAGCGCTAATGCTGCCTAATGTGCGTACAAGCTAGCTATGTGCTAGCCAGCTATCCATCGTTAGCATATGTCGATAAATAACCAATACCCAAGGTCACTACACTAACGTGCTAGTTCCACTTCAATATATACTCTGCCATTGCACAGTTCGGAGGGTTAAAGTGGTTGGAAAAGGGCTTTTATTGAAGGTGATAACGCCTGACAGTAGTCAAATATAGCACGCAGCCAAACACAGAGACGTAAGGGAAGTTAAATTGAGAACAGCCGCAGTGCACTAGCCTCGTTCACTAGCGCTTAGCTAAGCTAGCTTGCAGTGCTAGCGACCGAAATGCACGATGCTGTTTGTACTGTGTGTTCGGTCTGCGGCGTTTAAATTCGCATTCGTGTATTCAAACACCTCGGCATGTTAGAATATGTGCAAATGTTCGGTCGTTTGACATGCATTACCTGGAAATCACGCTCTTCGTTGAACCTAGAAAATCTGTCGGCCATTTTCTGAACACAGCAGCAGCGTCTCGACTCGCTCCGTCTGTGTCCGACAGAAGCGCGCTGTGGCGAGGATGTGCGCTTCGCAAACGATTAGTCTGCGGTGAATTTACATTTCACTGCCCCTATCCATCAAGACATTACGCTGCCACACATGGGGCTTTTGTTGGGCCACACTAATATTGTTGTGTCTGTAGATAATCCTAATCTTCAGACATAATTTAGCAAATAGGTTAAACTAATGAATGTAGGCGAGGCTGGAATCATAGACTGTTTATAGAGCAGCGGAGAGGGAAACCAGACCCCCTTGGTTTTATTGATCTCAGGAATTGAAGATTTGAATGAAAATTTGCAGTAATAAAATAGAATATTAACCCAATAAAACTCTTCAAATGGCCTATTAAGCAGACTAATTTAAGGTATTTTAGTTTATTTTGTGCTCAAATGTTATTTTATACCCAAAGTATTTTTTTTTAAATAAAATTACATCAAAATATTTTTAAAATACAATTATAATACTGTATTGTATCTATAATAGGGGAAATGTACAAAAGCATTTTTTGATATATTGTAGCCCATTAAATGCATTTAACTTGTTTTTCTCAAGAGCTCAATCCTATAATAAATCTCTCATGTGTAGTCTGCACTATATTTGATGGGTACTTGAGAGATTATGCTTAGTGGATGGAAAATTGGGTAAACAGAATCATGGTAAGGGTTCAGTGGCCAACCATGGATGAAGGCATCACAGTCCACAGGGGATATTCAATTATAATAGGTACTTCTGGATGATAAATGTTAGGCTATTTTGCAATTAACAATTCTAAATGCTTTCTAAGAGTAGCCACACACACAATTTATTACTGTGGAGATCTTTGCTGGTTGAAGCAGTCATCAGTCAATCCTTCTCCCCTTGGCGAAATGAGTTCAGATGTTAACAGGACTCAAATTTTGCTTGCTGCTTGAACTGGTATACAGGGATTAAACCATTAGCTGTGATGTTGTGACTACAAAAGAACAAAAGAATGAATCTGTGACAGAAATAGATCAGTGATGCAGGCTTAGATTCACATCTGCACACAGGAAGCTATATATAGTAAGTTTCCTAATTTAGAACAAAACTAGCCATAAATTTTCCATACAAGACACAAAGGATAAATGTTACCTTTAAACGTACCCACCCAACAAATCATCACATATTGTTTCAGAGAAAAAAGCAAGAGGACCACCTGTGTTTTCTCCCAACACTGGAACATAATGCAGAATTTTATCCTGTGTTAAGATGATAGCTGTGAGTCCATCCAATCTGGAGACATAAAAACGTTTTCTTTAAAAAGATTGTTTCCTTTTATGTTATCGTCTTCACACAAATGTTCGGTAAATGGCAGAAAGAAATCCTCTCCCCAGGTTGCTTTATTTAAATCAAATATTCCCATGGTTCGCTTAGAAAATCCTTTGGCTTTTGTTTACTTAAGTGTCACAATGAGATGATATCCAGGGATTTCAGCTCAGTACTGAAAAGAGAAACCAGATCATCACTGTCCTCTTTGGCTCGTATCCACACGAGAAAAACTCTGACCTCCTAGCACTTTTGTAGATGAAGCCGCTTAAACCACTCCCATATTCACACATATGTCTGCATTACATCCAATATACAAATATATATTTTAATCATCATTTATACCACTGTTTCATTAGTGTTGATGGACTAGCCACTGAAAATAAACATTATTTACAGAGGTTAGTTAGGAGAAATTAAGAGGAATTTAGTCAAATCAACATATCTTTTCTAGTTTACTTAATGTAAACTTAGGTGTTTTGCTGAATAGTGGTTAATTGAGCAAATAAATGATAGATTTTTTTAGTTTCACACCACCTAAAATCTTAAGTTTAAAATATGAGTTCTCATAACTTGAGGCAATTTGACTTAAAATGATGAGGTGAATGAATGAACAGCTGAGAGTTTACTCAACTAATGGAATTAAGTTTATGAGACAGAAAACTAGTATAGACAGACCTCTGAGAATGCATTGCTAGAGACTTAAAACTTCCTTGCTTGTTGTAGTGCTAGAAACCAGACATGGTGGAAAGTTGCTGTGTGTCTTTAATAAGTTACATGTTAAATTACATTATGGTTGTTTCTTTTCAAGTTAATCTGAACTATTGTAACTGTGAAAAGGTTCACACTGAATTCACAGCGAGAATTACAGTTTATCTCAGTATGAGTAAGACCAGTCTAACACATTGTCTTTGTACTGACTCTTGCCAAAAATGGGTTCAATAGTTTCTACTGAAAGTTCTCAATGTTAAATAGAGAAATTCTTTAAACTTAGCAAGTATTAAAGGACATCAAATTTGTAACCAAAGTCTCTGTGACTAGTTCATTAAACAACATGTCTTAAGTTTATTAAACTTGTTTTCTCAAGTTTATTTAATTTAATTCAGTTAGTTTTACAATTTCACAACTTTGAACTAATTCATCAACCGAAGTGCAATTAACTGACATTTTTAAGGCAGCAAGGGAACTCAAGTTTCTAAGCTGAATGAATTTAAACTGATTTACAACATAAGCAAGGGCAGTTTAAAACCTATAAACAGACTATATTATGCCTTATAATCAAAACATAATAGTATGAATGAGAATAACCCATTACCTTTTATTGGCCAGCACCTGAAACTTTTGGTCCTATCCTCCTCCATAACCACAGGATGTGAATGTCAGTGCTATTAAGCTCAACAACTGATTGAGATGGTTGTAAAATTACTGAGCGTGAAAGGCACTAATACTCATTAGCCCAAGTAATTGAATTATGTAACAGTTAATTAACTTTGATTGCACATCAGGCAAGCTATAATGTCGCATGTAAACATAAACAGTCAATGGCTGAAGGACAAGTGCCTGCAGTCAGTGGTTTATGACTCCATCTAGTGGTGAATCTGTGTTAGTGCAGACAACCTAAATTACAATGTGACTATGGGCTGATAAAATACAATATTACAGTATATTTTGCTAATCTGAATATGTAGGACACACCAGCTTCCTTAAAAGCAAAGTCTATCTTCTTTTAAAGTACACACACAGATATATATTCTTAATATTAGTAGATTATGTGCACATATACAAGTATGTTTAAGGGAACAAATCATAACAGACAACTTTTTTTAATGTATAAAACTAAATGTAAAGTCTTGAAAAGGCGTCCATCTGCTTGGTGAAAAGCTGATTCTTTCTCCATGGGTCATTTTGATCAATACAAACTTGTCACTTATGCATAAGATTAACTTTATTTTCAAATTTTAAAGTTACTCTGACTTCATAACATAACTATTTGATAACACATGGAGAGATCATTTTCTTAGACAGTTACTATTTACTGTAACTTTAACTTGACTTGAACTATAACTTTGATACTTAAATTCCTGACATGAAACATTTAAATTCAAATTTCAAATAAACAATCAGTAGATTCTTAGGTTGCAATAATGGGGAATTCAAGCCAGTTAGCTAATGCTCCAGCAAGCCAATATAGCATAACGCTATTAGTTTAACATAAGAACAGCTGTTAGAATTTTAGAAAGATAATCATATATTTCTCTGGTTAGGTTTCACATTACTGGATTAGTTTATTGTGTGCATACTTTATCAAAAATCGAGAGTAGATTGTTGAAAATTGCTCCTCTCACTTTCACATATTCTAGCAAAAAATGTTTTCGTGCGTTCAAACTAATGTATAAACCTCCATATGCCTCTCAAGTAAGCAGTAAACTTTATTTTTGCATTTTGAATTTATGTATTCTTATAATAAAATACACTTGTCTTATTTTGCGCTGTCAAAATATTACATCAAAAATACTTAAAAACATTACTTTTTTGTCTTCTTCAGACAGTGTGTAAAAATAGCAAGATTTTCAACCAAGAAAAGGCCTGACATGAAAACTGACTTTATTTAGTGGTCAAAGGGGAATTATAGTGGGTGGGCGTCTTACCTCAAGGGAATATCTGACTGTGGTTTGCCCTGATCTTGGTAAAAATGAAATGCAATGAATCTCAAGAGCAAGACTGAATGCCAACTGGAGGTTATTTAGAAAAGAGTATAAACAACAACAACAACAACAAACTCAAATTTAAGAAATGGCTTTTTTTCTTTTTTTTTTTAAACTAAATTGTCAAGTTAGAAGTAAATGCATCCAAGAAGCATTGACGTTATTTCTACAAATTAAAAGCACAACTGTGACTTACAAAAACATGTAAGCATATTTTACGGAACACAAACAGCAATAAATATATGAAACTGCATATTTTTTATTAATAGTGACACTAACCCTAACCCCATAATACAAATAAATGCTGTTGCTATAAAATTAGGGAAATAAAATTTGAAATGTAACCGGAAGGCGTTTTTCTCGGCTCAGACAGATGTGAGTCGCCATCGGCCGACGCCTTCTGTCTGAAAGATCGGTAAGTGAAGACTCTACTGTATTTACTTTACCTTAACGTATTTTAAACAGGTAAACACTTCTCTGACTTAAGTCTCTTCTTTTGTTTTCGAGAACAAGATTATATTGTTTCAAATGTTTCACTTCTGAACGAATAACTACAACATTTGGGGCGAAGTTTTGTGCGAAATGGCGGAAGGAAGGTTTAGTTGAGAGCGAATACACCCAGAATATACCTAATGGGAGGTAACCTTAACTTAATGGACATTTTCCCAGTTTGTGACAAAATAACAAAGGCCAGAACTGTAAATAGTAGTATGTTTCAAGCTACTTACAGTAAGTTTGACTAACAACGTTTTTCAAAACCGGACACACGCCTAATGAAGCGGATCTCTGGTTTAAACTCTACTCCTGTCAGTGGCACCAAGTTGTTGGATATTTTTCTTTGCCAAATAGGCCTTATTGCAGGAATTATTGATATAATCTTTTAGGAAAAGGCGAAATGCATACGATAATCTGAAAATACATATATCAAAAGTATGCCCCAGGGTACAAAAAGTACATTTACAGCTATAAGACACACCTATTACACAAGAAAACAAGAAAGAAAATCTCTCCATGTCGTGTTTATGTTGTTAATCTTGCTCAATAATCAACTCTTATCTGGCCTGATTGATGTATTATACATTAGGCAATTATTAGCTCATATCTACTAGATTTAATTGTTTACATTAGTCATATCTGACAGGCTCTGTTTGTCAGGTCCAAGTTCTGCTCATTCTCCACACAGCACAAATACGTGCAGGACAATTCTTTGGACCAGAATCAAACTCCTGGTCTGCATTTACAGAGAATTAGGCCTGGCCCGGCTCCATTCCTGAGCGAAAAAACCCAATGTCCTGTCTGAGCAAATGTCCTATTCTCATTTCCTTTGCACAATGGCAAGAAAGTGCAGATAAGACTTTGAATAAAATGTGGTCACTGCATACAAAGTTAGTTTACATTGGACTGCAGCATAATTTAACATAGCATACAACATATGAATTACACCCTAGACTTCAAGTTCTACGTATTAGACTTCATTTTATCTAAGTGGTAATGTTTTGAATATGTACATATCTAAAGAAACATGAGGATTTCCTTCTCACTTATGGCAAATTTACGTGTTTCTTATCGTTTTGTGCAACAAAAGTGCAATAAATCTAACTTCCTGGTATTTATCAAAGTGATATTGAAAGGGATGAATATTTCAAGTTCAAACTTGCATAATACCCGTTATTGAGTAATCTTGAGGTAATTTTCTAGACTAACTGATTCATTTTCTTGTTTTTCGTGTCTCTGAAAATAGAGACTCATGTTGTCATGTTCAGATTCCTTCAGTTCAAAACTCAATAATGTTTCCAGTAACATAAAACAGATGAAAGCAACAACATGAGCAAACTGAAATATTAATGTCTCCTACGTATTCTGACGTGATTCAAAATGATCCGAGGAATTTTGACATTTCTTGTACCTACAGTTAATTAACAGAACATTATCAGCTGAATGCAAAAAGAGGAGTCTTAGTAGGACTTTGCACTTCGTAACTGAAACGACTCCAATTTCTAACTGTGAAAAAAGGGAAGTTGTTTAAGAGATGCAGAAAGGTTTGACTGAATCCTGTGATTTAAACGTGTGGATACAGATGGTTTCTGAAAAACTCTGAGTGTTGCATAGTCCAGGAGTGGGAAGCAGCCAGCATGTCCCTCAAGGATCACTTGGCTGTTTGTATTCTGTGGCCGACTCCAGGTTGAGTGCCTTTGTGCTGTTCTTACTAACCGCCTTGGAATTTCATTAATCCATGTGAATGAACAGCAGAAGGGAGCTCAGTATAGTCACTGACTGTGTGGAATTTAGCTCAAGAATTTTTTACAAAAAATCACAATGGGTTGTATCTTTTTATATGTAACAGTTAGGGTGAATATGTCTATTCTCTAAGTTACAAGTGTATTAGATCTGCCTTTACATTCTGACAGAATCCATTGCCTTACAGTAACTCCTATGCAAATCTTAGAAAAGTGTAGTGAGGTATTTAATGGTTGTTTTGACTGGATTGGGTTAAGACCACTAACAATTATTAGATTATTTGACTGACTCAAAGCTACAGCAGTCAGCAACAGTTTTAATAATCAGTTACCAAAGTTTGTTTTTCTTCTAAAAATGCTTCATCATTTTCCAGTTTCATGGTTGTGAAGATTTGCTGCTTCTCATTTTGACAGTGTTGTGTTTCTCAAAAGTATTTGTCTTGCATGTTTGATTTTAGATCTCATGTGTTAGTATACAATAATAGCGCTCTTTGGGCAAATAAGTAAATATTTCAGGTAGATAAGCAACAAAATAACCAAACACTGCTGAAAAGTAAAAAGAAATTTGTAGACAAGTAGTCCATTCAATGGTTAAGCAATTAGTATTTAAAAATTTGGGTTTGTGACATACACTGAAAAGATTTTTTATTTTGTGTTCAGACATTTTACAGATCAAATCAGCAAATTGCAAAAAATGCTAATCACAATTCCCCAGTGCCCAACATGACAACTTAAAAATGTCTTAAAGATATATAAAGATTTCCAAATCAGAAGAATATTATAAAATATTCATATTTTAAAAAGTTGAAATTGGTGAGGTTTTTTTTGCATTTTTTTCCCCTAAAAACTTCTAAAACTATTGACCTATTGCAGATTATTTTTTTACTGATTAATGGACTAATTACTCTGCCAAGGACACTGAGCCTCGGCGGAGTTATGTGACGATAGGCATTGGTTTGACTGTCTGTCTGTCTCTGTTAGCAACATAACTCAAAAACAGACTAATGGATTTGGATGAAATCTTCAGGGAAGGTCAGAAATGACACGAGGACCAGTTGATTAGATTTTGGCAGTGATGCCGCTTATAGTCTGGATCCATGAATTTGTTGAACATTTCTGTATCATTGCAAGACAGCGGCACGGTGTCACTGTAACTATGACTACAAGTGAACACGACGTCAGCTACCTGCTGACGATTGCATGATTGCGATCCTACTAAAAGTCCACCGCTGTGAACCGCAAACATCGGAAAAAATCGTGGACAAAAATCGGAAATCATATGACTGAGCAGCCTTGGCAGAGCATTGCACTGTCTGAGTGCTTTACTAGTTGTTTTAGTTCGAGACAAAATGATTGATTGTGAAAATAATAAGCAGATTAATCAATAATAGATATGACTGTTAGCTGCATCTGTAACTACTTATGTAATATACAAAGTTAGTGATGAATAGATTGGCAAAGACGCTTCAAAACCTATCTACCTATTTTATACCAGTTTGTCTAAGATACTGTTGTCATGACAAACAATATCCTTATCAGTAGAAGTGCAGAGAGCAACCTACATGTAGCTTTTTCATTTATGGCACGCAACAGGGCCAGTCAAGTGCTATTCTGACTTTCCTGTGTTCTGTAGTGGTTTTTATATGAGTAAGTTGTTTTGCTGCTTTATTGAAAATGTTCTTTTCTGAAAAGAAAAGCGTTTATGTCAGGTACACAGAGAAGATGCCTCACATGAGTGACAGCTCATATGGTTGCTCCAAATTCTCTTGTCGGCCAATATTTTCCACAAGAATGTACTCATAATGCCATGAAGAAAGACAAATCTTTGTTGATGTTTTAACAACAGGAAATATAGTGGAGAATGGCTGTGGGTGTGACATGACAGACTCTTTGGAATCAGAATTTTACAGGGCTGTGGAGATCAGTGGTTCAAATCCTGGTCAGGGCTCAGTTGTCCAGCGATGACCCTTAGTGCTGCCTGCCTGCCTACTACCTCATGTTGTATCTACTCTCAGATGTACGTCACCTTGGATGAAAAAGCTAAATGAAACTGTAAATTGATATTGGAGCACATGATGGATAGAAAGTCATCCTAATCATCTCAACGTGACACTTCCACATTAACAAGCTGTTTGTCGATACTCTGCTTTTATACTAGATGCTCTTCTGTACAGATGACATCCATTATTTCCTCCTTATATCTTGATATGCCACCAAGAGAGGGTTGTGTCACTTTCCACAGTTCACAGTCGATCGTGACAATCAAACATGTTATCCTTTAATCTACGGTAGTCCTTGGCCAGAGCGAGCAAACCAGCCCTGTTTGGAGGGAGCGGAGGGAGGGGGGAATATGGGGAAGTGTAGATGCATTTCCCATAAGTCAGCCGGCTCCTCCCCCCCTTGGCCGAGAGCCAGCACCGATCAGAGCAGAGCAGAGCGCCTCAGTGGCAAAGACTGTGTCGAGACGTTGCTGAAAATTAGAACATGAAGGACAAGGCATACAACCAAAGCACCTAGTTAGTGTAGATGACACGTTAGTCAGAGCGGATTCCCAGGAAAGAGACGGCAGTTCAGGCTGGCATCTATCGGTACGCTGACACGCTCCTCTGCTTCACACGTACACAGACTTGTTTTTATGATGGTGTGTTTGTTGCGGTAGAGCTTTCTCTATTTCCTTTCCACGTAAATTTATCGGGGTGTGGTGATGCAGAGGTTTAAGACGGAAGTGGCAGTTGAATTGCTCAGTTCTAGGTAATCTTGCAGCGCATGAAGTCGGCACCGAAGGTAATGTGATTACTAAAGAGCTTTAATTGAAATTCAACAAGAGTTTGATGACAGTTTTTCTGTAACATTACTTGTATTAGTAGAGTAAATGCAAAAATGACCATAAAGGTCTTGTGGCAGCAGTGCAATTGGTTTAGAGAAGATTTTAGGATTAATCTTTGTGTGAGAATCTGAGATCAAATGTACCTGATGCAACGTGCTGCAACTGTTGTCCCAGTTCTTAATTTGTGCCTTTCAAACTGCATGTAAGCAGCTCTCAGTTGAGAATGGTGTGTCTGAGCTGTGTGTTGGTTTTATAGTCATACATGTTGTGCCGGTCATAGCCTACGAGCGACAGGTAGGTAGTCATGCAAATCTTTATTGGAAATTCAACCCAGCCGTTACCTATTTTACTTCCTCTGACTGAAACAGAGCACTTGCACTGAACGACACAGTTGCAACTGTCAAAACAAGGCCAGGGTTGAGTTTCCTGTCTCATCTACCCACCACAAACTTTCAAAGTTTCAGTTCGGTTTGATAATCAAGTGATCATCGTGTTCCTGAACTTATAGGGCGTAGTCCAATATGTTAAACTTCAGACAAACTGTAAGGTAGACGACTGAAAGCCGTTCATTATTGCATTAAACTGTGTGTTTGTGCATATTTCGACAAGAGTAAACATGTCATTTTAAGCTAAATAAGGTTTATGAGCTTTTCTGTTTTGCTTGATTACAACTGGTGTTTCTGCAAAACACATTATGAACTTCTTTAGCCTGGTGGCATTAGCAAAAGGTCATTAACATACAAACAGAAAAATATTAAGAACTAAACAAAAGGAACAGATCATGAATGTCCTTTCTGAACTTTAGGAGGAACTGTTTCTTTCTAGCACAAACTACGCAACATTTGTAAAGGTCACTTACTTTCAATGACTGGCAGCAAACATGTGATTAACTGTACGATGTAGTAACTGTGTAAGTGAGGAAGCAAGTTCAACGAGATCAGTTTCTATCTAAACAATAATTAAAATGCTGTTTGTTAAGGTTACAAATGGAAATTCATTAGCAACTATTAAATAATAGTTTTAAGACAGTTTTATGATGCAAAATGCCCAACATTTCCTTGTTCCACCTACTGGAATATGAAGATTTGATGTTTTTTTTTGTTGTATATGATCGTAAATGAAATATTTTTGGGTTGCGTAAACATTTATCACTCTTTTCTGGCGTTTCATAGACAAAAGATTGATATGTAGATCAGTTGTACACATCTTCTCAATTTTTCTTTTGAGGTTTTCCCAAAAAATTTTGTCAGAAAAGCAATGCACCTGGACATCTGTAACCAATTACTGAAACTGATTTTTTTCTTATCTAGCATTAATGTGGTCATTTAAGTAAAAAACAGAACCTGAAAACACAATGCTACTGTTGAGAAAGACCTTGACTTATCAGCTACTTGTGATCTTCTCTCTTTTCAGACCCAGCAGAGGAAATGGCGGTGAGGCAGAGGATTTTCAACTCAACAGCACCTTTCTCCGGATCACACCAAGCCGAGCTGAAGGGGTCGTGCCCAACCTGCTCCACCGCAGAGCAGGAGACGGAGGAAGAGGAGGATGAGGCAAAGGACAGCAAAATGTCCTACGTAAAATGGGATACAATTAATAAACTCATCACACATGGAACCGCAGAACAAGTTGGAGAAATGCCGTTCAAGACCTCAACCATTATTGCTCAGGCAGAATGTAAATATGTCTTTTTGTTTTTTTTTCTCTAAGATGCAGCATATGAAATTACCGCTTGGACAGAATTTAACACGAACACTGTGGTCTCTTTAGGTGAATCCTCTCAAGAATTTAGTCCCTCTTGTTCTGAACGTTCCTTTGTTCCCATCCCTAACTGCTACACCAGCAGGTATGACATTTCCTTGACAACATTCCCTGCATTTTACATTTCATATTTACTCACTGAGGTTATACTGAATTTTCTAACCATGTCTTGAATTCATGTTGCTCTAGAGTATCCTCCGAGCACAACAACGTGGCGTGGCCGACAGCAGCTTCTGTCCAGGAGCCAAGCAGCTTATCGGCGCAGCTCACCCCTAGAAAGAAGACCAGGAGGCGGCAGAAGCGCAAAGGGACAAAGAAACTGGAGAAGAAGAAGGAGAGACAGAGACATCGGATGCCCTCTGGAGTCCCTGAACAGGAGAGTGGAAGTTCTCGAGTCCAGATCTTGGTGAGAACTCTGGTTATTCTTCGCATCTTATTGAGTTATGTATGTAATAAAGCATTTGGATTTGAAAAGCAGGTTGCTATTTAGTGTACTGTATTCTGAGAAGAGCTGAAAGTCTTTGTAGTTCTTCCCTTGTGAATCATCTTCAACAATAAATTGCCACATTCCTTGGCAGCTGGCGGACATTTCCGTCTAAACATTAGCCTTCCTCTGTTGTGGAAGTGAAATGCTGGCTGTTCAGCCGCTGAGGAAATTCACCTGACAATGTAAACACTGTGTCCTCTGATCAACTTATTTTTTCCTGTAGGAGGAGTCATCTCTTGGAGGGAGCAGCAACCTCAGTACCTCTTGCTGTAGTAGCATTGAAAGCTCAGAGGAGCAGGATCGAGGACCCTCTCTGTACCGTGGAAAGATCTACAGCACTGGCTCCAGCTGCTCTCCTCTCAACTGGCCTAAAGAGGTCTTGGGTTCTTTCTCCAATCTCCGGTCCTATGAGGACAGCAGCTCAGACTCCCTCAGCAGTGTGGGGGACTCGTCACTGGCCCTCGCAGGCCTCAGGGGCAGCGTCAGCCAGGGGGACCCGTGCTATGCAGGGCCCTTTTTCAAAGATGTGGAGATGGACGCAAGGGAGGAGGAAGATGAGCTCTCAGCAGCTGATTCTGTCACTAACGAGGGGCTAATCTTTTACAACGAAGTACGTCGTGCTTTGCTTCACTCTGCTTCCTTGGTTTAAAATGTGCTTCAACCAAACTAACTTGTTCCTCGTTCTTCCTGATAGAAAATCCAGCCTGTGGACTCTGAATACAAGGAAGGGAGTGAGTATGTCCTCTCACAGTTCATCAAAGAAGGCTCTTATGGCGAAGTACACATCGCTCAAGATGTCAACACAGGATTCAGATTCGCCGTTAAAAAGGTAACGCAGAGCATATTACCCTCTTAGCCTCAGGCCTCATTTACAAGTATCTTATGTATGATCTTTTGTTCCATTGTTTTTCTCACAGATTGCCCTGAAGAGGTTCAGCAGTGAGGAGGTGGGTGCGTGGAGTGCCCTCAGATCTCCTCGTGTGGTGAAGCTCTTTGGAGTGGTCAGAGAAGGGCTCAATGTAGTCCTCTTGATGGACCACAAA
Source organism: Amphiprion ocellaris (assembly GCF_022539595.1). NCBI lineage: Eukaryota > Metazoa > Chordata > Actinopteri > Pomacentridae > Amphiprion > Amphiprion ocellaris. Next base: position 18,658,502 of record NC_072784.1, read on the forward strand.
TCTGGTAAACAAGCTTCATTTGTTCCTCTTTACACACAGCACACATTGTTGGCACTAGCTGCCACTGTTGCTGCCGAGGCCCAACAAACACATGTGGCGAATTAAGTGCAAACACATGTACAGTAGGTGTCACATGACGACAAGAAAGTTCAAGAGTAGAGAAAATGCGGATGTGATTCTTGTCGAGACGTGGAAGTGGGTGGTTCTGGGATGCCTGAGATGACTGTTGAGGCTCCTTGAAGTGTTACGGTCCAAATTGCACCAAATATCTGCGATGGGAGATCCCTGCCTGATGAACACAATCTCTTACCTCACTCGTTTTTCCTTTGTCATCAAACTTTGGCTTCCTCACCGGCTGTAATAACAAGGAACAGTTGAGTCAGATGAGCTGTTTTGGTAAATATTAGCAAGACACAGTCCTTTGTCCTGCTCTGACCTTGCTCGTTGTTTCAGGCTCTCTAGGCCAGCTGATAGTGGAGCGTGGCCGGCTGCCAGAGGACCTCAGTCTTCACTACTACTCTCAAGTCTTAACAGCGCTAGTGTACTTGGTGAAGAAAAAAGTGGTGCATCTAGATATCAAAGGTATGTTATGCCAAGCCAAAACACAAATCTTAAAACTGATTGGATCTCCTGAAGGTGTAATTCTTTTGCCACAGAATTCCTGTCACTTGATATGCCTAAACTATAGCTAAAAACTGTTTTACGGAGAGATAAGTAATGATTAATTTGTTAGTTCAGTGCAGGTATCTGAACAGTCAGGCATTTAAAATGAGATTATTTCTGTTGGTCTGAGAAACAGGAAAGAAATGCAGAAAGCAAAGTTACTTACTTTTTCACAAGTTTTACTGAAACTAAATTATGTTCTTTGTTGTCTTTAACCTTTTAGTATACTTCTGTAAATGTCTTTTTTATAGTCCACAGCATCTAAAGTCTTAAATTTTAAGACTAAATATCAATATCAGATATTGGCAGTGGGCCATAAACACTTTCATGATGAATTTAAACAACAGTAACTCCAACGTAATAATAGTGAAACTTAATGTGAGTAAAATCACTTTTAATTCTTATTGTATGAAGTGGAAAATTAAGACTTACAGAGAGAGATATCTAGATTTGATCTTCAGACACCTGTGTTGTGAAATTGCAACAGAGAAGAAGACGGGCTGGGAATTTCCCACAGTGTGACTCACCGCCACTTTTTACAAACAGCGCATGTCCAGAATCAGGAGAGCAAGAAAGAAAAGGGAGAATGAAACTGTTGGGGGAGGGTAAGAGGAGCAGGAAGTAGTTAGCGAGAGAACAAGAGAAGGAAAAGTACACGGACAGAAAGAAGGCAGAAGATGAAAATAAAGTGGTATAAAGTATTTTTTTAAATAAAGGAAACAGAAAAACAGAATGGGAACTTAGTTGGAGGAAGAACAAAAAATACAAAAGCAGAAGGGCAAACGAAACGTGATTTTTGTGGTGCAGCTCAAGCGCCACCTGGTGTCTGTAATGTCTCAGAAAAAACAAGGCAGTAATGCCAGATGTCTTTATGTGCTTATTGTTAGAGTGCAGCAGCTGTCCCTCGGTGACTTCATATTTCACTTTTACTTGAATCCTTTTTCTGTTTTATTCCTATGCAGCTGCCCTGTTTCTAATTATGTCATCCACAAACTGCACATAAGTCATGGAAATCAACTATTCATACAGCAGATTACTGACTGGACTTGTTTCCCACAGCTGACAATGTGCTGCTGTCGGAGGACGGTAGAGAAACCTTCCTGTGTGACTTTGGACATGCAGAGAGACTCAACGCTCAAGGACAGAGCCTCAGTGGGTCCAAAGGTAAATGTGATGTAACTTAAGACATGCAGCTGAGAAGATGCGGAACTTAGCCTTTTATTGTGTCTCAATCAACTGTTTTCGCAATGTAATTCAATGCAGATATGAAGGGCACAGAGACCCACATGGCCCCTGAGATTGTAAAAGGGGAACCCCGTGGAGCCAAAGCAGATGTGTGGAGCAGCTGCTGTATGTTACTGCACATGCTCAACGGGTGTCAGCCATGGACAAGATACTACACCTGTAGACTTTACCTGAAGGTAAACACACTGACACTACACCCTGCCGCTTCATTCCTGATTTTGTCCTCGTGATATCTGATCTTGACTGAATGCATTTCCTCTGATGGTTACAGATTGCTAATGAGCCACCGCCTCTGAGAGAGGTCCCACCTGACTGCAGCCCTCTGACTGCTGAAGTGATAAAAGCAGGACTCCAGAAGGATCCAGTGAAGAGATCATCAGCATCTGAGCTCAAAGAAAAAACTGACAGAGCTCTGAGAGAAGGTGAAGTGAAGCTGCTCTGCATTTTTTAATCAAAGTGTTCATATCGAAGCTGGTGATACATCCAAAGGTGAAAGTTCAGTTATTATAGTATAGCAATTCTTTGACTAATCTGACTAATTTGACTTCTTTGTTCAAATCTAGCATCTTTTTAGGACAATATTAACTGCCAGTGAAGGTGTAGGTGATTTTTATCTGCTAAAAAATGTACCTGGTAGTATGTTTATTCAGCCCTGAGTAGTCAGGTGCTGGATGTGTCCTGAGAGGCAAAATGCAGGGCAAAAAATGCCTATGCAACACTTTCTGTTGCTCATTAGCTTACTGCATTGAAGTGAGGGTGACTCTGTGAGTGTATTTGAATTTTTGTCACCTCTAATCTGGATGTGATGATTGAAAATGAACCACAAATAAAGGAACACACTCCCTGCGATATATCATCACTAATGTAATGTGGTTTATGTGATTGCAGTTGGAGGACTCACCAGCCCAGTGAAGGGTCCCTACACAGAGCCCTTGTACATTTCCACCAAGCCTCCCGACTCCCTGCAACACATTAACAGCAGTGTTGACTTTGAGGATGAGGAACGTCAAGATTCTCTTGAGCAGGCGATCATTGCAGGGGGGAGGACGAAGAACCTGGATGACGATGAGGAGACGGAGGTGGTAGCGGCTGATTGTAACGAGTCAAAGCGAGGCTCACCTTTCGGTCCACAAATGCTGATTTCTGAGCCGAACTACAAGAGGGGCAACAATATGACAACTGTACCTGAACTTGAGCTCCGGAAACTGGAGCGAGGTGAGGTTTCTTTCAGTGCTCTGCTTATTTTCATGCGTCAGATCTGGTGCATGTTTGACATCCGCTCACTGAGTTCCCATTTGTTTTCAGATTTCTACCTGAGCAGTCTGTCCCAGCTTCATTCTGCCGAGACACAGGAGCAGCTGTTGTCTTGTATCAGCAGTGATCCTTATTCCACCTGGGAGCCATGGGACAAAAAGGTAACCCATAAATACACAGAAGAACATACTTTCAATATGCTTAGCTGTATATGGAGGGTGTATATTTAGAGTGAGATTAATAAGTGATAATTTAAGACTTGAGCTAAGGAGCAATCCCTTTGTCTCCTGGTACACCTCCATCCAAAATGTGGGAATTTAAGACAAAAATGCTTAGTCACTGTACTGTATATTCCATTTTTAAAGCCAGGCAACATCATAGTCTGTACTTGTTAACATCTACGCCATCTAATAGACATTCACTCACAGAGAAAAAGCCTTTTTTTGTCAGAGGTTCTTTAAAAAAAAAATCCAGTGTTAGTAAATGACACAGCTAATATCAATAGTGTAGCCATCAGACACAGACACATCTTCCTAAACTGAAAGTCACGTAAAGGGCTCAGTGGTGTCTATCAATATGGCTTAAGTATTAACAGACTAACTTTTTGGCTTGTGTTCCTCTTTTTATTTTCATTTCCTCCCAGGACTCTGGCCGCTGGTCCCTGAGCCCAGGAGACGACATCAGCTCCGGTGTTTTCTCCTGCAGCAGTCAGCCAGACGTGCAGGTCTTCAGTGTTGATCTGCTGGGTCACACACAAGTACCGCCACCTTGCTGTTTTGAAGGTAGGATGAAAAACGTCAACATCTTCTCTTATTTTCAACTGTTTAATATATAACCAAACATTTTCCTCACACCATCTTTGCTCTGTGACTGCCGCAGGGGTGGACGTCTGCATCACAGACTTCAGCAGGAACAGCATCCGGATCAGAGAGACGCGTCGGGTGAAGGTGGGCCACATCGCCACCGGGATCAGCGATCAGGTGAGAGCCGGCAGCAGCGCACACTCACATGTCAAGACTGGATTTCTTGTTTGGCAAAGTAAGAAACCTAAATGTGCGTCTCCTTTGCAGATCTCTGAGAGGGTGTTCACTCTGGAGACGCAGCAGGGCGAGCAGATCGCTCCCGATGAGGAGGTGCAGGAGTCCGGTCTGGAGCTCTGCTGTGTTCCTGCTCCGGACTTCAGCTCTGCCTGGAAGTGGAGGATCAGAGACGGAGTGCTGGAGACAAGATAGAGCCCTGCAGTGTTATGTTACATGTTGATCTTGTTGCCTTGTATTGGACAGTTTTAAACCTATGTTGTTTTTTTTCTTATTTGTGCCATTTTGCAGGGACCATGCTAGAAAAAACTGCAATTTTTAATAGCTGTCATCATATTGGCAGACAGTTACTGTGTTGCTTCAAGTCTTGCGATGTTTACATGTTGCACTGTTGTTTACATTAAATAAATAAAAATAAGGAAATGTGCAGTGTTGCAACAGTTCTTTTAAACCTGTTTGTAATAACTTGCTGAGGAGTAGCGGCTACAGTCACCCACATTATATGAGGGTTAGCATTACTTTATCTGGGATTTACAAAATTTCTCAAAAACCTGATGTCAAGTGAAGCTTCATTGACATTTCAAATGTAAAAGTTATTATGACATTATTTAAGTCTTTTATAAGATCAAAACTATGCTATAAAAAGTATGTGGTCACATATTCATGTGGTTCATCTCATTTGTGAAGGATGGAGATATTTGTCCATTTGTTTGCGGAACATTTTATTTCAGAGCAGAAATTTATAACACCCAGAGAATTACTGCTTCTGCCATGGAAGATATCTTTTCATTACTGTTTTGTCTGTCGGCAGCAGTAGTAAAAACTATCAAGCTAATTTTCATTGGAACTGGCGAAGGAAGAATCCAATAAATTTTGTTGCAGGCCTAGTTTGGGTTGCAAAATCACATAACGTAGAAGAGTGGATTATTTAATTCAATTACCATCATCAGATCCAAATTCCCTACAATTAAAATGACATGTTGTGTGCTGCGGTGCCCCAACATTTACCATTCAACTTGGATTTTACACTGATCTCAAACCAAATATACAAGTTGAAAGTCCCTAATTAATATCCATCCAACCATCCATTATCTATACACCGCTTAATCCTCAGTGGGGTCATGGGGTGCTGGAGCCTATCCCAGCTGACTTAGGGTGAAGGCAGGTGACACCCTGGACAGGTTGCCAGGTTGACAGTCTATCACAGGGCTACACATGGAGGCAAACAGTCACACATTCACATGTACAGACAGTATAGAATCACCAATTAACCTGAGCATGTTCAATGTTTTTGGACTGTGGGAGGAAGCTGGGGCACCCAGTGAAAACCTACACATGCACAGGGAGAACATGCGAACTCCATGCAGAAAGATCCCAGGCCCAGGCTGGGACGCAAACCGAGGATCTTCTTGCTGCAAAGCGACGGTCATAACCACCAAGCCGCTGTGCAGCAACCTTATTAATATACACTACCATTCAAAAGTTTGGGGGTCACTTAGAAATGTCCTTATTTTTGAAAGAAACACATTTTTTGTCAATGAAGATAACATTAAATGAATCAGAAATGCAGTCTAGACATTGTTAATGTGATAAATGACTATTCTAAATGGAAACGGTTGATTTTTAATGGAATGTCTCCATAATGCCCATTTCTGGCAACCATCACTCCTGTGTTCTAATGCTACATTGTGTTAGCTAATGGTGTTGAAAGGCTGATTGATGATTAGAAAACCCTTGTGCAATTATGTTAGCACATGAATAAAAGTGTGAGTTTTCATGGAAAACATAAAATTGCCTGGGTGACTCCAAACTTTTGAACGGTAGTGTACATTGTGTAATTAATTGAGAACAAAATGACATGAGAACAGTCATTGAAAACTGAAATCGTGAACCCAGTGAGGGGTGCATTTAAAATCACACCAAACGTAAAAGTGAAAATTTGAATCACGGTCTGCTCCAACTTGCATGAATTTCATAATAACTCATAATGTGGCTCAGTAGTGTGTATGGCCTCCGCACGCCTGAATACACTCCTAGCAACGCCTGGACATGCTTCTGATGTTCTCTGGCAAATTCCAGTTGGCCTGCATGGTGCTGGGCTGTGAGCACAGGCCCTATGCCAGCCTCATGGAGTCTGTTTCTCACAGTTCGGTCAGAAAAATCCACGACTAACCCTCTGGTAGTCATTGTGTCAGGTTCTGGCAGTACTAATCGTAAAAAAGAAACAGATACTTTCCTGCTGCTGGGTTGTTGCCCGTATACAGCACCATCCAGCTCTACTAGTGTAAAGGCCTGTCTGCTAGTATCTCCTCCATGCTCTTCAGACTGTGCTGGGAGACACAGCAAATCTACATATGAATGTGCCATCTCGGAGGAGGTGCACTACCTAAATCGGCTTCAGGTACCGCCTCATGCTGCCAGCACTCACAAGTGTATTTGCAAAATGCAAAACAATCCAAAAATCAGTCAGGAAGGATAAGGAGTGAGAAATGGTCTGTGGCCACCACCAAAAAAAAACCACACAAATTTATTATCTAACGAGCTGAAGGCTGTAAAAACGACTGAGTTCAATTCATTGAGTGAGCAGCTTTTTAATAGCCAAGAACTTAACACTGAATTTATACTTTTTACCATGACATCAATGCACTTTCTGAGAATAATAGCAAAATATTGATATATGTGAGATAAACATGGGCTAGAGTCATGATAGTTTGTACTGATAAAACTTTAAATAGTATGTATAAATAATAAAATTAGGACTATATACTGAACATTTGAAACTAATGGAAATGAAATGACTTTAATATGATTGTTTTATTAATACTACTGTTAAGCATCAAATAAAATCATCGCTGCTTATGTAGGAAATGCAAATCCATAGCTGCAGTAAGAATTAAAAGATTTATTTTTCATTTTACAACATACAAGGTCACTGCAAAAAAAGATTTTCAGGGAGACTTGAAGCAAATTTCAGCTTTACAAATGTGATAGAAAAGGTGAAAACTCGAGAATATCAAAGTGATTTCATAGTAAAAAAAAAAAAAAAAACATCCCACCAAGGCACTGACAAACAAGAAAAATGTATAAAAAGTCTTCTGTCTGAATAACTCACGAGGAAATACAGTACTGAGTATGTGTAAAGTGAGGTATCTGTGAGCAATCCATAGCCTTCTGTTTCTGTAGCGCAGTTTCTTTCACTTTTCTTTGACAAGTATGCAGCTCCATTCAACATCACAAGACAAAAAAAACAGGTAGAATTTATCTTACTGGGAGCTATGTTATATTTTCAAGGTTGGCCAAAAGGCCACAAAACAGCATATGATTGAAAGTTACACAATTTATATTCAGTCTATTGCATTTTTGCTGGTATGACTTTGAAATCATGTGATAACCCATGGTACATGTAAACACAACTTTGTACATAAGTCCCTGGTGTGGCACTTTTATTATCCATTGAAATAAAGCTGAGCTGTTCATTTAGAGGAAGAGGGAGAAGAAATTTGTCAGGGTTGTTTGAACTCAGTACTTGCAGCAGGCATTCTAAGTTCTCCTTATCAGTTTCACTGTCTTGTTCGCTGAAATTGTTTGCAAAAATATCTATTTACTTTAATGGGACATGACCACCACTAAACACACTCTTTGGCTGCAGATCGCTGCAGATATACACCAGTGAACACTCACAAATACATTTGAGTATGAATTTGCTGGTATACAGACACTATAGTGAAATGAATGGAGAGGATGGGAAGATCAGAAAAGTAAGCTGAATGAAAAAAAACAGAACTACAACTAAAATAACACAGAGAGGAACTTCTTAATTTAATCAAAACATGTCTGTATATATATCTTTATGAGCAGAAAACAGAATGCAGTGACTTCTTTTTATTCTGTACCAAGTATAAAATAAATTACTTAAAATGCATTCCTTGCTCAAGTCTGACAACCTCTTCACTCTCCCATTATGTGCACATAATCAAGCACAGCTCACTTCCTTGTGGCATAGGGATCATGGGTATGACAGCGCTTCCAGTCCAACTCCCAATCCTTAAATATGAATGGGAGGCAGAAACACAAGTCCATCCTGTTTAACTTGTTCACTTCTGATATTTTCTTTATGTTTTTGTTCCCGTCCCCATTTCCCTCAGTCATAGTTCTTTCCATCCTTCTTCCGTCAGCTCTTCACACACCCCTCACATCTTGCGAATGACAAGAACAGTGGTGAGAACGCCTGCCAAGAAAACTCCCACTGTCTGCCATGTGGGAGTGCCGAAGTGGGAACGAATACCCTCCTAAAAATCATGGGTAGACAAGAATATTAATGAGCATCTTACCATCAGTCATGAGCACAAATTCTGCTACTAATCAATGATGTGAACTCCTTACCCAGCCACCTTGCTCCCTGATCCAGTTGATCACATGTTCCCGGAGGTAGTCCATGGTCCAATGAATAATGGTTCTGATGATATCAGGAACTTGGGTTACAAGAGCCTGAGAAGGTGTTAAGAGAAAAATTTTGAATCTAATTGCATGACAGTAATTCCATAATGCAGGTATGTCTTGCTGTTTTGTTTCATAATGAAATGAGGTATAACACAACTGCTTTACATACCTTAATGACGAGTCGACAGGCAAAGTAGAACAGCGCAACCACCCTGCCCCAGTTAAATTTTCCATCTGAAAAGATCTCAACAGCAACTTTCAGAAACACGTCTTTTGTAGGACTGAGTGAGGAATCATTTATCATCCTGGGGAAAAAAAAACATTCAGTGATTAGAGAGAGGGTAATTATGTAGTTATCACTGTTAAACAAATGATTTGCAATCATTCAGTACATGAATATGGTTTAACATTGACAGTTATCCTACCTCTGGAGTTCCACATTTCCATCCAGCTCATCTCCAATCTGCTGCAGGCACTGACCGAGCTTCTTATGGCTTGGGTCAACCAGCTCTCCTCCACCCAGCTGTGCTCTTGTCACTACAGTTTTACTGTCTCCATGCCGCTGAACCCGCTCAAAAATGAAGCTACACAGGTAGACACACATACAATAACCACCTTACTATTTCAAAGATGAAAAAACAATGACAAACACGAGTGTGTAGTATGTACTTACTCCTTTAACAAAGCAGCTCCTACTTCCACGAGCTGTTCTTTGCCATTTCCTGAAAAACAAAGGTCAATCATCAAAATGCTGATACAACTATTTTACAACCACAATTTTTTACCTCACATGAGACGCAAATTAAAGAAACAACTGTGTTCCATCTGAATCTATGACATGTTACAGTAAGATTTAGACTATCCACACTTAAATTAAGCAATAAAAAAGCTTTAAATTGCTGCTTGTGATGTGACCGTGATTTTGATTTACTTTTAAAAATCATTGTATCTTTACAGCCGAGCAGCTTTACAGTGTAAAGCACATAAAAACGTAATGTCGAAGCTGTCAGCTAAATGAATTAGCCTAAATTGATTTGACGAAGTTAAACACTCTTTCAACTGGCCGACGGACTTGAGCATTTTACGTGAAAGCTTGCATTCTTCCTATATCTTTTGGTAACATTTTGCTAACTCACTGTGGTGTGGGGGTATGTCGGTAGCTAACCAAGCTATCTATAAAAACGCACAGTTGTGCTAGCAAACATAAAGCTAACGTTTAGCGCTCTTGCTAAGCTAACATCTGTACGGCTAATGTTAATGCTAGCAAGTAACCGAGCTACAACTACAAACCAAGACTTTAAGGTTCAAGCGTCATATTATCTGTTATTACCACACGGTTTGCGACACTGTCACAATCAATTTAATTTCATAATATCGCTGATGCTAGCTCGTACCTTGGTCGCCTCCTCCCGGGTGTGATGCCATCTTGTTTTCTGTTTAGATCGCTCAGACTTCCGTACAATCATGTGGCAACATTTAATTTTTGTGTCTGGTGACATCAACCGATGGCGGCGGCGAATAGATCAGATCTGAAAATCCTAATGGCGCCTGATGGGACTGATGTGATATAGCAAAGCTAGTTCAGGGGATTCACCATGTTTTATAGATCTACTCACCTCGCCACGCTGTGGACGGCGCTTTGTGAGAGATTTGCCTGCAAATAAACACCGGGCTTTAAACTGGTGTCACGGTTGCAGTTAACTGGATGTATTAGAAAAAAACATTTTGTAAAGCAATAAAAAAAAGAAACATATACATATATGTGTTGATTTTTTTGAGCCTCGCCTTTATTTAAACGTCATTTCCCGTGCCTCGTCGTCTTCGGTCCGCCGCGCGCATGCTCAGGCCTCTTTACGACTCGGCAGGCAAAGATGGCGGATGCACAAGTACGTTCAGCGAAACGGCGTGGTGAATTTAAATCGATATAAATACGTTTAAATAAACTTCCTAACCACCTTACGTAAAGTATATACTAATGCGGTTTCCTTATGCGTCGTGCTAAACCATTTCAAGCCACATTCACACATGTTTCTGTAGCATTTGTTGTTGCCGATTTTACACCCTCGTGTAACGTTGTACTAGCCGGAATGCTACCTCGGTTAGCTTAGCCTGCTTCTAGTCAACCGTCGACTGTATTAACGATGTGTTTCTTCACATGTAACTCCAATAATTGCTTTTCTCATTTTAGCTTTTCAAGCACAATTTATTCGATCAATTGTGTTTTCATCAAAATGTGTCTGGAATCTTTTGTAAGAGGAAGTCGGTATTGAGCTAGCTAGCGAGGAAGGGCAGCGGCCAGTACCCGAAATGTGCACAGTGAGTCTTAAGACGTTTGTATTACACATCCTTACCATGCCATGTCTTTTCCTTTCTCCAGACCGAGAGGGCTTATCAGAAACAGCCCACCATCTTCCAGAACAAAAAGCGTGTCCTGGTCGCTGATGGTGGCAAGGAAGCCAAGGAAAAGCTCCCCCGCTACCACAAGAGTGTCGGGCTTGGCTTCAAAACCCCAAGAGAGGTAACTAATCTACTTAAAGATTCTTCAATCTATTGAAAATAAATAAAAGATACTGAAGCAATTGCTTATAAGCTGCAAATGATGTCTTTCTCACGATGGTCTTCCAAGCCTGCAGGGTTCTGACGACAGTGCCTTTTGGCAACACTGATGCAGTCAAAACGAATATGACTTGATGTCAAAGTTAGGATTATGTATTGAGTGATAACATTAACAAACTTTGTATTTGTTTTCTGCAGGCTATTGACGGCACTTACATTGACAAGAAATGCCCCTTCACTGGAAATGTCTCCATCCGTGGACGTATCCTCTCTGGTCAGTAAAATACTTCACAGACTCCACACATTTCCTGGCAATATATTCTCATTTTAGCTTTTTTTCCCTCTGCTGTGCATTTAAAAAATGCTGTTAAACTATCTAAGTCAGAAGAGGCTACCTTGCCCACAACCTATATATTGACTTGTCTTTTTTTTTGTCACTGTCCTGCAAATGATGTTTTTTCTCACGATGGTCTTCCAAGTCCTCTGGGCTCTGACGACAATGCCTAATGGCAATACTGATGTGGTTGAGTGACAGAAGTTGAAGGAGCAGCTTGCTGAATCCTCTGGGTTGAGTTCCTTCTGTAATGTCCACAGCAAGCTGTTCAACACAGACTGTAATTCTTTGTCTGCCTTTATAGGTGTGGTGACCAAAATGAAGATGCAGAGGACCATCGTTATCAGACGCGACTACCTGCATTACATCCGCAAGTACAACCGTTTTGAGAAGAGACACAAGAACCTCTCTGTCCATCTGTCTCCTTGCTTCAGGTATTACCTCTCACATACAGATTTTTTTTTTAGGATTCATCCACTAATAGCTAGCATGTATGTGTTGAATTTCACACCTAGTTTCCTAGGAATGTGTATGTGAAACATCTGGAAAATAGATTTTCCTCTATATTCAGTGTATGACTGAACAGTGTGATTATTGAAGCTAAAGGTGTACAAACAGCAACATAGGTATGCTACCGTTCATAGAAATGAGAATTGTCAGTAAATTAGTATCATTCAGTTGTCTATGTCGGTTCATTTGATGATGTTCTGTCAATAAGTGTCTTATATTGCTGCAAATGATGCTTTTTCTCACGATGGTCTTCCAAGCTCAGGAAGCTCTGACGATACTGCCTTTGGCAAACACTGATGCAGCTTAGCTTTATATCTCCTGCTCAACCATAGAAACATTTTGTCAGCTTGGTTTTGGACAGAGATGCACCAGCCTCTTAACATTTCTATTGCCTGCGTTTCTCTGCAGAGACGTCACAGTTGGAGACATTGTGACTGTTGGTGAGTGCCGACCCCTCAGCAAGACTGTGAGGTTTAATGTCCTCAAAGTGACAAAAGCTGCTGGAGCCAAGAAGCAGTTCCAAAAGTTTTAAGTGTGTGACTATGAACAGGAAGGCTGCTGTTGGCTGACTTGTCATTGTCAAATAAAGAAAACCTTGTTTAAATTGCCTTTTCTGCTGTTTTTCTCAGTCTGCTATCCCAATCTTTGGTTGTAGAGCTACATATTCCCTTATTTGTTTTGCTTTACTTTCGGCATGTTTTTACTGAATTCCTAGAATGATTAAATAAATGAGGTACAGCTACAGTGCTTGACATCAGTTGTTCTGTGACACAGTGTTATAGGACTCATCTATGAAATGGATCATTGTCTTCCTCAGGAAACCTTTCTAAATCTAAAATGAGAAGAACTTGTCAGAAGGACAAACCTCTGTCCTCCCAGTAATTGCCAGATTTTATGGTGCTGCACTTTCACACACACCCCCATCCTAACAAAAAAAAGATATATCCTACTCAACAGCGTTCAATTCAGTCAGTTCAATCTTTTATTGTCATTGTCAAAACGAAATTTTGTTCAGAGCATTCACACACTACATAGCAATACACAAAAATCAATCCCTCATCAAATCACTTTGTGTGTGGGTATTTTCTCACATTGAAATTTGAGGCTCTTTGATCAACATTAGCTCAAGAGCAAGTTCAGTTCAGAGGCTGTCTACCAATATTTTTGTTTTTGTGGTACAACTTGTGATATCTGCTGTGCCAGGTATGGACGGTTGAATGAAAATAACTTGCTTTTTATTTACGTGACCAAGTATTTAATATTAAAAGTTTTCTGTATATTTTGTGTCATGGCATGCAACTACACACAATTTTCTAGGAAATCTCTCAAGCTGACTCCTGCATTATTAATTTTTTTGTTAGTGTGTTCAGAGATTGGATTTTTCATGAGGCTTAAATTTTCGTGTTTCAACAGACCCACAATCAGAAATTGTTTGATCTACTTGTTCAAATGTAGCAGATTCTAAAACAGATATGAGAAATAACTAAAAATTTCAAACCTTTATTTTTAATAGATGTTGTTGAAACATTGCCTTAGATTTCAATGAGCAGAAAAATAGTACTGAAAGTGGGTTGATGTGCAATTAAAAAAATCTCAAACAGTAAAAACTCACCAAAGTGCATTAGTGGAGTGTTAGTCCACCTCCAGGACAGCTACAATGCATCTTGTCATTGATTCAGTGAAAGTCTCTGGAACTCTGTTGGAGGGATGAAACACCATTCTTCCAAAAGATGTTCCTTGATTAGGTGTTTTGATGATAGTTGAGTCATAATCTTCTAATAATCTTTTATAATTGGTTTGAGCACTGCGAAAATTAACATATGATTGCAATCATTTTAATCCAGGCAGTGACCCTTGGTCCCGGGCATTGCCATCATAGAAGAGACCACTCCCATCAGGATAGAAATGTTTTTCTTAAAGCACCTGTAAATTGATTTGCAGTGACTTTGATTTCTAAGAAAACAAGCGGACCCAAACCCATCTATCCATTATCTATACACCGCTTGATCCGCATTATGGTTGCGGGGGGGCTGGAGTCTATCATAGCTGATTTAAATCGACACCAGTCTATCGCAGTGGACCCAAAACATGCAAGCAAAATGAGGGTATATGCAGGGGTATAATACTTCAGCTTGGATAAATACTAAAATAATTAGTAATTGTTAACATATTGATAGTATTATACCTTGATATTTGGCATTTTTAAGCCATCAGCTTGTGTTTATAGCAGCACCTCCCGGTGGTTCAGTAATGTGTCCAGCAGAGGGCAACAAATAGCTGTTTTATGTTCTCATCCACACTAGAATCCAACACGTGAAACCCTGGAGGAGCCACCAGTTTATGTAGCTTCACTAATTTATGTGGTGAGGAGACTGGCATTGCAGAGTTGTTGTTTGTGTACTAGTAACTAATTAATCCAGACTGCATTCAGACTGAATGTGTTGCATATGTGACAGAAATTTGGGAGTTAAGAAGGAAGAATAGGATTTAAAAAAACTCAGTAAAATAAAACAAGCTCAGTTCTAAAGAAGCCTACAGTGTCGAGTTTTACAGTGTTATTGCACCTATGAGTAACCAGGAAACCTAGCTGAGTTTACTTATTTTAAACAGTCCTCTTCACTTTACCAATGTTAAAACCATCTAAATGTCCTTTATCCTTAATTATAGTTTGCTAAAGCCTCTGATGCAAATTATCTGTATTGTGCATAAGAAACTTTATCCTCTCAAGATGCTGTTGCCATGATACAACCTTCTTCAGTTGTGCTTTTCCAGCCATGATGATGCTCAATAGCATCCAAGATCTGGATAAACATATGCAAATACATATGCTCAACAAGTATGTCTCTCAGACCGTCTGCATCAGCTGATTCATTTGCATGTGTCCTTCTTTCTGCTTGACAAGATGACAGATTTTCTGTATGGGAATCAGCCGGCCCCCCTCCACCATCCACCGTCTGGCCACTGAGTGCCACGGCAGAAGCGTCACTATTAACATAATGATGCAGTGGATGTTTGTTTCCCAATGTTCTAGTGAATGTGGACCATATGGTGAAGGAGAAAGTGGTTAATGTGAGCTCAGCCGTGCAAGTAATCCCCCCGTTATTTAACGATCAGCACAGTGAGCGGCTTTTCCTCTGAAGGTTTGCTATGAAAAAAACCAAACATGTCCCTCAAATTACAGTTTATACTTTTGTTGTTGTTGTCAGAACGTAGCTCTCCAGCAAGTGTTTGTCTCAACAGCAGTGTCCCAGCTTCAAACCGCAAATTGTCCTCTCTTGTACCGGGGCTTTCCCAGCTCCTTCTCCCCACATTGCAGACACTACAGGAGGGTGGGAGGGCCTCAGGATGTTCTCTGAATAACAGGCCCTCTCACAAGCAGACACCCCAGGGAGCATGACAGCCCAGCAGGCCACCCAGCCCACATGAGAGCACGCATCCTCCCATCGAGTGTTTGTTTGAGGGCAGAGGTCTGGTCGCTCCAAAAGTCCAGGCCAGCCATAATAAACCCAAGCTGACTGTCAAACTGTGATGGATATGTGTTTGGTAGTGTGGCCACTGTTTATCAGCTGATCTGTGAGTGAGTTTCAGTCAGTCACAAACTCCAGATAAAGCTTGTGATTCACAGGATGGAGACAGATGTTTTTTTGTTTCCATGCTGAGTTGACTGCCAGATTTGAAACCATATATGTTCTGTTATGTTTGTGTACACTCGCATCACGCAATTCTCTAGGTGGTTACAGTCTTGGAGTCAGGCAGTTTTTTATAGGGGTTGTCAGGCCAAGACAAGTACTCACATTGAGGCAGAAAAAAGTCTTCTTAATATTTCCTGTCAATTTCTGTAGACTTAAAAAGTCTTTTTTTTTGGTCACATGCTTATCATTTGCTTATGCGGGTAAGACTACCATGTAGAAGTACATGAGGACTCATGTTTTTTCTATGACCCTTATTTGATTAAAAATGTGGAATTGTTTCTAAAGTTAGGCTTTTTAAAATCTACTTCAGACTCATTACCAAAATTATTTCTTACTTTTCTATTCTAGCCTTGTTTTAATTAAGAAATTTTTATTTTTACTAATGTATTGTACCTATATCTTACTGATGTTCTTTTCGACACTGCATTTATTCTCATGTTTTGTATTTTCTTCTGAGAAATATCTGGCGCAAGATTTTATTTTAGGATTAATAGGGTTCTGTTTTATCTTACGTTATATTAAATAAGGCAACACATGGAAGACGGCTTTCGCTAAAGTGTCGTTGTTTGCTTCAGGACACCCATCTAGCTGAGACGTCATTATCGAGCCTTTTGTTTTGCAGTTTCTTACTTTTGGATATAGGTTCTGGGTCAGTCTTGCATTGTTCTGCAGTTTGTATGACTTGTTTCCAAGCTGTTCTAAGTAGGTTTCATCCAGACATCATTTTATCTCTAAAAGTCTGAACAAGAGTTTCAGCTAACTCCACAGTTGAATCATACACATTTTAACTAATAAAAGCACATCAAAAATGATTATTATTTTTATTTATATTTGACAAAACAGACATATCCAACGCTTTTCAGTGACAATGATGCATCTATATGAGAACAACTGCCACAGAGAAATGGTTCCGTGTCTATGGTGGTCAGATTTTTAGTCTGTGATGCCCCAGGCCACCCTGGGTCACCCACTGGCTCCACCTTTGGGTGTTAATGTTAATCTCAGTGATGGAGAAGCCAGTCTTGTTCAATTTCATGCTTCTGCTAAACAGCTCTCAATTTTCCATTTGGAGGCATCACCAAAAGGTGAAGATGAACTCTGCAGACTGAGATTTAGTGCATCATCTGTCAGTACAAACTGGCAGCTCAGTCGGACCCTCCATGTATATGAAACAAATCTATTCTTTAAAGAGAAATGACAGTAAACAAACAAACAAACAAACAAACAAAACAAACACCTACATTCTGTTCTTCTAGCTCACATATTGTTATGTAGGGGAACACTTTTCAGTTTAAATATCAGTAAAAAGACTTCCATTTACATGCAGGTACGACTGTAATCCACAGCATGAGACCATGAACTGACTTCAAACAATGCCGTCCATGTCTGTCTTGTGCCTGTGGCAGCAGACACACAGTCAGCTGAGCTGTCTCACATTCCTCAGGTTTGCCAGCATGTTTACTCAGTGTCATAGCGCATACTTGCAGTCGTACTTACTTGTGTATCTAATGGCAGCGATGTTAGCTCAGAGGGTCAACCCAATGAGGGTAATAGCCGCTATGAAAACAGAGGCCTTCTGGTGGCCCAGTAGGAGGTAGGGGGGCTGTATGTTGGACCCTCGCTTTGGGTTGTTGTCAGCAGCTTCCAAACTGTTTTCCAGCAGAAACAGCCGCAGTGGATCAGACCTGATGGACTGAACAGATGGAGGCCCTGTTCTATGTAGTGTAGAGGAGCCTGGGCTGTAGCAGATAAAGCCCTTCATCCTGTGGTCTGATCTATAAGCAGAATAACAGACGGTGCAGGATACAGAGTTGTGCTTGTGCACAAAAGTGTATGTTTGGGCTCAAACTGTTGAAATGCATCTATTTATTTGTATTTTTCTTACATGAACCACAGGTCTGCAATACTGCAAATAGACTGCTATGTATTTAGAGAGAACACTCAGTTCAAATAAATGGCTATTAAGTATAGTTTACTGTATTTTTCCACAAAATAATATCTATGACCATAGCTCTTTTTTTTTCCAGAAAAGCCATTATTTTCTTAAAAACCTCCCACACTGATTAAATATCTGCATTGTCACCAATGTGTAGCACTTTCTGTAAGTTAAAAGCTGATTTACGACAATTCTTTAGTTTCCACAGAGGAGGGTAAATGTCGGACATGACTGCATGACCTATAAATTTGAGTCTACTGAACCTCACGAGGGGTAAATGTATACTACTTTTACCCCGCTGCTTTTCAGCTCTTGTTATTTCCCTGCAATATAATATGCAACCATTAAACCCATCACTATCCTGCAGCTCACTGCTGGTGTGCACCACAGGAACAATGTGGGCTCTACTATGGGTCAGCACAGGGTCACCCCTCCACATCTGGACATGTCATCAGCCCTCCAGATTTTGCACAAAGACAGACGGTGTTCTTGAATCGAGGACAGAATTGCGTCCAACAGCATCCTATTGAAAAAACAACAACAACATAGTGATGTGGCATTGAGCGACACACAAGTGGCTGCAAACTGTACTTAGACGTATTAAACATGGGTCAGCACCTACACTTGGGAGTCAGTTAATGTCAGTGAAAGTAGATATGGTGACTAATGAGCATGGCTAGATCTATGACTTTGAGGCTGGAGGTTGTGGTCACAGTTGTTAGTGTCTGATATCTACAACAGCACCGTGAGCTTCTTAACTGATTTTAAGTGATTTAACAGATGTGGCTGCTGCCCTTCTCATGCAAACTTATCAGGGCTGCTTCTATCTCTTCAAATACGCCTGTCAGTGCTTTGTAAATACTGCACCGCTCATTCTTATTTACCCGTGAGTGGAAATTATCCAAAGGGTAAAATTTTTATTCTTGCATGGCTCCACATCAAAGAGCATCTGTGACAAAACTTTGATTCATTGTCCCTCACCTGGTCCGCCTGGTAAGCTGAGAGCCATGCAAGCACATCCTAGATTTACACCACTGCTCCTAATTCAATATTCTCATGTTTGGCCGCGTTCATGCCTGTCCGTCAGACAGACAGCGTGTCTGGCATGTGTGAGTGCAGCGGGCATCTCCAATTTTACAGCCGTGTTGTCAGATCAAAGTGGGGGCTGGCGCTGTAGTGTGCAGCAGCAGCTCCCTGGTCATGTGTGAACCATCCAGTCCGGCTGTCATCGGAGGATCCCCGGGGTGTGCTCCTGCTGAGTGATGGCCTCCCATTGGAGCCCCCAAAATGCTGCAAACCATGAAAACAGGCAGAATCTGGACTGCATGTTTGACTGTTTTCAATTGCTGCCAGGTGACTTCATTCTGCAGACGGACATGCTTTGGCATCTGCAGCAGATATATAGCAGATCTTCTTAATGAATGCAAGAATAATTACACAAATACCACGAGTTTCTCACCTTTGTTTTCATGCATTCTTTCACTTGGTGTTGTGAGACTGTAACAAAAGAACTGCAAAGTGTAACACTTCTCTCTATAAAAAGGTAACAGGAGAAACTCAAAGCAGCGCCCCACAGCAACAGTTTGTGCTGCTATTGAGCGGCTCTTCTGCAGCAAGAGGAATTCACCCCGGCAGATGGTGGGGCCGAGGCCCCCGGGGCCCCCAGGCAATGCTACACCCTGGGACCCGGACACCTAATCGTGCCCCGTTGAGCCTCTCACCTGCTGCTCCGCTGCTCACAATGTTATCTCATCTCCCCGACCTATTGTGGCTCCCATCGGCGATAATGACAGTTAAGAGACCCACGCAGCGCCGGAGCAGGAGCTCACTCTTCCCCGGAGAGACACAGGATCATGGGAAACCTCGGAGTAATCGATCTCTCCATCTTGCCTCCTCTGGTGGATCCCATTTCTTATCTCTTGCTGCCGTTTAAAGCACAGATTGCTTACAACTGCTCAGAGAGTTGGATGTGTTGTTGCTGTTGTTGATAACGTAGCTTTTCCTCCTTTATACTGCAGCGAATGCAAAGAGGAAGATAATTTAAGAGCGGAGTACTTTTATGAAGTAGCAACTGTAGTTAAGAGGGCCATGTAGTTTAAATCGTTGGTGATGTTTAATTTGCTTTCTGATGTTCCCTTGTTTTGTCACTCTAAAGCATAATTTCACAATAGAAAAAAAATCACCACATATCTCCACATGAGTTTATAAGCTGTCCATAGGCCATAAATATGCTGAACTGGGTAACCACAGTTAGTTGCATTTTGCAAAACCAATTCATGCAACCAACTTAACCAAACCACAGTGTTGTGGAGATACTTGTTGTTGTTATTGACAGTGTTATTTTTAAAAAAAAATTTTTTTGGCCGCCACTGTTTTAATTTTCACTTAGTCACTGTTCATGAGAAAACACCATCCGACTCATGTGTGACCTCGGTTCCCACCGTCTCAGTCAGAAATTGTCACAGTGGCCCAGTTTTTACAGTGTTCAGCTTAATTAGACTATCATTGCTTCTTTTTGAATGTGTACATCTTCTTTAGTATAACAGATCTCACTGTGGATGGGAAAGTGACCTACTGGGTCAAAAACAACAAAAAGGATGCTTGTAATAGAAGTGCAATGTTTTACTTGTTGTCAAGAGATGATCCACTTCCTTCTTCCTAATAATTCTGTGTTCACTATATGTTCAGATAACCAGTTGAGGAGTAAGATTCACACTGATCTGACTGCTTGTTAACAAGGGATATACCCAGTTTAGGACAGTAACTAAATACATTTACTCAAGTACTGTGTAAGTGCAGCTTTGTGCTACTTATGAGCATTATACTTTCTCTTACACTCACTTTATTTGACAGCTTAAGTTACTTCTTTCAAGATGAATATTTTACACAGTGATTAATGCAAGAAACTTTAAAGACACATCGTTGAAGATTAAATCAGTGATTTCCAACCTTTTTGGCTTCCGATTTCTTGCAGAAAGCGGTATGTAGTTGAGCTCACATTTCAGATTCCTTTGAGTTACCAGCTCCACTATTTTTTGGCCCTTCAATATTCAGGCTTCCCAGTGTTCAAATGATCCATTACAATACCAAAACATTTGTGAAAAAATCAAAAAATTGAAAACAGAACTTTGTTTTTTTTCTTCGTTCCTCTTACATTAATCGTCTTATTTTTAAAACTATATATGAAGTGGCTCAAACTAACTTCATCTGCAGCAGCTACAACCAATGTTCCCTCTAATTTTTCCTGAGTCTGAGCAAACACACAAACTCCCTGAACGTCCCTTGGACCACTGTGAGCAACATCAGACGTGTGCACTGTGGTCACACCAGCATCACATCCATTCAAGTTACATGGTTCATTAAAAGAATCAAATTACAGCATTTACATTTCTGTTAAAACACTTTGTCAACAGGAGCCAGTTGAAGGCTGCAGTGATTTTAGTGACACTACAATGTATAAGAGTGAAGTTATTGAATATTTGTCTCTCTTTACTGTTGCAGCGGTTTTGCAAATTGCAGACGGACCCTGTTCACTCCATAGACACCAATGTTATTCCTGTAGCTTGGAAGACAGCTACTTTTGATAAAACTGGGCTTGTAGCACATTGTCTGCCTTGCAACAATGGGAAAGAGGCACCGTTTATGTTTTGACAACCTATATCTAATGAGTTATTGATGCTGGAAGTCCGAATCTGTGAATATCTTTCCAACTTTACTGAACCTGGGGCCACTACCACCTAAGGAGTGATATATTTAATTTTGAAAAAAGCATTTAGCCATACTTAAAGCTTTAAGTGCTTTATTAACATGGAACTAAAAGTTCTGTATTGTTTTATTATCACAGGTTCTGTCTGAAAAGAGGTGGCATCATTTTAAACAGTGAAATCAAACTAACAAAATGTAATGACCAACCAGTGAGTAATACTGGATTCTGCAAAAACATAAACAACTTTTTAAAAAAATCTAAATCTTATCTTAACACAGTTAATGTATTAACTTATTTTTGTGTGTATGCATGTATTTATTGATTTATTTAGTACTGTTAACAAATCAGAGTTCTGATTGAATTTTTCTTAAGATAGGCAAAGGCCATTTATTGATTACATATAGGCTGTTAAATGTTTATTAAAAACTAAAAAGCATTTTTAAAAAAACCACTGAGGCATTTATTGAGTCACTAAAATAGTGTAGAGTACAGACCACATCAGCATGATTATAAGCATCCTCTGGTAAATGAACAACCAGATACTGATGTCTCTCACCATATGGACTTCAGGAGATGACTGGGGGATGATAAACTGTGACCTACTGGTTGGGTTCTCTCTGTTCTCATGTTTCTTACATGTTTGTCCCCTGACAGCCGGGTCCTAATGTTTTTTGAGCAACACACCATACTATGACGTTTTTACAATGATGGTTCTACTATGAAGCCAGTTTGACATGTTCAGGTGTTCTTTGTGTGAAAACTCAGAGATTTCAGGTATCAGAAGGTGGTTTTCAACTTTCTTTGTTAACTTTCTGCTTCAACTTTAAATTGAATTTCCTTCACTAACCCAGCCCTCTGGACTTCCAGTAAGCTGTGTTCCTATTGGCTGTCCAGGTGGCTGTGTTCCTATTGGCTGTCCAGGTGGCTGCTTGGTGTTATCAGGAACACCTGAGCAGCTCAGTGTCTTCCTGCTTTATTTAGCTGCAGACAAACATTTCCTCTGCTTCCTTCACCAGTGAACTGGGTTTGACTCTGTTGCTTCAGTTTGTTCTTTAGGTGTTGGCTTGCAGCTTCCAGCAGTAAAATCGTCTTTAATGTATTTCTTGGTGTGTTTTAGGGCTTTGTACTGGATCGTTATCTTGGTAAATGTGGTTCTTTAGCCACAGTCAGCACATGGTGCTAATGTGTGCAGTGATTAGTGGATTTGCTCCAGCTGAGTTGTGGCTGTAGTGAGTCTTCAGAGGTTTTTGGTCAGACACATCCTGTATTCTTGTTTGTGAACCAGTGTTGGTTGTCTAGAAGGTAAGATTTCCTGTCCTGATTCTCTGTTCTCAGAGGTTCTCTGGTAGGCTGCAGGAGACTTTAGCATTTGGGTTGTGCTAGTTTGGTTTTTGTACGGTTTCATTTGGACGACTATCTTGAGGCCCCTCCATGTGGTTTAGTGAGGTTTTCTGTAACAGTTCTACAAAGCAACCTGCAGCAGAAGAGACTTTGAGAGTTTTTAGGAAGTTCTGGAGACCAGACTTTAGAGCAGCAAAAACATTTGTCAGCAGTTTGAGCAGGAGAAGGTGAGCTTCAGAGTAGAAATGAGACAGAAACCTTCTTGACCCGTGTGGTGAGGTCCTGTACCAAGAGTTTGAGCAGGTTGTGAAGAATCTGTAGTTCTTTGGTCTGAAAGCACAAGAAGAGTCGACTCACTAAAGGAGAAAACAGGAGATACTGTTGGTTCTTCTGTTGCTCTGCAGTTTCCAGTTTCCTTAGACTGAATATCAAGTTTATATATTAAATGATTTCCCATGTGAGCCCAAGAAGACTTCAATAAACTCCCTCCATCCCCTGGACACAACATATTTTATTACCATACTAAATCTTTTTTTTTTTTTTTTTTAATGTTTTTGAGTTTCAATCATAGTTTTAGCATAGTTTTTTCTCTTTGCTTGTTCAGTTTTGTCATCTGTGTAAAAGGTGCTAAACAAATAAAGTTGAATTGATAAACTGAATAAATGACTAACTCATGATTGTGACAACAGAAGTATTTTCATTGTGATTTAAGGGTTTGTTTCATTTTTAAGGTTGGGGTTAAAATCTTGACAGAAAAAGAAGATTAAAGAAATAAACTACATAACAAAAAGCAATTAAATCAAAGGAAAAAAATTAATACAATAAAACTTTTAAAAAGTTTTATTATTAAAATGATTTAAGAAATTTAAGATGTAATTTTGTAATTAAACATTTAATTTTTTAATTAAATGTTTTGCATTTTTAAAAATGTTTAATATTCTTGTTTAATTATATTTTTTTAAATGTTTACTTATGGAAAATATTTTATCTGTAATTTTTAATATTTGTATTTTAAAAATTTTGTTTAATTTCATAATGACATATATTGTATCTTGTTGAATTATCTAATTCAATGTTTTGTCTGTTTAATAGAGTTAAACATTAAATACAATTAAATTATATATACATATACCACCTTTTAATGTTTAGTTTTCTTTTTAAATGCTTCATTGTATTTTCTGTTTAATTCCTATTTGAAGTTTTATTGTCTGTAAGATGTAATTTTCTAATTAAACATTTAATTTTGTAATTAAATGTTTTGTCTTTTTAAAGGTTTAATAATCTAATTAAATGTCTTGCCTTTTTAAAGGTGTAATGATCCAATTAAATGTTTTGCATTTTTTAAAACGTTTAATGTTCTTCTTGTTGAATTGTATCTTTTAAATGTTTGATCCTGGAAAATATTTTCTCTGTACTTTTGAATATTTGTATTTTAAAAATTTTGTATAATTTCATAATGACATGTATTGTATCTTGTCGAATTATCTCATTCAATATTTTTGTCTGTTTAATAAAGTGAAACATTAAATTACATTAAATTCTATTAAACAGACAAAATATTGAATGAGATAATTCGACAAGATACAATACATGTCATTATGAAATTATACAAAATTTTTAAAATACAAATATTCAAAAGTACAGAGAAAATATTTTCCAGGATCAAACATTTAAAAGATACAATTCAACAAGAAGAACATTAAACGTTTTAAAAAATGCAAAACATTTAATTGGATCATTAAACCTTTAAAAAGACAAAACATGGGTACACGTATAGCTCAACGGGTTAAGCGGGTGCTCCATGTACAGGTGCTGGTCCCCAACACAGCGGTGCGGGTTCGATTCCCGCTCCTGACCTTTTGCTGCATGTCTTCCCCCTGACTCTTCTCTCCTGTTTCCTGTCTGTCTCTCACTATGCCTGTCCAATAAAAAGCTGAAAAAGGCCACAAAAAAAAGGCAAAACATTTAATTAAAAAATTTAATGTTTAATTAGAAAATTAAATCTTAAAGACAATAAAACTTCAAATAGGAATTACACAGAAAATACAATGAAGCATTTAAAAAGAAAATTAAACATTAAAAGGTGGTAAAACATTTCAAAAGAAAAACCTTAAAGATTTAATCGAAACATTAGATATTGGGAAAGAAAAAGAAACTCAAACAAGCCGATAAAACATTTGAAAAAACAATTAACCATTAAAAAGACAAAACATTTTGAAATCAAATCAGACATTAGAAAAGAATAAAAGGTGAGAAAAGAGCAAAACTAAACATTTAAGAAGAATCAAACTAAAGACGAAACATTTGAAAAGACACCAGTTAGACTTTAGAAGATCAAATTAAACAGAGGAGACAATAAAACGATCAAAAAGAGCAAAAACAGATCAAGGTCTTAAAGCGTTTTCTAGTCTGAAATGAAAACATCAAGTTGTTTCTTCAAACATTTCCTCTTTCTATGTTCTTGGTTTGATTGTGGACAGATTTACTAAGAACTCATTTCAGAAAACTGCTTTCCAGATAAAGTCTACTAGTAGTTGAAGGCATTTATCAAACTAATGTTACCTTCTGATCTCCACAAACTTTACTGTTCAGTGAAGAGAATCAAAGTTTGTTGAGGATTTCTAAAAAACCCACAGGTGAAGGTCTGAGAAGAACTCAGATGGATGGTCTAAATGTGAAATCAAGACTCATGGTCACTTCACTACTAATAATATATTAAATAATATATGTCTATGGGAGCAAACTTGCTTTAATTCTGAAGCTGCATTTTCTTGCAAATTCTTTTAATACATGACTCACATTTCTGTTTTGGTACTTTTACTTAAGGATCTGAATGCTTGTCCCACCACTGCATACACTAAGAAAACAATGGCTTCCTTTTGCACATAAAGATGTCAACAATTTTCACGACCAAACCAATGATTTGTTAGTTTGTTTCTACACATTTTCTAACTTCCCTGCCCTTTCTGCATCCCTGAGCCCACTGGTTCATCCAGAAGAAATTATGTCCACATCTCTTCAACACATACATATCACAGCCATGACATAACCCTTAAACATGGACTGTATTTCAAGTCCTGCTTTACTTCTGTGCTGCAAACACAAAGGGAAGGAAGAAAGGGCGTTTCTCAATGATCTGTTTCATTATCATTTTCTATACAAACAGAGAAAAAAAGAGTATCTTCTTGCTTCAGTAAATTACAGCTGAAGAGAGAACAAAAGAGATCAAATGGAAGGAGCATGCCCAGCCACTGTCTGACTGACTTGAACTGTGTTCTCTTTGTGTCCATACAATGAATAACTAACCAAGAGAAGGGTAATGAAGTATTTTTAGGTCTCAGACAATACAAAGAGAAACAGAGAGTACGGTTTTTCTCATGGGATCTCCTACAGATTCGACCTCGTTAAGCATTAAAGGTCGCTTTAACGTCAGTTTTTCCACTTCAGTGTGCTTTAAGGAGGATATGGGCCCTTGTGTACCGAAACATTCTCATATGTAGTTTAACATCATGGCAGAGTTTCAGTTTCTGCAGACCAACTTTGTGATTCATAGCTCAGGAAATCTGGAGGATATTTTGCATCTTTTCAGTTTGGCAGAAGACATGCTTTAAAAAAATGTGTACATATGTTAAAAATCTTTCCATAATCATGAGATTATTAGGGTTTTTCTTTTTAGGGAAGGTTCAAAGTAGGATTAAGTAAATTCAGAAATACAAATGCTATCTTAATGTCTGATGAATTGTGCAACTTCTTGTGACAGCAAAAAGTGGAACTGGCTTAGTGACAGACCTCACAGATATATGGTTGAATTTTCTTCTTGATAATAAAAAACACTTTATAAAATCAAAAATCAGTAATGCGATGTCAAAGGAAAATGTCCCCCGAATTGAATTTTTGAAAGTTGCTGATGTAGGCTGATTTTTTTGGAACTATTTCTTGAGAATACTACTATAAAGTTCTCAAGGAGTCACAGCTCTCCCGTAGAAGTTTGAATGCAAGAACTTGGGAAAACGCATCTAAATGGTGTCTTTGTGTAAAAAATGAAAATTACCATTTCCATTCATTACCATACAGAGAACATGACCTCCATGTCCTCAGTGGTAGCCGCGACTCTGGCTGACATACTTCTTCTGCGGGCCAAACAAATTTTGCAACAGGACCCCCTCCCTGAGAAACAGAGGCGGTGTTAGGGGGGTCTCACTACTAGAGAAGCTGAGGGGACACCGCTGATAACCCTCTGCCATTGTGTGCCTGGCTGCCAGAACATCTCTGTTTCACTGCAGTGTGTAAAGCACGACGGAGATAACAGCAAATCCCAAACATTCCCCAAAAGAAAAAACAAATCCGACATTTTTCTCCCACTAAAACAAACAGCAGATCTACTTATCTTAAGATAGATTGCATCTGTAAGACCACCACAATTCAAAGAGAGGAAACTCTGATGTTTTGTAACGCTGCGCCTCTGGGGACCAAATGACATTTAGTACCTTATATGAAAATATACTTTGGTAAAAGAGAGAACAGACTGATGTGTGTGTGTGTTTACAGAGTTAATAGAGC
The DNA here is from genome assembly GCF_022539595.1 of Amphiprion ocellaris. Classification (NCBI taxonomy): domain Eukaryota; kingdom Metazoa; phylum Chordata; class Actinopteri; family Pomacentridae; genus Amphiprion; species Amphiprion ocellaris. The sequence continues at coordinate 18,685,776 of NC_072784.1, forward strand.
CTAAATGTCACATTAGCTGCTTGAGATGGTCTGAAAGCCTTTTGTGTAGTTTTTAATGTTCCATGCAGACTCATTTTGAAACATGAAACTTGAAAAAGGGATCTTGATAGCTACACATATAATACTGCTTTATATGTATAGCCTGAGTAAAACTGCACACATCCTAATCAGTTTATGATCTTGTAGATATGAAAATAAAGAAACAGCACTACTCCTGTTTTGCAGTGTAGGTTAGTTCTAGTGACACTGGCTGGATAGTTACCCCCAGTTATTTTCTATTGTAGGATCTCAAGTGATGCAGGTTTGACCAGCAAAGCACAAACTGTATTCATAAAAAAGGTGGAAAAGGCCCGTAAAGAAAAAGAAACATGGTTTGATGTCGGAAGTTGTAGTGTTGACTTGTGGTAAAAGAATTTCTGTATAGGAAAAAAATTTTTTTGTACTTTCCTCAGTCCGTCTTCTCTACATTTCTGGCTTCAAGAATTACAGATAAGAACAATAGTAAAGTCGTCCTTGTGTTTAGCTCTCCTAAAATTAGCTGTACAGAACCGCAAACATTTACTCTGACATAGTAGCACGCAGGATAAACTTTCACACAATAGGGAAATACTTAACAGTAAATGTGCCAATCAGGAAGAGGCATTTTTTTTTATGTAACCTCACAAATTAGTGTAGAAACAAATGCTCTTTGGCTTTGGAAATAACACTGAGTGAGGTTATCATTGGAGGTAGCGTGCAAACTAGCCGATTAAACACATTATTTCCTCTCTGCAGTTCCCTCTAATGTGTAATGTGTAGTTACTGAAAAGTGAAACAAGGTGCTCATCAAAGCAATGCAGCTACAAATACATGAGAAAACAAACTTAAAGGTGCAGCTGTTGTTTTGCAATTCATAAAAGTACATTCCAACAGCACAACTGTTATTTTATAATAACCAACAAGTGGTGCACTCTTGGACAAGAAGTGTGGGAACAAGTGAAGTTCAAAAAGAGATTTGTCTGCCAATTAAACAAAGCGCTAAATGTGTAAAATCAAGCAGACATATGATCAAAACAGCTGCTGCAGAAAGGAGTAAATCCCTTTTTTTAGACTTGTGTTTTTGGTTTTGCAAAGGCTGAAAAAAGACATGCTCCTCCAATCGTGCAAAATATTAAAGTAGTTTAGCTTGGCCAGCACACTAAATGGTCTGTGTAACATCATTCCTCATCTTGAAGAATGAAGATCTGCAGTCTGTTAAATTCTGAGTTTTAACATTCACTACATGACACACTCCAAAAATCAACTTTAACGGTAATAAAAATCTTTCCTGTGCAATACATATATGATTAAACACATATAGGCTACTTATCTCAGCCCTGACAGTCTTAATAAAGGATGATTGTGTTTCAGATCCTGTTGTGCTTGTGTGCTTAAAACATAAAGGGAAGGAAATGCCAAGTTTCACAATGATCTGTTTCGTTACCAGTTTCTATATGAACACAAACAAGAGCATGGAAAGAGTTCACAATCAAGTAACCCTGAGAAACTCCAAGCTGTCATGTTTTCTTTTGACTGTATATATAATGCTAATGATGCATGCAAATGTTTTACAATACACACTGGATTTGGATCTCAACAACAGTTAAGCTGACCAACTGCCCAGACTTAGAGAATCAGCGTAACGTTGCAATAATGACCAAAATGGTGGTATGTGGCAACAATGAAACAGCAAAAACAGAATCCATTTGTTTGCTTTTCACTTGTGTGGAAAAAAGTGACTCGTTTAATGACATGCTGAAAAAAAGAAAAAGAAATCAAAGCCGGCTCTGCATCCTCAAGAGGTGGCCCCAACATAAACAGTGATCTGTTGAGCAGCAGAATAAACTTCCTCTGCTTGCACTGCTGCACATACTTCCTGAGGGGATTGAACGATGCGTCGGACTGAACCCCATTCTCCATTAAAGGCTGGAAGCTTTTGACTCGGCAGGCCAATGAGGCAACCAGGCAAATTTAAGCCACATGCTGATCCTGCTCATCTCCTGTGTCTTTATGTAAGTGGATGTCAAAACTAAAACAGTGTGTGAACATGTGAAAAGCCTCTTGAAACGAGCGGTGAGGGCGTTTGCATAACAAAATATCAACTATTTGAGAGCTGTGAATTTCAGTACAGAAATGAATGAATCCCAGTGGATGAATCATAAAGATTGTTCATCAATAATATGACATAAATTAGACTGATGTGAAATTTTACATACGTTGTTCCCTGGTGATGGATTGTAAAGACGTCATCCATTTTAAAAAGAACCATCAAGTCTGAATTTCTTCTTGTGCCGTTATATTTCCATCAGTCTTAACATTTTGTCAACATCACTCCATACAAAGCAAGATTATTGCAATTAAAATTATAAAGTAAACAACAAACTTCAACATTTGATGAGGACTGTCATTAAGACATTATAGAACCGCCATCGCTGCACAAGCTGAGTCAAATGCAAGACTTGATATCTTTTAGTGTGCAATCAAAACTAAAATGAACCCATTGGATCTTCATTTTCTGAGATGCTGGCAATGCATAAAGACTCTTGTGTTTGCTCTTGCAGCTGTGTCAAGGATCGGGACAGAGACTCTAGCGCAGGAAGACAAAGATACAGACAGATTGTAACAGATTTATTGAAAATAACGATATTTACAACAGATTCTACGAAGGGAAACGGGGAACTGACGTAACAGGAAGTACACAAGCTAACTGTTCCCAAGGGATACAACTACAGGATGGAGGGCACCCTGCACCAACCAGAAGTATTACGGAAACCGTGGCAGGACAAAAAAAAAAGCTGATAATATTTTTATGATGGAGACTAACCAGGACATGGTAAGACCAAGCTAGGAAAGCTTACGGCTGGACAGAGCTACACTGTAACAAATTGCTGTAAAAACACAGCATATTTTGCACAGCAATATACCGTTCTTTGTAAATACAGCTGAATACTGTAAATTCACGTATTTTTCAAGAACAAAATATTAACAGCAAGCTACCGTACAATCTTACAGCAGATTACAGTATTTTTCTGGTTTGGGTTGATTTGAGTGTGACTGTTGCTGCAGTCCGACCGTAACTCGTCTAAGCAAATCTTCCTGCACATCACCGCATTCAGCAAACAGTCAACACAAAGAAGTGATGAAATAGGTTTAAAATATTATGTATCAGTGATTTTACTCATTACTGAGGGAAGAACTGGGAGAAAAGGAAGAACTGAAGACGACGATTTTCGGCCGGGCTCAGACCTGCAGGGACCACCTGGAGCTGATCCATCCTGCTCTGGTTCACTGAACAAGGTAACTGTGATTATTAAAAAGTCAGCCTTACTTTTTATTTCTGTCAGTCTATTTTATGTTTTATTCTTTGACAGTAACGTAAACATAGCCAGTTACTGCCTGGTGTTAGCCACGAGTCGCTAGCATGAATGCTAACGTTTCCCACACTGTTAGCTAGCAGCTAGCAGCTAGCATGCTCCCCTTTAGCTGCAGAGTGGACACAACTTTGGGTCTTTCTTTTAAACCAGACCAGGAAAATGAATTTCTAAGCAACCAGATCCAACTAGGTTCGGTTAGCTATCTCTGTCTTTCATGTAATTTTTGATCAACTATACAATGTGATGCTCCACTGATCTGTTATCAGATCTCCACATGGACTTGTCTGCATTTGACCATTTGGGTAATTTCAAGTTTTAAAAAGGTTTGTAGGATGTGTCATGTTGCTTTTCTCTCCACTTAGGAAAGGTAAATTTGCTTGTTATGCAAACGGCTGCAAAAATTAGATTTAAATGTGTATTGAACTAAACAGCTGTTCTAAGTGGAAGCCTCTGTTTTGCTTAATAATTTGAGTTTCCTGTTTTTTGTTGTTGTTGTTTATTAGTTTTTTTTATTAATGTGACAGAGTTCCATATTATGTTCAAGGGATCTTTGCCTACACACCTAATATATTCTTTCTTTGTCATTTCATTGTAGGTGCTTTCTTGGTATCAACCCTGAGAGGGGAACAAAGGCCAGCCAGGAGAAGGTGATGTCCAAGAGGTCAGGAAGCTGCTCCAGAAAAAGGCATCTACTGTAAATCCCCATGTAGCCACCTTTATAAAAAGACTGATGGACTCTGAGTGGGACTTCATGTAAACCCACAGCACCTCTCCACACAGGACCTCACTTTGACAAAGGAAAAGCCCAGTCTGCAACCAGATGTTCATGTTGTCATTTTAAGGTAACAAGTCTCAGTATTGTGTTGGATTCAGTATAAAATACTTCAGTTCCAGGTTTGTTCCTTGACTAGGTGTTTATTGAACATGATCAAGAGTTATGAAAGACTGATTCTGAAGGCAGGGTACCTGAAATGTGATATGCAATTTTTAAACAGATTGTTGACAACCTGTTAAACATCATTAGTTGTTTTTATAGATTTTATTTTACAAGACTTGAATTACTTGACATTTGTTAGCTGCTGAATGTGTTCAATCAAACTCAGTGTACCTGAACTAGAACATGCACAATGGGAACCTGTTCAGCATGAGGAAATGATTGTATGTTACTGAAATTGAATGGGTTAGATAGGTCAGTTTTTGAACTATGTTTGATACAGAATTGGCTTTAATAAAAGCTTAATGTTGAAAAGTCATCTCTTGTCTGAGCCATTTCTATGCTATGCTATTTTCTGGAGCTTTCATTTTGAAAGCCCCAGGAAATAGCTCTCTAAACAGCATAATACCGTAATATTTTTTACAGTAATAAACTGTTGTTTTAGAATATGGTAGGATTACTGTAAAATAACAGTGCGCTGCTGGCAACTTTTGCTGCCAGCTCTTAACTGTAAATTTACAGGGAAATTTCTTAGAGTGTACCAACTCACACAATACTGTACGCCAATACGGCGAAGCTACACCGAGCAAATTAGCGGATGCTCAACAGCATACACAAGCACCATATTCTACGGAGAACCTGAGAGAGAGCGGAGCTAACTTAGCTGACAACTAAGTGGGGAAAGATGGTGAGGGAATGGGGACGAATGAGGTGTGTGGCGTGGCAGGAATGACGTCTTGGCAGGTGCAGGAGCCAGGTGGAGGACACAGAAAGTGAATCCAGACTGGACCAGGTTGGATCTGGTCAGGTAGGGCTGAAGTTTCAGATGGAGAAAGCAGGAAGGGTCACAGAACTGAGGTAAAGGACAACACAGGTTAGCACAGGGTCAACCCAAAGCAGACATGAACAGAGCAAAGGCATGGGTTGTTATTCGATAGTCCAGCATCGTGTACTGGTCTGAGCCAGGTGAGCTCACTCAGGTGATTATCCAGCGGCTGCACATGCATGCATTCCACAATCATACATCTCACTCACGCCCACATGAGGGAAAAGGGAAAGGGAAGGCTGCTGCTGCGCCCTAACGGGGAGGGCATGACAAGCTAAACATCTGGTGTGCTTTACTCATGGCTGAGACATTTTAGACTTAGCTGAACAGTTTTACAAAGTAAATAAACCTGGTGGACTGTCAGTCGAAATGGGGCAGAACTATGCACATTTTTAGCTCCACAACTATTGGTTCCTCTGTTCCTATTTACAAACTACTGGCTACATTGTTGAGTAGGGCCTAGAGGAAGGGCAGTTATAAGCCCCTTCATTTTCTTACAGCTTTTATTTAATACCTCCGAGTTTATAACACATTCAGAATACAATTTTTAAAAAAGGATTTTCAGCATATATGTTACCTTTAAGTCTTATGCACAATTTAGGGGTTTTGAGTGAAAGATGGATGCTGTAGTAGGACAGTCGTTGGTGATGAAGTGATGCACTGCCAAGATGGTGATGCTTGGAGCCACCACAGAGAAGGGTTTCTCCATCTTTATAAAGAGCCAATGACTACCACAGGCTCTCATTTTCACTTTTAACCACAACATCAAGCAAATCCAATAATATGGTGCAACTGTATCTTTATTTCTTTTTAATCTGTATGTTTAAATCAGTCGAATCTTACTGTTTGCTTACCTTAAAGCAGCCAATAAAACAGAGGCTCATTTCCCACAAGGTCTTGTGTTAAGATGATTTCCCTCTTTGCTAGATGATCTCAGCACTAAGATGTTTTCTGAGAAACAAGTCTGTTACTTTATTGTTATGAAGAAGGTGGATTAACTCGCTGTTCCTGCTAATTCAGTGTGTTCTACAGCTTATTTTTGATTTCCTGCTCCATGACTGCAGATTAATATCTCTGGTGGCAGCAGCCCAACTGCAACAAAGCCTCAACTACGAGGGTCCCCTAACCTTAGCACCCTGAGAAACACTAGAGCCAGTCTGGGAGATTGTAGCGCTGCATAACTGGAGACATGATTGGGGAGCAGTGGATATGTGTGAGTTTTAGCGGCCTCGGGCTCTGGGGGAGAGTCCCACCCAGGGAGGCTGGAGAGGAAACTGCAGATGGAGGTCAAAGCTGGGTGGCTCACATCCCACTCAGCAGTCGTCCTGTTATTCCAGTCTACGCCAACACATAGACAGGATCCCGATCGGGGATAATAGCTTGGGAATCATGTCAAAAGCCCCAAAAGTCATGGAGAATTTTACAGTCAACACAACCAACATGAAAGCATGAAGTGACACTTGTAAAGCCGCAGGATTTTAAGAAATGTCCAGTCATTGGGGTGAACTTGCCATGAAGTCTTGTAAAAGTCACATAAAACAGCATAATTAGGAAGATATTTTGTTGGAAATGCTCATTTGTCATCTATAAAGGACCCCAGATGCAACCTCACAGCCTGACTTGGCAAGTGTAATGTCCTCGAAGGCTTTGAAGACCCTCCAACTGATGTTTGCCATTTCCATATATGCTATATCCCTCTGTGATTTCTCTTGTCTGGCTTGTATTATGTTATTTCCAGGCTGTTGCTGAATTTGGCATGTGGAGGCTAAAGCTGGCTGATGTTGTGTTTTTCATGGCTGAAACAAGAAGACCGTCCTCGGATGTTAAATATATCCATGAAGCGAGCAGATCTCTTCAGAACAGTGGGGCAGGAAAAGGAAAGTTAAAACTGTTTATATGTACCGATGGTCAGGTCACTGATTCACTGATATCCGCTAATTAAAAGCACACTGATGCCCCGCTGACGTGTCACTGTATCCGTGAAGTATTTTGGTGATGTTACAGGAAAAAACACCCAGGACGGTATTCAGAACATGCAGACTACAAAGGCTAAATCACAATGTGGACTTTTCCTGGTTATGTGACTCCGTTCACGTTGTCTCCACCGAGGTCAGGCAAACTTTGGCCAAGACCAAGGAAGGAGCGGCGATGACCTGGGAAATCAGGATCTTTTCCGTCAATACTACAGAGACAAAGAGATGTCAAAGGACGGTGACCCTTTCCTGCTAATCAGAGGGAGATTCGCAGAGAGGAAAGGACTCCTCCCGGCACCTCTGCTCAGGCAGTGATGAGGTTTCCATGTTTGTGTTGGCTTGTGGTGGTCTGAAGGTACCTGCATCCTTTTTGGCATAAGACAGGAATACAGAGATTTATCTTCTGGCTCTGTATGGATAAGAGGAAGTCCAGAGATTCATCAGTCAGATTTTGTTTATCATCCTCTAAATTTTGAGCCAATTTCTTTTCAGTTTTGATTTTTTTAGGCACTGGTGGCTCAAATAGATGTGTAAGCACTACAGTGATCCCTAAGCTACCTTTCACATTGTTTTGGCCAAATTCCATCTATCGACCCATTATCTATACATACAGCTGACTTAGGACGAAGGCCTGCCCAAATTCCTTTACAATATAATCTACAGACAAAGCTATTGCAAACCACAGCTTAACTCTATGTAAATAAGCTATCCACTCTCAAATTTTTCTGTTTCCATCTCATTTACTTGTCTCCTTCCTTGTATTTTCCTTCTCAGCTCCATGAGTTCATGGTTCCAGTACTGGCAATATCAGTCTGTGAGTCAGTCCACCACTTCGGTCTAGACTTGAATACATCAACAACTATTTTATTTATGAGAAATCATACGAAGGTAAAGAACAAAATTTATAGGAGTAACCTGATCATGCTAATTCAAAGTATTTTGGTAAATCTAGACACTGTGCGAAACTGCTATTGTGCCTAATGTACAACCTCACAGAGGTACCAGCATGGCTGTAAGACTGTAAGCAAAATAACTGTTGTACTGTGGAGCTAATACACTTTGCACGCAATCAGCATCTCCTACAATGTATTGAGCTGGTAGCACTGATAATGAAGAGTAGAACATTTGTCAGCTTTTGTGTGTTGACTGTTCTGAAAGGGAGGAAACTCTTAAACTGTATCCGAATAGGGTGTTGTTTAAGGTAAGGGTGAAAATATGAAATATAATCCAGGACACCAGAAAATGAAAATGTTTGAAGCCTTGTCAGATGGCAAAATTCTTCATGATTGTTTGTATTCAGAAGCAATGTTCTGCAAAGTGTTATTGCAGCTGTTATGTTTTGATTGCGATATTGCATGGTACAGAGTACAGGGAGTGTGCCTTTAGTGTTGCTGATTTATTTCCTTGACTATAACAAAAAAGGAACTAAACTTTAAGCAGTGCAGACATCAAATAAGAACATAGAACTAGCATTAATGTATTTTTTAAACTACCACTGTCCTCTTCAGTTTGAGTAACCATGGATCAAAGTCTCATGTCTGAGCTCTTTCATGGCATAAAAAGATTGTTTTAAATTAATATATTCTGTATTTATTGGAGCATGCTCATTGTCTTTTGAATCCTTTGATGGATTATCCTGATACGATATGAAACTCTTTATCCTCGGAGCCTGTTCCTTGAGTTTCTTCAACAATAGCTCCACAGAGCAATGACCAAGAGACACTGAGTGACTCTTTTCAAACACTGGAGCCAAGCGCTGACTGAAGATGCATATCTAAGCATACTCTGACCTGCGCTTTCTTCGTGCAGACCGAAGTTCAAGATTTGTCCAGAGTCCTGACCCACGTTCTTTCATCCACTCCCATCATCTTGACTGTGGGCTGTGACCCCGGTAATGTTATACAAATGTCATGCGTCACATGACTGACAGCTCTTCTATCAGAAGCCAGCGTTTGGCCTACGAGCATTGTAGCAGAAAAGACCCTTTGTAGGAAGGCAGAGACCTTCAGCACAATGGTGTTTTACTGACAAGGTCATGCAAGAAAAAAATGTTAAAAAAAATGGAGGCAATGCTTCTCCTTGCAACCTCATCTTAAAATGTCTGTACTGAACATTTCATAATCTCCTCTTCTTCCTTTAAACTATTTATTTCTGGAGCTGGCACTTCCTTTGTGCAGCCTTTGAGAGGAACAAAGTTTTATTTCATCACAGTTTTAAGATCTACCACATGCTCTTTATGGCTACTGATGCTCAAGGTTATGTCTTTAACAAGCTTAGTAGTCACATGTTGATACTAAAATAATGACATATGTGGATTTCAGCTACAGTATGGTGAATAAAAATCTCCCTGAAGCTGCAATAAGGATGTGGTCAGCTCATGAGTGGGGTTTCTTTCAGTCAGTTGACTAGTTTTATGGCCCACTTAGTGCACACTGAGATAACCTGATGAAGGCCAGGCTTCGATCAAAGACATCAGCATAAAGTCGCATTCCTCTGCAACCGTCACCTCAAAGGAAATGACTCAGAGTCCAGCCACAGTAAACAGTCAGGACAGCAGGCTGTGCTTTTTATCTCCGTCTTATTTCGACTGCACCCTGTGGCTTTGAAGCTCCGCAACTGAATCCGTCCCCAGACATTAAAGTTTCTTATTATAGGGACTGTTTATTAGTCAGGATTTAGGCTTGTGTTTGTCTGGGCTGCAGAAAAAGAGATCAGAGAAAAATTAGTTTGCTCTTAAAATACACTATAATAATAATAAAACATGTACAAAATTTGCTAAATACACAAATACAACACCAACAGGAGCTGTTTTCTGTTTTTTATTCACTTTAAATTTGATAGTTTAAGCTGATTTTGCAGATGAATTCCACCAAATCAAGTAGTAGTTAATTTTGATTTAGAATGTAAATGAATTCACGAAGCTTAGTTCCTGCTCATTCTGATGGCAAATCTCACTTTCAAGTCAAATTTCCTGTATCTACAAAAGCACTCCAAACTAAACCATCTCATCTCTGATTCTGTTGTTAATCGGCCACCAGAAGCAAAATAAAGGCTTGTTTTGTCAGAGATCCCAGAGCCTGAAGTGCTATTTTATGTCCCTGAGAACAGACGGCTTAGTGATGCGACAAGCTGCCATGGAAACCATGGTTTTCTGTTGTGTTGGTTGTGTCACAGATCCACCCTTTTTGCCCTGACCCCTTCCCTCGGTGGCGGCACACTTTCCCCGGGGGATTTCACACACAACATCTGCCCTGTTCGCCTTGCTGACCCACCCACTCCAAAGAGCCAAAGAGCTTCTGGACTGGCTTTTCTCAATCGAGGGCAACCACAGACACCTGCTGGGAGGGTCGGAGGTCATCGTCCAAGCAGGAGCACACTACAATGACACACGTAGCTCCAGCCCGCATCCACTTCTTATGCAACAAGGGAGAAAATGATCATTCTTACACTTTGCGGCGCGGAGAAGAAAATTCCTCCCGTTCTGCTCCAGGCTATCAATGACAAGGATTAAAATAAAGCTTTTCTTTTATTGGAGTGCCTGTTGAGAACACAAGTGGTCTGATTTTCTAACACACGACATCATCCTCTCCAAACACTTTCCCTCTTCATGTTCCCAGGTTGGAGCGTCTGGCTGCTGCAGCATGTGACTGCTGAATGTGGAGACAGAAGGAGAGGGAGTTCCTGGTGGTGTCTCTGCCCTGCCTGCTGCCCCGTCGGGCCCTAAAGGAATCACCCGGCCCTCATCAATCTGCTTCCACATTCCACAATAGCTGACAAAGAGACTCCACTCTCTCCATGGCAGATGGCTTCGCCTCGGGCTGTCCACGCCAAGCTCCCATTGTTTGGGCTCTGGGGTTTGATGCCGGGACCTTTGCTCCTCCTCCTCCTCCTTCAGTGTGACAAAAGGATACTGGGGTGCAGAGGTTGAGTTTAACCCCTCTGAACATAGCAGAAAGTGGCTGATATTTCATGTATTTTCTGATATAAGCTGCACTGCTTGTTGCTACGTCTGTAAGGACGTTTAAATAAATTTAAAGTACAGTTAATAAATACAATAAATCAGTGATGCTGCGACACGATGTGATCTCTCGGCATTATCTTGATTCCCACAGGAATACAGGAGGCGAGCGTGGCCCCAGCAGGGAAACAGCAGCTACTAGAAGCCATGTTTTCTATTGTTATCTCCAACTAAGAAGCTCAAAGTCAAAATAAAGTAATTTCAGAAAACACAAAATTTGATATCTAATACCTAATATCAGGGGTAGAATCACAGATATTAAGAGTTTTATTCTTATATACAGTTAATGAGTTATAATTTACTATACTTTCTATTTGTATTTCACAACATTCCAGGGTGAAATATTACACTTTTTACTCCACTTATTTACAGTAATTTCTTGAACTACTATGTACCTTGGTCTGATGCAAATGCTTCAAATCTCATCATCTCACTGAGAAATGAGAGTCCTAAAAGTCTTATTCTCCTCTAACAAATGGAAAAAATCTGTCCTTGAAGTGTAATAACTTCAATGTTTTATTAGATATCAGTGGGTTAAGTGAATTTTTTGGGGCTAAAATGATAATTTAATGACTACAAAGCAGTAACGGTTCACGCTTGTTTCTGTATAGTTTTTGAAACAAGATGATTTCTTCAGGGAAACGGTAAATAATCTAACTAAACGAAACTAAAACAGTTAAATTCAGCTCCACTTTTCTCATCTTAGATTAAAATTCTACTTTTTTCTTTGCCTCTGCGCTAAAAATCAATAACATGTACATTCGAATGGGCCATTGTGCATTATAAATTCAATTTGAATACTGAAATTACAATTTGCTGACAAGAATTTCAGGACTTTCACTTATAATATACAGAATTTATAATATTGTCACATTGAAGAATGATACTTAAATTTAAATGAGCTAAATATTTCTCGCACCACAAATTTTTAATATAGAATAATTTGAAAAGCATTTAGCGCATTTTATTTCTTACTGTTTTATGTGTAATTGATGACATTCATGTGAAAACACAAGGCAGCATATTAGTCTAGTGAGTCAAACTTCACAAATGTGCATCAGTTTGGGAGGTATTGATTTTATTTCTAATATAGCATCAGTACAAAAGAAGGATTTAGTTATCAGGAGTATCAATTCTTTGGGGATCAATTTGCCAGCTTCTGATTTGAAGCTATATTGATCCAAATCCTTGTGAAACAAAAGTCTCATTGTAGCTTTACATCCGGGTAAAGTTACAGGGCGGATTTTTGAGGGATCCAATGGTGCACTTTGGTTATAGACCCTTTAACAATTTTATGGCCTTTTCTTTGTGGCTCCTTCCTCCTGAGAGTGGAGGGAAGTGAGGACTTCTTTATGATGTGGGATTCCTTGAACGTACTCGGCGAAGGCTCGCAGCAGCTTTGACTGACTCCATTCAGCAATTAACATAAAGCTGCCTCTCCATTAGCCAGCACGCAGCCCCGACTCGCTGGGCTTTTTGTGAGGGAGCTGCCTATGTTTAACACATCTGTTGTCTTCCATGTCTGAGCAACCCACAGACAGGTCCGTCCACAGTGATCCTTTTATTCGGCTCTGAAAGGGCCTATAGGGGCTCCTGATAGATGGCCTTCATTCCAATGAAAATGGAAAGCTGGATAATGGGAAGAATGGGGAGCCACCACTCCAGCACACCCCCAGCTCCAAGCCCCTACACATCCTTGTAAAAGACTCCTCTTAAACAGTCTGATGCTGAGCCTAATCATGTTAAAAAAGAGAGACCATGTCTAGGCAAGTTTTATTTACTGCCCTACAGCAGGTGCTTTTTCCTTCAACATTTAGGCAATTTTAAAGCAAGACAAAAGGACTGTGATAATGTAGTTGAACTTTATGTGCAAAAGTAAAGTTTACGTCCACATTTAATGCAAATTTTAATCTAATTCCAGCTAATCTGAATAAGCTGAAAGAACATCTGCATCTTTTTATGTATACGTACTCCTATATGAATATCAGGAGTTTTGTTTTCAGTTAAATTGTCAGTGGCACCAATTCTCCATTGGAGCATTTAAAAGTAGAAAATATAACATCTCAGTTTTGTTTTTATCATTTGCCATCTTCCATCTCCTTACAGTAGCATCACTGCTGTTTAAGTCACAATGCTCATGTCAAGACTTATTTGTTAAGTTTGAGTCAACTGAATTTTATTATTAAGAAAAATTAAAGACAACAATTTTCTTTTTTTTAACATTTTCATAGAGAGTATTGGTTTAACTCACAATATTTTTTCTGATCCATGGAAACAGTTGTTGTTGGTCCAGCTTTAATACACGGCCAGTTTAAAATGCTCTGAAAGGAGAGATGATATGACACTTTGTGGGCTTTAATACATATTATTATATCATTAAAAAGCTGAGACTTTTTCTGTGCATCAGAGGGAAAACAAAAGTAGTTCATAAAAATGTGTCCTTTTGGGGCCTCCATAACTTTTCCTAATTTAAGGGGGGGAAATTGCAATATTTTGAGGTCTTTGTTTGAAGTTAGTGTTGTGTTTCCACAAATGCAGAAACAACAACATTGATGTATCATCTTTTAAGCATGCTAGCAAGTATTTGTCTTTTTACATCCCCAACAGTTCTTTTCATTCACTTGGAGTTGCACCTCTAGCCACTTGATCGATTTAACTCCATTTTTCTTTTTTTAAAGCTCCATTTTGGGTCTCCTCCACCTCCCGATGCAACTTTCTGACTCTTTGGCTAATAAATGCTTCACTATTTTCACCAGCTAATGTGTAATTCTGTCTGTCTGCTATTTGGTGCTGAAAAGAAAGTGGGCAAAGAGTAGTTTGAGCTTGTTAAGTGAAACAGCTACCTGTTGCAAAACCACCTCAACAATGAACTGAAACTGGCTATAAAGTTCTGCAAAGCCACAAGGAGCTGCATATTTTCTATAGGTTCATGTCTGTGAGCAACTTCTGTTACACTGTCATTCAATACGTTAGACAAAAAAATTTCATTTATAGCTTCAAGTCCTCCTTCATTTTTATGTACTAAAAACAGATATGTTTTAAATCAGAAAGCATATTGGCCTCTTTGTTCTTGCACATTCTTAACACACCGAGGGTTTCGTAATGCAACTGAGGATTAAGAACAGTGAGTTTTTCAATGGGAGCGGTGGGCTGGCGGGGTCAGAGGATGTTTACTGCACTGCTTCAGCATCAGTGATCAGGACAGCACAGAGATAGAAAGACAATAGACAAAACAATGTCCTATTTAAAGATGGGTCACTGCTATTAATAAGACCAGAGGACAGAGGCCAGAGGAGGTGGGATCAAGTTGCAGATCTCACTTATGTTTAAGATATTATCTTCACCAACAGACAACAGAATTAGAAAGAAAAAGGTTAAATGTCACAACTGAATGAACATTTATGACATTTCCTTACATTTATTGGTCTGCATGGCTGTCCTGTGTGTGAGGCTTCCTCACACTAATGACTGGTCTAATGCTATTATCAGCGTAAAGGGATCTCATCCATTTATCACAGTAAGCTTCTATTTTGACAGTCTGTTAGATCCGTTAAAAACACAGATAAATTCAACCTGTCAGAAACTATGCCGCTGATCAAATCTTCTGTGATATCAGATGTTTTTGACTTGTGGTTGTTTTGTGTTATTTTGCAGTAAACCGTGAGGAGTGTTTCAGCTGGAGGATGATGCTGACACCCGAGACTTGTTAATTTGCTAGCGGCGTGCGGTCCTGAACGTATCCTGTGTGTTGTTCCTGTTGGTCTCTCATCACTGTCTGTCTGCTCATGAGGTCCCCCTTCTTTAAATCAAAATAGACGCTTGAGGCCCGACACAATGGGCAGCATTGTTTGCCGGTGAAAGGAGAGCATGTGCTTTGCTAATGCCGCACTTGCAGCAGCCAACCTCTGGGACAACTTCTACATTCAGCCTTTGATTAAGGAGCACAGTTATGCATGGATGACTTCCTCCAAGGTGCCTGGAGGTTGTGGGAAAGGGCCAGCGAGTAAGTGTGGCCTCAATCCTGCCTCAGTGAATGGAGTACACAGACTTTAATCATAGCGGATCCATGTCAGTCTTAGCAGAGGCATCTCACTGTAGCTCACATGACCAAGAATGATGGAAACCTGGTGGGAGAAATGTAACCGTGTTGAATTCAAGATGTCAAAAAACAACTTCATTTTAACTTTTTTATTCTGTACTTTTAACGTAATTGTGTTTTACCTTCATCTGTTGCAGTATCATCTCAGTCTTATTTAATTTCTGTCACACACTTTGTCTGTGGGTGACAAAGGAAAACACAACATATATGGAACTAAGCCACAGAGCTAAGAATCTCAAAAGGAAGCCAAATTACTGGAGGAGCTAAGAGGCAGGGCAGCAGCGATGGGAATTTATTTTTATGGTTCGGCTCACTAAAAAGATTCGGCTCTTTTGGCTCCCAAGTGGCGCCTCAGATTTTCTGTTGCTTAAATTAATTTATTACCAAAAATAAATTAAAATTATGCATAAAATGAATTACTAATGTACAAAACATACATTATATCAAAAGTTTGTTATTTATATGGCTTATTATACTCAACATGGAACAGAGTGCCACAAAAAAGTACAAAAACAAATACCCATGTCAATTTCACAAAAAGATCCAATCTCTGATTGTATAATATTTATAGACTTTAAACTATTGACAGTAAAACAACATTAAGAAGTTCATAATTAATAATAGCCTTTTACACAAACTGTCTTGTAGACTCTGGGTTGTAGGTCTAGGTGGTTGTTATGGTTACTGGATGTACTGTAGACACTGCAGCTGCAGCAGAAACACACAAGAACAGACTGAAATAAGGGAAATAATGAAACAGGACACAGCCAAATTCAATGCAAAAGACTAGGAAAACTTAACTGCGGGATCAGGGAAGGCGGTATGTAGGAATCCATGAGGCAGAGGACAGGGTCAGAGTAATGCAGAGAGGTAAGAAACAGGTAGTAGAGTCCAATGTGTCTGGGGTTTTATGCAGAGGAGTGTAATCAGAGGCAGGTAACCATAGCTGCACAGGGGTCTTGAACTGGTGCTGATTCAGTGGCTGCTCAGTCAGACACATACTGAGGCAAGAAGGAGGAGAGACTGTCAACAAATCAGGGGCTGGAGCAGGGATCCTGACAATTTTTTGGTTTTAACCTTTTAATTGAGGTACATAAAAACTTATCATTCTGCACTGTTCCCAGTAATGTGGATAGATTTGTTTGTTTTAAACACATTAGCCTTTGTAGTTCATTTATTCAGTGTCATACACTCTAAAAATAAATTAAAGGGACAGATTCCCACCACTTAATTAAATGCATGATTGCACAATTAATTATATTCATTTGGTAGACTGGCGACCTGTTCAGGGTGTTTCCTGCCTTTACCCTAAGTCAGCTGGGATAGACTCCAGACCCCCCACGACCCTAATGAGGATTAAGTGGTGTATAGATAGTGGATGGATGGATGGGCTGACATAATTATGTTGCATCAACTTAATATTCTGTGTAATTTTAAATCAAATGTCTGCATACATTGATTTTAAACAGATTTCAGGTTGAGGTAGCTCAATATAATTGTCGTAAATTTTATTCACATTGATGTCACAATGTCAGGTTTACTCCCCTCCCTACTCAACATGAGAGCAACTTCATTTTAAAAGTTTGTCAGCTTAATTAAATGATTGCAATTAAGTACATAACACTGAAAATCCCGAAATCCTGTTGGTTGAGCATCATTTCATTAGAAGTTGTCGTATACTTTTAAAAGACTGACGCAAACTGTTACATTGTGCTTTTTAACTACAACATCATTAACATTCTATGTTCTATTAACACATTATACCATCTAGCAGTTTGTCATCAAATGCTGTCAAGTCAAGTTTATCACCAAATAAAGATTCCAATGTAATTCACTTAAAAATTACAACTTAAAGAGTTTCCAGAAAACTCCTCTCCCCCGTCTTTCAGGCTTTCATCACTCTTGTTTTCTCTCTCTCTCCTCTCCTTGTTAACAATGCAGTGAGAAAGTTGTGATTGAAGAGGCATTTCAAAGAACTCCAATGTGGGTGGTCAAAATTACTGCAATATAATGTTTTATGTGCAGTAATGCGGTTCAGCTTTCATAATAATTTACATATGCTTGGCATTTTGTGTTCCACAAAATAAAACTTGATCACCTCATTAAAAATGTTGTCTGGAAATGTGTAAATGTTGTCTTTAACAAAGAAAGTTGGACATAAGACGCCCCCTACTTCACTGAGTGTTTAATCACACATGTGGAGGTTTTCATACCAGATCATGATTGACTTGCAGTTGTTTCAAAGTCAGTTCTTATCCTGAGATTAATGTTGAGCACAGATGAACTTGCCAAACTGTGCACATCATTCTGCACAGTAAAGGTCATAATGTGAAGCAGCAGTAAACAAAGCACACTTCTGAACAGACTTTAAAGGACTACTTCCATTAATTTCATCGAAGAAGACCAAAAACAAAACATATGCTTAATGTTTTATGCCAATTAAGAACAACCTCCTGATTGCAGCAACATCGTCGTGAAGATCCATGTTAAGGCTGCACTCCATAGACTGACACAAGCTTGACAGTCCACAGCCTGGTCCTGCAGCAGGGACTCAGGGCTGATCCAGGGTCAGGCCTGTTTGTGCCCAGCCTGATCTCCTCACATCTGGGCTGGAGCGAGCGCTCGGCCACAGACGGCCTCCCATTAAACAGTGTGATTAGTGTGGCGCCTGTATGGAAGCTGGTGAGGGTGAGGGGTCGGCTGTCTTCACAAGGAGATTAATACAAAGAGTACATGCAGGGAGGAGCACCTGCCATCCATCTAGTCTAAGACTGGCAGAGATCTCACAGTGTCTGTGTTTGAAGTGCAGCCTTCCAGAAGTGGGAATGATCACTTGAGGAATTCTTGGTTTGTATTTGTGCAGCGTACAAAAAAAAGCAGTAGACGTCTGGGGAAGAAAAAATGTTTGGAGTGACGTTGTTGTTCAGGGCAAACCGTATACCCTTCATGTGATTTTTCCTGATATCTGCAACATGATCTATTCTAACCCAGTCATGCCACGCAGCATTTGGGTCCCAAACTAACCTGTTTCTGTCATGGATGTCTCCCATGGGAAATCAAATGGCTTGTAACCAGCACTAATGCCACAGTTTCCCACGGACACTACAAGAGCCAAACAAGGCCGATACTCAGGGAGGTCGGTTAAGAATCATGTTTCTGACACTTTACGTGACAAATGCTAAATAATGAAGAAAAACATTCATGCTTCTCTCATTTTAAAGTGGTGCACAGGTTAAAGAGTTGATTTCGAATGACTGCATGATTTACATTTACTGTTAAAATAAAATGCCAACATGGTAAATCCCTTTTCTTTTCATGAGCAAGGCCTCTGCTAATCCATTTAATATGAGAGGATCAGCCCAGTTGGACCCATGACAAGAGATAAACCGCTGCCCTGTGGGATAGAAGCTGCTCTTGTTTCTTGGCTGCAGTTGAACTAAGGATGGTGCCAGAGATTAATCCCAGTAACAAACAGAACAGATTCCCTCAACTGACCAGGGTGGACAGTCTGGGAAGAAGGTGTGTGTTGATGTGTGAAGTCTGTAACGATGCTGGTTTTCCTGACAGGTGGCATATTCAATGTATGCCATGTGGCAACCCCTACTTGGCCTTATTAGGCTTCATCCGTTAATGTAGAGTCCTCCTGCTGTCATTTAACACCGACTTACGGATATTAATAGCAATTAACAGATTATTAAAATAAAAGAGCTTAAATAGCTGGGAAAATGATGAGCGATCACACAGAAATTGAAACCCCTGACAACATATTAATGTGGCTTTAAATCAATGGTTAAACATTACATGTCTCATTTGTTTTATCCATACTAAAATTCATCAATTACTAATTTTACAGACTACGTCTTACGCCTGATCAATAACATGGTGGAATCTTCTCGGGTGGCGGCTTTAAACAGTCCAACACATAACTTTATATAGTTTTTGGGTTATCAAATGTGATAAGTTCAATTTGAGTTGATTTTATTGTTTTTGGATAGAACCAGGCTAGCTGTTGATGCTAAGCTAAGCTAACTGACTGCTTGCCATGGCTTCAAATTCACTGCTTATGCATGAGATTGCTCTAACCTGGTAAAAATGCAGAGGTTTAGGGTTAGGCCAACCCCTACTTGGCCTTATTAGGCTTCATCAGTTAATGCAGAGTCCTTCTGCTGTCATTTAACACAGATTCCCAGATATTAATAGCAATTAACAGATTATTGAACTACAAGAGCTTAAATAGCTGGGAAAATGATGAGAGATCACACAGAAACTGAAACCCCACAACATATTGATGTGGCTTTACTGGAGTAGTTGAACTCTCATTTGTTTTATCCATGCTAAAATTCATAAATTGCTCAGCCTGTGCCTTGGGTCTGATCAGTAACTTTGCATAATCTTCTCTGAATACCAGCTTGAAACAGTCCAGCATAGAACTCTACATAGTTTTATGGGTTATTAAATGTGATAATTAGTTCAGTTTGAGTTGATTTTATTGTTTTTGGATGGAACCAGGCTAGCTGTTGATGCTAAGCTAAGCTAACTGCCTGCTTGCCATAGCTTGAAATTCACTTCTTATGCATTAGATTGCTCTAACCAGGAAAA
Source organism: Amphiprion ocellaris (assembly GCF_022539595.1). NCBI lineage: Eukaryota > Metazoa > Chordata > Actinopteri > Pomacentridae > Amphiprion > Amphiprion ocellaris. Next base: position 18,705,617 of record NC_072784.1, read on the forward strand.
AATGCAGACGTGCATTTTCCAGCATGTAAAAAAGCTGCTTTAAAGGTCCAGTGCATAGAATTGAAAGTGATCTGAGGGCAGAAAGCAATATATTATGCATAATTATATTTCCATCAGTGTGTAATCACCTGAAAATAAGAATTATTGTGTTATTGTTACCTTAGAATAAGCATTTTATTTCCTCATGGTGTCAGCCAAGTTGCATCACCATATAGTGTAGAACAGTCAAACCAAACACTGGCTCTAGAGACGCCTTTTGTACAGTATTTGTTGAATTTTTCAAAAGTATGAAGCAAGGAGTGTCTGCTCCTTCATCACTCTCAGAGATGCCTCTCAATCTTGGACACTGGGCTTTTAAAGATAGAAGCCCATTAAGAGTTTGATGCTTTATTGTCTCCTTACATTTACAGAGAAAAGTAAAAAAATTTGCTATCGTATTTTCGACCAATTACTCAACTGTCTTCGACAATTAAGCTGGCATTCTCCGCATTGTCTCTCGCTGTTTTCACATGGCAGTGAAGTAATTTGACTGCCCCTCAGTCACATCTGCGTTTCATTGTCACGGCTCCTTAATTTGTCCTGCCTCTCCTGTTGCTGTATATCACACTGCTCCCTGTGGAGCGCCCTCCTGGTAAACAATAAGCCATGACTGAACTTTACTCACTCCGCATTACAAAAACATGAGCTAGAATCCACACGAGACGTAAAAACAACAAGTAAAAGGTTGAAATCTGAAACTGAAAGAGGGGGTAATTATTCTTTGTAGTTACTAATAGACGTCTGGATGCAGAGCAAACATTCATTAAAGTCCTAAATAGCAACAGATGTGGGGTACGGTGGAGATGATTGAGCGTCTGTCATCGTTCTGTGTGGGGTTTTGCAGTATCAGACGTGAGTATTGTGAAACAGATCAAGCTTTTTCCTGATATTAGCGGTAGTTTCCTTTCTGCCTGCAGAGAAACACCACAAAGCCCCGAGGCCCAGGAAGGAGAGGTAGCGGAGGTTTGGGTAACGGATCGAGTAACAGGACGCTCTGAAGTGTGAGGTCCTAAAGGCGCTTTACTAGATCTTATGACTACTTGTAGCACAAATGAGGGAATCACAAAAGTCTTACTGCAGAAGCTTTTTGCAGTGACTATTAATGCATTTTGCCCTTTTATCACCTGCTTTAGGGGTGATCAGTTGTTTTCGACCAGAATGGAGACCTACATTCATCTATCAATGATTACTTTGGTTTATTGTAGTTTCCTCTTATCTTATCTTTGCTAGTGTTACTTTTCCCGACTCCTCTGCACAATGGTCAATATAAAGTCCCGTAACTTCTTACTCATACATGTTTTGTAACTTTTTTTTTAGCTCTACACCAGCACATAAGAGGATCATCATTAATTCTGAGTTAAAACTGATCAAAGTTTCTTGTTTAACAGCTTATTTTCCACTGAAGCGACTCGTATTGATATCTGTCTCCTGTATAAAGTCAGGGGGCATCCGGATTTGAACCGGAGACCTCTTGATCTGCAGTCAAATGCTCTACCACTGAGCTACACCCCCTCATGTTTACACCTATATGTCACCGCAAAGGAAAAAATACACATGCTCACTTTAGGGGAAACGCAATAGCTCATTCTCAGAAACTTGTTTTAGCCAAACATGTATGCGACAGTCTTTTTGTGCTTAACATCTCCCTGTTGGGTCCTATTCTAAAACATTACAAGTCATTTTCACTGAGGCTGTAACCACTAAACCCACAAGTCTGTAGCCCTTCAGATCTCCTTCTGGAAAAAAAAAAAAGAGAAATAACACAATGTGAGCAACACCCACACAACACTTTCGGACTGAAACCTCAGCGCTTTCCCACTGGAGCCTCTCTCCGATCTGCCTGTTGTCCCGTGAGAGTCTGACACATCAGACCGTCCTGTCATTTCCACAGTATCACATCCCACAGCCCCCATTCTTCCACACACACAGATCATATCTCTGCACCTCTCCCTGATCTACAGCATGAAGCCACCCCCCTGTAACACTGCTGAGGAAACCATGTCTCATCATTCATAATGTGGGCCGTCCCACTAAATGCATTTCTGTCTCGGTTAAGAGGCCGAAGACCAGACTAGACTAGACAAGAGTCTTCCCAATTTAGAGTGTTGATCATTTGATGTTCCCAGAACAACGAGAGCCGGCACAAAGAGAGAGTGCTGGGAAACATTAGGCTGACGGAGTGGAAGTAGGGCAGGAGCAGGGGGTGACGAGCAGGTCTGAACAGTTATGCAAATAGCTTGCGTTCGCCCGGTTTGTGGAGAGGGGGAGCGTGAAAGGGAACAAATATGACGGGGGTTTGCAGGGGTCACTTTAAAATCAGCCACCAGCCGTGAGTTTCCTGTTTTTATTGGATCTGCAGAGTTGGGGCTTTCTGCTCTGCAGCAAAAATCTCCCTCAGCTCTGAGTGCTATTTATTTATCCAAGAAATGCTACTGACGCATCAGACAAAAAAAAAGTATCCAGCTCTTACATGGTGGTTACAAACTCTTTACACATTATGTCTTGCAAAGATAAACAAATCAGATTATGTGCACCACCACTGCACTAAATGAGAAAGCGACAGAATCTTATCAGGGGACACAACAAACAATAAACAGTCCAACAAAAGCTCCAGTGTCGAGTTTTTTTTTTGTCTTGAACCTTCCAGCATACGTCCCAGTAAGGTAGCTACAGTCAAAAATAATGTCCTGGCTGGGAAAATGGTGATTTGCCTCAACATTTTCTTTTCAGAGGCTTTTCTAGGACACAAAAAGCCTCCTAACTCTCAAAATGTACTGTATGATATGGAAATAACTTGTCAACAGCTTTTAGAGCTCCCTTGAGTTTACCGAGCTCCAAGAGGAAATATAAACCTGAGGAGTGTCCGGGGAATGTCTTGTTTCCACTAACAAAAAAGTGGTTTTGTACATACATTTTTTAGAGAAGTCCATGCTGCTGTGAGACAATGAAGATGCAAAAAGGGATCTGATTTGACAGGGCTGATGTTTCATGAAAGGAAAATTAGGCCTGGTTCCAGCTTTGCCATTTTGAAAGAATCAAATATCAGTAAACTTACCTCACATTAAAAAAATTGTAAGGGCATATTTTGGTTCTATTGGGCAGTAAAATGTAGTTAATTTTGGTCAAATCTGAAAAACTGCCTCAATTTTAACAGAATAAAAGCACATTTTACATTTATTGTCGATTACATTTACTGATTCTATCATATCATAGATAATACCTGCCCATATAATTTTACTGAAGTGACATTCTTGTGCAAGACTAATATTTTTGAGTGACAAATCTAAAAACTTCCACCCTAGCATGATACCAGAAAATAGCTTCTAGATTTCATGTATGATGGAATTATTCCAACTTTATCTCAACTAAGAATCAGGTCGTCTTCCCTGTTTTATCAGTTCATCATGTTTACCTGAACGAGCTTCTTACAGACTTATGAGAACTCTCCCCAAAGATCAATAAAAATGGGTCATATTTAGCGAAGAGCAACTGAAGCGTTCTCAGCTTCGGCCCTCCGAGAGGCTCCTCTAATGTTGCATGAGGAGTGAAACTGAAACCGAGTTCTGAGGAGGGACGCCCGGTCCCTTGGCTCTCGCTTCTGGTGTGACCTGTAATCCCATCAGAGGTAGAGTGTCCATGATGGGAAAATAAACAGGAGCGAAGACTGATCCCACCACTCAGCTCTCACCACCGGTCCTCAGAGGGTTGTCAGGGTGGCTTCATTCCATTTATAGGTTTTTTTTATAGCCTTGTTCACACTTAGGCAGAGGTGGACCTTCATGCTTAACATTAATTTGAAAAACAGAGCCAGAACTTTATGTAACCTGTAATAAAGACACACAGCAATCATTCACTAAATGTGTTTTCTTCAAATTAGGGGCTTTTTTTTCTTTAGAGATGTAATGTGTTGAGTCAGTTCCATATTTAAAGAAGAATTTAGGTAAAATTAATCCAACTTGGCACCGCTTCACTTTAAGTCCCACTTTTTAGCATTTAGAAGAACAATTAAGTGATTTTTGACACACTCCTCTATATTAAATGACAGTATATCCTAACTGTAGCATAATGTAGATACGTAATCATTAGGAGATGCATAGCTGTTTAAAAAAATGCTGTGCATTTATTATATCCCCCAAGATGTCTGTATGTAAACTTCCTCCTTTATGTAAACTATACCTCAATTATGGTGTTTCTAAACCATTTATTCAAAGTTTATATACACTTGATAAAAGCTAATCAGTGCAAAAACTACATTAAGGTTGAGTTAATTGATTCAACTAATGTTTTAAAGTGTAGTTAAAGTATTTTTTGCATTTATGCTGGTGCCCTGAAGCACTCATGAAAAAATAAGATGTGGATATGAGTTCATGTAAAGGGGCGGTAATGGAGAAATATGTTTTTCAGAATATGTTCCATGATTCTGAGTTTTGTGTCCAGGAGGTCTAAGACTCAGACAGCTGACCTTGCATAGAAGCATTTTGAATTTGAAAGACTGGGACTGTATTATTCCCTAATAAACAAAAGCTTCAAAAGGCAAGAAACATTTGGCGGACCATCCAGAGGAATGTTAAACAGACTGAAATGTAAAATAAATGGAAACATTATGAATCGAAAGGAAAGATGTGGCTTCGAGCTAATGTCTTCCACGTTGTGTTTTGTTTCAGCACCTTGGATCCATACACACTGCGCAGAGTATCGAGTTATAGCTGACAGCGCTGAGTGTGCACATGTGTTTCCAGGTTTTTGTGGAGTCACGGGATACAAAAGAGATGCAGAGATCAGTGCTGCAGTGATGTCTTCTGGACAATTGTGGGATACTGTGACACTTTGGTTACACTGCATTCTAGGATTCTTTACCTGACGCCTGTGAATCCGTCGTTGTAAAAGCAGGAGCTATAAATAGCAGCCCTTTAATTTCACCAGATTCCCCCGACATGCTGATACAATCAGAGGGAAAATCAAGCACATTGTGGTGTTTATTTGTGGCTCTGTGGGCACTGTGGTGAGGAAGCGGGCTTGTCTGAAGAAACAGGATTTAATCTGACTGGTATTCAGCAGTAATGCGAGATGGGAAGGTCGAGGAAGAGGTAGAGCTGTGTGGTGAGGATTTCAAAAGGAACAAGAAAGCGTGTCAGTCGGGACAGCAAAAGCCTGAAATAAACTGCGAACGGAGGGAGAGGCCGGAGCTAATAGAGGAGCGTCAGTCTTTCTCTCGCCGTTTTAACAACTGACATTGTTTTCGCAAATCCGAAAGGGCCAGAAAAACAGCTTCCGAGCTGGGACGAATGCCCCGCAAGCCCAGCAGAAAGAAGCGGTTGACTGAAGAAGAATGGAGGCCACAGAGACAACCCTCTCTGCATGGTTTCTTATACTTTCTTTTAGACGCCTTTCTGTGCTCACTTTTAAAAGGTGCACAAAAGGGCCTTGTCAGGAGAAACAAAGCAGAGAGGTAACTTATGTTCTGCAAGCACCCACACTTAGACAGAGTAAAACACCTGCATTGGAAATGACTTTTTTTTGTTGTTGTACAAAATCTTTGGAAAGATGCTTTTATGGTACTCTTGCAAGTGGAAGTGATTGAACCTCACTGTGGACAACAATGACTTTTTGGGTTGAATTCACATGCGATCAGAATCGTCAGCATGGGAAAGTCAGCAAAATTTGGACACAGAATGATTAGAATGGAGACTCTAGACCTCCAGCTGACCAGACGTTTGTTGGACGCCGAACTGTCCAGATCTGGCGGTTGCTGGGAGTCGGGGAGGGTCACCGAAGCTCGACCAGCTGCATGTCGGCCTAAATGGAAGCCAGGTCTTTTGGTCAGCGTCCCGGCACCAGACGGCACTCAGTTGCGAGAGCCAGAATTTGAATAACAAGTGTTCAGGAATGGCCAACTGTTTAGAGTCCTCACAAGGTCGATGCGGAACAATGGGGCCTGTTTGTCTGGCAAACCAACCCGGCTCACACTCTGGTGGGTTCAAATAGCTTCACCTTGGAAAAAATAATGAGATTTTAGTTTCAGATTCGAATCAGGAGAGTAAACTTTATATCACTGGGTGCTGGGAACTATGCAGTTCTCCTCTAGGTGCACCTTTCCTAATAATCACCTGCACTTTTGTTGTCCTTTGGTCAAACTTTTACTTGTATTATCTCTAAAAGCCAAACAGACACACACACGCACATGCACATGCACGCACACACATACACACACACACACACACACAGCTACAACCACGCCCCTTTAGTGCGTCACTGACTGGCATGCTGCTTTCAAGGACCTCCCTCGAGGCGTGGCCAGCATGGAAGCTTATATATTCCCCCGCCTACAATTTGTCTCATTTGCTCCACAGCTATGCACTCAAACGGACCCTACGTTCATCCTTTTGTGTTTTCTTGAGATCCACATACACCACATGGACTTTGCATTAGAAGTTCGTTTTTAGTCGCTTTTTCTTTTTGGTTTAATCATGTTGAAAAACAATGGAAAGACTGTCATTTCCGTATCGTGCACGGCGTGCCTCTGCCTGCTGCTGCTCCTGGTCGCTGTGCAGCATCACCGGGTTCAGGTGGACGAGCAGACGACCGGAGACGGAGACGCCGGTGCGCGCTCGCCTCTCCAAGACGGCGCGCCGGAGCAGGACGCGCAGCCCGGGAGCGCACAGGATAAGAAAGGATTCTCGGCGTACTTCACCAAGCTGACCCGCGGGAGGAGGGAGGTGGACAAGCCCGCACGCTCCTCTGCGTCCCACGGTGACCCCCCTCCGGCCGAGGACATCAGCGCGGATGACATCTTCATCGCAGTGAAGACCACCAAGAAGTTCCACCAGTCCAGGCTCAACCTGCTGCTGGACACATGGATCTCCAGAAACATGCAACAGGTAAAGGAAGAGTGCAGAACTAACTATTGATGCAGTTCATGTTTGATCTATTTTGCATGCATAATCAATGTATGGAACACTGAAGCTGAAAATCAGGATTGCTGCGCTTATTTGTGGGCTGATATTGCTGCTGAGTGTGTGCTGCAGAGCTGAACAATAAGCCAGTGTACACATGCAGGTGATGGCAGTTTACAGTCCTGCATTGTTCCCCCTGTCACCAGATGACACACTGAAACAGCCAAACAACCCCGGAGCTGAATTTCCTCTGCTCTGTCACTTTTTATTCTCCTCTGAGTGATGTCCCTGAGAACGGAGCAGGGAGCACTTTCAGGACTCCCTCTTCTCCCCTTCTTTCCCCTTTTTTTTCCAGCCCCCCCTCCTCTCTCTCTTTTCCCCCACTCTCTATTATCCCTCCCCTCTTTTTGGGTGTCCCTGTGAATGCCCCCGGTGCAATGGATGCTTCACAGCACCGACTCCAGCGCTGTCCCCCTTCCAGGACTAACAAAGCGTCTTTCTGAAGGGGGAAGAAAAGCTTTCCCAGCCCCTTGTCTCCCCTTCTCTCTCCATGGGAACGTGGGAGCTGAGTCTGGGTCAAGCTTACTGGAGGGACGGTGGGAAAAACGGGGGCTTCGTTAAAGGGGATGCCTGGGACAAAGGGGTGCATCTATAGGCAAGTTTATGCTGGGAAGCGGCACGCTGAGTATGAAAATGTGTCCTTGAGAGCCAAGGGTGCACAAAGACAAGGGGAAAACAGTGGCTAGTCAAAATGATTTTATCCTACACGCAGAGGTGTCACATGTGCTTTTGCAGAAGTCTCTTTAATTTGCCTCGGGCACTGTCATACACAGGTTTAAATTCTTGCCTCCCTCTTTCATCTCAAAGTTTGGGAAGAGCCTGTCACAGTCACTTAACCCTCACATGTAATGATTAGACTGGAATTACCTGTGTACCTGCCACATTAATGACCAAACCGTGCCCTGCAAACACCTGCTTACATGCAAATGATTGCTGCTAATTGGTTGCAATTACTGTACTGGATGATGTAAGTCAGCGGAGCTAACAGCAGGGCTGATAGGCAGGCAGCTGGTGGGTGGCTGCACGTACAAAGAGGACAGACTGAGCACCACAATGCAAGAGGGAGTTCCTGGAGGAAGGGTGCCAGGTGGTCAGGGGGAGCCGGAACAAAGGACGGCCTTAATGCCAGCCATATGATGCTCCGAGTTCCCACCATGTACATATGGCTGTATTCTCCGCTCAGGTTTGATTCTCACGCTCAGCTGATGAACATCTGCGGAGTGTGGGTGACTATTGCAGCAGCAGATAGAAGGTTTTCAACAAAAGCAAGTAGATTTTCTACTTCTCTATGTGCTCAAAGGGAGATTTCTTTAGCTGTATGCAGATGGAGCTGCTATCTGCTGCCGCTTGTGTGAGATCAGGGAGGGCAGATAATCTCCGTGGTAGCCGTGTTGACACAATAACGCTTGTGGCCTTCTTAATCTTTGAGCCTAAATAGCACTTTATGCAAATCCAACCAGTTAGGATAGCTACCCTCTGGAGCCAACAATTGCCGGATCCAAATCATGTGAATTTTGAAGAGAAAGTTTGTAGGAACTCGACCGCCTCCTTCTTCTTCTCCTTTTCCCAAAACTGATTAGTAAAACTTGCACGTATTAGCTGCTTTTATCGGAGCATAAATTTATTTTCTAGTGTCTGGACAGCTGGCACTGACATCCTCATGGTGCTGTGCCATGCATTCCTCTTTGAGGAGTACGATAATTAGCCAGCACTCCAACAATGAGTGCTTTTAGCCTTTAGAAAAAACATTTGGCGCTGCAGTTGAGTTAATCAAATGGTTTGGTATGAAGTATAAGTGTTGAGAAAGGGAGGGTGGTAGTCATTCAACAGGGAAATTCAGTGCCTGTTGTTTTAGAAATCAGCTTTTTGCAGTGTTTGAGTGTCATTTATCTCATCTTTTACTACGCTGAGCTGCTTTACAAATCATTAGTCCTGACAAAAAGTGCTGAAATGCTTTGAATGTCTGGGACAGAAGGGGGAAGGAGTCAGGGTGGAGGTAGCTGATGGAAAAGAAGGGAGCCCGGTGCCCTTCCTTCCTGTGGAGCTGGAGACAGCCAGCCAGGCACCACGTTCAGCTCCGACAGGGCCGTGCCAGGCCTTCCTGTGGTCGGGAGCGCAGCGTCCCCCCCTCTCATCTCCCTCCTCTCCTCACCCCCGTGGCCTCTCGCCTCTTATCTCTGCTTCACACACAATCATCTCTTCTCTCTCCCTCTCTTTTTTTTTTTTTTTGTTGAATTAGTATTCCCCGAAAGTAACTGTTCTTTAAAGTTTCAGTTAAAAAACAATGATAGAAAAAAACCTTTCCCCAGGAGTTTCTCTTTAGTTAACTCCTGCAGCTGTATGCAAATGCTGGCAACATATTCCGAATTTACCCAGTGGAGACTTTACCCAGCATGAAAACTCACAGCATTGTTCTATTCAAGAGGCTCTGGCAGGGGGAGGATGAGGAGGAGGCAGGACAGGGGGTTGAAGAGGGGGTGAATGGCCACACACGGTTTTTCGATTTACTAATCAGCGGCGAGATTCCCACCCCAGCTCCTCCACCCTCCATCCTCCCCTCCCCTCGCTCTCTGTCAGTACCCTGGCAGCTCTGGCAGCTGCCTCAGTGATTAGGCTGTCTATTCACTGGGCTTTAAAGCAAACAGCGCCAGCCTCTGATCCCCTCACCAGTGAAACCACCATCCTTTCCTTAAACAAATACCGCCTCATGGCCTCGGCGTCGAGCAACATCTGTTCAGAATTTGTTCCACAAACTGCTCGAGCAGCCTTGCTTTGTGCAGGAGGAGAAAAAGACTGATGTGGCCTTTAATTCCTGCAAAGACAATGCGCTGTTTATGGATGCAGATCACAGGCTGAGGTTGCTCGGGCAGCAGGCTGGCGAACTGGCAGGAATGAGGGTTATAGATGATACAAAGCGCTCTGTCAGCGAGGGTTAAGACGCTGTGGCCTGGCGTGTAGAGACACGTGGCACAGATAAGGTAGCGTGGCGTTCGGCAGGTGCTGCCTCACCTAAAGCGAAGAGTAAACAGACCACTGGCGGTTACAAAGCCTGGGGCCGACAGCCTTTTCATCATCACCAGCTTGCACCTGCTCGGTGTGAGTTATCATAAAGAGGGGTCTAATCTCTCCGTGCTCCTTTTAAAAAGTGCATTCCTGCCCTTTGTTGTTAACTCCCTTTATGACTAATTGCTACATTCAGCAAGCGCCTGCAGTCTTGCGGTTTCATTCTTTTAACCTTTCGAGGCTGACAGTCGACCGGGCACGAGCACAAAGAGAAGGTGGTTTGTCACATCTGTGTTCACTGTAATGTTTTTATGCAACTGTTTTTCGCCGTATTAAACATGTTGAAGCCCGGCAGCAGGTCCAGCAGGGTGAGGGGCTCAGGCAGGGGATGTGATACATGAATGGGGTGTGTGTGGGAGGCGGACAGTCTGCCTCCTCCTTTGTTGTTTGTCTGGGATGCTTCGGGGCGGCTGCATAGTTGCCATGGAGAGAGTAAAATGCAGCACAAAAGGCCTTTATTGGAGCAGGGGGCTGTTTAACTCAATGTGTTTTCCACTGCATAAAAGACACGTTGATTGATTCTAATCACACCGGCTGGATGTGAGTTAAAAGGGGACTTTGGACACTCTGTTGAATGTGATTGTGTGAGCACCTCACATGATCAGCCCCGAGAGTGGTTTTGATTTCTTGGATTTGGAGACCACGTCATCTTATCTGTGATTTTCTTTGTTTGTTTACAGACGTACATCTTCACAGACGGAGAGGATGAGGAGCTAAAAAAGAAAACTGGTAAGTTTTACAAGGGGGAATTTCATACGATGAACAGAGATGCACTTTGATTTTATTAGCAATGACATTTTAAAGGCTATAAAAATTCTGCTTTGAGTGTTTTGCTTCTATGAAATGCAAAATAAAAGACAAAGAGCTACTTTTGATTTATGCCATAACTCCACATTTGTTTCCTCACTCCCACAGGGGGTCATGCAATCAACACCAACTGCTCTGCAGCTCATAGCCGACAAGCTCTGTCTTGCAAGATGGCGGTGGAATACGACAAGTTCATAGAGTCTGGGAAAAAGTAAGCATGGCTACAACTTAGATTTTTGATTGATTCGTTTATCTGAATATCTGTGGATCTAATAACTCTTCTGCTTTTTAGGTGGTTCTGTCATGTAGATGACGATAATTATGTGAATGTTCGGACTCTGGTGAAGCACCTGTCTCAGTTCCCCCACACTCAGGACATGTACATTGGTAAACCCAGCCTGGACCGGCCCATAGAGGCCACAGAGAGGCTGGGGGACAATAAGATGGTAAGGATCTTGTTTTTATTCCTGCAAAATTTCAGCATCGCACTTTCTGATTGCTTCTCAGATAGAACTGGACATAACAACCTTTTCTGCTTCCTGTTATAGAAACCAGTCAACTTCTGGTTTGCTACTGGAGGAGCTGGATTCTGTGTGAGTCGGGGTCTGGCACTGAAGATGAGCCCATGGGCCAGGTGAGATATATATTCCAAATCTGTGAATATTTCACATTTGCACCTTCGTTTTGAAGATGAAAATAGCAAAAAGGCCTCAATTTCAGTCAAAAACGTATCATATTTTGAGAAACAAGCTTGTTTGCCTTCCAAAACAAAAGCATTTTACAATGTTTGTAGATACCGTTCAAAAGTTTGGGATCACGCAGACAATTTCATGGTTTCCATTAAACTTACACTTTTATTCATGTGCTAACATAACTGCACAAGGGTTTTCTAATCATCAATTAGCCTTTCAACACCATTAGCTAACACAATGTAGCATTAGAACACAGGAGTGATGGTTGCTGGAAATGTTCCTCTGTACCCCTATGTAGATATTCCATTAAAAATCAGCCGTTTCCAGCTAGAATAGTCATTTACTACATTAACAATGTCTAGACTGTATTCCTGATTCATTTCATTTTATCTTCATTGGAAAAAAAAAGCTTTTCTTTCAAAAATTAGGACATATCTAAGTGACCTCAAACTTTTGAAATCTATATGAAAGATACCCCAGAATGAAGCACCCAGCTCTGACCGCATGTCTGTTTTTATGCCTTTTCAGTGGTGGTCACTTCATGAACACGGCAGAAAAGATCCGTCTGCCCGACGACTGCACCATCGGCTACATCATTGAGTCGGTTCTGGGGGTCCCTCTGACCCGCAGCAACCTGTTTCACTCCCACCTGGAAAACCTGCAACAAGTGTCAAGATCTGAGATTCACAAGCAGGTGACAGGCTCACAAGGAGTGTTGGCAAAATGTTGTGTCGAAGAGTTGTTCTTTTCTCTGTTGTTCATACTTTTTATTATCTTCTCCCAGATCACACTCAGTTATGGGATGTTTGAAAACAAGAGTAATATCATCAATTTGAAAGGGGCTTTCCCTGTGGAGGAGGACCCATCAAGGTGAAGGGTTGTTCTGCTTGGTTACAAGACACATTTTGGGCGTCATATACATAAATCTAACTCGTTCCTCTCTGTTTTCCAGGTTCAAGTCTGTGCACTGTCTCCTGTACCCAGACACCCCGTGGTGTCCTCCCCAGGTTGCCTTCTAGGGCGACCGCTCCTTTCTCATCCTCGTCCCTCATCGTGCCTCGGTATCTGAAAGGCTCGTGGGGACCAGTGTTTGGTATTAGACCGTGTTTCCGCTGTGTTCTTGCTGCAGCGGTGCACGGTCTTTAATAGTTTTACTGGGCTGCTGTGCGGCCCGCCTCGGGACTTATTCCTTTCCTGTCCGACGCCGGAGCCTCGTCCCGCTCGGGGTGGAGGACTCTACTCGACAGGAAGTTGCTTTCACCGTTTAGCTTTGCAGGCAATCAGTTGGGCTTTGTGATGTATATGTTGCTTGTAAATGTATCTGCAATTCTCATAGAATGTATTGTCATATATTCCAGCCTTTTTTGCCAGCTTTAAATTAACACTTTTCGCTTTTTAAAAAATGCAAAGTCATTCAGGTCTATGTTTGAAGGCTTTGTGGCTTTTATCACATATAATTGGCCTTTTTTGTTGTTTAGTTCTAACTCAGATGACTCCGGACAAATGCTCTAATATGAAGATTTTGTTGTACTTTTAGTGAACAGTGTTATTTTAACCACAACTTGAGCTGGCACATTTCCAAATGCATCCTTTTGGTGACCTAATCTGAGGTATTTCAGGACAAAGCACTTTTTCCCTTTTTTGATATTTTTATTGGGTGAACCGACCTAGTTTTTAATGACATACTTCAGATTAGCGTCCAAACGAACGAAAGAAAAATAATAATAACCCCTCAAAATCTCATCTTCTATTCATTTTATATGTATTTAAAAACACTCCTTGCATTTGTTACAATCAGGGAAAAGGAATGAGTGGAAGAGATTTTGATTTGGGGTTACAATCAGCTTTTTATTGTTGTTTAAATATTGCACAGCTGTGTTTCAAATGAGCTGATGTTTGCTCCTCACCTCAACAGGTCCAACAGCAGAGAATTACCAGCTCAAAACAGCAAAAAAAAAAAAAAAGCAGTTTGAATGAGCAGAATTGGAATAACAACCACACATGCAACTCAAGCCACAGTCTATAATAGTTTGCACAAAAGACTGATGAGCCTCACTGTTATTATCCACATGAATGTTCCGTATTTACACAAAATACTTTCTGGTTACTGTTGAGACCTGCGAGGTGAAAGCAGCATCAGTGTTTCCACATGGAGGTTCCCTCTGTGTTTTCTCTCACCCATATTGGGTTACGCTATACATCCTAATTACAGTATTGTGTACTGTTGTCTAAATAAGTAGTGATTGTATATGCTTAGAATGTAATTTCCCCCCTTTGTGGTTTACACACGCTTTTAACGACCTGGATGTTATTTTTTTTTTTTGTACTGCTTTGAACTGTGCTATAAATGACTATGGTGTTTATTCTCCAGTATCTGGAGGGTTCGAACAGTTCATTCCCAATACTGGCTTCTCAGGGATTATGAGCTGATCCTGGTATTAACTACCATGGGACCCACGGTGGGACCTAAAACTTTGAATAAAAGTGCATAACCACTGAGAAACTTGACATATTTGGTCATGTTTTTATTTGAATGCCTTCCAAGTTCAAGGTGATACAGATGATGTTCCTAATAATCTTATTTTATTAACTTGGTGTTTTTGCAAAACACCAAATTTGGTAGCACCTCAATCTCTTTTCTTGGCACATGGTTTTTTTCTAGTGATTTTGCAGGAGAATAAGCTTGATGGGTCTGCTTGCAGTAAAGGCAATGTCGCCTTATTAAGCAGACATCTATGCATTTCCTGTTATTTCTGACTATTTGACAAACAAAAATGCCCTTTGTGCTTTAGTAAGTGAAACTCTAGTTAACAAACTGGTTTAAAAAAATATTTATCTTCAATACGTGATCATTTTGGTGCTGCCTAAAACATTTTTTGGCAGTAGCATAGATTCCTCCATGCAGAAAAACCCAGACTTAACAACCAGAGTTGCAAGTTGTTGCAATGGAAACCAGCAAAATCTCTCATAAACACACAGACAATAGGCCCACCACAGGGAAACCAAGACCACCACTGGTGGTACCGAAGTACAATTTTGAGGTATTAATGGGTATTTCCATTTTATTCTACTTTATAATTGAGATGTAAAGTTTACTTCTCTACAAATAGGCTATTTGGTTTCTATATAAAAACAAATGATAAATAGTTTAAGATTAACACTCTTTTCAGCGTATATTTATGAGTTGTTAACAGCTGCACCAGAGATTTAATTCCTCTATAAACTTCTGAGATGATCAGGTCATTATCCAACATCCCATAAAAATAAATATAATTAGAGAACACCCTTCTAAAATGGAAAAATTGTGTGGTTTGAATAATGCATTTTTCATATGGGAATCAGTTACTAAGGTGCGTACATGTACTTGAATATTTAATTTTATGCTACCACAAAGGACCATTATTATCCATTGAATTTTATTCACTTTGCCAAGTGAAGTTTTAAAACTCTGTAATAAAGACATAAAATATGATTCACTGTTATTGTACAGTTGATTAAAGGAGTCAGCAGTGTGTAAATTAGGTGGAATTATCTCTTCTGAAGCCAGCTGCAGTGCTAAAATGCTGCTACATCAAATCCAAATATGCAACTTGCTGTATATTAATGTTACACCGCCAGAAACACTTTACTTGTAATGGACTGTTCTGAGATTGCAGCGATGCTACTGAATACTTCCACCACTTGTTGTGATGGATGGTCACATCAAGAGTGCTCTAACAAGGGTTTTCAAATGTGGAGGGGAAAAAAATTGCAATATTAGTGAATTTTCATGATCTTAAAAGGCTGAATGAATGGATTTTTCACTCCAAAATGACAGAATATGTGCTTTTTAAAAACTTATAAAGAGCAAGAAGAACAAAAAGAAGCACATGCAGGCTGGCTGAACTCTGGCAGACACTGAGCAGAAGATCCAACACCAAAGCCTCACATGGGAGACAAATTACTCGCAGCAAACATCCTCGCCACGAACCATAATCACAGCTTTGGCTTCCAGAGATGTATAGTGGGAAAAACTGCAGCCTTTCATGTGTCTAAAGCTCATGTTCAAACAGAACATCAGTCTCCTGCACAATCTGTTTTTTTTTCTCTCTCCCTCCGTTGACTCATAAAATGTTTCCAATAAATCTGTACAGAAATTTCAAGTCGGTATCAAATAAAACAATCACGGTGGTTTGATTGGTAGCTTCAGCCACTTATTTGGTGGCAAACTGTTGACTGGCTTCGCTAACAAGAGGAAGAGGAAGAGATCCCTCCTCTGGCACTGCACCCATGGGAAAAGAGGGCATGCGGCTTAAGTATAAAACTCTTGTGTTATGAAATTGGCAAGCTGTAAATGTGCAAACAGTAATTGGATCAGCGGCAGTTTGATCTTTTCCTGTAGGAGAGAAAAGCTTTCACATAAACAACAAATCATTAGAGTCTTGCTCTAATCTGCCTCTAATCTTTTGAAACTCAGTCTGTAAAAAGCTGCCACAGTATTGCACAGTTTTATCACCTGTAAATCATTAAAAGGCAGCTATAATTAGGTTAGAAGTCTGCGTGTGCAGTTGTGTAAAGATTGGAAATAAAGCTTGAGATTTAAAATTGCCTGAAGCCATTTCCATTTGTAATCCGTCTGTCAAATGTACCGACATCTGTGAGCAACTTTGAGTGAATTGTTACATATGATTACTGGCCTTTGGTGCGTTTCTCCTTTGGTGTTTATCCTCCCTTAATGTTTGCTATTGCAATTACGGCTGTTTCCATACCAGCAGCTGCACAATAACTCAGTCACACTGAGCTTTTAAGTGCACGCTATTTGCATTTTAATTTGCACCCGGAGCTGAGGCCCAGCTTTCAGCCTCAGACAGGCAGACAGTTTGGATAGATGACAGGGAAGAAGAGGAACCAGCTGAGACTCCGGGAAACTGTGCAGCACTTAATGCAGCGTGAATTAACAAATTGTCATTTTTACGTGAGATATGATCTGTTAATATGTGAGCTGTGGGAGACTTAGTTACAATCAGACCAGCTGTTGCTAGTAGCTTCATAGTTAACAGAGAGACGTGAACACTGTTCCCTCTAAACGTTGTTCTCATAGATATGAATAAGTAGATAAGACACGCCCCTTTGAGCTGCGTGCTACAGCGAGGCTAAGCTAGTGGGTGAAAAGTTTCAGTGCATTCCGTTGATGTCGACGGCGTGAAAACGGAAACAAGAAGTATGCCAGCTCACTGTGCTGCATGCAATTGCACACTGCGTCATATGATTGAGACAAGTAAACTTGGAATGACTTTTCATAGGTAAGAATATGGAAGCAAATCAGACTCATCAGATTCTGAATTTTAAAAGCTGCTGAATTTCTTACTTTGAATTTTTTTGCATCAAAATTACGTATGTGAATTTTTTATGCCTGAATTTAGCTCATCAAAATTCTAAAAACCAGTTAAAAATTCAATGTCTTCAAAATTCGCCATCAAAAAATTCAATGTTCAAAATTCGCCATCAAAAAATTCAATGTTAAAAAAATTCGCTGTCAAAAAATTCGCTGTTCACATCCGGGGGACTCAGGCGTAAACAATCGATCCTGGCCAAAATCGAACCAACGCCCAGCCAATCACGTGGCGCTCCTCCGGTCATGTGACGCAGACGGTTCACCTCACAAGACCGGGGTCAACCACGGCTACCAGCATGAACGACAGCGCTTCAGTGAGTGTATTAATCCTTTTTGTCCTGTATGTGGTTTGTTTTTGTGAGAGTCAGTAAGCTGTAATGCATGCCGTTAGCTGCGCTAGCACAGCGATAGCCGCGCTAATACAGCGCTAGCTGCGCTAATACAACGCTAGCACAGCGTTAGCCGCGCTAATACAGCGCTAGCCATGCTAATACAGCGCTAGCTGCGCTAGCACAGTAATAAGGTCATACAGACAGCACGTTCTGCAGCTGGGTAGTTGAGTAACAATTTTATAAACGCACAAATGGGTGGAAGTGTGATTTATGCGCCCGAAAATGCAGTTAAATCACAGAGCAGTGTAAAGAAACTGGTCACCTAGCAAACTGAATTAGTCTAGGTAACACTTTGTTTATTATGTGCGTTTTCTGCTCAAGTTATTGTCCTGGTTTGATTCATTTTAAATTACTCCTGATCTTGAAAGGTTTTAAACTGTGCAGTCAAAGTAGTTACAACTGTGAGCGAATAGCTTGAAATGAACTGCCCTAGACTGCTCTGTTCATAACCGACCATTCTTTCACAGCTATATCAAGAGTTATTGTGCAATGATAGATAAATGTAGCCCATTTTTTCAACTGTTTCCTGTTTAGTATGTGTAACCTCCTATTAATTTGTTCTAAAAGAAATGTCTAATGAGGCAGTCTAGTCTTTCAGTCAGGTTAAGTCATTTATCCCATTGGTGGTTTGTATTATATAACTTTGTTTTTCTCTGTTCTAAGAACTATTGTTAAATCATCCTTATGTGAGACTTTGTTTTTGTTTGGAGCATATTCTCGGACACATGCCTCTGGATCTGGACTTCTTATAGTTCACTTGCACACAAGAACTTGTGTTTTTAAATGATTTATCCAACCAAGTAGAAGTTTGCCCAGCTATTTTAAATGCACTAACACAGCTACACCATCTTATCAGCTCAGAAAAAGAAAACAGGAATCAGTACATTGCAACTGTGCACTCAGAGAGAGGAGCAGCTGGGCGACAAAGAATGGTCACATCCCCAGAGCACCTTTACAACTTACTGGAACTTAATATGTCTGTCCCATGTATAGATAATGGTATCTGTGAAATATTAGCTGAGTATGTCAAATACTTTTAGATTTTTTTAAGTGGACCGTAGACCTAGTTTCACTATTTTTTTTTCTCACATTGAAATTTGAGGCTATATATAATATATAATATATATATAATATCTCAAGAATAATTCAAGATAAAAGCCTGAAATTTTCATTGATTTGTCTTGCTAACATAAGCATATCAGATTGCTATTAAATACAGCGGTGGAAAAAAGTTTTTGGACATCTCATACACTTGTGAAATATTGCATTAAGAATCCCTCTGAGGTCTTCAAATGCAATTTCTATTAGTTCAGTCACAGCCATAATACAAAACAGATCCTAAAAATGTCAATAAAAACTTGAAATTGATTGGTTCCTTAAAAATAAATTTTGAGTATTGGGTCATTTTGGTAGAATTTAGTTTTGTTATTCATGTAAACAATAAACAAAAGCATCATTTGAAACACAAAAGACTTTCCAACAAATATTTCATGATAATATTTGAGATTGTGGAAAATTTTAAAGGTGCCTGAAAACTTTTTCCCACCACTGTATCTGTCAAAGCATGAAAATTTGCCATTGGAAAAATGCCACTATCTCCAGAACAATATATGTAGTCATGGTTCCATTATGCCAATGTCATGGCAATGACTGGATGCAGGGCTAATTTACAAAGAAATTACACAAAACAACATGTCAGGTTTCAAAGACTGGAGTTTTCATAGACCACTTCATTTTTTTCATATTTCAACTCACCCATAATCTGAGATTATTGATCTACTTGTTCAGTATTATAGATTCTTCATCATTGTTCTGAGATAGTGTCATTCAAACAACCTCAAATTTCAATGTGCAAAAAAATGCCTGTTGAAGTAGGTTGACAGTGACAGCCAATTTAAAAATATTTTTTGCTCTGACAGTATTTGGCATACAGTGTAAAGTGTGTGTGTGTGTGTGTGTGTGTGTGTGTGTGTGTGTGTGTGTGTGTGTGTGTGTGTGTGTGTGTGTGTGTGTGTGTGTGTGTGTGTGTATATATGTAGGCAGGCTGCTGTTTTGTAATATTGCAACGGATTTTCATCCCATTCACCAGTGACAAAATAAAGTCAGTACAGTCCAGTTCATTTTTAACTCCTGCTTTAATGCCTTGATTGCATGTGTTGTTCACCAGAAATATTCTTAACTTCAGATACTTTAAATTTATGGCAGAAACACACATACTTGAGTCAGATAACCTGTCAGGTGAGTTGGGAGAACAGGTAGCGGAGGGAATCCAAAAGTGCACTTAGTTTTGTCAGTCAAGTAAAACTAACTAGAGAACAACACATAACATATCTTGACTGGCAAGTGCAAATACAGACCAGGATGTCAGTCTTAAATGATGTGTGGTCCTTGTAATGTCCTGGGAATGTAAGGTCTCATAGCAGGTGGAGGCTGTCAGGTATCTGCCATTCACTACTTCAGCGAAGAGAGTTCTTGGTAGAGTCTCCCATCCAGTCCAGAATTTCACCAGACTGGTCAGTTCAGACGTTGTTGCTATGGAGTGGATTAAAATTGATTAAATAAATGGCTACAACAAATGATCAAAAACAATCTAGGGTACGCATACTAAACAGGAAACGGTTGAAAAAATGGGCCGCATTTATCACTATCATTGCACAATAACTCTTGATATAGCTGCTGTGAAAGAATGGTCGGTTATGAACAGAGCAGTCTAGGGCAGTTCATTTCAAGCTATTCGCTCACAGTTGTAACTACTTTGCACAGTTTAAAACCTTTCAAGAGCAGGAGTAATTTAAAATGAATCAAACCAGGACATTAACTTGAGCAGAAAACACACATAATAAACAAAGTGTTACCTAGACTAATTCAGTTTGCTAGGTGACCAGTTTCTTTACACTGCTCTGTGACTTAACTGCATTTTCGGGCGCATAAATCACACTTCCACCCATTTGTGCGTTTATAAAATTATTACTCAACAACCCAGCTGCAGAATGTGCTGTCTGTATGACCTTATTACTGTGCTAGCGCAGCTAGCGCTGTATTAGCACGGCTAACGCTGTGCTAGCGCTGTGCTAGCGTTGTATTAGCGCAGATAACGGCATGAATTACAGCTTACTGACTCACAAAAACAAACCACATACAAGACAAAAAGGATTAATGCACTCACTGAAGCACTGTCGTTCATGCTGGTAGCCGTGGTTGACCCCGGTCTTGTGAGGTGAACCGTCTGCGTCACATGACCGGAGGAGCGCCACGTGATTGGCTGGGCGTTGGTTCGATTTTGGCCAGGATCGATTGTTTACGCCTGAGTCCCCCGGATGTGAACAGCGAATTTTTTGACAGCGAATTTTTTAACATTGAATTTTTTGATGGCGAATTTTGAACATTGAATTTTTTGATGGCGAATTTTAAACATTGAATTTTTTGATGGTGAATTTTGAAAACATCAAATTTTTTTGATGGCGAATTTTGAAGACATTGAATTTTTTTGATGGCGAATTTTGAAGACATTGAATTTTTAACTGGTTTTTAGAATTTTGATGAGCTAAATTCAGGCATAAAAAAAATCACACGTAATTTTGATACAAAAAAATCAAAGTAAGAAAGTCACCAGCTTCTAAAATTCAGAATCTGATGAGTCTGATTTGCTTCCATAGAAGAATAGTTTTTGGCTCTTTTTTCATTATGAAATCTTGTTGAGAGCTTCCAGTCTATGAGAGCTAACGAGTTAGCCACTAACAAAACGCTAAGGCGAGCTAGCAGCTTGACAACCAAATACCAGACGATTAATAGGAGCTGTAGTATAGTTGTACAAGCAGTAGTAGTAATACTAAAAGTACAAGCAGCAGTAGTAGTATAAACAGCTGTTAGAGTCGTAGAAGTAGTATCAGCATTTGTAATAGTATTACAAGTTGTAGTAGCAGTGCCAGTATCAGCAGCAGTTAATGTACTAGCACTACTACTGGTAGTAGTCACATTGCTATTACTACCACCAATACTACCAATAGTAGTTATAAAGCCTAACTCATGTATATCCAGATTACCATCTATGTTCTTCCTCCAAACCCACTTTATGATTGGGATTACAGGCAGTTCTTTAGGACTGCTCTCAAATAATTGAAATGTTACTAAACAAGGTTATACTTATCAAATTAAATAGCTCTGGTCTCCAGTATATTGGCGAATTTGGTTCTTTGTACTTAATTTATTAGCATGATTTCTTTTTAATATGTTGTGTACAGACTTAATTACTTCTCTGTCTACTTTTCTCACTCCATGTAGGTTTCCCAGAGACTATGGGTTGAGGAGGAATTGGAAGTTTGTCGGCTTAGACCTGGTGTCATTCCATCAGTGTTAACTTACCGGCTCATCTTGGAAGAGTACGTGCCAGAAAGACCACGACCAAGCAGCCTTGAGATCTTAGGCAGCGTCTCCCTGAGGTGGGTGTCGACGGTGTTCATGGTCAGGTCTGTGGTAATCCCGTCAAAAAACAAAACAGAAAAAAATCTAGATTATAAATCAACATGTAACCAAAGCGCTCTGTGTATAATGCCATAGTATAGGATGTAGTTCAGAAAATGTCAAAGTATAGTATGCTTTACTCAAGAATAACATAGTATGGCCTGTAGTTCATAGTACAGCATGTTGGCAAGAAAAAAAAACAAAACATAGATTATTATGTGGTTCAAAAAGTGCAAAATGATAGGATGTTGCCTAAAATTGTCATGTATGATATGTGGTTCAAAAAATGTCATAGTGCAGTATATTGTCAAAATAGTGTGTAATTCAAGAAAACATGAGTATAATATGTCATCTAAAAAATGCCATAGAATAATAATTTCATTGCACAAGTAAAAGTATAGTAACTTTTAAAACTGTTCGAATTCTTATATGTTGCTAAAAAAAACAAAACTAAAACAAAAAAAAGTCACAGTAATATGCCAATTAAAAAAGCCTATAGTATAGCGTGTTGCCCAACAAACATCATAGTATAGCATGTCACTCTAAAAACGTCATAGTATAGCCTTTAGTCCACAGCTGTCAGTAGGTGAGGAGCAACACAAAAACAGTTCAAACGCTGGTTTCCAGAGGGTTAGATGAGAATTTATTTGAAAGAGTAAGTTTACAACAACACAACATGTGAGGGGGTTAAAAACAAATGGGTGTTAGTAAAATAAAAATAAATAAACAGAGATAAAAGTGAACTTCATGTTGACATTGATGGGCATTCCAACCAGGAACAAAGTAAAAGATAATCAATACAAAAAAAACCTCTTCCTGTTCACCTCTTCAAGCCCAAAAACACATCGCAGTAGCACCCTAAACTAAAACTACCAATGGGTTTCCTGTTTTCCTTTCTGAACAATTCAAAGGTCCCTCTCTATCTCCCCAGACATCCACCAACCACTGGAACACATCTCCAAAGTTCTGCCGGGCCAGCTCAGCTTCCCCTCAGAAGAAGTGCTGCCACCTGCCAGATGAAGGAGCCTTTTGAGAGGCAGCTGGCATCGTGATTGGACTGTACTTTGGTCTGTTCCAGTCCAGCTTCAGCTCCAGAGACGGCAGGCGGGACGAGTCAACGGAGGCCGGGTGGACGAAGGCATGCAGCTGAGTACAATCCAGAAAACAACAGAGGAGGAGTGCAGCAGCCCAGGGCCAGAACAGAGTAACATAGTATGTCTGTTAGAAAACATCATAGTATAGCCTTTGGTATGAAAAAACGCCATCATATACATTGTATATTGTACAGATAACAAGTCAAAGGAAAGAGACATACATTGTAGAATTGTAGTAATTGTTGGCTGACTGATTTACTGATTATCAGTATTTAATTTTTTACTGATTTACGGTAATAAATACATTTAAAAATGGCGCTACTTTGGCTCTGAACCTTTATCTACCTGTGGTCGCTCTGTCTTCTGGAGTGATTTGATTGGTTATACGTCACGAATAAAACTCCTTTAACATCTGTAAACAAAACAAAAACGTATCAACAAAGTTTTCTGTTAGAGTTTGTGTTCTTCTAAGTTTAACTCCAAGATTTTAAATAATTTCATTTACTGCAAATGAATATCTACTCCAAATGTCTCACTAATAATCATTATCAGCCTTAAAAACCCACTAAACACCCCTCTATACCCGACCACACTTAGTACAGTCCGGTTCCCCCTTCTATAAATCTGATTGGAATCTTCCACTTCCTGTTTGTCAAAGTGGCCTTCGACCTGGACAGGTTTTGTTGGAGCTCATGCAACAAACATTTTGGGTAACTGCACTTTAATATGGATGGATGACACTGAATTAGAGTCTGTTTTAATGAGACTGAGTTAAGATGTGTAGCTCTGTCATTAAATAGTCAATTATTTCTCAGAATTCACAGAGAAAAGTCTGAAATGTTTGCTAGGTTAGCGTCCCACATGTTCTTTGGCTCAGCTAAAGCTAACTCTCTCCAACTTCTGGATCTGTTGAGTTGCTTGTTAAAATATCTTGCTGTAGGTGCTGAAGCTCAGAAAGTCTGAGCTGTTTGTTCAAAATACGCTCATTCTCAAGTCTTATCTGAACTGTCCTCTTTTGTTTGAACTTTCCCTAAACTTAGGAGTTAATGACAGAGCAGCACATCCAGACTCAGTCTTATTTATGTAGAGATTAAACTTCAGTGTCATTCATTGATGTTAAAGTGCAGTTTTTCAAATGTTTGTTGCACATGCTCCCGACCAAACCAGTCCAGGTGGAAGACGATGTGAAGAGAAAGCTCCAGATAATGAATATCACACATTTACGTTGGAAATAAATGTCCTCTAATTAGACATTGTCATGCAAAAGTTGGATTTCCCTTTAATGATGTTCAAATCTTTGTTGAGTGTTTTGTTGATGTTGGTTTCTAAATGTTTTCTGACACTCGGCCCCAAAGTTTAAAACATTTTATGGCTCACAAGCTGCAACAATTCACACATTATCAACTATCTTTCTGACTAAACTAAGATAAAAAGTGAAAAACTGCCTGATTCCTGCATCATGAATGTAAATCTTTTTGGTTTTTATGACAGTAAACTGAATATATTTGGGTTTGACATTTTATAAACCAAAACAAGAAATGAATTACTGGAGAAAACAATCAACAGATTAATGGACAAAGAAAATGTGTTTTCCAACATATATGGCTGAATTACTCCAACATTACAAGATACATACAATTTTAATTCAATTTTATTTATATAACGCCAAATAGAGGGCAAATTGTCTCAAGACACTTTATTTTTATATTTTTTGTCATGTTAAAAATATGACAAAGTAAGAAATTTAAACCTCTTGACTAATCCAGTTTATTATATGGTTTTTAAGAGACTAATGGACAAAATAACTTTCTCCATTAAAACTAATAAGCATGAGGTCAAATAGAAGGAACAGTTTTAAATACTGCAGTCCCACGATGACAAGAATAAAGTTTGTCAACAAAAACTAAATCTGCTGGTGGATTCCATTGAAGTCCTAATAAATGATAATAAAGTGTGATACTAAAGGTTTGTGGTGCTAAAAATGTCAAAGTAAAGATATCAAGTTGAACATCTGGATGAAGGTTGATAAAAGTTGACCTTCTTTCATTTCTCTGGAGCGACTCCATGGATTTTATGGATGGTGGTTAAAGACCTGCTCTTCTAGTGGTCTTCCTTCTAGTCGCTGTATAAAGTCACTCCATCCTGGCCGACTTCAACACCTCTTCATGACAACTTGTTCTGCCTCCGACCTCATGGAAACTCCAGAAACTCGGGAAAACCAGTGGAGACTCGAAGAACTCGTGGAGACTCGAAGAACTCGTCGGGCGGGGGAAGGTGTGGTGGGTGGTGGGGGGAAGTGGGGGAGTAGAGGGGGGAGGCCGCCACCCACCTCCCCACCTACTCTCCGCCCTGACTCCACCCAGACTCCGCCTTGGCTCCACCCATGTTGTCACTTCAGAAACTACGATGCCAAAGGGACGACGAATTTATTTCTTTTTATCTGATCTGTAGCTCAGTGAGTTAAGGATTTGCCTGTGGAGCTGCAGGTCGCTGGTTCAAGACCAGACCCTTCTTAAACTTTATCAAAATTCTGACAAAGACGAACAAAGAAAAGTGCCAGTGGCGGGTCTTGAACCTGCGACCTTCCACTTGGTAGTCCTCTTCTTATCCTCCTGAGCTACTCGCTCAGATACTAATTCTTCTTTTTTTTGCGCATTTATCATCTATTTTTTGTCGTTTTCGAGTTTTTTTTTTAACTCGAGTCTCGACTCGACCGTTTTTCTCAGGAGGTTGGACTTCAGCCTTTGTGCTGGTGGGTTGAACCTTCAGTTCCAAGACTTTCCAAAGCCTCCACACCTCCCGAGTCCTCAGGACCTGAGCTTTCACACAGTCTGAGGGCTGAAATTTTCTAAGTCCCACAGTAGTTCTCTGTTAGTTTGAACCTTCAGACAGTCCAAGGACTGAAATCCTCTAAGTTCCTGAGTAGTTCTCTGTTAGATTGAACCTTTCGACAGTCTGAGGGCTGAAGTTTTAAAGGTTTCTCAGTACTTCTCTGTTAGTTTGAACCTTTCGACAGTCTGAGGACTGAAATCTTAGAAGTTCTTGAGTAGTTCTCTGTTAGTTTGAACCTTCAGACAGTCTGAGGACTGAAATTTTAAAAGTTTCTCAGTACTTCTCTGTTAGTTTGAACTTTCTGGTTAACAGAAGCCATAAAACTTGTGACCATGAGTCTTGATTTCACATTTAGACCATCCATCTGAGTTCTTCTCAGACCTTCACCTGTGGGTTTTTTAGAAATCCTGAACAAACTTTGATTCTCTTCACTGAACAGTAAAGTTTGTGGAGATCAGAAGGTAACATTAGTTTGATAAATGCCTTCAACTACTAGTAGACTTTACCTGGAAAGCAGTTTTCTGAAATGAGTTCTTAGTAAATCTGTCCACAATCAAACCAAGAACATAGAAAGAGGAAATGTTTGAAGAAACAACTTGATGTTTTTGTTTCAGACTAGAAAACACTTCAAGACCTTTATCTGTTTTTGCTCTTTTTGATCGTTTTATTGTCTCTTCTGTTTAATTTGATCTTCTAAAGTCTAACTGGTGTCTTTTCAAATGTTTTGTCTTTAGTTTGATTCTTCTTAAATGTTTAGTTTTGCTATTTTCTCACCTTTTATTCTTTTCTAATGTCTGATTTGATTTAGAAATGTTTTGTCTTTTTAATGTTTGTTTTTTCAAATGTTTTATCAGCTTGTTTCAATTTTTGTTTTTCTTTCCCAATATTTAATTTTTCAATTAAATGTTAAAGGTTTTTCTTTTTAAATGTTTTACCACCTTTTAATGTTTGTCTTTTTAAATGCTTCATTGTATTTTCTGTTTAATTCCTAGTTAAACTTTTATTGTCTTTAAGATTTAATTTTCTAATTAAACATTTAATTTTTTAATTAAATGTTTTGTCTTTTTAAAGGTTAAATAATCTAAATGTTTTGTATTTTCTTAAATGTTTAATATTCTTCTTGTTTAATAGTATTTTTTAAATGTGTAATTTGCGAAAATATTTTCTCTGTAATTTTTAATATTGTCATTTTAAAAATTTTGCTTAATTTCATGACATGTTTTGTATCTTGTCTAATTATCTAATTCAATATTTTGTCTGTTTAATATAAAGAAACATTAAATACAATTAAACTATATTAAACAGACAAAATATTGAATTAGATAATTAGACAAAATACAAAACATGTCATTATGAAATTAAACAAAATTTTTAAAATGACAATATTAAAAATTACAGATAAAATATTTTCCATAATTAAACATTTAAAAAATGCAATTAAACAAGAAGAATATTAAACATTTTAAAAAATGCAAAACATTTAATTAGATTATTAAACCTTTAAAAAGACAAAACATAATCAAAAAATTCTTTTTAATAATAAAACTTTTTAAAAGTTTTATTGTATTAGTTTTTTTTCCTTTGATTTAATTGCTTTTTTTTATGTAGTTTATTTCTTTAATCTTCTTTTTCTGTCAAGATTTTAACCCCAACCTTAAAAATGAAATAAACCCTTAAACCACAATGAAAATACTTCTGTTATCACAATCATGAGTTAGTCAATTATTCAGTTTATCAATTCAACTTTATTTGTTTAGCACCTTTTACACAGATGACAAAACTAAACAAGGAAAGACAAAAAAACTATGCTAAAACTATGATTAAAACTCAAAAACATATTTTTAAAAAAAAAATTTAATATGGTAATAAAATGTGTTGTGTCCAAGGGATGGAGGGAGTTTATTGAAGTCTTCTTGGGCTCACATGGGAAATCATTTAAAATATAAACTTGATATTCAGTCTAAGGAAACTGCAGAGTGACAGAAGAACCAACAATATCTCCTGTTTTCTCCTTTAATGAGTCGACTCTTCTTGTGCTTCCAGACTAAAGAACTACAGACTCTTCACAACCTGCTCCAACTCTTGGTACAGGACCTCACCACACGGGTCAAGAAGGTTTCCATCTCATTTCTACTCTGAAGCTCACCTTCTCCTGCTCAAACTGCTGACAAATGTTTCTGCTGCTCTAAAGTCTGGTCTCCAGAACTTCCTAAAAACTCTCAAAGTCTCTTCTGCTGCAGGTTGCTTTGTAGAACTGTTCCAGAAAACCTCACTAAACCACATGGAGGGGCCTCAAGATAGTCGTCCAAATGAAACCATACAAAAACCAAACTAGCACAACCCAAACGCTAAAGTCTCCTGCAGCCTACCAGAGAACCTCTGAGAACAGAGAATCAGGACAGGAACTCTTACCTTCTGGACAACCAACGTTGGTTCACAAACAAGAATACAGAATGTGTCTGACCAAAAACCTCTGAAGACTCACTACAGCCAAGATAAAGACACAACTCAGCTGCACCAAATCCACTAATCACTGCACACATTAGCACCATGTGCTAACTGTGGCTAAAGAACCACATTTACCAAGACAACTATCCAGTACAAAGCCCTAAAACACACCAAGAAACACATTAAAGACGATTTTACTGCTGGAAGCTGCAAGCCAACGCCTAAAAACAAACTAAAGCAATGGAGCCAAACCCAGTTCTGGTGAAGAGAAGCAGAGGAAATGTTTGTCTGCAGCTAAATAAAGCAGGAAGACACTGAGCTGCTCAGGTGTTCCTGATAACACCAAGCAGCCACCTGGACAGCCAATAGGAACACAGCTTACTGGAAGTCCAGAGGGCTGGGTTAGTGAAGGAAATTTAGTTTAAAGTTGAAGCAGAAAGTTAACAAAGAAAGTTGAAAACCACCTTCTGATACCTGAAATCTCTGAGTTTTCACACAAAGAACACCTGAACATGTCAAACTGGTTCCATAGTAGAACCATCATTGTAAAAACGTCATAGTATGGTGTGTTGCTCAAAAAACATTAGGACCCGGCTGTCAGGGGACAAACATGTAAGAAACATGAGAACAGAGAGAACCCAACCAGTAGGTCACAGTTTATCATCCCCCAGTCATCTCCTGAAGTCCATATGGTGAGAGACATCAGTATCTGGTTGTTAATTTACCAGAGGATGCTTATAATCATGCTGATGTGGTCTGTACTCTACAGTATTTTAGTGACTCAATAAATGCCTAAGTTGTTTTTTTAAATGCTTTTTAGTTTTTAATAAACATTTAACAGCCTATATGTAATCAATAAATGGCCTTTGCCTATCTTAAGAAAAATTCACTCAGAACTCTGATATGTTAACAGTACTAAATAAATCAATATAATACATGCATACACACAAAAATAAGTTAATACATTAACTGTGTTAAGATAAGATTTAGATTTTAAAAAAGTTGTTTATGTTTTTGCAGAATCCAGTATTGCTCACTGGTTGGTCATTACATTTTGTTAGTTTGATTTCACTGTTTAAAATGATGCCACCTCTTTTCAGACAGAACCTGTGATAATAAAACAATACAAAATTTTTAGTTCCGTGTTAATAAAGCACTTAAAGCTTTAAGTATGGCTAAATGCTTTTTTCAAAATTAAATATATCACTCCTTAGGTGGTAGTGGCCCCAAGTTCAGTAAAGTTGGAAAGATATTCACAGATTCGGACTTCCAGCATCAATAACTCATTAGATATAGGTTGTCAAAACATAAACGGTGCCTCTTTCCCATTGTTGCAAGGCAGACAATGTGCTACAAGCCCAGTTTTATCAAAAGTAGCTGTCTTTCAAGCTACAGGAATAACATTGTTGTCTATGGAGTGAACAGGGTCCGTCTGCAATTTGCAAAACCGCTGCAACAGTAAAGAGAGACAAATATTCAATAACTTCACTCTTATACATTGTAGTGTCACTAAAATCACTGCAGCCTTCAACTGGCTCCTGTTGACAAAGTGTTTTAACAGAAATGTAAATGCTGTAATTTGATTCTTTTAATGAACCATGTAACTTGAATGGATGTGATGCTGGTGTGACCACAGTGCACACGTCTGATGTTGCTCACAGTGGTCCAAGGGACGCTCAGGGAGTTTGTGTGTTTGCTCAGACTCATGAAAAATTACAGGGAACATTGCATGTGAGTGGTATTTTCTGTTTGAACTCTACCAGAAATCATTCAAACACATTTCAACTTGTCTAATTATTCTACAGTGATGGAAAAAAAAGTTTTCGGACACCCCATGCATATGTGAAATATTGCATTAAGAATCACTCTTAGTCCACATGTGCAATTTCTTTCAGTGCAGTCACAGCAAGAATACTAAACAAATCCTTAAAAAGCCATTAAAAACTTAAAATTGATTGGTTCCATAAAAATACATAGGAAAGTTTGAGTTTTGGGTCATTTTGGTACCAGTGGTCCACTAATGAAGGTTGTGCTTTTTGTTAGAAGACACAATTTTTGTTGCCGTGTTTCATGTCTACATAAAACCAGCACATTTGAAAGTTTTTCAGAGACATAAATGGCTAAAACAAGGAACCCAAAGCAGAAAACACACCTGAAGATACAGATTCTTAGCCAGGATAGCCACAGTACAGCTGCCACCAGATAGCCAGGAAGTGCAGATGCAGCCATTCAGCAGTTAGATACACTCTGTAGAAATACAGACGAACCAACAGCTTGGAAGATAAACCAAGATCTGGGCGTCCAAGGGTTTCTCCAGCAAGAAATGACCGCATCCTGATCCGTATGTGCAAGAAAATCCACTGAATGACATCACGGGAGCTTCAGCAGCAGTGGTCAAACCAAAATGGTGTCCAGTGTTCCACCTGCACTGTACGTGATCGATTTTTAGATCATGGCTTAAGGTCCTATGCTTCTGTCAAGAAGCCCCTGATCAATGAGAGGCAGAGATTAGCTTGACGTCGTTGGACCCAAGCACAGAAGAACTGGACAGGCAGGAACTGGAAGAAGATTCTGTGGTCAGATGAGTCCAGTTTCCAGCTTTATCTTCCTCCTGCTAATGTGAGGGGATGCAGAAGGCCAGGTGAAGCATTATCTCCAGCATGTACAGTACCTACTGTTAAGCATGGTGGAGGCAGTATCATGGTTTATGGATGCATAAGTGGTGCTGGTGCTGGTCATCTAAGTGTCTCTGATGCACACTGAACTCTGCCAAGTATTGTGTCATTCTCTAAACCCACATGCTCCCTTCTGCACGTGCTCTGTTCTGTTGAGGTCAAACTGGATGTTTCAACAGATAATGCCTCTTGAACACATCCAGAACCAGTAGAACTTGGCTGCAGGAGCACAGTATCCAGGTCTTAGAGTGACCATCTCAATCCTAACATGAGCCCTACTGAAAATCTGTGGTGGATTATCAAAAGGTCTGTTTCAAAGCATATACCAAATAATTTAGAAAAATGTAAAGCATTAATTCAAGAAGAATGGGATAAGATTTCCCCTCAACAGTGTGAAAGGCTTGTGGGGAACATGGCAGCCAGGATTAGAGCTCTACTGATTGCTAATGGCAGGACTACTACATGTTAATTTGATGATGTGATGGTTTATTTTCTGTTCAGTTTTGAACACATTCTCTGTTATTTGTTGACTTTGACACCGACAATGTTGAGAACTGACATATTGAAACTGTGAAGAATTTAGTTTTGCTAGTTTTTCTTGTAAACAATAAACAAAAAAATATAATTTGTATTTATTTGTGTCCATCTAATGTAGCCACACTTTTTGAAACACAAAAAAGATATTTCAACAAATATTTCATGAGAATATTTGAGATTGTGTAAAATCTTAAGCGTGTCTGAAAACTTTGTT
Organism: Amphiprion ocellaris; assembly: GCF_022539595.1. NCBI lineage: Eukaryota > Metazoa > Chordata > Actinopteri > Pomacentridae > Amphiprion > Amphiprion ocellaris. Next base: position 18,737,198 of record NC_072784.1, read on the forward strand.
CCACCACTGCATGAAGTAGAAACCTGAATTATACATGTCTACAATGAAGTATTACTATTTTTACTGAAGCAACCTGCAACTGAAAACCACTTTAGTTGCAAACGAAACATAAATCGGAAATCAGTATCATGACGGGAAGCAGAGACAGAATGACTGAAAGCCGTTGAGTGACTCAGTAAGGCGACTTTGCATAAGTGTGATGTGGCAACAGGTGAGAAACTCCAAGAACACAAACATCCAACTGCAGACGTGAGCCGCTGGCCGACCGACCGCCTGCCTGTCAACTGTGGTGAAATATGACTGGAGGCTGTTGCTGTGGCTCATTTGCTGATAAAAGATCCACTATCCCGAATGTCTATCATGTTCTGTTTACTAAACAGGAAAAGGCCCGCATGACTTGCGTCTGTCTCAGTTTGAGTCATGCTTCAGGAGAAACGCATCTCTGACCACCTACATTTTATTTTCACCTCAGGGAGAAAACAAACTGAGGGAGAGTCTTGTTTGTCATCCATGTGACGACCCGACAGCCTGAGCTAAAAGCTGTGAAGAGTTTTATGACTGCTGTAGGTGCTGATCACTCATAACTGAATGAGAGGGAGTAGAACTTTTAATTATTAATCCCACTACGTATCACACCATCATTGAAACAAAATGTGTTTATGCATCAAAAACTAATGACAATTTCTTCTTCTTCATTTCACAGAATTTTCCTGCTTTGTTATATTACAGATAACTTGTGAAATCATTGCTTTTAACATATTTTTTCCTTTGATTTTGCTGCCAGATTTTCACATTAAATAAAAAACAAAATTCTTTTTACAGCGTAGGTCCTATGAAGTTGGCGTGTTTGCATCATGCATGGATTACTGAACAGGTCTACCAGCTACAGGGACCCTGTATTAATGCTAGCAGGAGTTGAAATGTTAAAAACAGTTGGTAAGTTAATTAACCTAAATGACAGGCAGAATGACCGAAAAAATATGTGAAACAACCACAAAAATATGCAAAATAAACAAAAACAGACACAAAGATGAAAAAAACCCCACAAGATGCAAAAACAACCACAAAAAAACACACAAAACTATGAAAAACAGATTAAAAAACTACACCAAAATCCAAAACAAGATGTTCAGTGGTGCTTTAAAATGTTTGAAATATATGTACTTTACAATATTTCTGCAGAAATATGACCTAAAATATCATCAGAAGACTCAAGTAAACAAATGAAACTCAAATCTTATCTGCTGTCATCTATTTATTGAGGAAAATTCTACCGATGTGAAATATCTGTGGGTGGCAAATGTGTGAATATTTGCTTTCAGTAATAGGGCTGATGTTTCCAGGAGCTGTTTATCAGTTCTGAGCATCAGTTTGAAGGAAATTTTAGCTAATTTCTTTGAATAGAACAGCTTGAACTCTGTGATGTTATCAAGTGTTCTCACATTAACTGTTCACTTCATCTCCTTCCACAGCACTTCTACCTAAGTCAGGACTTTGACTTTGACCACTCCAAAACATTAACTTTATTCTTCTTTAGCTGGTTTTTGTTAGAATGAATTGTACACTTCCAGTTGCTGTGTTGCTGCATGGCTCATTTTCTCTTGAGATTCGCTTCAAAAGGCACACATTTTCCTTAACAATTCGCTGGTATGACCCTAAATCCATTGTTCCATCACTCACGGTGAGCTATTCTGGTCCAGATGAAGCAAAAACAGGCCCAAACCATCATCCCACCACCACCACGTTCCACAGATGGGATGCAGTTCTTATGCAGGAATGCAGTGTTTTCCTTTCTCCAAACAATGATTCTCATTTAACCCCAGATGTTGCTATTTCGGTCTCATCTATCCACAAAACATTTTCCAATAGCCGTCTGGTTTGTCCATATGATTTTAGAAAAGTGCACATGAATGACAGCAACGTTCTTTTAGGAGAGCAGCGGTTTTGTTCTTGTAATCCTGCCATGCACACCTAATGTGAGAGCGGCCTTTAGCTGCTTTGAAGTTATCCTGGGTTACTTTGTGACCTTGCTGACTGCTACACACTTTCCTCTTGGAGTGATGCTTGCTGCTCCACCACTGCTGGGTTGAGTAACAGTGGTCTTGGATGTGTACACAGTCTGTCTGCCTGTGGATTAGTGGAGTCCAAACTCTTTTAAGATGGTTTGTAACCATTTCCAGCCTGATGAGCATCAACAACTCAGAAATCTCCTTTGTTTGTACTATGAAACACTTTCACTGAGATCGTAGATTGCAGCTCTTTAAAATTGCACCCAGTCACAGCTTAATAGACAACAACTGAATCTAATTTCACCTCCAAATCACCTGCTAACCCCAGACATCCTGACACTCTTTCCACTAAAAGATGCATAATATTGGATCATTTTCCTCAATAACTATTGAATAATAAAGAAATGTTTGTCTCTTTTGTTAAACCTATCTGTTTTTAAGACGTGTATGGAAATCTGCTATGTTTGAGGGCATATCTAAGCAGAAATAAAGACATTTCTAAAGTGTTACTGCAAAATGAAACAAACACAAAAACCAACTAAACAAAGTACAACCAGAAAGTGATGCTGAACGACCACAAAAATGCAACTAAATGCAGACATTTAATGACTAAAAAAAAAACACCAAACAACCACAAAGACATGCAGAACAGACAATCTAGGATGCAAAATGACCACAAAGACATACAAAGAAAAGAAGAGCACAAACTGAACTGCAAAACATCCCAAAAAGAGGTGTAAAACAAACACAAGACAGCTTAAAATAATTGCTAGACAAATTGCAAAAATATGCAAATGAAGGCACAAAGAAATATATTGACAATAAATGACTAAAGTGACACAAAACAAAGAGATACAGAATAAACACACAAGATGCAAAACAACCACAAATAGATGTAAAACAAACACAAACTAAAAAAATCATCAAAAGCAACTAAATAGAGACATTGAATGACAAAAGGGACATGAAAAAAACAGACACAAACAGATGCAACATGAACTGCAGACTCACTATAAAGGGCTTAAGAGACAAAAACAACCAAAAAGAGACCTAAAACAAACATAAAAAGAAGCAAAAATACCGCAAAGAAAGTAAAATGACTCAAAAGAGACACACAAAACACCTAAACAAAGGTGTTTAAATGAGTAAAGTGACACAAAACAGTCACAAAGACATGCAGAGCAAACACACCAAGGTTAAAAATGACCACAAAAACATAAACATAAGCACAAGTAGATGCAACATGAACTGCAAAATTCAATATAAATGGCTAAAGAGACACTAAACAACCAAAAACAGACGCAAGACAAACAAAAAGTGATACAAAATGGCCACAAAGACTTGCAAAACAGCTGTAAAATGATACAAAACTAAACATAAAGCAGCTAAATAAATGCATTTACGTCAATCAAGTAACACAAAACAACTAAAAAGAGCTGTTAAACAAGCAAAATGACAACAAAGACATACAAAACAAACACAAATAGATACAACATGAACTGCAAATTCAATGTAAATGACTTAAGAGACAAAGAAACAGCATGGCCACAAAGTGACACAAAAGGACCACAAAGACTTGCAAAACAACTACATAATGATGCAAAAGAACTAAATAGAGACAATAAATCCATATAACAGACACACAATGACCACAAAGAAACACAAAGTGACCAAAACTCTTTTCTCGAGCAGTGGGTGAGTTCTGCAGTTTTAACTGATCTTTACAAAAACAGATTTAGACTGATATACTTATGTAGATTTTAGAAACATCGAAACGGCTGAGATGAGGACTTCACAGGTCTTAACAGGGACATTATTTAAGGTGGAATGACAGGAAACCCTTGAGTGAGTCTGTTAACAGTTTGAAACACAAACACCTGGGTGTGCTTTCTCGCACCTTCCATCAGCGCTCTGAGCGGAAAATGTGAAATTTCACGACTGTGTAAAGTCACACTTCTCGTGTTTGTTTGACTCGGAGACAAAGCGGCGGCTCTAACTGTCGGTAAAAATGGAAAACCCCAGTGTGGGAGGTGCTGCTGGTCTGGTTGAAGCGTGGACGGCTGCCACACAGGGACATTCCTCAGAGTGCAGGGGATTACGGGGACGCTGGCCACTCACACATTGTCTTCGTGACTCTCCTTCGCTATATCAGTCACTCTCCAATTAACAGGCTGCTTTGTCTGCAGGATTAGGAGTGGCGGGAGGAAGCCCTGCCGGCCCGCAGAGATCTCACAACAACTGGCACAGGCCTTAATCCCGCTCAACATGTGCTCCAAAGGCCAAGCAAGTGGGAGTTTACGATAATCCAGGTATCACGTATCGCTGCAGTGGAAGGACTTGAACTCAGCGAGCAGCACTCGAGTGGAGGACTTGAGGAATGTGGACGAGGACCAAGCTGACAAGAGGCTTTGTTTTTTTTTTTTTTTTTTGTTTGAGTCAGCTGAGAAATGCATTGCAGGGCGGGTTGATTTTACCAGTGTTTTTTCTTTCTAAAAAGCCAAATACAATTCAGCGGTATACAGAAATCTTTGAGTTTCTTTGATTTAAACATTTAAGCATTTACACTTTAACAGGACTTTCATTTTATTTCTTTATATTTCTTTGCTTCATTTACAACATTGATCTCAGTGTCAGAACTTTGATGTAAGATTTAATAAATACCATTTACAAGCACCAAATAAACACACATTAAACTGTTTTAAATATTTATACAAAGATATAAGTTTGCATTTTGAAGTTGTACCAGCACTGAGTTACTGATCGTTTACATTAACTGTAACACAGTTATTTCCACTTTCCAATTATAGTGTGTTACATATACTGGTATTAAATGTTATGCAGGTGAAGGTATATGTAGTGCCATGAAAAAGTACTTGCCCCCTTCTCGAATTCTTATTTTTTTGAATATTTGCCCCACTTCAGTGTTTAAGACCATCAAACAAATTTAAATATTAGGCAGAGATAACCAAAGCAAACACAAAATGCAGTTTTTAAATGATGTTTTAAGGGAAAAAAGCTATCCACACCTACCTTGCCCTATGGGAAAAAATAACTGCCCCTCTTGTTACATCATGAATTGACTGTGGCTGATCACATTTTTTGGAATTTCACTGACCACACCTGAGCCTGATTACCTCCAGACCTGCTCAATCAAGAAATCACTTACATAAAACCTGTCTGACAAATGAAGTCAGCCGAAAGATGTCAAAAAGCTGCGACAAAATGCCATGAGAAATAAAGTAAATAGCATCTATCAGTCTGGAAAGGGTTACAAAGCCATTTCTCAGACTTTAGGACTCCAGCGAACCACGGTGAGAGCCATTATCCCAAGAGCACAGTGACGACTCATCCAGGAGATCACAAAGGAACCCAGGACAACATCTAAAGAACTGCAGGCCTCCCTTGCCTTAGTTAAGGTCAGTGTTCATGACTCAACAATAAGGAAGAGACTGGGCAGAAATGGCATCCATGGCAGAGTTCCAAGGCCAAAACCACTGCTGACCGAAAAGAACATAAAGGCTCGTCTTACTTTTGCAAACAAACATCTGAATGATGGCCAAGACTTTTGGGAGAATATTCTATGGACTGACGAGATGAAAGTTGAACTTTTTGGAAGGTTTGTGTCTCAATACTTCCGGCGTAACAGTAACAGAGCATTTCAGAAAAAGAAGATCATACTAACAGTCAAACATGGTGGTGGTAGTGTGATGATCTGGGGCTGCTTTGCTGCTTCAGGACCTGGACGACTTGCTGTGATTGATGGAACCATGAATTCTGCTCTCTACCAGAAAATCCTGAAGGAGAATGTTCGGCCATCAGTCCGTGACCTCAAGCTGAAGCGAACTTGGGTTCTGCAGCGGGACAACGATCCAAAACACACCAGCAAGACGACTTCTGAATGGCTTAAAAAAAACAAAATGAAGGTTTTGGAGAGGCCTAGTCAAAGTCCAGACTTGAATCCGATTGGAATGATGTGGCATGACCTTAAAAAGGCTGTTCCTACTCGAAAACCCTCCAGTGTTGAATTAAAACAATTCTGCAAAGAAGAGTGGGTCAAAATATCTCCACAGAGATGTGAAAGACTCATTGCCAGTTATAGTAAACACTTGATTTCAGTTGTTGCGACTGAGGGTGGCCCAACCAGTTGTTAGGTTTAGGGGGCAATTACTTTTTCACACAGGGCCAGGTAGCTTTGAATAGTTTTTTCCCTTTAAACTGCTTTTTGTGTTTACTTGGGTTATCTTTGTCTGATATTTCCATTTGTTTGATGATCTTAAACATTAAAGTGGGGAAAATATGCAAAAGATTAAGAATTTGTGAAGGGGGCAAATACTTTTTCACTGCACTGTAGTATTCTAGTCATAGTGCTTATTAATATACTGATCAATACATTATGAGTCTACATTTTGACATTATTTTTGTATTTGAATAAAGTGTTTATGATGTAAATAGCCTGATTCACATTGGACATTCTGTGTTTAAACTGAAATAATCCACTATACAATATTCCTCCCAGTCATCAATCTGTGTAGCTGTTTGGAGAAAAGCTTTATCTGACATTGTGAAAACTGACTCACATTTGACTGGAAAGGCAAAAAAGGAGCTGTCATGTTTCCATAAAGGCCTTCAGTAAAGACTTTGTCAACATCCTGACAAAGAAAAGAAAAGTTAAACAGTCTCAAGGACTGGCGGTTGATTACTCATCACCATCGCTGCATTAAGGATGATGCTGTAACTGCCAAAAAACTGTCAGAGATTTTTAAAAAATCATTTTACACTGCCACATAAATGTATTTTATGAGGGTAATTTGCATCAAAGTAGAATATGTGAGTAATGGTGATTTGCACAAATGCAAATCAGAATGCAAATGAAGGCACACGACCTCAGCCGCTCACAACTCCTCAGCTTTAAGGTTACCTTCTGTTAGAGACGTTTCTGTGCAACATGTGGAGGATATCTGCTGTATAAGAGTGAAAATGCTCTCAACAAGCAGCCAACAGTTTAAGATTATCCTCATAGTATTTGATCAAAACTCTCTCCTCATATAAATGGTGTTTTGGACTGTTTGCTGTTACCGTGGTAATAAGGACAGTTTTAAGTATCCTGGCTGTGAGCTGAGATAATGTGGTTAAACCTCTTATGTGGTTCTTGCTGGAGCTGGTGGTGAACCGCTGGATCATGACGAAATCTTCATACAGAAGATGACTTTAAAAGAACAGGAAGGGAAGAGAGAGGTGCTTTGAGGAGGTCAAGCAGCATCTCAGTGAGCAGCAGTGAAACGGGGAGGACAGGATAACCGGACGGCTCCATAAATCCTTCAGCGGCTTCGTGCTCCCTCTGACTGGTCGGGGTGATGAGCACAAAGGAGGAGGTGAGGTGTGAATATCGGGACTCCCGCGATGCAGCTGCCTCCCTCTGAGCTCCGACACAAAGGAGGCGCCCTGTTTCAACTCCGACAAAGCAGAAACAGGACACAGAGGTGCTCCCATCCAAAGGACAAAGTGAACATTAGGAGCAGCACTTTTAATTTATACTTCTACTCTGTTACATTTGAGCAAGATTTTTGTGTTTACTTGTTACATTTATCTATCAGATTGAGATTTCTGCATGCAATAATGCACAATATTCTCATGAAATACAACACTGGAATCCTAATCTTTCGAGCTTCTGACCACAAAAGCATGAACTAGTTGAGCTTCCTTGTCTTGTCTTGTCCCCCTTTAACCTCCATTATGTTTAACTGACTGCTTGATGACAAAAGAGGTAAAATTATAATTTTTCACAAACAGATGACAAATACGCTAGAAAGGTTTAAAAATTATTTGCTGTCCCAATAATCTTTTCACAGACATTCAAATTCATCAGGTGACACTTTAGAGAGTCCCAGATCTGAGGATGGAAGCTGCTGGATAAAAGAAAGGAACTACATGAAAAGTTAAAAGAGACCGCTTCACAACTGCTGGAAGTGTAGATGAACTACAATTTGCTGTCCAGTTTGTCACCATAATCACCTTCACATATTGTTTGCCCCCTAAAATCAGTTACTGCAGTGAGTCGCTGCAGTTCAGTTTTCCAGCTGCTCCGACACAAATGGAAACTGCATGCAGCCAGAAAGGCGGGACAACCATCTAAATATTTATGGCATGCTTTGGAAGATGCCAGTCAGAAATGCAGACTTTTTTGCATTTCTGCAAAAACCCACACATTAACTACACTGTTTCACATCACCAGTGCTACGCTTGTATGAACCAAGGACATCTCAGTCGGATGAGCACTTTCTGCCCTCTGATTTCTTAAATGTGTGCATCTTTAAATGGAGATCCTAATTGTGAGGTTGGGGGGTTTTAACTCTCTCGTGTGTCTCCTGGCCGTCGTGCAGCTGCTTGGCACTGAGAAGAAGGCGAGCCGTGGTCCGAGCACCTGGCAGAAAGCCTGACCAGATTCAGGAAGTGTCCGCGGGAGGGGTGGGGTGAGGACGGGGGAGCAGCCTCTCCACCTCCTCCCCTCCCCTCTTTCCCCCTTCTCCATTCAGCTCCTCACCTCAAAGCATTAGTAATGCATTCCTCCAGGCCGGCAACAAGCAGGGTAATTGAATTTCCTCGACAGTGAGACCGTGTGAAATTTCATTTGCATCTCTGGGTCTCTGTGCTGTGGACGGCCTGTAAAAACCTCCCAGCCTCCGTCATGCTTTGTTTGTTTACTGCTTTGTTTAGCTCAGCCCCTACAGTAAACAGCAGGAAGCTCAGGAGATGATGTCATCTCTATGTCCAGCCTTAGGACTGTTTATATATATGTCGAAACATGACATAAAAACCTCACTTGCTAGCAAGGAAATGATGCACATTTTAGCTGACTAAAAGAATAACTTTGAATGAATCACAAAAGTTCAAATTAAAAAAATAAAGTTATTTTCAAGTATGCAAAGATATAGGAGACAAAAAGTGTTTCTTCCATCATCAGTTTCGGCCCCCAACACTTCCACATGATAGAAGTCAATGCTCTGGGTGACGGCAGCTGGCGAACGAAGGAAGTTGACAAAACCAGACTGGTGGCCCGGTGCTGACTCTGACCTCTGGCCTGCCGTCGGCTCACAGAGGTCACCAACACAAGGCTGCCTTTCTCCTCCGCTCACAGAGATCTGCATCCAGTCTGTCGTCTGACAGCGCTCTGAGACAGAAATAAATACCAGCATACCCAGAAATCATGCACATCCTGTATGAAACTATAGGGAGGAATTGAATTAAATATCTTGGAATATGCCTGCAGGACAAATCATCTTTCCATAGCAGCATCAATAATCTTGTATAAAAGCCAACCATTCACATCTGAACATTTGGTGTAATTTTCTCCAATCCACATGAATATTGAGAATTTTGAGTTGCACATAAAGCGCTAACCAGAACAGATACTTTATTTTTAACCATAATAGTAGTTCAGATGTGAATTTTCAACTTTGTTTTTCTTTGTCTTCAGTAAGAAAGTTTACTTATGTTGTATGCTTTACTATGTATCACCAATTTCTGCATTTTATTCTGAATGTTGGCTGTTAGCTGCACTATATTCACCAGCAGGTTTAGAGAGCTTTTTCTCTGAGAACAGGTGCCTGTAGTTACTGGAAATGACTCATTGAAAGCGGTTACAGTGAGCAAACATATTAAACAATGAGCTGAGACTTCCTATGGAGCTCTATAAAGCTAAATAGAGCAGCAGGTTTAGGTGAAAACTTTCTAAAAGTTTGTGACAATGAAGAGCTCCCTTCACATTGCCACTTTTTCACATTGCATTTGCCTTGTTGTTATTGTATAAAAACTATGACTGTAGCTGCTTTAAATGGCAATCTTGGCATCTTTTGTTTAACTGCTTTGCTTAGAACACAGAAAAAATGCATTTTCTTGCAGTTATCCCTGGACTTTAGAAATTCATCTGGAAAATGTTGCCTTCATGTTAGTTATTTTAGCATCACCTTCGAGTATTATTGCTCATGTCTGTGCTGTTTGTGACTGTTGTACATTAATTTGTGATCTTACAACTAAAATAAAGCACCTCAGAAAACCCAGATGAAATAAAAACACTAGAAAAAAAAAACATTAAAAGCCACCAGCCAGCATTAAAATTCTCTTGTATGAACCTATAGAAGACCGTTTGTTGGAGCCTTTTTAAAGATACACTACCGTTCAAAAGTTTGGGGTCACTTAAAATGTCCTTATTTCTGAAAGAAAAGCATTTTTTTTCAATGAGGATAACATTAATCAGAAAAACAGTCTAGACATTGTTAATGTGGTAAATGACTATTCTAGCTGGAAACAGCAGTTTTTTTTAATGGAATATCTACATAGAGATACAGAGGAACATTTCCAGCAACCATCACTCCTGTGTTCTAATGCTACATTGTGTTAGCTAATGGTGTTGAAAGGCTAATTGGTGATTAGAAAACACTTGTGCAGTTATGTTAGCACATTAATAAAAGTGTGTTTTCATGGAAAACATGAAATTGTCTTGGTGACACCAAACTTTTGAACTATACATACACACACACACACACACACACACACACACACACACACACACACACACACACACACACACACACACACACACACACACACACACACACACACACACACACACACACACATATATATATATATATATATATATATATATATATATATATATATACAGTATCTCACAAAAGTGAGTCCACCCCTTGCATTTCTCCAAATATTTAATGATATCTATTCATGGGACAACACTGACGAAATGAAACTTTCATACAATGTAAAGTAGTCACCGTACAGCTTGGATAACAGTGTACATTTTATCTTCCCATCAAAATAACTAAAACACAGCCATTAATGTCTAAACTGCTGGCAACAAAAGTGAGTACACCCTGAACTGAAAATGTCCAAATTGGGCCCAAGTGCACATTTTCCATCCCCAGTTTCATGTGACTTGTTAGCGTTAAAAGGTCTCAGGTGTGAAAGGTGAGCAGGTGTGTTTAATTTGGTAATATCACTCTCACACATCTCACATTGGTCACTGGAAGTTCAACATGGCACCTCATGGCAAAGAACTCTCTGAGGATCTGAGAAAAAGGATTGTTGCTCTACATAACGATGGCTTAGGCTATAAGAAGATTGCCATCACCCTGAAATTGAGCTGCAGCACGGTGGCCAAGAGCATCCAGCGGTTTAAGAGGACCGGTTCCACTCAGAACAGGCCTCGCCATGGTCGACCAAAGAAGTTGAGTGCACGTGCTCGGCGTCGAATCCACAGGTTGTCTTTGGGAAATAGGCGTAGGAGTGCTGCCAGCATTGCTGCAGAGGTTGGAGGGGTGGGGGGTCAGCCTGTCAGTGCTCAGACCATACGCCACACACTGCATCAAATTGGCCTCTATGGCTGTCGTCCCAGAAGAAAGCCTCTTCTAAAGATGATGCACAAGGAAGCCCGCAAACAGTTTGCTGAAGACAAGCAGACTAAGGATATGGATTACTGGAACCATGTCCTGTGGTCTGATGAGACCAAGATAAACTTATTTGGTTCAGATGGTGTCAAGCGTGTGTGGCGGCAGCCAGGTGAGGAGTACAAAGACAAGTGTGTCTTGCCTACAGTCAAGCATGGTGGTGGGAGTGTCATGGTCTGGGGCTGTATGAGTGCTGCCGGCACTGGAAAATTACAGTTTATTGAGGGAAGCATGAATGCCAAAATGTACTGTGACATACTGAAGCAGAGCATGATCCCCTCCCTTAAGAAGCTGGGCCGCAGGGCATTATTCCAACATGATAATGACCCCAAACACACCTCCAAGATGACCACTGCCTTGCTAGAGAAGCTGAGAGTAAAGGTGATGGACTGGCCAAGCATGTCTCCAGACCTAAACCCAATTGAGCATCTGTGGGGCATCCTTAAACGGAAGGTGGAGGAGCGTAAGGTCTCTAACATCCACCAGCTCCGTGATGTCATCATGGAGGAGTGGGAGATGATTCCAGTGGCAACCTGTGAAGCTCTGGTGAACTCCATGCCCAGGAGGGTGAAGGCAGTGCTGGAAAATAATGGTGGCCACACAAAATATTGACACTTGGGCCCAATTTGGACATTTTCAGTTCAGGGTGTACTCACTTTTGTTGCCAGCAGTTTAGACATTAATGGCTGTGTTTTAGTTATTTTGATGGGAAGATAAAATGTACACTGTTATCCAAGCTGTATGGTGACTACTTTACATTGTATGAAAGTTTCATTTCGTCAGTGTTGTCCCATGAATAGATATCATTAAATATTTGGAGAAATGCAAGGGGTGGACTCACTTTTGTGAGATACTGTATATATATACATATATACATATATACACATATATATATATATATACACACATATATATATATATATATATATATATATATATATACACACACACACACATATATTTATTTATTTATTTATTTTCTACCAATTCACTTGTAAATCTGTGTGTTATCTCTGATCGGTTTGCTAAAAGTGGAGAAAATGGTGCTAAAACGGAGGAAAAAATGAGCATCATCCCTGTGGTAAACTGGGGTAACAACAGTGAAGTTTTGCTGCTACCTAGTGTCTGATACTGGTCAGGATCAATCTCCAGTGGAACCATAAAGAAATCCAATGATCTTGTGTACCACAGTTAAGGTTTCTTTAATTTTAAAACACGGCATTCAAGCTCAATATAACCACAGCTTTTACATGTACACATTTTAGAAATTGCAAAAATGACGTATAAAAAAAATGTGATTACATCTACAGTGATTTTTTCCCATCCAAAAAAAAAGGAAATCAATGAAAATTTAAAATCTATTTACCATATTCACATTAATGAAGCAACACACGGTGCTTGCTACGATTCTAAACTGAAAAAAATATCTATAAGCAAATCAAATCCAAAAATGCTTAAAAATTAAGAATTTTAAAAAAAGTCAATTTCACCATGTTTTTTTCTTCATTTTGCTTATAATCTGTACAACAGCATTGCACTAACAAACAACAAAGAGAATATGACTACTACCCAAAAAGAGAAAGACTGCATGAGTGTAATAATGCTGAACAGAGCAGAAATGGGTTGAAAAAAAAAGTCAGGCTCATTTTTCTCCTTTGATTGCACAGGCAACCAGGAGCTGTCCACTGTACAAACAGGCCCAAAATAGAGACGTTTAAAAAGATATTGAGATAATAAAGAAGAAGAGTTGTGCTTAACTTGTTGGCACAGTCTCCACGTCACCTCTTGTACTGGTCACAAAGCACATCTAAGAGAAGCAGGAAGAGGCAGCAGAAGTACAAACATCACTCCACATTTGAAGGTTTTTCATGCTTTGAGAGAATTTCCACATTTTACAGAGAGCAGAGTTGTCGCAATCCCTTCACTGCATCCACTCACCCGTTTCTGCTTTCCTTTATAAATGCTAAAACACATTTGTGAGACACAGTATTTCCAATGCATTAAGCTTCTCCTGGAAATTCTCTTCACATCTGCATATTTTCCGACAAACTTCCCTCCAGGATGCTCTTTAAACGGCTGCATTCTCTAGAGAGGATCACTGAAAGAGAGTCAAGGATGTGTGTGGACAATCCTCAGTTCTGTTCAGGGAGATGAGGCTTCACTAACAGGAACATGAAGAGCATAACAAGCAGTTAGGTGAAGATAGGAGCACCGCAAACCATCTTAAAATGTGAGCAATAATGTTGTGGAGGACCAAATTCACACGCTGTCCTCCTTTGCTTCACCGTCGTCCATAAAAAAAAGTTTCTGCTGCCAGTAGTATGTAAAAAAAAAATCACCTTTTTTGTCAAACTCACGTTTTTTTGTGGATTTCTTACGATGAAGCATCATCATCCTGCTGCTTTTCCATCCTGTAGCTCACTTTCATCCAAATCAAATTCACAAGTTACAGTCACTGCTGTGGAAAAGGGGCTCATCGCACTACTTTTTAAAAAAATGCCACAGGAAATAACAGTGTCCACAGAAGAAAAAAAACACAATTTCTACTTCAGACGACTGTAAGACGTGCAGTAAACTGGTCCCAGACATTAGATTTAAGACGAAATGCAACAACAAGCCAATGTCACAGTAAACTGAGTGTGTTGTGTTTGTGTCCTATAAGTCAACATTTGCATTTCAAGCTCCACAAGCAGAAAGGAGTCCTGAGGAACTGAGATTCTGTAAATTGATCTATTCTACGACACATAGTTCTGACTTATGTTGGGTGTGTTATGTGAGAAATTTCCCTTCAAGTGAGAAGAAAACAGTGGATTCCTCCTGTATATGTGTGTGTGTGTGTGTGTGTGTGTGTGTGTGTAAGGCATTTCTCTCCCACAGTAAATGACACAGTGTGGTACAGTACTAAAACTAAACAACCAGTAGTAATCAGTGTTAGTCTATGAGCACTTCCAGAGTCCTCAACACTGCAATGCCTTGTTAGATGCGACACAGTACATGCCATGGTGCATTCATGTGTGAAGAAGGGAAAAGAAAAAAGTCAGTCCAGTCTCCTTCACATCTGAGCTGCAAGTAAATTCCCAGCACCGATGATGATTCTTGGGATAGTAAACATCAGGAAAGGAGCGTGGAAAATGGCGAACTACCTGCGCTCCCGACGCATGAGATGAGATTTGATGGGTGTCCTCGAGTTTTTGCTTCAACCAACCAGCGAAAGCACATTTGGTTTTTCTATTTTAAGACAGTTAATGGTGGAGAGAAGCAGAAGACTGGGTGAACAAAAGCATGTGTGAAGAAAGGACTGACGACTGGATGGCTGAGTGACTTCAGGAAGGTTAGTGCTGCAGATGGGAGGAGTCCGGTGGCGTCTAGTGCGCCGCGGGGTTGTTGGGATCTGGTCGGCTGTTGGCCAGGTACTTTGCCCGCATGCTGGAGGTGTACTGTGAAGAAAAAGAGAAAATGATACACAGAAGAAAAATGTGCAACGTGGCTTCCCACAGAATTACTTACAAGTAGTACACATGAAGGAAAATGTCGTTTACAAAACACAAATTCCATGTAGGATTTTCCCTCTTTTTTTTTTTTATCTGGCCAAAATGGAAACGCACACACACACAAAAAAAGCATCCATCAAGGTAGTAAACACATTTAAAGTGTTTTGTTGAGTAAAGAAGAAACCCCGTTCTGGTAAATAAAACATGAAAAGCAGCAGCAGAGTAGTGTGAAAATATTACAGGTTGGACATGCACAAAGAAAAATCCTACACAGATTACCTTTCTGACGAGTAACTCCAAGAGCGCTGGAAGCTAGTGGGATATTAAATGATTCAAATACAGAGGTGACACCACAGAAAACAGCTACAGAAGACAGACACATCAGAGTACAAGGAGCTGCATAGATGTAAACCAGTTGGAGTTTAAACTATATGGCTTCTTATCATCACCCTTCGTGCACACCGGCAGGGCCAGACAGTCATATACATTTAGGATGCACTCATGCATTTGCAAGCACAGAAAGGCTGCATTTCACACTCCTGTCCTGCGGAAACACAACGTTGACTTTGTTGCCTTTCAGTTGGAAAATATTACCCTTCAGAGCCATTTGGACAGCCTGTTGAGGATGTGAAGGTGGAATATCTGCACCGATACAGACTGAAAACACCATGACTGAATTTGCACAGAAAAGAACATTTCTCATGACTACGGCTAAAACAACTGATTATTTTCATTCTCGATTAAACTATGGATTAACTTCTTGCGTATACAAAGTCACAAAAAAGTACAAAGTGCTGGTTGTGATTTCTTAAAACCAAAGGCAAAGTCTTGTTTTGTCAGGAGGCCAACACCCAAAGATAGATACTTCAGTTCAATCATTGTATGTCTTTTTGTACAGTGTAGAACAATATCACACTGGTGGGAGTTTACTCATTTTGAGAAGCATATAACCAGGCTAATGGGAGACAATTGTGCTATTGTGTACAAATTCTATTGACACTGGGAAAACTATTTGTACAGTTTTATAGAAAATTTTACAGTAATGCAGCACTTCATATTTAATCTTCATCTACTTTACACTACCAGTCAAAAGTTTGGACACGCCTTCTCATTCAATGATTTTTATTTAATTTCTTTCTACATTGTAGATTAATACTGAAGACATCAAAACTATAAAAGAATACAAGTGTTAATCTTCAGTATTAATCTACAATGTAGATAATTACAGAAATAAATAAAAATGATTGAATGAGAAGGTGTGTCTAAACTTTTGACTGGTAGTGTATGTTAAGGATACTGTTGAGTTGCTTTCAAAGTTAACTCTACGAGGTGTGGGAAAACTGATTATATGTTCAACAGTCTGAACTCCAAACAGCTTCTGGTATTTTTTTTTTTTTTTGCTTCTGTCACATTATTTTCTTTCTCACTGACGGCAAAAATCTCCGAATTCTTGTCACATGACTGTTGTTTTTACTGTTGTGCCAAGAAGCGCAGAGTATTTAGTTTTATGCCGAATCTAATTGTAGCAAACAACTTATTTTGGGCAATTTTTTAAAGGAGACACATTGAATGAAGTGACTTTGTTTAAATTATGATTTCATGCTCAGATTCGGTGACGACATTAACTAGTTACAAATCTGTCAGCTCTTTTCATGAGTCTGATAAATGGAAACATTTTGTCAGTGTTGGGGTTCAGAATGTTAAAACATAGTTATGAAAAATAAAGGTTATAATCTACAGAGGTAATACTTATTAGTTTCAGCTCAGACTTCACAACATTTAAAATCTTCCATGTTTCAATCACACTCTGACCAGCGCTAAAGCCCTACAGATGGTGAGTTGCCACCTTATATATCCTCTTGCTAGGTTGTTACTACAGTTCCTGGCAGAAACAGTATGACAGTGTGTTGTGTTTTATTAAAGACGTTTTCTATAAGGTTCAGTTCGCTACTCCACACAGTACTTACACGTCCAGACTGTGGCGACTGGACAGAAGAAATATGTTGATGCTATTTGTTTTCATAAGACAGAAATCAGCTGATGGATGCTATCGAATATAGCGACAGTAGAGAAAATACCAGAAAATGAAAAGGCATCAGCTAAAAATAAAATCTGACAAAAGGTGCTACCGTCAAGTAGTATTTCCTCTGTCATACAAACTCAAAAACTAGATCCTAAATCCCAAGAAACAAGACAAAACAGACCTAAATGTTCAGGAAAACAGTCCAATGGCTTCATAATATGATGCTGACTTGTCATTGCCTCATAGGTCACAGTGAGCCTCAGGGCAGTCACAGTTTCACATGTTCCTCCCAATACATCTGTGGTGCAGGGGGGAAGGCAGACATGCAGCCCAGGGCCACAGGAAACAAACATCAGGTGAGACACCAGGTGGGACATTTACAGTAGCAAGAGTCAGGACAGAGAGGGAGTGGGGGGTGTGGGGTTCATCCGCCCCAGTGGGATCTGAATAAAGGGTAAGTAGCGCTGGGAGTTTGGGAGGTGGTACAAGGGAGGAACAGGCCAGCAGGTGGAGGAGGCGGGCATGTTTTGTACCTGTTAGCTTAGCAGATGAAGTTACCAAAACGATCTTGAACTCTCCGATGGCTTTAACTGCCAGCAGTGACCGCTGTTACTGTCCGCGGCAGTCAAATACAACTGTATGGATTCGCAGAAACAAACAAAAAAAAAACGACAAGAAGAGAGTATAGAGAAGATACACAAAGCAGTGGCGAGGTCCAGGCAGACACACAGACACCAGGGGAGCAGGAGCTCTGGTGGAGGTTCAGGCCAGGTGGGGGCAGAAAGGAATAGCCAGGGCTGGCTCCTAATACAAACTAATATTGCTTAAATGACTCTTTATTAGGAAAGAAAACAAAGAATCCGACACACAATCCATCACCTGAACAGCGGTAGGTGTTCATCTGGGCAAACAGAACCACATAAATCTTTAGTACTATTTGCATGGTGCACAGATGACAGGCAGAGTGCAGGATTTTTTATTTAGTTTCCAGCTGACATCAAGTAAAGGACAGAAAATGCTGTCATGTGAGATACATATTACGTCAGGTGACTGTTCATCCTGTCATCTATCCATCATCTACACCCGCTTGTCCTTAGAGCATTGTGAGAGGGGTCAGAGCCTATCCAAGCTGATATCAGTGAGGGGTGGGCTACACCTTGGACAGGTCAAAAGTCAATCACAGGGCTGACACACAGCGACATAAAACCTTTCACACTCACATCCACACCTGCAGGAAACATCAGAGTTGCCAGCTAACTTATCTTTCACATTTTTGGAGAAAACTGGAGCACTACATGTAAGGTTTTTTTGTCTCCATTTCCATATAACAAGGTCAAGCAGAGTGCTACCAGAGAAGATGCCCAGAGGAATAATAATAGTTCTAGATGAACCACAATCTCTCCAAATACTGGTTCTCAGACCTCTCAATTCTAAAACTAGGGACTGAGTCATGCTATCATAGTATTGTATACTGTTCAAAAATGCACTACATCAAAATGATTTGTCCATGTTTTTACATGTATTCTTCAGTGGCTTGTAAGTTAATGTTTAAGCTCTTATTATGAGAGACACTGAAAAAATAAAGACCAGAGTTCAGAGTAGGTGATTAGGGGACTTTTGCAGTAGGAGCTTTACCAGGGAACCAAAAACCTTTAGAGGAACTCAGGAACTAAACCTGTAGGTTTCTGGTGGTTCTGCTGGGGACAAACAGTGGTGATTGTGAAACACTGACACCACAGCTGCTTCAGCTTGTGTACTGCTGCTTTCAGAGAAAGGGATGATGCAACGCAGTGTAGGATCCAACAGCTTCGACTATATCAACGAAAAATAGAAGCTACTGGATGAAACTCCTGTTATATATTAGTAGTAAGAACGGAGAAAAATGGAGGGTTGCGATGTAAGAATATATTGCGAATTTTACTTTACTGCGTCTCGATGAAGACATCAAGAAGAGGGAAAAATGGCGCTTGCTGTCCTCTCTGAATTTAACCAACTCATCACAAGCATAGCTCAGCTGTTTTTTAAGGGTTGCTAAGACGTATCTAGGCCCTAAAAGCAGTTCTACAGGGTCAGTTATTGTGGTTAGAACATGGACAAAAGCTTAGGTTGCCCTAAAAAAGGCTGCAAGATCCTGCAGTGAAAAATGTCTAAATGTCAGACATAGTTCTCTGTTGAAACGCATTTTAAACAAATGTTCAGAGAACAAGAGAGAGAGTAAGAGTGTGAACAAGTTGAGAGCATGAGTGGACAAGTGAGAGGGAGCAATAGTTAACCAAGCTAAGGAGTGGCGAGGAGGAAACAAAAATGAAACAACAGATAGTTTCAGGATTTGTTGTGCTCTAAAACAGAAATACACAACTATCAAACTGTGGAGACAGATGACCTGCAGTTTTCAGTCTTCCTTTCTATATTTTTATGTCTCCTTTTCATTCTTTCTTAACATCCACCAAGCATTAAAGTCATACAATAGTAAATACACAGCGTAACATGATGACATTGTTCATTTTAATCCACCATTCTGCCTGATGTACAGATTTGTTCACATTTGGTAGAAACTCAAACAGATTAGTTCCTGAGTTTAGTTCCTCTGGTTTAATACTTAATAACATAATATCTTTGGGTCAGAAAGGCCTAAAAGAAGTCAGTCCCTCAACAAGAGGCTGTCAAATGACCCAGAGGTGTTCCTAGAATTTATTTATTTTTTTAACAGGGAATGCAACACTTACCGAGGGGGGAGGAGACTCCCGTCCTATCAGAGGTGTGTTTTCACAGCGAGAGTTCTGGAAGTTGGCGTTCTGAGCCCTGTTGAATAAAACACACAGACGTCAAACATAACAAGCACAGAGGCACAGTGTCGGTCTTTACATACTGTTTTGAAACAATATATTGTAAACATTATACTCTCCAAGTCAATTACTGAGGCTTTACAATCCAGAGGCAGAAACTGAGGGATCCCCTTCCCCCAGTTTCCCAAACACTAAGCTTCAATCACAGGGCAGAGAGATTTGGGTTTCACAGGCCTCACAGCTGGAGAGCAACAGCTGCATCTGCTGCACACAACATGAAGGTCCATAGAAGAGCTAAGCTTCTCTCTGGGGACATATAAACTTACTCCTGAGTACATGACATATCTCATTTCAGCCCCACTGAGCAGAATCTGGGTCGCACTGTGAAAATACATTATCCACCACTCCTGCATTTCATTCAGGGCGTTGGTCTGTTTTAATTCACAAGTTTGTACCAGTGGTGTCTTACATGTACTCCGTGACAGGTGCATTGCTGACAGTGTGGGCTGCAGCAGGGATGGAGGTCTCGCTACCGTAGCTGCTGCCACAGCTGTACAGGCTGGGCATGTGGACCCGGTACAAGTTATCGTGGTTTTGCCTTCCTCCGTGGCTCAGAGACTCGTCCTCGCTGTCCTCCTCGCTCCTGCAAAGACCACACAACACCGTATAACCACCACCAGGGGGACCCCCTGTCCCATCCCACTGATGACAAAGAAGCATAAAAAACGCCACGTGGTCACATTTTTCATTTATTCTCAGTCACGTTTTGTTTCGATTTCATCACTGCCTCGGGGAGGGGAAAAATGTATCTGAGCTGTTTGATGCAACAAAAACAAAAAAAACCCCACTGTTCTTTCTACTGACTTTAATGGAACTGAACCAAAACTGTAAAAAAATAGACTTGAGTATTTAGTTCACTTTCTAGAAAAGAGCCTTAATTTTTCAAGATCATAATGAACATTTTTAACTGTGAAATAAAAGCAACAGTCTTCTTTTGCAGAAAGAATCTGCTTCTTTTCAAAAAACCCCCCAAACTGCATCAGCATATGTAAGACAATAGTGCTCTGAACATGATGTATGAAAACAGTGCAACAATGACACCTCATGACACACCGTGGAGCCTGTCTCCCTCTAGTGTTCATGGCAACCACAGGCTGTTTTCCTTCATATCAAAAGTATGAGGTCATAAAATCATATGAATCACATTCACTGAACTTTATAATACTTCTATTTTAAAATGCATGTCAGAAAAAAATGGCATTGTTTGTCTACAACACCAAAAATACAAAATATAAATCTTGATAATGACTGCCATTTCGAGCTGCAATTCCACATGGGGTAAAATAATTAGCTGGAACGCATCATTACTACAGTATAGCAGAACAAGCTTAGTGAGGACCACTGAGAAAAACAGACTGGTAGCGTGTAAGCCTTTGCTTTACAACAGGAAGCTCAAGCAGAGATCAAACTGATGAACATGCCCCCCAATGATAAGGAGGGATCAGTTAATTATGTGGAGCAGCTGAGCTGACGGCTGTGCCTGGGAAACCACTTCCTTCGTATCCATCCAGCAAACCTTATCTGCTGCTAATAGGACAAAGAAATCAGAATGATTTCACCCTTCTGCTGCAAAAATGACACCAGCTCAGGCAGTGGATATGATAGATTTAGGCCAACTCTGCACAATTAGGGGGATAACGGGAAGTAATCTATTTGAGGAAGCAGCTGGAGCCTTCTGGACTTGTCCCGCTGGTAAACACAGCCGGTCTTTGAATAGCAAACAACTGAGTCCTACAGAAGAAAAAAAAACATGTTTCCCTGTCGGTGTACATTTTTTCTCAATCACTTTTCTTCATTCCTGTGCCGTGTAAGAACACGAAGGTTAAAAGAAACGCTATGAAACCATAACTAATTAATGGGCTTTTCCTCTTAAATTATTTCTCACCGTATACACGGTCCTGCATATAAATTCTGCTGAAAAGCTCTTGCACTGGTTCTTGTGTGGTTGAGAGGTGGGGGGTGTATGCTTCATGAGTACAGAGGATGTCTTACCGTTTTCCCCGCCAGGTGTGAGGCACACTGCAAACAATCGAGCTGAACATGAGGGCAGTGACGAAGGAGAAGAGCACGAGGTAGATAAGGCCTTCCAGTCCGTCATAACACAGTCCTGTCATGGCTTGGACGTAGTCCTGCAGCAAGAAGAGGTACCAATTTCAGCCTACATTCACACATCTAAAGCATTTCTTGAGGAAAGAGCAAAATAAAAATGCACATGTTGAAAAGGAGTCTTCAAAATGCATCCACTGTGATTCTCATTTAAAATAGGTCAAACCAATGAGTTCACAGTTGGCAAACCAGAGGGAAGGCAGTGGATTTTTACCTCCATTTGAACAGAAGCAGCACATTATCAGGAGAATCTCCATTCTGCATGCAGCAGAAATATATTCAGCGCAAGTTACCCACATTTTCATAAAATAACTGTGGGGGTAACAGGGTGGATATTTAAGAGGGATGGCAGAGCAGAAAGCAACAAGAAAGTGCTACATTTGCACATGTGCACTTGGAATTTGGAAGCCACTCAGGGACAATCCTCCAAAGCACAGCAATAGCCAAGTACTTGTCACTCAGCCAGCTTCATAAACGGTACACGGCCAGAACCAGTAGGACAAGACCTTGTATACAGGAAGGCAGATGTTATTTATGCTGACAGGTGTAGTCAGCTGCACAAGCATGAAAGATGGGTTGCTTTACACAACTAAGCTGCACTACAAAGATGTCATAACAAATCAGCGCCCAGGCCCTTTTTCATCACACACTGAGCAAGCCTACAGTAACGGTGTCTTAGCTTGTAAGTCTCCTCGTCCGTGCTCACCATGTGCAGGCTGCGACAGTCCACCAGTGCAGTGAGCTGATGTAGGCTGATCTCTGTGGTGTTTAGTATCCCCTGGATCTCTTCCAAGTTTCCCTGGAAATCACGGAAGGAAAAAAATCAATTTGCAGTGTTGACTGTTAACTTGAAATTCTTTGGAACCTTTGTATGCATGATGTCATGATAAACTATGACAAAGGAATGGGAAAACAAAATAAATAAATACAATTTATATTGTCTACATGACAAAAAACAGCAATACAGTAAGTGACAGTTTCCCACTCTTGCCTGCCAAAGAAAGAAGGGAGCTGAGGATGTGAATAATTACTTAAAGGAAGCAAAAGTAAACCAGTTTTTAAAATGGTGATTTATTCACTGATTATTCATTCAATGCACACTTATCAAGGTTGTGTCTTTCATCAATATACAGGAGTACACAGTAACTAGAGCTGAAAGAGCAGATTTTAATGTATGATACATTTTAATGGACCGTTTGCCTTTTTTCCCCCTCTGGTTCCCATTTTAGCTCTGGCAGAAAATACATCTGATTGAGTGATAAAAAAGTTTCCACAACCTCAGCAAATTTCTCTGTGCGGGTATGTGAAGTGAAATATGCCTCTCTCTGTTCCCAATGTCAGCTTTCATTTATGCTTCTGTCAACACAGAGCAAGGACCAGCGCTGGACAATACCACAGTGTTGTATTGACAAGAGCCAGTGAAAGCCTAATGCAGCTAAATGGACATAATACACGTCCCAGGTGGGCTGTCAGCAGATCTTTATGTGGACAGGTGCACTTCACTTCTCTGCAGGTCAGTCAGGCCCCATTCACTGGGATATTCTGCTGCCAAACAGTTACAGCTACTCTGTAATGTGGCACTTCTAGTAATGAGCATACCGACGGGGCTGGAAACATACCTTGGTCTGCTTATACTCTCTGGTGGCAGAGCGCAGAAGTTCAGACACGTCGTCCTGCATCTCCACTAATGCTTTGTGGCTCCCAGAAAGCTTCTGAAAAAAGGATGAATACTGTAGCAGCCCAGCACATCTCAAAAGCATTTCCATTTTTTAGAATCATTACCAGAAGCCTCGGCTGCAGTCTCCTTTTGTAGCCGAGTGGATGTCTTGTGAAATCACGCTGACAGTTTATAGATGTGAGCTGAAAGGCTTATATACTGTATATATAGCTGCCTTTCCTTTACAATTGTACTAATAATAGACGCCTGAACTTCAGCAGCACTCACAAGTTTTCATTTATTCATGTGGCTTGAAAGACAAAATGTACGCAGTCCATTAAAGAGAAACCATAGTTTCACAATTAAAGCGACATTCTACTTCTGTGCAACATCTCTCGTGACTGAAACGCACTCTTTGAAGTTTGTGCATGCTATCTGCATGCACACATGAAAAGCTGCTCTGCGTCAGTTTTCCTGCAGGCAGAATGGGAGGCATTGTGCTACTGCATGGAAAAAAGGCTTTCTTTGAGGCAATGGGTGTGACTCATAGTGCCCCCTTACTAATTACAAGGTCATACATCATGCAGAAAATATGTCCATAATATTGTGTCTGCAGGGATTTGAGTATTATGACCATTCAATTATTTTATTTAACATGCTAAAATACTTGCAAAAACACATTTAATAATATATGCAACAAACCTGCTGGAAGGGGTTTGTTTGTTCCACACTGCAACTAAGGTAGTACTGCAAGATTTCTGTAAGACAGGAAGAAGAGAACAAAATATATTAGTAGAGCCACAAACATTCCCATATAGAGTTGGAACTCAAACAGTTATTTTGCTGTGAAATAATCAGATGATTACTTTTCTTATTCAATTAATTATTTAGCCTGTAAACTGTTGCAATTGTGTCTTCAAAGCGGTTTCAGTATCTAAATAATGGTCCAGAACACCAAAAAATTCAACCTTAATACAAAGAAAAACATTAAATTCTTACTAAAACAAATCCTTTGCTAATCGGTTGAAAACATTACTTATATGATTAGTCAATTAGTGCAACAATAAAGTTGATCATTTATTTTCTGTTGATGAATTGAGTTATTAACTGACTAATCACTTCGGCTTTATTCACATGAAAAAAATGTGAATCCCAGCAAATGTAAATCTTGCATTGTTTGTGATGCATTCTTATGAAATCTAAATGCTATGACACTTCAAAGACATCTCCTGAATGCAACACTTGATTGCTAAAAAAGAACTAAGCCTGTGGCTGGTCAGAGAGGTGCACACAGTGCTTATAGACCAGATGAAGCTCCACTGTGCAAGGCTCCATACTGCGACTAAAATGGTCGCATTTGTGACCTTTTTCTGAGAGTGTGTTAGTTAAAATTTCAAGGGGTCTCGTTGTGTGAGGGCATGATGATCATTAAGCTGCATTGGTGTCGCTCTAACCGGCACAGACAGCTACTGCATTAACTATAGCGGTGGCAAAAAGTACTTTTATAACTTTAGTATACTGAGGTATTTACACTTAAAAATGTGGTCTTTTTGTGAAATGAGGAGTGCAGCTACACGCACAACTCATAGAAAAGAGTGCATGTAGAAAAAAAATCACTCAGTTTCATCTGGCACAAATCTGACACTAGAACGCCCTAGTTTAACTATTTTCAAAGTACTTTTTGGTCACACACCTGTCTGAGTGCTGCAGCCACCAAGCAGCAGCAATGTGGGGCGTTAAGGGAACACTGGTAAACTGTAGTGTCTATCGATAAGAAGAGGATCATCAAGTGACGTGTTTTGCCTGTGACAAGGACGGGCGGTGCATCCAAATGAGAAAGTTGATCGCACCAGTGCTACCAGTGAAAAAGTTAGTCTGGAGCCCTGCTGTGTTTACTCGCTAATTACTAACTGTGCAGGTCTGCTGCTTGGTGCAATGCTGGTAGTGCATGCTGGGGTTTTAGATCTTTTATTTTGCTAAAAACTGTTTCCTGCTGTGGCTAATAGAAATGATACTTAAGTGGTAAGTGCCAGTCAGCTAAATGATGAGCTGAAGCAGCTCTACAAAATTCTGAAAAGCTGGTAATTTGATGTATTATTTTAGAAATTGTTGTTTATAATCAGTTTAGGGAAACTTAGCTACATCTTTTAATTCTGGTATCCCTTATTTCATGCATCTTTGTGCTTTGCCTGTCTTATCTAGTCACTTCTGCTTTTTTCTAGGGAAGAGGTCAAGAGAAGTTACATTTTCTAGATGTGTCTGATCGTGTTTCCTGCTGTCCTGTTAGAGGTCCACTGGAACTGTGCACCCGTTGAGCTAATCCTGAGCTCTGAGTGAAATGTTCCAAAAGAATAAAGTTCACACATGCTGTAATAGTAAGAATGAATGTGTTTTTCTTTGAGCACAGCAGCTCTTTAACAACAACAGAGCATACAGCCAATGAAAGGCTTAGGCATAACCCTTCTTAATGCACACGGCGTCCTGGAAAACAACACAAAGGCGATTACATCTCCACAGTTATTGTTAAATTACAGCATGACCAAACCTGTACGCTGCTCACAGCACACTAAGAACTATGAAGATTATAATCAAGGTTTTGGACTTTCACATGCTATTACCAGCAATTTAAGTGAATGAGAAATCATCATAGGTGCAATGCAACACAGCAACGTCCTCAGACACAAACTGTGAGAACACCACCACCGACTTAACACATGCTGTTGCTGACGTCCAAACTCACTGCTGTGTCAGGAGCTTGTTTCCCACACAGCTGAGCGTGAGAGGAGCATATCCGGCAATGAAAAGCACATATCAAGCAAGCTTCAGCCCCCACAGATACACCCACACTTTAATATCAGGAAAAGCAGACTTCCTGAAGTCCTGTGGATGGAACCGCTGATGTCTCATCATGGGGCTAGGATCAGTTTTTCCGTCATTTCGTATCACCAACGCTGACATTCCGGATAAACTAAAATTGCTGCCAATGCACAGTAACCCAAAAGAAGAATACAGGAAGCAGTCATACACATTTCGAGGATTTCTTGCCACTATTCCATGTAGCAGAAAATTAAGAATTTGTTCTGCTGTCAGCTCAGTAATGAAACCTCAGTATTAAAGACAAAACAGAGGTATTGTGTTGTATTATGATCAGACTGACTGACCCAACTTGTTCAGTGGACAGAATTGGCATCCAGTCTTTGCATCAGATTAGATTTTGGCAGAATAAGGCAGTCAGGACTAATGCGATTTCAGTCCCTGGACCTTCAGTCAAGTTGCTCTGTGAGTATTTTGTTATCATAGTTGGGAAACTGCTGGCAAACCAAGGGGTGTGATACAAAGCTAGTTTGACATAGCTGGGCCTTCTTTGTGTTAGCTGGCTTGACAAAACTTAAAACCTCAAGCAGAGACAACTTTATTTATTAACTCAGTCTTTCTTCATCAGTGTCAGTGCACGCTCTAAAAAAAGGTGGCGTTTGATACGTTATTTGGCTCTTCTTTCACACAGAATGGAGTGATGGGGTGCCGCCCACATCAGTCAAGGGAAACGTTAAAATAATGGAGAGCTATGAAGAAGATAACAACCTTTAAATCACCGTGTCTTGAAATATGTAAATACTGTATATTGAATTTTAGTTACATTTAGTATTCTATAGGTTTTAAAATTAGAAGTGTTTTTTATAGTAATGTACAGCAAGATTTTCAGAGTATATACTAACCTTTAATGTTAATGTTACTAACTTGCCTTTTTGTGATTTATGTAAGTAAGCTGCTGAACACTTGAATTTTCCTCGGGATTAATAAAGTATCTATCTATCTATGCATCTATGTATCTATGTATCTATCTATGTATCTATCTATGTATCTATCTATGTATCTATCTATCTATCTATCTATCTAGGTAAAAGCCAGTTACTGCAAATTATGCAAGAGAGGACTGTTGGTAGTGAAAAGTTAATCATGTAAGTTGATATATTTATTCCACAACATACTGCAGCCGCTTACTTCGAATATGAAAGCTGCACATTAGAGCCCTTAAACTTTCAAAATGACATGTGCACTCTGGTACAACACTGTCCCATAATAAAGGAATATGTGGAAATCAATCGGGTTTTTGGCTAAATCACAGTGATATTAATGGCACTGATTGAATATTCTGATATGACAAATACCAATTACACTCTTAAGTCTTCAAATTTGGCAGCAACGAACTTGGCAGAAAATCAGGACCAAATGCAAAAATGTACTTGTGTATTTTCAGCATCACCAACTAAATGCATGTAGGTTCCCATGGCAATGAGAGGCATAGTTTGCCTGCAGTATCTGTACAGCTTTGTGCAGTAGCATTATAAACGTACAGCTCAACAGGTTTGCAGGTATTATTCACGGTATTACATTAGCTGAGAATTTGTAACACTTATAGAGAATATCACAAGGAAAGCAACTGGTAAAAGGATTGCGCTTCTTATAGCCTTTATGACACTGAAAACTCTGGCTTCAGGCTCAACATACGTCGTTAATGCATGAGTTTTACTTCACAGTACAACACTCAGACATCAACCAAAGTGAACAAGCAAATGCTCCCAAAGGAGACTAAACAAATTTTTAGACGTACTTGTTTTAAGTACTGACAGTTATTCAAGTTCACAAATTTTGATTTAAAGCCCTTGGCTTGGAAAACTCGACGTTTGCCATTGGTGCCATCATTTGTCTTGAAACAAAATCATCAAAGTGCTGGCTGCCGCAGCACAAACTACACAGATTAAATTTTTAGGCAAAGACCCAAAAGTCTGACATGAAAGCACAGTGAGGAGAAAGGAGAAGAAAAATAACAGTGAGGGTTGTTGAAATGATGCACGTTCAAGCAAATATAAGCAATCCAGGGGAGGAAAGCAATAAATCCAGTGTCGTAATAACACACTTTATGCTATCCACAGATTTCGCTGTAAAAGAAAAATAAACTAAAACTGAATTTCAAAGACTGATGTAGGGAGAAGTACCACGAACCTAAACGAAAAAGAAAATAATGTCTTGCAGTTCTTTACCATGTGCTATATTCTATATGAATTTGCATTATTACCATAACTGCAAGAAACTGAATGCATACATCAAAATAAATTTAAAAATCTTTGAACTGCTGAATAGTTAACATGTGTTTAAGGGAAGGAAACAGAACCGACAACCCCCATGCTGCATGAATCAGCCTCGGGGCAAAACATAGCAATAAAGCTGCAGCATAATACAGCTCAGTGCATACAGTAAGTCAGCCCTCATTGTTCAGATTAACTATACAACACAGCATTCACAGCTGATGTCCTTATTTCTGCTTAGTAGCTTGGCTTTCGTGTATTCAGCAATCGCCATCTTTCAGAGAACAGAGTAGAAAAAGACAAATTTTGTCCAATTGATATTGAAAAAGGACGTCAAGTGGGCAGAGTCCTCTGTGCTGTTTTTATTGCTAAGCACCATCTTCTCATATTTTTTTCCAAGGACTGAAGAGGCTTGCAGGAAATATATTGTGTCTCTGATCCTCTGCTCTTATCTCCCTCATACACTCTGCTTCACAGACACAAACCAGAGACACTAAATTTTCTCTTACGTTCATCCCATCATGGGACAGATTGGGCAATTACTAAAATGAGAAATGTTGGAGAGGCTTCTGTACTGCTTAAAAAGGCAGCCCATTGCCCTCTTGACCCTGCTGCAGATGTGACAGTAATTTTTAGAGGCTTTTTATGGGCCGTGGATAAGCCCAACCCATCAGAACAATGCCGTCTCACTGTTGCACAATAATCAGACTATTGAGGCCAGGATGGGGGTGGGAATTAAACAATTCCAGCTAGCGTGTCTTTTATAATTTAAGAAGACTAATATTCCCCATTTAAAAGAGGTTGCTGAATCTTTACTACATGCATATGAATATTGGAAGGGACCATACCTTGATTGATGACTTTGTACTGGTCTGTCACCTTGGTGACATATGTATCAGGAGCTACGCAAAAGTCACTGGAGGTCTAGAAAAAAACAAGAAAACTAAGACTTAGAAATGAAGAAAGCCCTGCTGTCCTGACATTTCCATTGCTTTCTCAAGTCAAACAAGTTTACAAACACAGCAGTAAACGCACTGTCATCTTTGATGTAACATGCAAGTAATTGACTGCAGCTTTAAAAGCACTTTAACAATGTGACAGGCTGCTTCAATCTCAGCTGAGAGCAATCACACACACACACACACACAAATTAAGCACATTTAGGTGTGAACAGTCTGATTCATCTGCAGAGGAGGAAATCCTCAACATGGATATTTAATTTGCATAAATAAAGATTAGCATTCATCAACATATGAATATACTTAAAGATGCCGGTTTCAATTAAGTAATAAGACAAATAAAAAAAACAATATATCAAATTTCTGGATTTATGGAGCTGTATTCTGGGTTTAAGTAGCTTTTATCCTCTATAGGGAAGCCGAATTTACTGCTTTCTCCTTCTCTGACATATAATACTAATCCTAGGTATTTTGCTAGGGGTCACAGGTTTTAATCACCATTATTAGTCTTGAGAATTTCTGGAAAAAGTGAGTGACCAAAAAAATAAACACAACTGTACACTGGAACACAACCTGTAACAGCATGCAGGTAACATCTCTGAAACATGCACTTATATCTAGTAATAGTAGTATCAACTATACTAAATATCCTATTTACTGTGCTGAATTGCATTGCATCATAAATGTGTTCCTATTTTTGTAATCAATCAGTGCATTTCACTTTACATTTCATCTGGACTTTTAAATGCACTGATTAAATGAAGTGATGCACCATAGCCAAATTCTTCAATCATTGCCTGGGCATACAAAAACTGTAATATCCAATTCCGTGTAATGAATTGTGTAGTTACATCTAGAAAACAGGATGGTACCCTGATGCACACACTTACCGCAGAGACCGCCAACTCCAGCCCGAGGGAGACCCAGCTGATTACCAGAGCCACTACACCAAACAAGCACACCCTGGGGGAGAGCAAGTGGAGATGAGAAGAACCCTTAACCAGCAGGGTTGAGCAGTAACATGCATATATGCAACTACGATTTCATACAGTGGAGAAAGAGAGATGTTTGAGGGGATGAAGTCGATAATTTAGTGGGTGTAAAGCCTAGTCATGCATCAAATTGGACCAGTTTTCAGCGCTACTGCTATAAAGTAGAGCTGCAGCCACATAATAGGAAACTACTCTGTAAAATAACTATTGTATTTTAAGGTCTTCAGTACCTTTTAAAGACAAAAATGACCAAATACTCCTCTGGTTCCAGCTTTTCCAAAGTGTATGCAAAGATTTTCTGTTGTCTTAAGTCTACATTTGTAAACTAAATATGACTGGGTTTTGAAGTTGAGACTTCACCTTAGGGAGGATGTGGGGAGTTTTCTGATAACAATGCCATCAGAAAATAAATCAATAATCTCAAAAAAAAAAAAAAATAAAAAAAACAAATCAGCCTTGGTCTTAAGAAAGAACAGGAGCAAAAAAAAGGAGCAGCTCAACATCAACAAACTAACACAAAAGATGACAAATTATTCAAGGTCAGCTAAATATTAACTTGTTGGAAACTATCTTGAAAACATATAAACAAAACAACCTTTACCTATTGATTCAATTACAACAGATGAATAAAACACATCATTACTACAAATAAAGCTTACTGTGTGCAGCTTAACTTGAGCATTTACATATCTGGAATAGAGATGATTTATTTGTCTGTGTCTGTCAGTGTGGGATAAGCTGCTTAAAAATGCCCAAAACTAAAGAATACCAAGGCTTAATGTTAGTGTCATTTTCTTTGACAGATTTGACTAAAATCACTGTATAGTCCAGCCCTATTCAATTAGCGGCCCGCGGGCCACATGCGGCCCGAAAGCAACCGTCGAGTGGCCCTAAAGCAACTGCCGAGTGATTGGGACTTGGGTCCGAGAAAAACAGAAAAACATCTTTCAGTAACACTGACAAGTTCGTACAAAAATTCCAACATTATTGCAAACATTGAATGCAACACTTACCGTAACCTAGCAACTAACCCACAATGCATTGTGTTGAGGCGACGCGTTTGAAAAGTTAACATTAGCAGTTCTATACAGGCGAAAATAGCAGCATGTCTTTTTCTATCCTGAAACGACAAATCGGCGAGGAAAACCGTCGGTTTAATCCTGCGTGGACTGACAAGTATTTATTTATTTACCACCAAGTCCGAACGCCAAACCAATGCGTTTACTCTGCAACGAGTGCTTTGCAGCGCTGAAAGATTATCATGTCCGAAGACACCACATTGGAAAAACATGCCGCGTTTCGGACAAACTTTCCCGAGGGATGTCATGAGAGAGCGGCTATAATTCAGAGTTTGACTGCATCTTACAACCGGAGCTGTACTACAATGAAGCGGACCTGCACAGCTCAGGAAAGGGCCACAGCAGCTTCATGGCAAAGAAAAAGAGGACGTTCACAGAGTCAGAAACTGTGAAGGACTGCATGTTGGTTGTCATGGATGAAGTTTTAACGGACGATAAAGTTAAGACGAGTGTGGCATCTGCTATCAAACAGGTCTGACACGTCAAACATTCTCGCCACAGATGTCTTCGAGACATGGTAAGTGCAACAAAGCAGCGTGCTGTAGCAGACACTAAAGGTAGTTTTGTGTATTTATGTGACTATTTTCTGTTCACTGATTATAAGTTTAATATTTAAGAAAGACATTTTGTTTTGACAGTTATTTCACTTAGTTGCACTTTATTATTGCACTTTGATGTCAGCTTTATTTCGTTTCAAAGGGATAGTAACTATCACTGTGCCTACTGTTTATTTTTTTGATTATATGCACTGAAGATGCGACTGTCTCAGATGAGACCAAATATGGACAGGGACAAACTCTGTTTTTTATTATTTCAAAAGAAGAATAATGTCTCAAGTTCTGAAAAGTTACTGTTAAGCAAGTTACTTTTTAATTCACTTTGAGATGTGACCAAAACAAAAGATGGTGTTTCTAATCTGCACTTAGTTTTTATGTTCATATGAACCTTAACCTGTGCTTATATTTACCTATCAAAATGTGTTGAAGTTGTGTGTTTGAAATGTAAAATTTAAAGAAGCAGTATTTCAGCACAGGTTTAGTTTAAGTACTGCTCTTCTATTGTGTTTATGTCCTTTTGGATGTGGCAGTACGTTAATAAACATCCAGTGTGTTTGTTATCTTATCTGTTTGTGTTTATTTTAAATGGTTAACTTTGCTCACTGTCTGCTAAAAACATCCGGCCCAGCTCATGTTCTTAGTCTGAAAATCCGGCCCGAGTCAATTTTTAATTGAATAGCCCTGGTATAGTCTTTTAGCATGCAAATGTCTTTAGTAATTACCTAAATACTGATCTGACCATTATGCAACGCTTATGTTAAATGGACTGGACTGCAGCTTTATAGAGCCTGACTAAACTGTAATGACAAGGTGGCCCCGATGAGATGGGGGCCTCGAGTATGGTAATTGCCACTCAGCTAAAATGATTTCTGAGGGCAGAATGATTTTCCCTTAAGTGCTCTGGTAACCATGATCTCGCAGTGAGACTCACCCAATAAGCGTTCCTTTGGAGTTGCGAATGAGGCCAAACAGCACCAGAAGGCAGATGAGAACGTCAAACAGTAGCAGGGATAAGTAGCCCAGCCACCTGCAAAGGGAAATGTCATTTAAAACAAAACCACATATTGATGAAAAAAAAGGTTCAGCTTAAAAGCAATCATAAGGATCCCATTAACAGATCTCTTCTTAATGTCCACCCAGTGTAAGTGATGTGAGGCAAAATAATAGCAGTTTATTTGAAGCTACTGTAATAGGAGACTTGAGCATTATTCAGTGGCCGGTTATGAACTTGTCCTTTGACATACAGTTAACTTCAACACTGCAAACGCTAAATTTGTGGCAGTTTTGTTTCAAATTAATGTCAGCCTGAGACTCTCAATGAAAAAAAAACATCCATTTCCAACATATTTATGATTTCAGGCAAACATCGCAGTCTGCAGGGAGTTGCACCAGACCATCACCAGGATTTTCAAACAAACCGGGAAACTGAATGCAGCTTTTAAAATTCTCAGCAAGTCAGCTAGCTAATGATGTACTGAATAAGTAAGTCATTCCTTCTTGTCTGTACTCGCCTCCACTTCGTACTTTAGATTCACCGAGAAATTGTAAATCAGGAACACATTCAACAGAGCAGCACCGGCCAAAACTGTGTCAATAGGGAAGTAACTTTTAAAGCTTTGAACAGTATATGAACTCAGACATGAAAGAAGTCTTTACAATGTGTGTCTGCATAAAAAGTTTACTAAAGAAATGCAGGATGAGATTAAGAAAGCTTGTCTACAACACTCACATGCTTTTTAGCACTGCTGCTGCTGCTGTCATTCATTTCCATGATTAGCACTTGGACTCTACAATTACAGTCTTACCTATACCAGTCATACAGCTCTATCTTGACGGCCAGTTCTTCCAGGGAGATGCTGTTGTTGTCCCAGAAGGGAATCTCCACCATCTGTTTGACCAACTCCTCCAGCTGGCCCTGCAGCTTTTGGATGATGGACAGGTAGTCGGCATGCTGCGCATACTGGACCTCAAGCTGTTGCAGATCGTCATCTACTGTCTGGTTCAATGAGGTTGTACTGTCATATACCTAGAGTCAACACAGGGTCAAACAATGTCAAGACAGACTTCAGAGAGGGAAAAAGAGATTCACTACAGAGCTCTAATGAAACCAGGGACTCTCATGGCAGAAGGGTGATGAATTATTAAACGGGTTGGCATAATTTGTGCTCTTGGTCTTACCAACTTCTGCACACCAGTGATTGTGCGGTTAGCATGGCGGAGGGAATACGTCAGGCGGTTCACTCCATCACAAGTCTCGCCGTTCCCATAGAAACCGACAGCAATGCCAGCGCTGAGGGGAGACAAAAGGAAGGGAGGGGAGACAGGGTGGTGAGGAGGAGGGATTAGCTAAAAAAGACACAGAGAGGAGACAGAGAAGAGAGCGAACGAGGGGGACAGCTAGGCAGGGAGAGAGGCGTGTGAACTCTATATTAACCCTGTCGGTTCAGACCCCAGTCAACAGCCTCCTTTCAGCTCCGGCAGAAAGACTCCATACAGAACCATGGAAACACACAGGAATGGACCAGCTATGCCCTAAACCCCACACTACGGCTGACAAAGGCTGTACTGAGGCAGGAGATCGGCTCTCATTTGCGCAGACAGGCTTCAAGTTGCAAAAAAACAGCTCTGGCAGCATCACGGGCAACAGTTTCTAAAGGTACATCCACAAAATAAATATTTTCCCATTTTTTATTTTGCAATTCATTGCAACTTCATTGCAATTCATTCATTCACAGAAATACTGCTTTGTGTTCTTTCTGTATCAAAAATAAAATCCCTTTCTGCACTCCAATAAAGACTCAGTGTTGATATCTCTTCCAGCGTTGCAGCTATAAGTCTTTTTAGTAACCCCTATCCTCCGCCACTCATCCTATGAGTGGATTTTATCAAGTGGAATGATGATAAGTGAATCGCTTAGAGTTCAGACCAACAGTGTTCAGCAAACAGCAGTCAGTGGACCACTGGGTTTCCCCTCCTTCCTGGAGTGCTGCTAATCTCTTCCTCTCACACTTGGCTGTGTGAAAAAGGTGAACAGGAGCAGTTTCACAGCACAAACAAACCATACTTCCTGCTGTGAAGGGAACCTGTGGAAATTCTACACAGCTCTTTAATTGGGAAAACAACATTTTAAAAATAGCTGAGAAAACAAGACACACACACAAAATCAATCAACCATTATTCCTAAAGTGGTGCAGTGGTTTGTGCAATGATGCCGAGCACGGACACACCGTCAAAGAACAAAGCAAAACAAAACAAAGCACAGAAATGTCTGATCTGTCCAACTTGGTCTTTCCCGCTTTCACAAAACCATTTTGTGCGTGGCTACGAACACACACAGATACAGTGATTGCAATGCAGTTCTTGTACTCATCAGGTCCCCGAGCTCTTTGTGCTACTCTGAATCAACTGTGATGGCTCTCCAGTGGCCCATCAACAGGAGGAGGAAAACAGGAAACAAATGCTTATTCAAGGACAGAAAGCATGTCCAGATGGTAAATTCTCTCACTATCTACTTAAAAAAATAAGAATAACATATAACTTAAACCAATCTGCATAGGACTCGTATAGCAGGCTCCATATTGCAACCAAAATGGTCGGATTTGTGACCTTTTTCTGAGAGTTTGTTAGTTAAAATTTCAAATGGTCTCGTTGTGTGAGGGCATGATGATCATTAAGCCGCAATGGTGTCGCTCTAACCGGCACAGGCAGCTACTGCATTAAGCAGCATAGCTGTGAAAAGTAGTACTTTTATGATTTTGGTATACTGCGGTATTTACACTTAAAAATGGGGTCTTCTCGTGAAATGTGGAGTGCATCTACATGCACTGCTTTTTCCACTCATAGAAATGACCGCATGTAGAAAAAAAATCACTCGGTTTCATCTGGGACAAATCTTGCATTAGAACGCCGTAGTTTAACTATTTTCAAAGTCATTTTTGGTTGCACACCTGCAGCTACCAAGCAGCAGCTACAGCAGCCTGCAATATGGGGCTTTTAGGGAACATTGGCAAATTGTAGTGTCTATCAATAAGAAAATGTTCAGCAAGTGATGTGTTTTGCCTGTGACAAGGTAGGAGCAGGTACAAGCAGGAGGGATTGCTCCAAAATAAGTGAGTATGCAGCTGTTTTCTTTAAAGACCGTGATTTGGGTAAAAGTATTTGGAAATGAATGCAAAAAATGTGGGGGCAATCAGTATGGGTGTTAGTCCTGTCTTAGTCATTTCCACTGGTTTCTGTGAATATTTAAGATTTACCTTCAAATGGGATCATGTTGCATGGTAAGGTCTGGGCATTTTTTGCAAACACATTCTTTTGATTTTGCAATTTCATGTCAAAACAGTGAGCAGGAATGAATCTGTTCAACTCTGCAACTGTGGAGACGTGTTGAATTTGTACTGTCTAATTACTAAGTTGTGTCAGAATATTGGTTGGTTGAGTGTCTTTGAACACTGAAAACGTCAATAAGTGCTCAAATACATACATATTGATATTATGAACTTATTTATGAGGACAAATTGAAACGTGTTGATGTGTTAAGTGAGACGAACATGTTACTATGCTTGCAGACCTTATATCCTGGACTGGATTATCTCCACCATAATCAGGTGTTGTTACTCACCTACAGACTAGCGTTGCAATTATGACACACCAGGCTGTGCAGCAGCAGTCGGCATTCGGCTGGTCCTCATTTTTGTTCCGCCGGCAGCACAGGCAAATGGAATATATGAGCAGGAACAGAAGGTCCAGAGCCAGACAGGCAAGCGCCACACCTCCCAGCAACAGGATGGACTGATGGACAGAAGAGTAGAGTTAAGGAAACTGCATAGCTGTTATCGTGTTCACGTCAATAACAATGGAGATAATGGGCTTCCACAGTGTCCCTCAGAGGAAAACCACACAGTATGCCAGAAGTACTGAGCTCTAAATATGTTCCCTTCTTATCTGTATCTTGTACTACGACCATTTTTACAATTTGGCTCTTCGCTGTAACCACTTTTGTTGATTTGTGAACATCATAAACTTTTATACTCTTTGCACAAAGAAATGGTCTTAACGTCTGTACTAAAATGAACCTGAAAGCAAATTTTTAGCACAGGCGAGACAGCCCTGGAGCAAGCACCACAACTGGGAGAATGCTCTGAACTAAGCTGTGAAATCTTTCCACAGTATTTAAAAAGAGAAGAAAGTGTGCTTTATAGATGATGAAATATCTAACAGCCTGTTAATTTAACCAGAATAAATAGAGTTAATCGTGGACCTCTAGAGACAACAGCAATAAAATGTGTATTTTCAGTGAGACAGCTTTATAAAATGCTGCTTGAAAAATGGGGGATAACATCACTGAAGAATGCTCAAAGAAAACACAATCCTGGTTATACTACTGTCATCATTAGACTACACTGGCGGTATATCAAAGCTAGCACTAGAGCGATATACAGTGCTGACAGTTAACCCTCTCAGCGATCAGCAGCACTTCATATGTAGGTCAGACAGAGGGCCTCTGTGCTCACTGTATACTCCTGAGAATTCATGGCTGGGGCACATCATCCAACCATCTCTGTTTTGTTAAAAACCAGTGTTGTTCTATTTGTTCAGGTTTTTCCACGCTGCATGGCAGTGAATGACACACCCTGATGACCTATTCACTGCCGCGAGTGGACTCACTGAACAAATGAACAAGCCCTAAAACATAGCCTTGGCAACACAGTATGTCGAGAGACTATCCCTGCTTTGACTGAGGTTACACATGAATGACAGGCAAATCAGACACAAATACAACTTAATGACTTGGCTCTTGCGTGCCGCTCTGCTTATTTGAGCCAGGAGCAAAAACTATAGTCCTCATGCATGTTAATTTTGCTGCACCACCTCCATAACATCTGTGAAAGAGGAAAGAATGACAAATCCAAAGGCACTCCAGGTTGCATCATTATGACGTAGTAGTATAGTAAGCAGTAACAGCTCAGCCATCTGGGCAAGTCAAGACTTCCCCTGAAGCCTGAATGGGAACACTGAATTTACAATAATTAGCAGCCTGTCATCACAGGAGGTTAATAATTATGGTTTGTAAGCCAGCCTCCTGATGACTTCCTTTATGTGTCATGATACATCTAAAAGAAGAGAGATAATGTGCTCAGACAGCTGGATGACCGACGCATTTGAATAAAAATGTGCATTACTCTAATTTCTGCCACATATATTTAGCACTTAAAAAGTGATGTTGTTCTTATTGAACCCCTAGATGTACACACTGGGTGCCAAACACACAGCTGCAGCCATTATTCAGCCAATGAACCCTTCCTGTATCCTAAAAGGGGAAATGGACTATAACAACCACGAGGTGGTACAATGGTGGCCTTTTTTCAGCAAATGGAGTCAAATGCCACAAGCAAGCAAGCAATATACTCCTTAAAATGTCCATTTTGTCTGAACTAGAGGCCATTCTTTCAATTAAGTGATGAATTAAGTAAAGAAACCCAACAGTAAATATCGGACACCCACACGTCAGCCCAAGCAAAACGATGATGTGTACACTTTCAGTTCTCAGATTACTTCCATTTTCAAACCTAAATGCTAGCACAGGCTCTAGCACGTCACCATAAAATGCTGACACATGTCTGGACCATGTCTTCCCAATTCTCTGGAACCATGATTCACTTCTTGATTTTCCGAATCACTCTTACCAGGGAAACTCAGTTATCTTGTGACTTTGACTATAACAATTCACCCATGTCTACATCTTCTATGTTAAGTTACTTAAAAGCTACTGTTATTCTTTCAGCATCAACTGATTTTGTTACATTGACTTCTTTATTGTACCTATGACAAAATAAAGAAAAACTTCCCTTCTTACAAGACAACAGATGAACTGAACAGTTGAATCAGCTGCTCTGCTCCACAGAATTTAAGATGGCTGTGCTTCTCATTGTTTTTATAACAATGACAATAAAGAACCTCTGAGCCTTTTTTTTTAGGATTATCCAACTTACGCAGACATGACTGTCACAGATGCTTAAAGATTTTTTTGTTAAACATAAAACCACAAAGAAGGGACTGTAAACTAAAGTTAACATTCACCCATCTGGTAGAGAAGACATTTCAGTTTTTCAGATTTTGTTTGTTGTCAGAGCTGCAAGATAACAGGTGCCTTTGTCAGAATCACTCTATTGAAGGTAATAACCTACACTCCAATAAAGGGCTAGAAAACAACAGCAACTGAAAGCTCATTAATGATGAAAAAGCAAAGGCTACAGCCAAAACTACCACTGCTATTAGAAAACGAAGCCTCACTTGACCTAATTTTGGAAGACTCTATTTAACGTTAATAAAGTGAACAAACGCCAGACTGCTCTTGGCTCTTAGCTGCTCATCAGGGAGTCCAGACTCCTTCTCGACCTTTGATATCAGTTTAACATCCTTAATCTGAGCATATCATTTAAGTAAGTCTAATTTGGCTAAGGCACTTCAGAGCCCTAATGCCCTTTATGTGGTGTAACAAATACTGATTCGATTAGATCTTAAGGAAAATAATGCTTTAAGGAATGGCTGAGTAAGTCAGCTGGGGTGACAAGAATCGCAGTATACAGTGCCAGCTGGCTAGTGTCTGAAAAGGGTCAAGACATGGATATAACAGCTACACACAGATGGTGGCATGGATCAGAAGGTGAAGGGAAGGAACAGGTGCAAAGAGGTCATCTGTCACCAATAACATTCACGAAAAAAAATCGTATGAAAAGTATTCGTAGAACCATATCAATAGGCATTATACTGCTCCTGTAGTTTTAGACTGAAACCAAAATCATTCTGAAACAATCATTTATTGTAGTCACACCCCTGGGTGTGTGTAGAACGTCTGGGAATCCCGGCTTGTGAGATTTAACTTTACCTGTTGATAGGTCCAGTCCTCTGGTCGGAAATCACTGCTTGTTTGCTCGAACTTCAAGTTGAAATGGGGAAGTCTGTGCAGCAGGTTCACCCACCATGGTGGAGTGTAGCTAACCACCGCTGCCATGGCGAGTAAAACCGATGAGATCCACTCAGCAGACAGGCAGACAAGGATGCTTTATCTGTAAACAGCCTGGGGAATCCACCTCATACAGTCTGTCTGTGTCCGGGATGAGACAAAAACAAAAGCAACATTGATCTAGCATGAGAAGCTAGCTTGATTTAGACACACTACTACCTAGTAAAGTTAAATGTTACACTTTGGCAATCAAAACATTTAATTATTCCCCCAAACAACAACCGTTTTGTCATTTAAAAGCTGCTGAAGCTATGTTTCTCTTATTTCGCGTCAGTAAGTACTAGCACGACAACAACAACAGCTTGCTAACTTGGCAAACACTGATGCAGCTACTAGTAGCTTGCTAATCTTAACTAGTAGCTATGACCCTAATCTTAGCCGAGCTAGTTACCTTGTTAACCTGACAAGTTAACTAATGTTGTGTTGCTAGCTGTGACTCTGCTGCTGTAATGTTAGCAATAAACTCACAAAAACAAGAGGTCCGTTTAAATTTAGTTTTAAAACAGTCCGTTGTTTAACGGTAGTTATACCCGTAATGTAGGTTAGCTAGTCTGCTAACGTTAGCCGGTGTAGCTGCTAGTTAGTTCGGTCCGCTGAGACTCGGGCTCGAAGACGAAAAACAAGAAGAAGTCTCTTTTGTTCCACTTGACATTCTGCTCTGCGGTTTCTCACATCCCCGTCTGTTGTTTTGGTGATTCCTCACTTCAGCATTTGCAGTTTTATTCCGCCGCAACAGCTTCAAGCAGCCGCACGGAGTGAGACACCCATCCAGTTATTATAGGGGAGCAGGAGACTGAAGCCAACACGGCGACTGTTCACGACATTCACCCAGCTGGCTGGCAGTCAACCCGGCCCGCACTCAGCCCTCCTTATCGGGGGAAAAATGACCCAGTAGCGCCACCCAGAGGGCGAACAGCGTGGAGCTAATGAGAAGTTCAAGTAGTATCGGAAATATATAACACTGTTTGCATTAGTGAAACATGGATTAACATCTGCCTTTAACCCTTGGATGCACAAGTGACTGGACTCTACACTCTTCCATAAGTGGGTCAAAAATTCCCCGTATAAGAATCTGTGTTTTTATGCGATTTTAAGAATGATTTAATGTTTGAAATATGTTTATTTTCCACAGAAAAAATAAGAATATTCCACAGAACAGCAATAGAAGAATGTCAACATCCATTTTGTTGACATTTTTCCACTCTTTTCCTCCAGCTGTTGCTGCTCTCATCCCTCCATCATCTTGAATGATTTTATCAGTGATTATAGAGCTTGGGGTAGTAATACAAACATTATAATTTCTTTAAAAATACAAAGAGTAACTTAAAGATAATAAATAAAATGGTATCAAAAACATGTCTTTTGAGGAATAGCTAGAAAATGAAATGCTAAAAACTTTTCATTACAAACATATTGCAAGAAGACAACCTCACCAGGTAATTTTTCACCTATGTATGCATCTAAATGTGACTACAGGAGGATGCATTTGCA
This sequence comes from Amphiprion ocellaris, assembly GCF_022539595.1. Taxonomy (NCBI): domain Eukaryota; kingdom Metazoa; phylum Chordata; class Actinopteri; family Pomacentridae; genus Amphiprion; species Amphiprion ocellaris. Next base: position 18,778,982 of record NC_072784.1, read on the forward strand.
GGACTGCAGTTCTGGGACCCTTGTTTATATACATGCAGCTGTTTACAACCAAGTTAACCTGCAGGATGGAATGTCAAAATCAGAACCAGAAACAGTTTCATGGGTCTTGACATAAGAGGAATTGTCCCCTGAGGGGAAATTGCTTATATTCCCATTCAAAGTCTCAGAAATTTAAGCAGTACAAAAAATATAAACAAACATAAGTAGAAAACTATGTACTAAAGATATGAACATAAGTAGAAAAAGCAAAATGTGCATTGTTTGAATAAAAATAAAAATATAAGTATGCAGTGTAATAATTAGTAATGGAGTTGGTGTTACTGCACAGATAAGTTATTGTTCTTATTGCACATTATTGAGTCTTAACTCAAGAAGTGAAGTGAAAATTTTCTAACTGCTTGCATGGGAAATGACATGGTGATTTGGTGCAATACAGTGAATGATGACAAGCAGAGAATTTGCAAAGAAGCATAAAAAGGTTTATGAAGACAGTAGGAGCTATAAGTCAATAGAGTTGCAAGACAAATAAGAAGAAAATTCTGCTGATTAAATAAGCAGCAAAAAAAATAACAAAAATATTTACAGTGCAGTGCAGGAATCTGCAAATTACTGGCTCGCTAAAGTGTAAATTTATATAGTATATATAGTAATACATTCCCCCTTTTTCCTCCAAACATAACAATGGTCCTTACAGCCAAACAGTTCAATTTTAGTTTCATCAGACCACAGGACAAGACTCCAAAAGTTAAGGTCCTTGCGTGCATTTGCAAACTGTAATCTAACTTTTTTTATGTTGCTTTTTGGAGTAATGGCTTCTTGCTTGCCTTTCAGCTCATGTTGATACAGGACTTGTTTCACTATGGATTATGAAACTCTTTTATCAGCTTCAGCCGGCATTTTCACAGTCTTTTGTTCTGGGGTTGATATGCATGTTTCACACCAAAACACGTTCATCTCTGGAACACAGAACCCGTCTCCTTCCTGAGTGGTGTGATTGCTGGACATTCCCATGGTGTTAATACTTGTAATTGTGTGAACAAATGAACGTGGAACCTTCAGGTATCTGGAGGTCCACAATTGTCTTCCTGACATATTGGCTGATTTATTTAGATTTCCCCATGCCTTAAAATACATCCACAGGTGTGTCTCCAATTAACTCAAATGCTGTCAGTTAACCTATTAAAAGCTGTCCAAGCCATGACATCATCATCTGGGCTTTCCCAAATAGTTTGAAGGCATAGTAATAGTAGTGAATGTAAATTTCTCACTTTGAAGAAAGTAATAAAAAATGATCTCTATTATTATTCTGGCATTTTGCAGATAGAATATATATATATATATATATATATATATATATATATATATATATATATCACATTCTGTGTAGATTTGCATGTTCTCAAGCAATTAATTCACATATTCCTGCACATTGTGAATATTTCTACTACTTTGTCCTCTTTTAGTTCAAATTCTTTGAATTTGCTCCTCTTGCTGTTTAATTCATTTGTACCAGTTTCTTCTTATTAGGGTCCGAGCACCGAATGGTGCGAAGACCCTATTGGAACGCAAGGAATTATTTGTCTTGTAACACTTATTGCCTGTCAACTTGCATCCATTACTTTCTTTTTTAAAACTTGTCCTTCTTTCAGTTTTCTCTACTTGTCAGTGTTTACTGTCTTGCACCAAATTACCCTGTCATATTTCCTGTATGTGAAAATCTATTTGGCACTAACACTGATGCTGATAATGGCTTTCTGTCCGGCATTTTTACCTTGGTTGCTGCCAGTTGCATGTTGGGAAAATTGCATAATTAGCACAATTATCTCCACCTTTTCAAATATCTGTTTGAGATCCAGTGACTACAGAGGCAATAGACCTCTAATTCCACAGTTTGTCCAACATGCAACTCTTTGCAGCCAAGGTAAACTGCAGGGCAGAACATATTGATTTGGTGGCATACGTGTTAAAGCACAACGTTGTCAAAAGCAGTATTTTGTGTGGAATAAACCTTTCAAACAATAAAGGTCCCATATGGTGACACTCCATTTTTTATTGTGTTTTGTGATTGTTATTAACCTGGAGGTGTAAAATAACAGCTGCTAATATATGAAGATAAATATTTCTGTCAGTCCTCAAGCCCTTCCACAATTAGTTAGCCTCCAGTTGTTGACCACAGATGCAGAGAATGTGTTCTTCCTGAAGGGGGCAGGAACATCAGCAGCTTTTTGATTTTCAGAGCAAAGTAGCCCACTTAAAACAGTTCTCAAAACTGGGGTTATACAGTCATGGTAAAAAAAGACCCATCTTTGCAGGATTTTGAAGTGAAAAATTGAAAGATGCACTGTGGGAAAACGTGACACTTAGATTAATTTGCAGAAAAATGACACAATATAGGAATTTTATGTCTTTAGTTAGCAAGCACTTTTTGTGTGGAACAAACCTTTAAAACCATAAATTGTATTTTGGGTGGAATAAACCCTCTCTGCTGCAGACATATAATATTGAAAAACAATTAAGAATGTGGTGTTTTTTTTGAGATTTAACTTGGGATTAAAACATGACTGGATCTCAACAAAGAGCAATAAACATGATCTGTATAGCAACCACAATCCACATTTTTTTAAACTCATCCTGCAGCTGTGTAACTTGATTTTGAAAATGTGACAACCACATACTCTAACAAGAAACGCACTCTGAGAGCGCAGTAATCCGCCAAGGCTGTTCATTCATCCATATGGCATTGTCAGAAATGCAGCATTTGTTTATTAGTTATTGATGATCAGAAATCACAGCAACATAGAATGTGACTATTTACAGTAGATGCACTCACAAACAAAATGACCTTGCAGTGAGCACAGGTGTGTGTTATGCATGTGTACGTTATGTACGGATACAGAATCACATGACCAAAATATGTAGCGGCTGCAGGAATTGATGGGACTCAGAAACACCCCCATAGTTTAATCAATTGTTTCTGGTATCATTTCTGACTGATGAGTCCCAGTAAGTCCGCAATGGTCGATTTTTCGTAGGATCTCAATCATGTGATCATCAGCAGGTAGCCGTTCACTTGTAGTCATAGTTACAGTGATGCTGTGCCACTATCTCACAATGATACAGAAATATTTAACAAATCTGTGGATCCAGACTGTAAGCCACATCACTGTCAAAATCTAATCACTTGACCCTTGTGCCATTTCTGACCTTCCTTGAAAATTTCATCCAAATCTTTTAGTCCGTTTTTGAGTAATGTTGCTAACAGACAGACAGACAGACAGACAAACGTACGCCGATCGTCACATAACTCCGCCATTCCTTGGCGGTATAATGATACCATTTAAATATGATTCAAGAAGCATTTGCTACTTCAGATAGAGAATATCTGAAATGTACGAGGAGTCCCTGAAGGCAGCATCATTTATACGTGCCAGATGGAAGAATGAGGAACAGAGAATACACCAAATTAACTTTCAAAAGTGAAACCAGGAAACGAACAGGTCTAAATGAGTCAATATTTCACAGATTATTTGGTGAAATGTAGAACCTCATTATTAGATAGACTGCAGACTGACAGACGGACGGACAGACAGACGGCAGCTGCTGGGACTCAAACACACCAGCAGTAGCGTCCAAACTTTCAGATTCCAACAAACAGTGTCGCGTCCTGCTCGTTAGGTGTCAGTGCATGTAAGTTGTCGAATCGCTCCTCTCCGGACATGGACTTTACCCAGCGCTCTGTACAACTTTAAGAAATAAATTACTTGTTTTTTCTTTTCTGCAGGAAATCACATGGAGGTGCTCTTGCGCTCACATGACAGACTGAACCATGGCAGGAGAGATCAATGAAGGTACAGTGCGCAAACTTCTTCCAGTCCTGTTAAGACAATGTCGCCCAATTATTTCCTTTTTGCTTTGTTTTTCGTGCTTGGCGTTACTAAAAATCTTGTAAAAGATGTGGATGTTTGTGCTGGATGGAATCGCGGCGTGGACTGACCAGTGGGAACTTTTGGGTACATTGTGATCGGAAAGAAGTTGCTCCATCTTAAACCCCTCTGATGAGCAGTTTATCGGATTTTTATCCACCTGTTAATGATTAATTGATGTCCGATGAGCTGTAGCAACAATTTCTATTACTATTTAAGGTGGAAATGATTGATGAAAGTTTGGATGCTGGTTTCCCTAAATTGGAAAAAAACTATCACTTGTGCATTGCAGTACTTTACCAAGCCTGTACTTATATCACCTGACTTCTCCCATATTTTTCTTAAATACAGCACTAATGTATACATTTCTGACAAGGTTTGATGGTATTCTGAATTTCTAAGTTGTATCCTGTCTCCTGAAAATATGCAGCTTTTGAACACCTTAAAAGATAGAGTGCAACCAGTGCAATCAGTGTTGGGATAATATAAAGTCATGTGACATGAAATGCAGTGAGTACACCTATAAATGCTGATAAGGCTGCCATAAAGTCAGCACCGGACATGACTAATGTAAGTGTGATCCTATAGAGAAAGGATCTCTGATTCATGGTGCGCTGCCGGTGAGATGTTTGGCATATTTGGCCAGTTGTGATGCTATGTAGGTGTTGTTCCTCTTTTAGGCTCAGTTCCTGCCTATTACAGGGAAGTGTACGAGGCCATCTGCTGCAGGACAGATGAGAGAGTGCAGGTTGAAGTTTTTCACCGGCTGCTCCAGAGGACTGATCTCTCCAAGGTGGTTCTGAACCAGGTGAGTGGGGTTTCATTTATGTAATCAAGATGCTATAAAAACATAAAAACAACTATAATTTGTAGTGATGTAGAGACAGTCCATGTCATCTATGACTATAAATAAATGATTCAAATTAGAATCACCTCGTACTTCTTAACTTTTAACCGGTGAAACAGCTTATTATGTTTCTACCTTAAATTTACAGAGTGTATCTCATCCATGTTTCCATAATTATAGTGATTATTCCCACATACATTGTCTCACATATACTCATTGTTTGATTTCATGTTTAAGAGTGATATGAGGATGGACTATCTTAAAAAACATACTAAATGGTGAATTTGAAAGTCTTAAATCAAATGGATATATTACTAAGCTTAAATATCAGTTTTACTCTGAAAAGACATTGTTGCGTGTTACAATTAGGGAATGCAGATAGAGCAGATACAAGTGTAAAGTCTTATCAGGAAATTGACATTTTTTTTAAAGAATGCTGATCTGTCCAGTAATTAAAGTACAACGGATCAGCGTTATTTACCGAAATTCCTTTCAAGGTTTCCTGTCCGTGGAATATTTCAGAGCCAACTCTTGGTTGAGTAGAGTTTCCCTTTTCCTGACCTTTCCTCATATCATCGCCTTTGTGTCTACTGAGCACTTTTTCGCGTAGAGGAATGCAAAACCACACTTGCATTTAGATCTCAGACTGAAGAAACGGCGACCTTCAGGTCATGTTGTCTTTGTCCTTCCCAGATTGCTGAGCATGTTGACTCCGCAGATGGATTCCTGAGCAAGTTGGCCCTCTATAAAGCGCTCGCCCTGATCGCTCTCGCTCAGCAAGGGAAGCAGCCGAGCCCCAAACTCTTAGAGAACTGCATACAAGGTCGGTGACAGGCTGCAGTGACAGCAGTGTGGCGAAGGTTTTGCTTAATGAGTAGCTTGGTAACTCCTCCGTGTGTCCAAGGGCGACCGCAGCTGTCCTTCTGCTGTTAAGATATTTCATTTGTGCAGGGCAAATGTCGCTCTTTTATTGGGTTGCACATATGCGAGGTAGAAGTTTTCTCCCTCAGTTTATCACTTGAATAAACCCACACAGCTTTCAGTGAGGTATAATACACATCATTACAATTAGTCACAGAGGGACGTTTGGGAATATTTGGCTAAAAGTAACACCATAATTTTTGGTTTTGATTGAATTCAGCCACATTTTGTTTAATTTAGTTAGCTTTTATTTTGGTAGAGAAGCCTTAGCTATGTTTAAGGCTTGCATTCTTGCACCAGTCCCACAGCGGGAAGATGATAGGGGGGAGTTTTTATGGTTTTCATAGAGGTAGCCATTATGCTGGTTTGAGTTAGCTCCATCCCCAACCTTCTGTGATTATTTAAGGCGCTCTCTGTTATTTCAGGTGTGGCCAGTATGGCAGCTTGTTGCATGTCACTTCCTCGTCTGCACCAGAACAAGTTCTCTGCCTTTTTTATTTTTTTTTTTTATCACAGTACATTACATTCAATTCATGACCTTCTTGGAATGTCCTGGAAGGAATGAATACCAGGTCACATGCTATGCACAATGCTGTGAGACAAATACAGTACACTGTTGAAAAGTGGTTTTAGCACCAGCATTCCTTAGAGTTTGGAAATCCACATCATTCTGGATGTATTATTCTAATCACAGAAGACAAATATTAGAAGTTGGTTCTTGCCGTGTGCTTGACAGAGTTACCCAAACCTCTGCTTGGAGAACCGAGGGATTTGAACTCACTGAGGATGCAGCCGGCTCAGGAAGACGTCCTGACGTTGTCGCTGACGCTGGACAGACTTCTGGCTCGAGACACGGTTCAAGTGGAGCTTATACCTGAGAAGAAGGGTCTGTTCCTGAAACATGTGGAGTACCAGGTCACCAGCCAGGCAAGGCGTCCCAATCCAGCCTAAATTGTTATGTTAGAATGACATCAGAAGCAAGAAACTCTGACTTTTCATACTTATTTCAGCCTTTATGTGGAAAAACTGTAGGCGTTACCTCATCATTTCTGAGTTGCATTTAACTGTGTTTGTACGTGTTGTTGTAGATATCAAAAGTGTACATGACACACTGAATTAACTCTAGGGCTTTTGTCAAGGAAACATTTATAGTGTACATAAAGAAAAGTCCTCTGTGACACATTCTTTTGCCCATTTTCTGAGTACTTTCTATCTTTGCTTTGTGTTTTTTAGCATTATAAAATATCAGTTTACAGGCGTTACAGCGATTTTGACGTCTTCCACGAGGTTTTGCTTCAGAAATTCGCCTACAGAGTGGTGCCAGCATTGCCACCTAAAAGGATGTTAAAGGGAGGTACGTTACTTCCTGTGAACTCTCATTATTTCCATCTTTGTCTTCAAATCTGCGTTGGGATTTCTATTCTTTACTGAAAGGTCGGGAAACACGTAAATATCCAGCGGCTACAATAGCTGATCTTTTCTTTTTTTTTACATTTTTATTTATTTTTTTTGAGCTGATAAAGAATAAATGTTCATTTGTTTTTCTTTCTCCAGGCAGGTTGTATTGTTTCATACACAGGCTGTGCGATTCATCAAGGTTACTGCCAGAGAAAAACAAAGAAACCAGTGATGCATAAAATGAGCCGGTTTCAGTTCACAATGACTTATTGTAGCTGCAGAGTGATAATTATGTCGGTTCACACACACTGATGAATCTTCACAAAAACACTTAGTTGGAAAATTGCTCAGTTAGGGCTCAATCAAGGATAGAATACGTTAAAAAGGTATCATTGGATGTGTAAACCTACCATCTGTGCTCTTCTTATCTCATTGCAAATGTATAAAATTGATGGATTTGTCCTTTGATATTTTATTTTAATCAAAATAATAGTTTATTAAGTAATGTAACATGGGTTTAAGGTTGCTTTATGCCAACTATCTTCCCTTTTTACAGTTAAATAATCCCAACTCTGCCAGTTCTGACACTTCTGGTGAAGCTGCTCAATGTGTTATCGTCACATACTTTGTTCCCATTAAATAATTCGAGTTTTCTCTTGTATCTGTTCGCAGTCCTGACCTCAGTCTCCGAGCGGGACTTCATTGAAGGGAGGAGACGTGCTCTTTGCAGATTTCTTAACTTGGTGGCTCGACATCCCTTCTTCTCAGAGGACGAGCTGGTCAAGACCTTCCTCACCTTCAGCGGCTCCGTACGTACTTTTTTTCTTCAATGTCCTCCCTGTTTCTGTGGCTGTCTGGCCGTTGCACAACCAGCACTATCGTCACGATGACTGACAGCCAAATGCGTCCTGTTTTAGCTCCTCTGTGTCTTTTTCTACTCACCCACTCCTCACCCTTCTTCCCAAACAGGATGTTCAGTCTAAGCTGCGTGACACTTACAAGAAAACGGGCGATGAGTTCATGACTAACAGGATCGCCACACAGGCAAAGGTTGGTCACATGTGTATGACGAATCCAGACGCACTTTCTCTGAGAAATCCTTTACAGAACTCAAACATCACAGATAACGTTTATTGGACTTTTTTGTTTTTTGTAGGAATATCTGCCGGCTGATATTCAAGCTCAGTTCTCGACAAGCAGAGAACTGATTAGAAATATCTACAACAGCTTCCAAAAGCTGCGGGACAGAGCTGAGAAAATGGCAGAGCGCTCCAAGGAGAATGCAACTGATCTCCTTATGTTTGGCAGAGAGCTCAGGTATTTTATTATTATTGCGGGTATAACGTTTCTGTTGTATCCAGAGGTTCTTCATAATAAGATTCAAATCCTCAAATTCTGTTGTGACCCTTCATGGTTGTTAACTTGAAATGAGTTTGGCAGCCAGAGCACCACAATATTGCATTCTCTCGCTGTAATAACGCTGTTTTGAGCAGTACGTTGGGCTCAGATGCTTCGACTCTTCCCTCCCTGGCCTCTTCACAAAGCACCTGGGGGACCCTGCGTCAGTCTCTGAAGAGCCTGTCTGTGGAGTTTGCTGTGCTATCAGACAAAGCCGCTCAGCAGGTATAGCCCTCAGTGTTTCTTCCTCACCACCTGCTCTCACCATCTTGTTGGTCCCAAAACTCTCGCTGGGTAATAAATGTTGTTTTGTTCACATCCTCAGGGCAGACGGGAAGAGGATGATGTTGTGGAAAAACTGAATCTTTTCTTGGATTTGCTGCAGTCATACAGAGTGAGTGGCTTTCTTTTTTTTTTTTTTGCTCATTTAGTCTGAGTCCACCTCCAGGGTTTCCCAACCTTTTATGACAGGTGATGTTGTTTTGTCTGCTGTTGTCTGAAAGAAACACAGTGAGGAGCTGTGTATTTACAGTCAACAGAGGCTGGTTTTGGAACTAAAATTGGGATATTATGTAAAGGCAAATTTTAACCTAAAAAGTGTTTGATTTGAAAATGCAATTTTAAGTTGGCAGTAGTTTTCAGATTTAACAAGGCAACTGGTGGACAGATAAAGCCGTATTTTCCATAGCTTCAGTAATATCCACTGCCTGTCAAAAAAAATAAAAAGTCACACACTCTGGAGAGTGGGAAAGTTGGACCAAAATCTTCTCCAGCACATCCCAAAGATTCTCAGTGGGGCTGAGGTCTGGACTCTGTGGAGGACAATCCATGGTGAAAATGACGTCTCATGCTCCCTGATCCACTCATTCTCAATCTGAGCTCATGAATCCTGGCATCATCATCTTGAAACATGTCCGTGACATCAGGAAAGAAAAACTCCATTGATGGAAAGACCTGGTCATTCAGTATCTTCAGGTAGTCAGCTGACCTCATTCTTTGGGAACATAATGTTGCTGAACCTGACCAACCCCAGATCATAACCCTAACCCCCACAGGCTGGTAGGCACTAACCATGATGAGTGCATCACTTCATCCACCTCTCCTCTTACCCTGATGCTCCCATCACTTTGGAACAGGGTAAATCTGGACTCATCAGACCACATGACCCTTCATCCATTGCTCCAGAGTCCAATCTGTATGCTCCATAGCAAACTGAAGCCTTTTTTTCTGATTAGCCCAGCTGATCAGTGGTTTCAGTGGCTACACAGCTGTTTAGTCCCATAGTCATGAGTTCTACTGTTGATTTCCTACGATCATCTAAGAGTTTGTTCCGACCACATTTGTTCCTCAGAGATGATGGTTCACCACTATCCTTCAGGTTTTAATAATGTATTGGATGGTTCTTAACCTGATTATAGTAGTTTCAGACATCTCCTTAGTTATTTTCTTTGCTTGATGCAGGCCAATAATTTCACCCTTCTGAAACACATTAACATCCATTCCTTGACCTCAGGACATGTCTTCTGACATGGTTGTTTAAGAAATGAGAAGCTTCTCACTGCATCAGCTCCGGTTAAATAAGTTGTTGCAGCTGAAACCTATTCATCACTGCAGTAATTATCCAATGGAACTCTCTTACCTATTTGCTTAGTTAAATCCAAGTGATGACTTTTTTTTTGGACAGGCAGTGTATATGGAAATTTTATTATTTGCTCAAAACTTTTCCCTGTCATTCTCAGCTTTGATGCATTTCTGTGTTGTTCTGCCATTCTGAGTCGAATAAAAAAATTGTGTTTTTCTCTAGGATCTCTGTGAGCGACATGAGAAGGGCGTCCTCCACGAGCACCAGAGAGCTCTGCACAAGTATGGCATGATGAAGAGGCAGATGATGAGCGCCACTGTGCAGCCCAAAGAGCAGGGATCAGTGGAGCAGCTGGAATCACGGATTGTTCAGGTGATCACTCTCTTGTATTCCCCCCCCCCGACAATTTTAAGCTTTCAAATCCATTCCTTCCTGAGTGCAGACTGTTCTAACCCATTTATCACTTCATAAATAAAATGCTGCATTGGCCTGAGTTTATCTATTACTAATCCACCCCTCTTGAAACACAGTCTGGTGATATTTTGTGGGGTAGCATAGCAATTGCACTGTCACAATAACCTATAACCCTCCATTCGTCATTAAACTAATCCACCCTCGCACATAACATGCTCACAAGTGACACATAGGAAGTGACACCCAATTTACGAAGAGTAACGTGTCATGGGATGTTGTGAGAAGTTGGAAATCACCTAATTTTTGCGCAGGGCAGATCAAAAATCCTCACATCGTTTCCTGTTGCAGTGTTTACTGTATCTGATGGAGTGTAACCAGTGATTTTAGGTCTATTGAATTTTCAGTTTAACGTTGCAAACAGAAGAATGCAGTTTAATGAATAACAACCGTGATATTGAAGGAGCTAAATCATCATTTCAACTGCTGGTACAAAGCTGAGTCATTTTTAATTGCCTCCCAATCAGTAACATTTCTCAACCCACTATACACTCTCACATCCCAGGTGGGTTTTTTTTTAAAAAAATTTTCAATCTTATGACTGCAGTTCCTCTTAGTCTGTGTGGTTTGTCTGTGTTAAAACCATTTCCCTTAATATTTAATAGTTCACTTGTTTTTTTGACCAATTGACCTGCAGTTTCGGCTCAGACGGTTTTTAGCCTGTTGTTTGGAGTTTTGTAAATCCACTGTCTGTTTCTGTGAGGAACATTATTAATTTTGTGTCAAAGGTGAGCAGCATTTTTGGGTTTTTTTTGCAAAATATTAACTGTCAGACAAAAAATGACTGATTTGAGGAGATGTGCAGAGTAACTTATGGATATAGGGACAACAAAATGTCGCCACAGATGTGCAAAATAAGATATTTTTCAGCAGCAGTGGGATCATGAGTGGGATCATGATCATAACCACGCTATATATTAGTTTAACTTTATTATTCAGGAATTTAGGTCAAAAACAAAATGATTGGATCACTGGAATTTTGAACTGTTGATGACGCTAGATGAAAAATGCAAAGATTATCACATAAATTGTCATTTATCCTGTGGATCGACATGAAAATGTGTGTCAACTGTCTTATCAGTCCCTTAAATAGTTATTTAGACATTTCATTAAAAAAACACAGATTTCATAGCATTGCTGGAGGGAAACCTAGGGGATCTCCAATGTCAGTAAGGTTCATCCTCTGGGGAACACGATCCATCTGTCAGATTTCAGTGAGGACTGAAGTGGTGAACTCAATGACTTGACCAGTAGTGTGGCTAAAAACAAGATGGTGGAAACAGTATACATGTGACTTTAATGTTCTCTAACTTGTTTTTTACTGTCTGCAGAATCTTGTAACTGCCATTTATTTGCATGACAGAAGATGCTTTGTGTTTTAATTTTAGGGAAAAGACACCAGTGTTGATATGAGAGCGAAGTAAACAGCATTAAACAATAGTTCCATTTTAAATCATATGTTCGGCCAATTAAAACGTAGTTTACTGATTTATAGGCTTCTTGTTTTGGCAATGCAAGCTGAGCTTCATCAGCTTCATCGAATCTCTGTTGTTGTTATTTTAGCACTGTTTCGTAATTATTTTCAAGAATAAGATTTGAAGAGGCATTTGCCATATAAAGTGTTTCTTTTTTAGAATGTCATGTTGTATTTTTTTTATTTTTTGTATTCCGATAATAGCAAGAAAATGCCATCCAGACCATGGAGCTGCGTAACTACTTCTCCCTGTTCTGCCTTCATCAAGAGACACAGCTCATCTTCACCTACCTTCCAATCACTTCACACATTCTCGGGGCTTTCGTTAACTCCCAGGTCCAAGGACACAAAGAGGTGAGACCGCTTGTCTGGAAATAATTTCTCTACAGACCCGCCTCTCCATCGACACAGCACCTCTCCTGGAGGGTCAAATCGGTTTTAAATTGGCTTTTAAACTCCAACAAAACAACCGATAATGATGGATGGTATCACTGAACGGATAATCTTTTCATCCAGGATTTGAGCCGGCTTACATTTCACATCACATGAGAAAGTGAATATCTCATATACTTTTTTTCTATTTTAAAATGAAGTACAGCACACAGTCCAGGGTATAGTTCTTTGGTTACATACCTTTTTCTGATTGAATTCTTTTCCCCTGAAATCCCAACATACCAACATTTTGACAAGGTTTCTGTGGCTCTCGAAGTACTTGCCAACTTTTTGCTGATATGTTTCTCTTTTCGGGGGATTATGAAGCTAGAAATCAGTGTCTTGGTTATTATATTTGTGTTATGAGCTAAAGTTTTCCTCTTTTATTGCTTTTAAATATTAAATCAGTCAATTTAATGTCTTTTTCAACAATAATTTACTAAAAAGAAAAGTCAAAGTGATAAAAGATTGCTACAAAATGATGTCAAATAATTAAAATTCTAAAATAAGTGACTTCATAAGTATTCACCCACTTCAAGTTGTTATTTAGCAGAAGCGCCATAATTACAACATTGAGACTGTGTGGATATGTCTCAGTCAGCCTTGCACATCTGAACCACGCCATTTTCCTCTGTTTTTCTTTGCAAAACTGTCAGGTTGCACAGGGACCATGAATAAACAGCCATTTTCAAGTCCAGCCACAAATTCTTAGGTATTTAGGTCTGGGCTCTAACTTGGCCTCTCCAGAACATTCACCTTGTTTTCTATAAACCATTTCTGTGGAGCTTTGGCTGTTTGCTTTAAGTCACTGTCTTGCTGGAAAACAAATCTTCTCCCAAGTCGCAGCTCTCTTGCAGACTACATCAGGTTATCCTCCAGGACTTCCCCGTCCTTTACAGCATTCATTTTACCCTCTGGGCTGCACAGTTTGCCTCACAGCTAGAAGATCCTCGGTTCGCATCCCAGCCTTCCCAGGATCTTTCTGCATGGAGTTTGCATGTTCTCCATGTGCATGCGTTCGTTTTCTCTGGGTACTCTGGATTCCTCCCACAGTCCAAAAAAACATGCTGAGGTTAATTGATAACTCTAAATTGATGGTAGGTGTCAATGCGAATGTGATTGTTTTTGTGATAGACTGGTGACCTGTCCAGGGTGTCCCCTGCCTTCACCCTACGTCAGCTGGGATAGACTGCAGCTCCCCCATGACCCTAATGAGGATTAAGCGATGTATAGGTAATGGATGGGTGGATTTTACCCTCTAGCTTTACACGCTCTCTAGGGCCTGCTGCTGAGAAGCATCCCCACATCATGATGCTGCCACCACCATGCTTCAGGGTACTGATGGTGTGTTTGTGATGTAGTGTTTGATCTGCCAAACACAGCATCTAGTCTACTGACTAAAAAGCAAAATTTTAGTCTTACTAAAGAATCTTCTTCCAGTTGATGTTAGAATGCCGTCTGGTGAACTCTAGTCAAGACTTAATATGAGCCTTTCAAAACTGTGGGCGTTCTCTTTGCCACTCTACCTGAAAGCTTTCACTCATGAAGAAACCAGGCAATAATCTTGGTGTCTTGGTGGCCTCCCTCATTAGTCTCTTTCTTGCATGGATGCTCAGTTTTTAAGAACGGTCTGCTCTAGGCAGATTTATGCATGCTTTTTGCTTCAGTTTCTTAATGATGGATTTAACTGTTCTCCAAACACTACTCAGTGACTCAGACATCCTTTTGTATCCATCCCCTGACTTGTACATTTCAAGAACCTTTTCATGGACTAGCTTGGAGTGTTTTTTTTTTTTAGTCCTCATGGTGTAGTTATATCCAGGAGTACTGATTAAATAGTGACTGGACCTCCCAGATGCAGGTGTCTTCATAAAACCCCTACTTGAGACACATTCACTGCACTCAGATGATCTCCATTTCACTAATTGCGTGATTCGTAGTACCAGTTGACTGCACCTGTGTTGAATTAGATGAGTCACTTTGAAGGGGGTGAATACTTATGCAGCCATTTATATTTTTAATCGGTTTTGACTTTGACTTGACAGTAGCAGTAGTTTTCTATGAATTCTTGTCACAAAAGCCAAATCAAATTGGATATAATTCAATGTTAAAAAGCAATAAAAGGGGGAAACTTCCAATGAGGGAGAATATATTTTCTATTTTCTGTATTTCAGGATTTGTTTATGGAACCTCTGTCTATATAAACAGAAGATACATGACTTTCTTTCGTTGTTTCCAGATGGGAGACGTGTGGAATGAACTGCAGCCAAAGCTCGGGTGTCTCTTTGGTGGAAATAACGGATTGAAGCCCCCCATCTGAAGCCTAAATGCCTATGAGATGAAGAGAATCACTGCCACTGATGAAGATCACAAACTGAAAAATAAAAAGCTCTGTGAGCTAAAGCAAAAAAAAAAAAAAAAAAAAAAAAAATTGCACAATGAACAACTTTCCCTTCTATTACACAGTGTTCATTCGGTTCAGTAAGAGAATTTTTAATATGTTGCTTATCAAGTTTTGGGTTCGATCATCAACAATATCACCTGCGAGGGACACAGGGTTTGTAAATCTGTCATTTTCCGCTCTGCTTGATGGGTAAGCGGTGTCCATTTCAGAATCTACTTTTGCAAAAGGCTGGAAAACCCTCTAATGTGCTGTTTTACAAGGGATACAGGGGTGATTGTATATTTATACATTCCAACTCATTTGCTAAAGCACCTGTTCATAACTTGTAAAAAAAAAAAAGTTTTACACACTAATATAGTTGAAACAAACTGAGGTAAAAAAAAGTTTGACTTTATTAAAGGAGGGGATTATTTTGAATCTCCATTTATCACGGTTTTACGTACTGAATAACTTTAGACCAATGTATTTTTTATACAGATTCTAGTTTATGAAGACGTGTAGCAGCATACTTTATATTTGTTATCGACACTTGTGCTACTTCTGTTTACTTTCATGCGAAGCAATATCTCTGCTTCAATTGTTTTGCAAGACTCCCTGTATAATTTTATAAGCTACAAACTGTACAATAGTACAAAAGGCAGAGATTTGGGATTTATTGACAATATTATAAACTGTGGCACTGTAACACCATAAGCTATTGATTATTGCCAAAGATAAAAAATAGAAATTCCCCTACATGCACTCCTGTAAACTCAACAGGATTCCTACATGGCTCCAATTTAGAAATGAATTATTCATCATGTTTTAACTTGTATAAAGGAATCTAGGCCGTATCACTCCACAGAAAAAGGAATTCATCTTCAGGACATACACAATCTGGATATTGTTGAATTCCTTTTCCATATACAGTTAGATATTTATGTACATTTGTACACAACAGACATACAATTTAAGGAACATTATACTTTCTGATTAAAAATAAATAAAAGGGACACTCAGGCTCATGAATTGTCACCAATAGGTTTCATCTCAAAAACACTGAAATGTCTGTGCTGACATGAATGATGTCAATAAACAAATCAGGATATGTGCACATGTATTTTATGAAAAAAAAAAACTTTAATACTGTACATACAGTATGCAACACATTTGGCAAACATCTTGATTTGGGGATGAAGTTTAAGGTGCACAGAATACGAAACCCAATGAAATCAGAAATGTAAATACTGTACATATTCCATGGAAGAAGTCTGCTGAATTGTCTTAAATCAGTTATTCTAAAAATAAAATGACAAAATTGACATTCCTTTCAGTATATTGCTGCTTTGATTGGCTTGAAAACCATTAAAAGAAGAATTAGTCATATAACATGTAAATGCTCCAACCAAACAGGTTCTCATTCAACTCCCACAAAGAGCACTAACAGTGGCTTGTTTTCTCCAGTAATTACCATCAAATCTTAGCAGGCTGAACATTTTTGTTTTGGTCCCAGACATAATTGCCATCAGTAACAGCCAGATTATTTCTCATCAGAACCCCTCCACCTCCTCCAGTTTGTGGCTGAGAATCACATCGTGACCCTGAAACTTGAAGTATCCAACAAATTTCTTCTTCTGAAGCAGCAGAGGGAACCACATGATATCATCAGGCCACATCTGACTGAAGGGAATTTTGTCACATTCAAACCACTGAGGCCGCATTTCTAGAAAACAAAAGAAAAAATAATTAGTCGACCTCCGGAGAATGAAAGAGCTTTTTTTATCGTCTGCCTTGAGATATCATCTGTCCTATCGATGTTGTTTCTGTGCCACTTTTGAGCTGTCCAAATCAATGTCCGGTGCATGGCAGGAAATATTTTTAAATCAGCATATGCTGCTTTACACACTGGTATGTAGGTGGCAGACATTATTATTATTACAGATAAAACTCCTTCAACTGCCTTTTCTGCTTTATCTTATCTGTTGTCTGCAAAGAAAAATAAGGTTATTTTAAATGGATGTTTTAAAGAACACCCCCAGGTTTGAGTTGGTGAAGTCTGTCTTAAAGTAACACTCCATCTGTACATTGGAAGTTATTGTCACTAAAAATTCTGTGATGAAATCCGTACATAATTTTCTTACAAAAACAACTTTTTGTATTTTCCTATTAAGTTCTCTATTTGATTCGCCCAACTCAGATCGAAGAAGTTGGCTGAAAATTAGAATACAGACAGAGGATGGTTGAGTTGACAGGATTTATGTATGTGGAGGAGGAATCATTATAGTGACGAATAACACTTGTGACTTTAATGAAAACTGTGTCTCAAATTCTGTAACTTTGACAATCCTGTGCTATGCGTAAAATGAGAAACAAGAAAAGCACTCAGAGTGCAGTACTCCGCCAAGGCTGCTCAGCCGTATCATTTCCGACGGCTGAAATCTTGAAAAAATTCATGTCAGAAATCACGGCACCATACAATGTGGCCATTTAATATAGATGTACTCACAAACAAAATGACTTTGCACTGAGCACAGGCGTGTTATGCATGTGTATGTTATGTACAGATACCGAATCGCGTGACCTAAATATGTAGCGGGCGGTGGGAATTGATGGGACTCAGAAACCCCCCTCTAATTTAAATCAATTGTTTCTTGTATTATTTCTGACGGATAAGTCCTAATACATCCACAGCGGTCAATTTGTAGTAGGATCGCAATCATATGATTGTCAGGAAGCAGCTGGGGTAGTTTTCACTTTGTGTCATAATTACAGTGATGCCGTGCTGCTATCTCACAATGACACAGAAATCTTTAACAAATCCGTGGATCCAGACGACAAGCTGCATCACTGCCAAAATCTAATCAGGTGGTCCTTGTGACATTTCTGACCTTTCTTGAAAATGTCATCCAAATCCATTATTCCATTTTTGAGTAATCTTGCTAACAGACGGACAAACGTATACCGATCGTCACATAACTCTGCGGTTCCTTGGTGGAGTATTAAAGTAGTTTTCAGATTTGATCACTTTTCCAGATTGCTTCTAAATGAACAAACCTTATACTTCATTAAACCCCTGATTCATTCAGATGACTTTTAGTCATGAGGTGCTTTTATTGTGAAATCATGCAGTTTTCTCTAACTTTACCACATTTCACTTAAGTTTATTTCTTCCACTTATCTCGTAACCTCTTGTCTGTTGGACTTCTTTTACCCTCCAGACTCTTAAGTTCACTGCTGATGTCAGACTGTGCCAAGGGCAGTGGTTTGATGTGCATCTCTGGACTTCACCCACTTGACCTTCGCTAAATTCTAAGGAAACACAGATCAGATTCTTCCTGCTGAGGGCCTCTGGTCCCCTTTGCTTATTTATAGTCTTTTAAACTGTACCACCGAGAGCACACCTATAGATTCTTGCCTTTCGCTAATACACTCTTCTTGCCCACAGACATGTCTGTGTTTTAGTCACTGTACTTGGAAGCAATGGTGGAAAGCACAGTGTTGAGGATAAGTATTCAATAACATCTTGATTTTGTCTGTTTATGTGTGTATCTGTGACTGAACTATGTCAGATCACGTAAAATCAAACACAAAACAAAGGCAAAATGAGGAAACAGAAGCATGAATTTGGCTGAAAGGTTTCACTAGTAGCAGACTAAGCCAAAATATGTAAATAATCAAAAGAAATTCCAGAAGAGGAAGAGGGTGACTGAAATACATCAGTATACAAAGCTGTAGTACCTCTAAAACGTTTTCACTTCCCTTGAAGTTTTTCCCCTCTTATTGCTTTTCAACAATATATCATGATTACTTTATTTGGGGATTTTTGAAAAGAATCTACAAAAAGGAAGGAAAAAAAAATTTAATATATTAATTATAAAATGAGTAATTGTTTAAGTGAATCACCTAAATGAACACAGATGCAGTCAATTGGTGCTAGAAGTCACACAATTAGTCAAATAAGAATCATCTGAGTGCAGTGAATGTGTCTAAAGGCATTGTAATATAAAGTCATCTGTCCATACAACAATCGCTACCTTGTTCTTCTCCAGTCAAAGCTTTGTGTGAGAGTGGCAAAGAGAAGGCAGCTGTTGAAAAAGGCTTCTATTAAATTTCGACTAGAGTTCACCAGAAAGCATGTGAGAGACTCTGACGCCAAACAGAAGGTTCTTGAGTCTGATGAGATCAAGAGTTGAGGTTTTTGGCCGTCACACTAGACATGGTGTGTGCCAGACACAAAACACTGCACATCACCGCAAACACACCATCCTCAGTTTGAAGCATGGTGGTGGCAGCATCAGGAATTGGGGATGCTTCATGGTAGCAGACCATGGAAGACTTGGAAAAGTAGAGTAAAATTAATGAAGCGGAGTGATCAAATCAGAGCCCAGACCTCAATCCAAATGAGAATTTGTGGTTGTTCACTCAGGATCCCAATGCAGCTGGAGGAGTTTTGCAAAGGATAATGGGGTAAAATTGCAGTGTCCAGACGTGCAAGGCTGGTTGAGACCTGTCCACACAGCTGCAATGCTGTAATTGCAGCCAGAGGTAAATCTACTACTGACTTGAAGGGGATGACTACTTACACAATCACTTTTTATTTTTTTTACTATTTATATTTTCAATTAACTGAAATGACTTTGTAGCACTCAGTTTTTTTTGGTAAATCCTTGTCAAAAAAAGTCAAATTACATTATGTAGGCAAGGTACTTCTAAGGCTCTGGGACTCCACTGCTTCACAGTGAAACACATTATCTACAAATGGAGGAGACTATATTTGTTATGCATCCTATCTATTCACATTTTACCTTTTTTTTAAATCTTGTTGTTATTATCAAAGTGAGTTTTATATATGGTTTTAGGTTACATTAATAACTGCATTTCATTATTTTTCATGTTCATTCTATAACCATGCTGATGATCCTAATGTTGATTGTCCAAAAGATGCAAAACAAATAAAGTTTATTATTATTACGTGAAACAATAGTGAATGTTCAGCAGAAGTTTCAGACCTTCCAAAATTCCTCCAAAATCACGGCAATGACTCATCCAGGAGGTCAATAAAGATCCAAGGAAAACACGTAAAGCCCTGCAGGCTGCTCTGAACTCATTAAAGGCAGACTCCAGTCTGAAAGACACCGGGTAGAAATGGCAGTCACGGGAGTGTGACGAGGTGAAAACCACTGCTAACCAAGACAAACATTAAGGCTCGTTAACAGTCCTCAATCACCCTCAAAACTTTTGGGAGAAAGTTTTATGGGCTTACGAGTCGAAAGCTGAACTGTTTAGAGGACAGAACTCCACCAAAAGAACATTATCCCCACGGTCAAGCATGGAGCTGGCAGTGTAATGTTGTGGGGATGTTTTGCTGCCTCGGGGCATCTTCACATAACTGAGGCAAACGCGATTTCTGCTCTCCGACAGAAAATCCTGCAGGGGAACGTCAGGATATCAGTCTGTGAGCTGAAGCTCTGGTGCAGCTGGGTTATGCAGCAAGACCATGATGCCAAGCATAAGTCCACTTCTGAATGGATTAAGAGGAATAAAATGGACTGGCCTAGTCAATGTCCAGACCTTAACCCCATTGGGATTCTTAGGACCTGAAAGGAGCTGTTCATGCTTCCAAACTCTCCAATACGACTGCAAGAAAGTAGTTGCAAAGAAGAGTTATGTCAGAATCCCACCACAGCGATTTCAGAAGCTGATCTCCAGTTATCTCAGCTGTTTGGTGGCTGCAGAAGGTGGCACAATCAGCTTCTACGTTACTTTTTCATATTGGTGCTTTAGATATTGTATAATCTTTTTGCTTCAATACATGAAGTTATTATTCAAAATTAGTTTTCCGTGTTTAAATTGCCTTTTATTGTTAAACTGAAGATCTAACACAAAGAAATCAGGAAGGTATCCAATGCTTTTTTATGGCACTTTAACTAAGTAAATATACTATATCACTGTAGAATTATTAGATAACAGTAACAATTTTATTCCTTTATTACGTCATTCTTTCCCTGCTTTACATTTACTTCATTGAACTGAATCCTTCAAGTGATTTTCTTTATGTGAATAAAAAAAGGCATTTTGGGCTCAATTAGTTGAGTTCAGTTGGTCCTTGTGTCATTTCTGACCTTCCTTGAAAATGTCATCCAAATCCGCTTTCCCATTTTTGAATATTGTTGCGCACAGACAGATAGACAGACAGACAAACAGACAGATGTACAAATGGACGCCGATCGTCACATAACTCCACCATTCCTTGGTGGAGTAATAAAAACCAGCATCAAACCATTGTCCTGCATAATCACTACTTCAACGTTTGATATTTTTAAGTCCATTTTGCTGAATTATTATGATGAATTATCTTAATAGTCTCGCAAGACTACTTTTACTTAGGTAAAGGCTTAATATACTTCAGCTGCCGCTTAGAATGAACATTTTATTTTATTTTACTGTTTATAAACATAAACTAGACGGACTGTGAACCAAAGTCTCATCTCAGAGGGCCATATTATCTAAACTTGGAGGATGATAACCATAAAACAGGCAGAGTCTGCTAGCCTGGCACTGAGATAATATAAAAGGAAGTCAAGGTTAGTGGAGGAACCAAAAGTGAAAAAAATAATCTGGAAGATTACATGGAATAGTATTATAAGCCAGTTACTTGGAATTATGTACAACAAAAATATCAAGTTCCTCTTGAAGCCAGAGTGCAAGAATGTTTCTATCCTGGCAACAAGTGACACTTCTCTTATGAAAGTAACTGTCCTAAAACTAGTCATTTGTGATATTAAAAGTGATTACCAGTAAAAGATGACAGTGTTGCTCTCTAGCTGCAGTTGTGTAAAATCTAAATTTATAAGATTTTGCAGACTATAGTTAAAGGCTTCTACTGTGTTTTAGCTTTATGCTGGATATCTGCTGGTACATAGCTGCTTCTCTCACTTTCACACTCTTCAGTATTGCACACCACCATCCATACCTTCTGATTCTGTCGGTTCTCCGTTGTAGGCATCAGCTCTGAAAACATGGACATCGAGTAGTTCAGTTTCTCCGACAAACTCAAATTTGATATTTCCAATCTTCTCGAGCACATCCACCGTGAGGCCACTTTCCTCCAGAAGCTCTCTAAAAGGAAAAAAGAAACGGCAAATGAATCTTTGATGTTGTGTACTGTAAAAATAAGCTCACAGCGCACTTCACGCAGACACTAAAAGGAACTAAAAATGGTAAAGTAATGATATCTGTTTCGAGGACACACTGTCCATTTTGGGTTTTACAACAAAACTGATTGACCCTTATGCAAAAAGCATTTTTATGAAGGTGAGGAGGGCAGTAGGATGCAAGTGAAAGCTCTGGATAAAAGCTAGTGTGCCCAGCTGTTGGTTTAAGTGCTGTGGAAAGCTGCATTTAGGTAGGAATATCAGAACAGGAAATACATGATGATTCAACGTGATTGCCAGCTAATCGCCAATATCTCTTCCTTCCACTGTGATGTGCTTCATGTTTTAAGTCCTACTGTTAAATCAATAATGTTAATGCCTGGTTCCTTTGTTACAGACTTTTTCACATCAGCCATTTGGCATTGAAACAGAAGGTAAACACAGCTGTTCTGAATCACTTTAATGAAGGATCTGTACCTAAACACCTGTGTTTATCTACTATTTAATGTCAAAGCAGCTGCTGTGAAAAAGGTTTGCTGTCTTCTATCCTTATTTACTGTCATCCTCAAGGAACAGAAGCAAATCAGTTACAAGTAAAACACTGCTGGAGTACTTTATTTTCTAATTTGTGCTAAAAAAAATCCCATTCAAAACACACTTCAAAGTCTTATTTTAGGTTTTGCTCACCAGTATAGCAAGTTTATCTGATGAGTCTTGGCTTTAGCTTCATCATCAATCTAACAAACCAATGGAATCACAACTCACAGATCATTTCCATTCACTCCAGTGTTCTGATGTTGAATGATCAATGCTTGGGCATCGCTGTACAGAGCAATAAATGCACAAAATATTTCATTTCATTCCAGGTCTTTAGGTGAAAATGGTCCACAAGGCAACAAGTGTGATATGGAAAATGGATTAATCATTGCAACTCTGCTGCAGATTCATTGACTCCAGGTGCATAATTTTGATTATTATTACTGCAAATCACAACTTCTTCTGTTTCCTTCATATTTCATCTAAATAAGGTGATCCGGACCAACTTTTCTTAAACTTTTACTCTTTTATTATCATCACAGACACAGGATCTAAACATTTTATTCTCAAACTGATTAAGCGATTAATTTAAAAAGTTAACAACTAATTGTATAATCCTTTTTACTGCAGATTCATTGACTCCAGGTGCGTTATTTTGATTATCTATTATTGCAAAAATTGATTTAATTGCTCACTTTAATCAGCTTTCAGCTATTAAACTTATTAGACCTGCAATCTGCTGTTAGTTTTTTTCATTTAGTTAAATTTAGTTTTTTTAAAATGTCTTGTTTAGTCCAAAGATCTTCAGTTTGATGTCACAGAGGAGGAAAGAAAACAGAAAATATTCACATTTAGGGAGCTGCAATCACAGAATTTAAACAGTTTTTATCTTTATTAAAAGTGTTCTCAAAATGCAAGAAACATAATTTACTCAAGATGATCAAAAATACTCTGAGATTCCAGAAAAACAGGGATTTTTAAGTAGAAAACACATTTGTAGACCTTTTAGAGCAGAAACGATGCACTGGGGCTGCAGGTTTTATCGTTTCTGCATCAGCATCAGACTTTATTTTATGCTCTGTTATTTGCCTTTTGCTCATAAGGTGTCTTGTTATTTGTAGCTGCCATTGCACATACATTGACAATATACTTCACTAATGTTGGAGAAATCACGAAACATTTGCATATTCACGGAATTATAAATGTACAAATGAATTAGGAGCAATAAATGTCATTTGAATGTATCCAGATGAGGACTGGAAGGTGGCTTATGCCAAATATCAGTATCTGTATTTGCAGAAAAACATGGACGGCAGAAAGAACCGAGTGTAACTAGCAATCTTGAGCTCTCACTGATTTATTTAGCATTCCAACATCCTGCACACAAAGTCGGTCCCTCTTCATGTTTGAGAGAAAACAGCTTGGGAATGTTCCTGATTGCCTCCAGCACTTCCTTCCTTTAGCTTTGGAACAAATTTCCTGCTGATGACTGATCACATTGTCCAATCTCAACACTAATTTCATTTATTGAAATACTTTTTCTCTCCTGCCCTGAGCTTTTCCAAAATATCTTATCACTGCCTGTAACAGTCTGTGGTGTGTGGACATTTAATAACGTCATGAAATAATGTCATGCAGTGCTTTTATGTGATAAGAGGAGCTGATAAATAGACTGTGAGATCAGTTAAATCTTCTCTCAACTTTACTTTCTACAAGTTATTTTAAAATCTTTTAGAAACACATCTGAAAGCTAAGAATGTTTGTTGTGGGTTTTTTTTACGCAAATGCTGTATATAAGGAATCTGTATTGCTTTTGTGGTTTGTTTTCATTCAGATTTGGGAAAAAAACTACTCTGGCCTGTGGTTCTGTTAGTTAAACTGTGTGGTGGTATACCGCTCCATGCTGCTGCACTGTCAGGAGTAAATTAGGATGCTCAGCTGATAATATTGCCTCAGCAATGCTCTCTTTTTTAGTTATACTGCTTAATTACAGGGAAACCCCATGCCCCTTAGAAATACAAATGGTTTTCATTCACCTACAGTTTTTAGCTTTCCTTCGAGGTTTTCTGTGCTGTTAGTTATTAGGCATTTCAAGCTGTGTAGTGCTATTGGCGTAGTTTTTTCTGGTTTTGAATTGATTCATTTGCAGCCCTGGATAAAGCATTACACATTTTTGCATGGCTGTGGATGTTTTCTGGCTTCTGCACGCTGAACAAGTACGGGTTACCAAAGGTGGCGGCGGAATTACATGGCTTCAGTTGTAATATTGGGAAACAAAGGGTTCATTGCAACAGTTTGGGTATTAAACTGTGACCTAGCATCACCATTGCATGACATCAAAGTGTCACTTGAAGGCATCATGGGAACCTTAAACGAGGCTTTTGGTTTCGTCCTTGTTCACAATGATAAAGCACTTTAGCAGAGTTTAAACCAGGGGTGTCAAACATACGACCCACTGGCCAAAATCGGCCCGCCAGAGGGCCCAATGCGGCCCGTGGGATGATTTGGCAAATTGTAAAAATGACAGAGATGCTATTAACTGCAATTTTCAATAAACATAACTTCTATTTTAAATTTCTCCACTATATTGTCAAAATTTTAATGTATTTTCTATGTATAAATTGTATCAATTTACAAAGTAGGGGGATAACTTAACTTTGTTCCTTAATAGTTCCCACTTTAGTTTGTACAATGTGTGACTTCAGGTGGTCAAGATTACTATACACATGTGGAAATGAATGTAAATTTAAACTAATTTCTCGATCTTGACAACTTGTTTTGATCATAAAGTAAAATACTATATTGCTCAGTTCCAGATACCTGTGACTAAAGATTTTGTGCCTTTGTAAATACACTAAGATCTGTAATTTGTAACAGTTAATGATAAACTGAGGAATAATATTGTTGAAATTGCACTTATTTTTCTTAAGAGGTTTTTCATAATGTTTCACAAAAAGGTAGTTCATTAAGTGTGAACATTTTCAGAATGTGCTTTTTTTTTTTTTTTTTTTTACACTAAAACAAAGGGGAACTTTTGGCTTTTGGAGTTGTCGTTATTTAGAGGTTATTATGCTCTGATTTTTGTGAAGGAAAAATTACTCTTTCCCTTTTGTAAGGTA
This sequence comes from Amphiprion ocellaris, assembly GCF_022539595.1. NCBI lineage: Eukaryota > Metazoa > Chordata > Actinopteri > Pomacentridae > Amphiprion > Amphiprion ocellaris. Next base: position 18,804,621 of record NC_072784.1, read on the forward strand.
TTTCCTTCCAGCTGTTAGCTGACGTCATCCCAAATTATCTTCTGACAGGCGGACACTGTAGGAGGAAGATATGCCAGCAGGACTCTCTGCTCGGGTCAAGATTAGATATTGTGTGTTCTGATGTGGCTAAGCAGACAAGTTGTCTCCATACTGGTCTGTAATCTAAATCTGACCCCTCTCCCAACTAAAATATGTACCTGAAGGGCAGAGAGAATCCTCAGAACTGATGCTGGTGTTGCTTGCAAGTGCTGCTGCTCTGTTGGTGTCACTTCTCCTGACGTCAGTAAACCTGACACGCAACCTAAGTCATGTGAGTCTATAGTGTGTCTTTCTGTGTCTGTCTCCTCTTACTCTCTTGACCTCGCTGAACTTAAAACAGTTTTACTGGTCCAGCTCACTAGAGATCAAACTGGGCTAAATGTAGCCCCTGATTTACAGTCATCTTATCCCATCATATGGCTCAGAAACCCACTTTAACTTAACAATACAATAAAGCAACTGTGTTTACCTCCTGGCAGCATCCTCAATGGTTTCTCCAGGCTGAACTTTGCCCCCAAAGCCGTTCCACCTCCCAACCCCAAAGCCCCTCTTCTTCATGCCCAGCAGCACCCTGCTCGGCTGCACCACCAGCACCAGAGTCAGCAGCTTGGAGCTCAGCATCTCACCCTGGCAGCACCTAATATCAACACAATGCAAACACGTGTACGGCTTCAACAACACCAGCTGCACGATCAGCTGACAGTCATCTGTGCGTGGACATCATTACCTGCCTCACCGCAGCTGCGACTTGTGGAGAAAAAAAGGGAAATTAAAGTGCAAATAATGGGCGAAGAAGAAAGGCGCTGTTGTCACTTCACAGTGGACGATTCCCGCGTGAACCTCTGCAGATGGCGTCACATGATGCGCTGATACGTAACAGATTGGATGAGTCAGATTAACGTCGCGTACAGTTCAGGAGCGCCATCATTTAGATGTTAGATCGGATGTTACCTTAAAATATGTCCGAGTAGAAACTGCAACACGTGTTCATTCAAGATAATCTACAGCGTAAATTAAAAAAAGCAAACGTAGTTTTATATCAGTGTATAATAAGATTTTTTTTATTATTTGTAAATATTTTATTATATAATGCGTCATGTGGCAAACCCGTGCCAAATATATGAATTATATTGTGACATTTTTCTGTACTACTACTACTACTACTACTACTGATAATAATAATAATAATAATAATAATAATAATAATAATAATAATAATAATAATAATAATAATAATAATAATAATAATGATAACAACAACAACAACAACAATAATAATAATAATAATAATAATAATAATAATAATGGTGGCACAGTTGCTCTCACAGCAAGAAGATCCCTGGTTCGTGTCCTGGCCTGGGATATTTCTGTGTGGAGTTTTCCTATGCAGCGTGGCTTTTTTCCAGGTACTCCGGCTTCCTCCCACAGTCCAAAACCATGCTCAGGTAACTGGTGATTCTAAATTTTCCATAAGTGGGAATGTGAATGTGTTTGTTTGTCTCTATGTGTAGCCCTGCGATAAGCTGCTGACTGTCCAGGGTGTCCCCTGCCTTCATCTTAAGTCAGCTGAGATAGACTCCAATCCCCCCACGACCTGAGGATTAAGGGGTGTATAGATAATGGATGGATAGATGGATGGATAATAATAACAATGACAATAATATGTCTTTGTAGATTCTCAGTCATCCAGGTCATGGTAATCCCAAATGCATCAGACAGCAAAGTCAGATTGAATCAACGTTGAGAGATCCGCATTGATTTTTATGTTGACAGCAACCTTCAGGCATACTGAAGGTTTCAAGTTTTCTTCAGGTTTAGACTGTGCAATGAAGCAGTAAGCCGTCCATTTTACTGGCAGTGCTTGCCTCCCTGCATGCAAATATTCTATCAAACAATTCCCTCATCAATACTGTGAATAATCACCTTTGATGCATCCTGTTCCTATCCCCGCCAAACACAAATGTGATTGGTTTGAAGAAATGCAAACCCCCTCCAGAGCATTTCCCCTCTCAAGAGTAGAATAATGAGTTGCAGTCAGATAATTCTATGCGAGACTCTTGAGATGTTAGTCTTGTTTTTTTCTTTGAGTGTAAGAATAAATACCTAGGAAGAAAGAATGATACAACAACAACTACTACTACTACTATTACTACTACTACTAATACTAGGAATAATAATAATAATAAGACGAAGAAGAACAAGAACCGTTCCAAATTACTTGCAAGATTCATGTTATTAGACAGGAATAATTAGAAAATACAGGAAACAAATTTAAAAAAAAGACAAGATAGGATTCAAAAACAGAAAATTAATTATTTCCAGAGAGGAAAACATAATATGACTCTAAATATTGTTGGTAGAAAACTGCTTAAAAAAAACTTATAGTTAGCAGTTATGCAAATACATAAATTAATAAAATTTCTTTATTAAGAATAACAGAATAAGACAAATATTACCCGAAGAAATGTGGGTTTTTAAGGGAGCAGCAGAAAGTACAGAACTTTAATTCTTAAGTGATTTAAAGCAAATCAGACGTAATTTTTTGCCTCCGTTTTTCCAAAATCCCATGCTCTTAATAGAAAATGATTCCATTGCTGTTGTCTCGATGGGATGTGATAAATGCATAAAAACAAATACCGTGTTTAAAATGTTCTGAGCTTATTGATATTGAGCTACAGGACACATGACAGTGCTATGTAGGAACTACTTTGTGTCAGTGTTTTGCAGTAAAGGGAATCCATATAGGTGTTACACGGTTTGACCAATAGGAAGTTGTATTTTCACGCAAGCGCAGTTACCGCTGCTGCACACGTGACCCTGCGCAGTGAAAACAATGTCGCTGTCCTGTGTTCAGAGGAGATGTTTCCACTCAGCCGCGTGTTTGCTGAAGAAGCGTAAAACTGCGGCAGAGCAGCGCTGGGTGCTTCGGCAGCTCAGAGACCCGTACGTCAAAGCCTCTCACGCACAGAACTTCCGGTGCAGAAGCGCCTTCAAGCTGCTGGAGATAGATGACAAGTTCAGACTGCTGCAGCCCGGATTCAGTGTGGTGGACTGTGGGGCTGCACCCGGAGCCTGGAGCCAGGTGGCCGTCCAGAGGGTCAACTCAGCCGGGACAGGTGAGAGAACAGGTGGCTGCACAAAATACCAGCACCAGACAGACTGTTTAACACTAGGCAGAGCCAGTTTAAGTGTAAAGGTGGTAGGGAAGTACGTTATAGATAAGATCAACTTTATTCATCCCGGAGGTAACTGTTTGTGTCTAAGTGGATGCCAAGAAATAGTGTCAAAAAATCATAAATAAAAATAAAATAAGTACAAAATGTAAACTGTAAACTAAATAACAAGAAACAGATAGATAAACAGAAAGGAAATTAGAAGTAAACAAATGCATTGATCCCGAGGGAAATCCAAGAAACCAAAAGCATATTAAACATACAGAATATACAGAAAGAAGAGATGAGGGCAGAGCACACAGGGGATATAGTTATATAAAGAATATAAAGGCATAATTATGTACATAATGTATATACTAAAGCTAAAGTTTGTGATTATATTAAAACTGTGAGTCAGGGAGGGCATGATTCAGGTTTTGATGTTATATCAGATGTTATATTTTTCTTTTATTTTGTCCACTTTCTTAATTCCAGGCATAAACTAGGCTACTGTGTTTCCATGATTAGAATATCAGGCTACTAGTTTACCAAAAAGTTCAATCAATTAGTTCATTTGAGAGGAAAATTTGCTTTTTTTTGTTAATCTTAGTAAATGCCACATTGCAGCTGTTGCATTTTAATGATTGCTTTCAGCAAAAATCAAGTTTTCCACCTTGTTAATGTGCCCATATGTGTTTTTTTTTATATACCAGGAGACATAATGAGTGAAATAAGCAGGCAATGCCATGGCTGAGCATTTCCATGTTAAAACTGCAGTGCACTGATGACAATCTCACAAACACGGATTCAGATTTCTGGGGTTTTATGTGTAACAAACCTGAGGAATCAATCCTGTCAGCTTGCAGGATGGAGCTTTCTGTATCATTCTTCTTCTTCAGAATTGGTTTTGAACATGTATGGTTGAATAGTAGTTTTCCATTCTGTGCTGCAGAGTAGCTTTGTAACATTGGGGCAGAGTTGTAGGTGAGCTGGTGTGCTCGAGCTGCAACAAGTGTGCAGAGGTGGGTGATAATACAGACTGGAACTTTTCAGATCTGCACATTTTAGAGGGAGCAAGCATTGCATCTAGGGGAGGGGATTATTATTGTCATGAAAAAAAACCCTTCGAAATATATAACTTTGATACATGAAGATGAGTTTTGGGAGTTATCAATGACCAGAGAGGGACTTTTTAGTTTTATTCCAGAATATTCTGCACGTTTACACTCATCCCTTGAGGAAAAGGGTAAATGATGCTGAAATAAGTGGTTGATTAATGGGAGAAATTGTGTAACGTTCCGTTTATAAATAAACCAGTGGCATCTACACAACTGTTATAGACAATGTTAACATTATTGACAACTTTTACTCATTTCTACAGTTGAAATATATGATTTATTTTTAATTGCCATGACTTTTGTTTGTCTATGGCTATCCTTGCTAGCCCAAGTAGTAAATGTATTGACATTTTTTATTATCACGTTATAATATTGGATGACTAATAGTTTCTATAGTAAAAACATGATAACTAGCAGGTAATTAGCAGGTAATTCATTTTTACGAGTTTCTGTAATTATGAAACGCGTTTGCTGTTCAGTCTTCTGATTATCCCTCAGCATAGAAAACACAGGGAACAACTCAGGAAGCCTTATAATAAATATTGTGTAAAGTCTGTGTATGCAGTAGCTATTACACTTCATGCCACATGTTTTTTATACTGTAGTCTTACAGTAGTAATTCAAATACTATTTTTTAATACCTGGATTTTAAAAGCCTACTGTGTCAGATTTTTTTAAAAAAATGTGTGTGTATTTTTATTCATTTTTTTTGCACACTGTATAATACAAAAGTTTTAATTTATCTGAACATCCATCATGTCAGTTTTTCTACTTGTCAAAGTTAGATTGTCATAGCTTAGTGATGCAGTTGTAAATGTGCATTGACAGGAAAAATCTGCTCTGCATTATCACACAGCAAATACGTAAGTTTGACAAAAATAGAAGCAGATGTGCTATTGATTGTGATGGATTACAAAGCTGAAGAACCTTTAAAGTCTACACAGGATGGCACTGCATGCCAGGGGATGAATGATTTCAGGGAAAAAAATATCAAATTGTGATTCTTGTGACAGATATTGCATTTTGATAAATGAATATCGACTGTGTCAAGGATTTCAAACCTGTGATGGAGCACGAATATGTGAGATACCATTAAATGTTTGACTATCAAACAGAGGATGACAGGAATCTGAAAACATTAACACAGCAGTTTGGGTCAGACACAGTGCATTTGGTAATTGCATTGTTTGAAATTGCGATTTTAATTTAGAATCGATTAGTTGTTCAGTCCTACTTCATTCTGATACTGCTTAGAAAGAGAAAATTCACTAAAGAAAACTTGAAACACTTTGGCTGGCTAAAATATGAATAGTTTTGGCTAAAAAATGGGCAAATACTTGTAGACGATGTAAATATTAACTTCAATTTAACACTGAAAGCATATTTAAGAGGGCAATCCGTGAATCCAGTAATTAATTCAGGTAATATGCAGCTTCAGAGTTTGGCTGTTTGCTCTATTGGCCACCTGAATTTAGTCAAACTTATTTAAACCACCTTCCTTTTGGAGATATCTCTAAAATTAACATCTCCCACTTTATCATTAATCACATTAAATATGTAGGATGTGTGAACAGAATAGGACACACTCTGGGGTATAGGAAGGGGACAGACTTGCTTCAAAAGACAGATTTTCTTTGTCTGCAACTGTTCCTCCACTGATTGTAGCCACATTGGTCGGTCATGTGAAGCCTAAAAGTAACAGAAATACCTTCAAACAGCTTGTAATCAGTGTGGTCATCTTCCTCATTATCCCAGATCCGGCGTTACCACGTGGTACTGTTGTCGGCATTGATCTGCTGTACATCCCGCCACTGGACGGCGCCCACTTCCTGTCCAGCCAGGATGTCACAGACCCGTCCACGCACGCCAAGCTGCTGGAGCTGCTCCCCAACCGCCAGGCTCACGTCATGCTGAGCGACATGGCTCCCAACGCCAGCGGTTTCCGAGACATGGACCACGAGAAACTCATCACAATGTGTCTGTCTTTGATAGACTTGGCCGAGAAGGTTTTACAGCCTCAGGGTTCTCTGCTTTGTAAATACTGGGACGGGATCCTGACTCGGAGACTCCAGGAGAAACTCTCGAGCGTGTTCGGCGGCGTTCGGACTTTAAAGCCGCAAGCAAGCAGGAAGGACTCAGCTGAGAGATACTTCCTCGCTACGATGTACAGAAAGCCAATGAAGTGATGCCTTTAATTTCTCTAATATCTGCTGGCTTTCTGATGAAGAGCTTCACTGAATGCCTTTGATCAAAAGGTGGCACTGTTGAGGCATCGGTGAACCCCACTGCTCCAGGCACACACACATTAAACACTGTGATGCTGATTTTTATCCCTGCAAACTTAACACAGTAGCAGCAGCGAATCAGTAATATGTAGACCTATGCGAGCATCAGTGTGATATTCCTCAAGAGCCCGATGCTGTGTTTTCTCTGAAGTTATTGTTTGCCCCAAGTGTTTGTTCTACACACTCGGTTTGGTATTTGCTTTGTTCCAAAAAGTAATTTACCACTGGTGCTTGTGCTAATAATTTGCACTGCCAGCCATGTAGAAATATGTAATCATTCTCTCATTGAGAGCTTACGAAGGGAAAAAAAACTAATACATAAGAGTCACATACAGTATGACTAATGGGAAGTGGGATGATACTGAGGCTTGGCACGCTCACAAGTGTTGTTGGGCTCTGCTGTCTGACAGTAGAAACATGTCCGTTTCCTGGGCAAATATTTTTTAAATGAAGAAAATTCTATTTATTGCATTTGAACCTGTGATTTTTGATGTTGCACCACTGCTGATTAAGAATAAAAAGACATTTTATAAGCATACATATAGTGTCACAGACATCTCATTTTCAGTACAGACATTGCAAACATGATCTACTATGTACATACTGGTCTTCTTTGACTTGTAGTTCAATGACTTCATCCACCCAGAGCGTTGTGCAAAAATTTTAGCGACATGCATATCAGGATTTTCCCTCTTACTATATTTTTTGTAAAACTAACTTTTTCAGTTTGGACACTTCATCCTTCCATTATAATGACAGCAGGAGAAGGGGAATGACTTACAGCAACGATCTCCAGCTGGACATGCACCAGGGATGCTGCTGTTCAAGGTTGGCATCTTTACCCTCAGGCCACTAGAGCTCTGCCATGTACAAATAACTGAATAACAAACAAAATGCAACCGTGCACAGGGTTTCTAAGTGGGAAGGGTTTAATCCAGTCGTCCTTGTTTCTGAAGGAAAATGTTCCTCTTTCTTTTTCAAAACAGGCACAGCTCGGCCACTTCTGCAGCCTGGATGAGAATGTTGACGGTTGAATTATCAGTGGAGAACATTAACAACTATGGGGACAAATATCTGGTTATGTGATTAAAAGACCTAGACTTAGAGTAAAAACCTAGAGGTGGATGTTAAGTACAGCTTCTAGTTCGAAACATCAAGTTAGAGCATAGAATTCATCTTTCAATCATCAGAAAATCATTTTCCTTTACAATTGTGGTTCAGTTGTGGGTGATTTTTGCAACTATAGGCTTTTATATGTATATATATATATATATATATATATATATATATTTTTTTTTTTTTTTATATATATATATATATATATATATATATATATATATATATATATTTTTTTTTTTTTTTTTTTTTTTTTTAAATTCTGAATTGGAATGACAGCATTTAAAAAAAAATGCCATTAGTGTCCTTAAGACACTCTGGTACCTTATTACCATGTTAATATGATGTTTTTATATGCCAGAATGCAACACTACCCTGTAACTGCAGAGGACCAATGACGGTCTTAAAAACACTCATTCCCACTTCCTGGGTTTCATACATCACAAACCTGAGAACCAATCCTGTCAGCTTCCATGATGGAACTTTGTGTATCATTCTTCTTCTTCAGAATCAGTTTCTGGTTTGAAAATTCATTGTGACTCACTCCAATATTGTAACTTGCTGTTGTGAAGTGCAGAGTAGTTTTCCATTTGTAAGTGAGCTGGGGTGCCTGAGCTGCAGCAGGGAGTGGATTAAATAGAGGCAAGGATCTCATCGATTTGCATATTCAGGAGGAACCAACAGTGTAGAGTTGTGTCTACGCCATTTTAAGGGAGGAAGGCATCATCGTTCTGGGAAAACAGCTTCTAAATATGCCATTTTGATTGACAGAGGCTTTAATCAATGATCAATAGTTTAGCCAATGTAAACCACTTGCAGTTCTTAGTAGGTAAAGAACTCCTGAGATGCTCCAATATTGTTTTGGATGCAAAGAACATTCTGTAAAACTAGTTTAATAATTGCTAATAATTCACCAATAAGGTCACAGCTTACTACATAATGGACAGGGTGGCTTAACTTATTGATGCTGTACAATTTAAAAAAACTTTCAGGATGTCAAATGCTGACAAATTCCAGGGTTCCACGTGCAGCACAAATATTTCCTTCTTTAATTTTACCTTTTCCAGCTGAATGCACGTTTCTTACACCATAATTGGAGGTTTTTAATTCAGTTTGAAAATGCACTCTTTTAATTAACTGATAAATTGTCATTGTTATTGAAATCAGATCATTGCTAAATTAATTTTTAATGTCTGATCATTGCATGAAATGAAAATTAAAAGGCTAATCAAGCCGAAATTTGCATTTATGCAGAAAAAGGAGGAGACGGCTCACATGAATAAATTAATAAGGCTGCTATTTGGCCTCTCTGTCTCAAGAGTGATGAGTAATACAGTACAAACTGAAACATTCATGCCTCTTGGTGAAATTAACTGCACTGAAAGGGGACTGACCTCTAAAGATGATTGTTTGGAATGAAAGGGAGCAGCCATGCCTGTTGATGAAGCTGATAGTGAAAGATGTGAACAGATGACCAATTTTACTTCTCATTACTTGTTGATTATTCAGCCCTTTGCTATTTAGATTTAAATTATTCCAAAATTACTGTGGGATTTATGTAAATTCCATTGGAGCTGAGCACCGGGACTCGGGATGAATGATGATTCATTCACAGGTTAATTCATTTTCCTCCGGCCAGCTGCAGGTTCAAATGTAAATATTAGTAAATTAAGAGAGAGAGAAAAAAACAACAAATTTTGAATTCAGGTCTGATGTAATCTAACCTGAATAAATTTGCATGGATTTGAATCAAAAATCAGAATTAACACATGCATATACACTGCCTGTCCAAAAAAAAAGTCGCCACTTGGATTTAACTAAGCAAATAGGAAAGAGCCTTCCATGGTATAATTCCTGCAGTGATTAATATGTTTCAGCTGCAACAACATATTTAACCCTAGCTGATGCAGTGAGAAGCTTCTCATTTCTTAAACAACCATGTTGGAAGACGTATCCTGTGGTCATGGAAAGCATGCTCATCTGTTTCAAACGGGTGAAATTATTGGACTGCATCAAGCAAAGAAAACAACTAAGGAGATTTCTGATACTACTAAAATCGGGTTAAGAACCGTGCAACACGTTATTAAAGCCTGCTGAGATAGTGGTGAACCATCGTCTTTGAGGAACAAATGTGGTCGGAACAAACTCTTAGATAATTGTAGAAAATCAACAGTCGAACTCTCGGCTGTGTTTAATGGTGAAAGTAAGAGCATTTCTACACGCACAATGCGAAGGGAACTCAAGAAATTGGGACTAAACCGCTGTGTAGCTCTAAGAAAACCACTGATCAGTGAGGCTAATCAGAAAAAAAGGCTTCAGTTTGCTTGGTAGCATAAAGATCGGACTCTGGAGCAATGAAAGAAGGTCATGTGGTCTGATGAGTCCAGATTTACCCTGTTCCAAAGTGATGGGAGCATCAGGGTAAGAAGAGAGGAGGATGAAGTGATGCACTCATCGTGTCTAGGAACCTACAAGTCTGTGGGGGTTAGAGTTATGATCTGGGGTTGGTCAGGTTCAGCAACATTATGTTCCCAAAGAATGAGGTCAGCTGACTACCTGAATATACTGAATGACCAGGCCTTTCCATCAGTGGAGTTTTTCTTCTCTGATGGCATGTTCACGTTCCAAGTTGACGATGACAGGATTCATGGGGCTCACATTGAGAATGAGTGGATCAGGGAGCTTGAGACATCATTTTCACACATGGATTGGCCTCTACAGAGTCCAGACCTCAGCCCCATTGAAAATCTTTGAGATGTGCTGGAGATGACTTTGCGCAGCGGTTCGACTCTCCCATCATCAATACAAGATCTTGGTAGAAAATTAATGTAACTCTTGACAAAAAATAAAAGCTGTGATTTTGCAGAAGCTTATCGAAATGATGCCATGGCGAATGTGTGCCGTTCTCAGAGCTAAAGGTGGTCCAAAAAAATATTAGGGTGTGTGCCTTTTTTTTGGACGGGCGGTGTATCTCTTTGTATGACAGCTTATGTATGTAAATATCAACATATTTAAACTAAAGATGGCCAAGAAACTCAAATCCCAGCCATTTTTGTCATATTGTGTGTAAGATATAGTGTGTATGGTCAAACTGAGTATAATTAGCTGCCACTTAGTCTCACCCTAATCAAGTGATACTTGATCATTTCTGTGCATTAACACAGTCTTGGAGCAACATTTTTCTTTTCTCTCTTACATGTTATTATGGCTAAAATTGCGTTGACATGACTGAGTTCTTAATAGCTGCCTGCTCTGATATTATTTGCTATGGTGTCAGAGGCCTGCAGAAGACATCAAATTAGGAAAGTCCTCGAATGGTCTGAAACCTGAATTGATTTGTTCCACCTCGTGCATGTTTTTATAAAAAGGTGCATGTCTGCTGGACTTTTTGGAGTAATTTGGGGAAAATGTCACTATTCAGATGCAAACTAGCAAATGATGCTGATAAGATGTAGTCAAACTTGGTACATTTTGTAAAAGGAGGAACATTTCCTTTTTGAATTTTTCACTCCCTCTTGCTAATAAAAACAAACATTGTCTCTCATATTAACGCAGTGGAAGTCTCAAATTGACAGGAAATTAAAGAAATGGTAATATCATTTCTAACCATCGTGCCATTCATTCCCTTGGCTGACCTGAGTTACCAAAATGAATTGCTCGTCTGACAACATTCATCATTTCCCCAGCCTGTCCCTGAATGTTAGCAGTCTGAGCCAAGCAGGCATTCACTGACACAAAGTAATGACTACTATTATGATGATAATTTCATACCATCTTCACAGAAGAAAAAAAAAATTCTCAAATATCAGGACTGTATGACGACTGGAAGTCTTTTTATTGGTACCACTTTCAGTTTATTATGCCAGTGTTTTGGCAAGCCATTTAACATAATGGTCATTTCCTGGTAAACAACTGGGTTTCTAGGAAAATGTGAGAGTTGAAATATTCTGACATGATATTGCAGCCATGTTGCCTCAGTTGCATCTTTGAAACAAAACAAATGCAGGAATGTTATTGCAAAAAAGGTGAAAGTTGGTTATGATGCGGGGATTTAAAAAAAAGTATAGGTTGCTTTCAGGTGCAACATTTTGCATCGTCATTTCTAGTGACATTTACTGGGTAGAAACAGAAATGGCTGCAGAAAAAAAGCTCTTCAACCTTTTTTTTTAGCCCTTAGATGCATAAGTGGGTGAAAAATGACCCGGTGAGGTCATTTTCTTGCAATATCTTTGTAATGGAAAGTTTTTATCATTTCATATTTCAACTATTCCTCAAAACATGTTTTTTGTATCATTCCATTAAAATTTTTAAGTTACTTTTTGTCTTTTTAAGAAATTATAATATTTGTATTACTATCCCAAGCGCTTTATCACTGACAATATCATACAAGAGTTGACAAAGTTGGAGGGATGGAAAGCAGCAACAGCTGGAGGGAACGACTGAAAAAATGTCAACAAAATGCAGGCATTTTTCTATGCTGTTCTGTGTAATCTTCTTTTTCAGTTATCAAAATGTTCAAAATCTGTTATAAAGAGAAAAATAAACATATTGCAAACATGAAATCATTTTTGTGTGAACAAAAATATCATACAAACAATAATACAAATGATTATTCTTAACCAAAATGACAAAAAACCCCAAACAAAACCCAGATTGATTCTTACACGGGTCATTTTTGACACTTATGGCAGAGTGTGGGGTCGAATCACTTGCGTGTCTAAGGCTTAAACTAATGTGTGGTACAAAATGAGATAGAGGAGGCTGGACAAAAGTATCTATGTCTTATTCGCTTTCGCATACTCGTCCCCACACTGCTTTTTCTCCTCATTGATAACTGCAACACTTAAACTCTGAAGGGTCTGAGTTGATGAAGCATTATGCCCAATAGTGGCAGCTTTTAAAGTAAAAAAAAAACAGCAAAAAACTAAGCCCTTAGACACAAGTCTAGCTTTAAACCCACTGGAGCTCATGAATAATAATGTTTCATTATTACCGTCAGCTATCCTTTGAAGACCGACGACCACTTATCGGTCTTCGCAAACACTTCAAGCATCTGAAACGGTTAGATCTTAATATCACGAGTTTGCCATGAAGCAGCTAATGAGTATGTATAAATTTGATTTCCCCGCTCTTTTCCCCTGTGAAGTCACTCTCCACATCTAATCGCTTTACATCATTTACAAGCTTTCACAGTTGGGCAATAAAAAAGGAAGGCGATGACGGTTCAGGGTCGACTGTAGACTTTAAAAAGTTGGCTTTAAGCAAGAGGCTCATCTGAACAAGGACTGTGCCGAGTTACCAGTAATGTATGCTTTGCTGTGAAGGTCTAAGTCTGTAACAGTCGTCATCACAGAATAAGCTGGCCTTTGGTACAGGGACAAATGATGGAGGAGCCAGTGAAAAGATCTAAGGCGATTATCGACTCAGGGTCAAGGAGGTAAAAACGCCGGATTCTGTCTTTATTCTCTCACAGTTGTATTTTACACAGATGAAAGAGGACAAGCTGTGCAAACCTCCATGCCTAGAATCCAAACAATATCTGTTGCATCATAAATTACTGTTTTTTAAATCCAATTTTGCTTAATTTACACTAAAAACAAAAGAAAACCCATATGTCGGACTGATAATCCAGCTCATCTTAAGTCAGTATGATGCTTCAACTTTTTCAGGCAAATGTGGACAAGATGTCGGACATTAAAAAGGACCACAAGCTTTTCTTTTCAAACTAGAAATAACATGACATCAGATGATCCCTTTCATACACGGGTTAGTTATGGTTGACCTTTGAAGAAATCTTAACCTGAAACCCCACAGTGCTGCTCACTGATCTGAGTGCTGCCGCCGTAGCCTTTCCATCTCTTTATTCAGCAGGAAAATGCAGCCTCACGTTGAGATTCCAAGCAGCACTGATGACATTCCACGTTTCTCTTCTTTAAATCTTCTCTCAAACAAATCTGTATGAAATGTTGGTTCTTAGGCGGTTTACATAGGTAAGAGTCTTTTCTTTTATTAAAAAAATAATAATCTAGTCATACGATATTTTTAAAGATTTCCTCTGGTGAAGAATCAAGTTTTTACCTTTTTACCAAATGCATATGGTGTTTTTATATGCATGAAATAAGTCAATGCCATATCTGAGTGTTTCCACCTCGAAACTGCAGTGTCTTGACGTCAAAAACACAGATTCAGATGATAAGGATTTCATATGTCACAGTCCTAAGCAGCCAGACCCATCTACTACATCATATAAAAGTTATTCTTTCTTTTATTTTGAACAAAAGTACAATTTTCCATGTGTATATGGTGTTTTTATATGCATGAAATAAGAAGTCAATACCATATCTGAGTGTTTCCCTCTTGAATCTGCAGTGTCTCGATGTCAAAAACACAGATTCAGACAAACCTAAGCAGCCAAACCCATCTATTTCATCATTAGCATCAATATTCTTCTTTTCAGTTCAAAAAATATTACAATTTTCCATTGTGAGCTCATTTTTAGGCAGGAGGGTGTTATTTTAATGGAACAAAAACTTGTAAATATGTAATTTTGATAGATGCAGCTGACTTTCAAGGGGTTTATTCAATGACTGGACTTCAAAGTAATTTTCTATTTATTCTTATGGTGAATAGTAGAGACGTGATGGAGAGTTAGCAGGATTGTCATGCAACAAAGATCTACATCCTCAGTGTCTTCAAATCCCTATGGGCCACAGTTACTCCCCAATGCCGTTTCTTTGAGGCATAGTTTGTGATTTTCGTCCGTACAAATAAACTTTCCTTGGTTTGACAGAGCTGCAAGAATTTTATCTTCATTCTACTTCTGTTGTTCCTCCGTGTGCTTCAGGGGGCATTTTTTTCCCACCTTGCCGTGTAAGAACTAAATTATTTTTGTGTCTATTCACAGTCAACAACAAAAGCAAAGAAAGCTTATGCAAGGCTTTTGGTGAATCATCGTTTCAGGGGAGGAAACTGTACATGCAGGGCAATATTTCCCCACTTTAAGTATTCGAATCTAAGTTTTAATTTTGTTTTCCATTTAATTACCTTGTCATGGGACAGGTGGAGGGAGCTATCTTCTGGGGATCCCAAGGCCAATCTGCTTGCTGGTGGATAGACAAATGAAAAAATGCTACTGGGATTGAAGGCTGGGCAGAAGACAGATGGTGGGATGGCTAATTGTATGACATCTTACTTCATATAACTCTTCATATACCAGACAGAGGAAGTAAAATTTATCTGTTTTTTAAATGTAGGAAATGTTAAAATGGCTGATTTGCATGAAGATGAAAGAAATGCAATAAAAAAAAATAACTGTGATAAATAAACCAAATTTTATTATTTATAAATACACATTCTCTCCTTCAGCAAGTCGATATCTCTTAATTTGATGCGGAAAATTATCCTTGTGCTGCGGCTTATGTAAGTCTGCTAAGCTGTTATTATATAAATTTAGTATGTTTATCAGATCCAAGACTTTGAAGTAAAAATTCACCCACTTAGTATCTCAGGTAATGACAAAAACCCCACCGGATTACTTAGAAAATGAGAGATGAAGCAAGGGAGTCTTTTGGAGTGGGCTCGCTCATTAATCTTTCTAAAGATGCTGAAGGCAGGAGTTGACATGGTTGTACAGTAGCTGCCCCTTGGGTTCATGTCAGCACTGTACTGAGAGCTGCTTTGTACAACCGGAGGCGCTGTGTTGGGTTTTGTTTTTCTTCAGCGCACTGAAAAAACCCCCAAAACAAAACAGATCGGACGAGCTGTCTGTGGGTTTCCCGCGGTGTTCTACTGGTTGTTCTGGTTGACTTGTCTCATTCCTGGAAGGTGCAAAACTTCACCTATTGGGGGAGTTGTCATTCTACCAGCAGGAGAGGAAGACAACACTTTTGGCAAGGCATCTAGCATTCTCTGTGAGTGGAGAGCAGCAGGAGGTTGATGAATGTAGAGTGAATGTCAAAAACATGCCCTCATTGTTATGCAAGAGGGCTGAATTACAGTTGTTATAGGTGCGACGTTCGGATGAATCACGCTGCGATTTGAAATATTCATATAATTTGCAACGATCTTGTGTTAAATTGAAGGACTGTTCAGTTTTAGGATGCTGTGGATCATCAGTGTCACTGTTGAAATACTGCAAACTATAAATACAAACATGAATAGAATAGAATATCTTTCTTGTCATTGTACATGTACAATGGAATTCTATGTACACCCTTTTGTGTGCATCAAAGTGCATCAATGTGAGGTTTATACAAATGAATAAATAAGAAAAATGCTTCTAAAACTAACTATAAAAATATTATTTGAAAAAGACAAGCAAAGTCTAAAAAGGAAAGGAAAGAAAAACACGACGTACCACACATACAGGACATTTCCTATTGCACATTCAGATCATTCTTATACTGATAAAAAAAAAAAAAACTTGACAATCCAGCTCATTATTTAGATATTTTTCATTAATTTTTAACCATTTTATTCGTATTATTCTCTGCAGCAGTGCAAAAATTAAAGTCTCCATGGAAAATAGTCAACTGGGATTTAAGAAGATATTCTGCATGTGCACAGCGGTTGCTCTGAGATGTTTCTTGTTTTGCCTTATTGCCACAGGAAAAAGGCTTTGAAGTGAACTATAGAAGAATCTCATCACAATTATTCACTTATACGGATGCTACGGACTATTTTATGTCTTTATTTTACAGCTTTGTAATAAACAGGAGGCGCCCATAATCAAACACAGCAACACAAAAGGTATGGAAATGAGCAAAGAAACAGGTCGACTAAAAGATGGATGCATGTGGCGACCAAGGCCGAGCCAGGTTGCCGGTCAGGAGGCGTAGAGAGGTGAGGGGCGGCCTGATGAGACGACGTGCAGCAGCTGAGTCCCATTAACTCTCTATATCCGTCCCCGTCCTTCTGCACAGCCTCTCCCCACTGCCTCGCCATATGGTGGCTTCATCTTTTCTTGCTGCATGGGCTTTATTTTTACGAAAATAATCTTTTCGCCACTGCCTTCTTCTCCTTTTTCATTTCTTCTCAGGTGCAGGAGAGCCTCAGCAGGAGCCGTTTTCAAAAAAAGGAGAAAAACCTTCTCCTTTGTGACAACACTCGCCTTCCCCTGCAGGACGAAAGTCCCTTTGTTTCCCATTTTATTGTTCTGATTTTGTGTCAGAATTGCTCTATCATCCATTTTTCCTCAGCCCACTGGTAAATGAATAAATGAATGAACAACTCTTGCTATGGTCCTTTGGTTTCAGGGAAATGAAGGAGGAATGAAAGAGCAAAAGTCCAGGAAAATAATAGAATAGAGAATCTGAAAGAGAACCTCCTGGGATTTTGAGCTTGTTGCTGCATCACACTGTAGTCTTACTGGGCCAAGGTTGCTGAGATAGGAGTGAGAGAAGAGGAAAGCCACAGGTGAATATTGTTTTGGACATAACTACATCTGTTATTTTTGATAGCGAAGAGGCAAAGCCGTTGACTTGTGATTTAGAAAAACTCCTCTTTTTTCCCCCTGAAACTTTATCGCAAATCTATGTTAATGTTATAAAGCGTGTACTTCCTCCAAAATATACTGTTTTTGCAGCTCATGCACAAAAACATTAGCATAAACACCCATTTTATGCTGACACAAAATGATGTTCTGCATGACTCAAACTGCAACTTTGGAGAAAAAAAAAAACTTAGAAACTTCAAAATGTTATCTCTAAAATGTAATATTCCAGCTTTGTTGAGGTGTTTCACTGCCACCCACAGTCTGTTTCACATTGTCTACAGCTGTGAGCGGCTCCTCCACTTCCTTTGTGTGGGAGAATCGTATCCATCAACTGCACTGCACACAAAGATCTACCTTTTTTAAGAGGCATGATGTCTGTTTGGAGTATTTGTTACTTACTTTTGTGCAGAATTGTTCTGCAGAATTGATTTGTGCAACTTTCTGTATTATGGTGCTTTGCTGAATGTGTTGCTCACCTGGAATACCTGAAGGCCCACACAGTAAAAGAAGTATATTATCATTAGAAACTTTATGGTTTGGGGGGTATTTATGTGATGAGATTATTTCTTGATGCAGACAAAATGACATTCTGGAGTTTTGCCATCAGAGTTATAAAGCATATTTTTTTATGATGTTTTTAATGCCTGTACATGTACTATATTACAAACTATGAATATTTATCCTTTGAAATCTTTTTAAAACCATCTACATTTATTTATATATACATATATATGTGTGTGTATGTATGTACCGCATTGAGCTTGGTAGACGGACATATGTTCTTCATATGTTTTGTGGCACCAGGATGGTGGCAGTGAATTCTATGGGTCCTGTGGGTTCCAGGGTGGAACGTACCTAGATCAGGCTTTTCTGGGCACATCCCACAGATGCTCAATTAGATTTGGATGTGGGGAGTGTAGAACCCGGGTGAACACCTCAGCTCTGTCGTGTTCCTCGGACCACTCCTGAGCAGTTTTTGCGGTGTGTCAGGGTGCAATTGTCCTGCTGAGGGTGGCAACTGGCATCAAGGACTGCTGTTGCCACTTCTGTTGACTTGCAATGTTTAGGTGGGAGGTACATGTCAAACATCCACATGAATGTCAGGACTGAAGGTTTCCCAGCAGAACATTGCATTATAACAAGATGATCAATGTTATTCCCTTCACCTGTCAGTAGTCATAATGCTCTGGCTGACCGGTGTAGCTGTCTTGTATCGACATGTTTTAACCCTTTACACTTTTTAACCTGTGGAGCAGTTGCACAAAGTGTTGCTATAGCACACGAAATCCCCACAAACCAAAAACTGTCACATTCAAACAAGATACAAGATGTTCATTTCGAGGTGTTGAGGTGCATTTTTAACTTCAGAGAAAACAAGCCCTGATGTTTCCTTCTGCTTTCTTTCAGCCGTTGTGCTGATGCTGCACTCATGTCATAATAGAGTTATCCTGTTTACAGATTTAAATAGTAATCACATCAGTGTCTGAGATGTATCGATTTGGTGCTTTATATTACTGAAATATCAGAAAAGCAAGCAAACATCAGCCAGCATTTAATGTAAAATTTCAACCCAATTTAAGGGATGCCTGTGTAACTGGCTGTTTGAGTTGTTTGTGTTGTGTTGTGAACACAAGGTCTCTGTTTATTCTGCCAGAGAATCATCCGGTTAATTATGGTCACAAACTTGACCCCCGCACAAATAAAATTAAACAGAAATATGTTAGCATGCTACACAGTGAGTTAAAGTTAACCAATGCATTTCCTAATTGGATTTATCTGCAAGGTTAAACATTTCTCTTTCCACGGTATTGCTCACCTCTCAAATGGAATATATCAGTAAAAAGGGGTGAGGTGAAGGCCAGAGACAGCTGGGTCATTCCGCCTCAATTCACCAAACGTCCCACGCCTGACCCTCTTCAATTTGACAAATTTTTTTTTGTGTAGGTAGCAACAGTTTTTGAGTTTAAAATCCTTAAAGAAAGTTTGATGTGCCATAACTTGAGAAATAATGTAGCTGGAGGCTCATTGATATCTACGTATGATATTCAATGGTGCAACCTTGCTTTGGTAGTATAATACAAACCAGTTATATCATGGTGTAAATTAGTTTTTTTTTCTATTCCAATATTCCACCAAATCATAAAACCTTTATTTTTTACCCAAACAGGCTGATTTTTCCCCCTGTGATTGGCACCAATCGGAGTTTTAAAAATGTGGAGTCCGGTGCTACAATATTTCTCAAGCCATCGCACTTCAAACACTTCTCCACAGACTGAAGAAAATGGCGCAAAATGAACATTACCCCACCCCTTTTAAATAATGTTTAACTCAAAAACTAATGTTACTTGTGACCACAGATTTTATACACATTTTACTTACTAACAAAAAAAAAACAGATCAATAATATATTATTTTTATTTGTTTGGTGAATTGACGTGGAATGACCCAGTTTTTTATAGTGGCAACACCAACAGAAGTGGATGAAGGAGGACAGAAACTCAATCTCAAACATACCGTGTGTCAAATGTGGACATGTAGCATGTTAGGCTATAACTGTTACCATGAAGTTTGTGTAATTAAAACACTACTTATCACTTATATACCTTTTTATACACATTGCCACTATATAATTGACTCTGTTACACAAGGTGATGCACAGTGTTTTTAACTCTCATGTGACCACCTCTCTAATTATACAGCATCCTGATGATGTTCACAGGTCATTTAAACACGGGTTCACTCAGGCTAATGGATTTCCAGTTCCAGCCTCTTGACACGGAGAATGGCACAGTGTCATGTAACTCACGGGAATGAAGGGAATCAACAAAATGTGGTTGAACTATTCAAAACACACTATTAATAATAAGAATATATTTTATTTGAAAGTGCTTTTCTTGGCACTCAAGGATACCATACAAACAAGCATTTCCATATAAACACAATGCACATTAAAAACAGCAAAAACAATAGAGACAGGGCAGTTTGCATCAGATGGAATATGCAGGTTTGAACAGATGTGTTTTGAGTTGTGATTTGAAATGGAGGAATGAGTCCATGTTTCTCAGTTGGGGTGGCAGTGAATTCCAGAGACGGGGAGCAGAGCGACTGAATGCTCTGCTCCCCATGGTGGTGAGATGGGTAGAGGGGATGGACAGGTGAATAGAAGAGGAGGATCTGATGGAGCAGGAGGGTGTAGGAACATGAAGGAGGTCAGACAGACATGGGGGGCGAGGTTATGAATGGCCTTGAATGTTAATTATTGATGAGCCATTGTTAGTTTAGCCCCTCTGCTGAACCAGTCCTACATGGAGGTGCTTCAATGAGACTGTAAGACTATTTCCACTTTGTGAAAAGCAATTATTGCATGTACAGTATGTATGCATGTAGGTGGTAACATAATGCTGTAGGACTGATGCAGGAAAGAGCAAGAAAGTCAGTCTTTTTCGTTGAAGTTGAGGAAGAGATTTTGAAAAATCAAGATTTGTACTGCCATTAAAAGCATACTTTAATCAAAGTAGAAGTCAAGTCAAAGTCAGCTTTATTGTCAACTCTTCAATATGTACATGACATACCAAGGACTGAAATTACCTTACTCTCTCTTCGTGGAACAGTCGACATTAAATAAACACTGTACACAAAACAGGTTCTGAGATAAAAAATATAATGTGAATTTAGAAATATAATAGACAAAATTAAAAAAGATTTAAAGAGGCAAAAACTAAGGGAATTAAAAACTAGAAAGCAAAAATCAGGTAAACTAAGAATAAAGGGAGCAAAACTAGAATAAGAAAAGCACTGAGAGAGCGCCGTACTCCGCCAGGGCTGCTCAGTCATTGTATCATTTCCAACGGATGAAATCTTTAATAAAAAATTACCTTGGGTTGAGTGCAGGTGTGTGTTCTGCATGTGTATGTTATGTACGGGTACTGAATCGCAAGACCTAATTATGTAGCGGAACTGATGGAACTCGGAAACACCCCCACAATTTAATCAGTTGTTCCTTGTATCATTTCCAATAGATAAGTCCCGACAAGTCTGCAACAATGGATTTACAGTAGGATTGCAATCATGTGAGCGTCAGCAGGCAGCTGACGTAGTGGTCACTTGTTGTCATAGTTACAGTGACGCCGTGCCGCTATCTCACAATGATATGAAAATACTTAACACATCCGTGGATCCAGACTATAAGCCGCATCACTGCCAAAATCTAATGAGGTGGTCCTTGTGTCATTTCTGACCTTCCCTGAAAATTTCATCCAAATCTGTTGTTCCAGTTTAAAGTAATGTTGCACACAGACAGACAGACGTACGCTAGTCGTCATATAACTCTATCGCATTCCTTGGCGGAGTAATTAAGCAACAACTTAGTACCAAGAAAAGCAGAAGTGAGTGAAATGTGAATGTGACCATGAGATAAAGTGGCAGATATAGTGCAGAATATTCAAAACAGTGCAAATGAGGAACAACAGTCCAAATAGTGCAAATATGCTTGACAGTAGGATACTTGAATGAGCTTGTATGCTGTTAATCTCTACAGCAGATTTCATTTCCACACTATATTATAGTCCTACAAAAGGCTTTCCACCCTTTATGCGACTTTCTCCGCTCCTCCAACTTTAAAACCTGCAACAGCCCACCTCACCACCATTTTTCACACGCTGTGATGGAAAAATTATGCAGGATAATTTTCCTTGATAAAGTCTCAAACTACAACTAATGGAACTTAATAGTGAAAAATCACCATTGTCAAGGCAGCCAAAATTATATGATCTCTTATCACCACAATAACTCTACGGGTCGCTCCGTCCTTGTCTCGGCTCATGTTTGTGTGAACGGAACCAGCTTCCTGTTTGAATTTAGGAGGCAGATGCACTCTCTATTCTCAAGATTTGACTTTAAACTTTCCGTTTTTGATAAAGAGCATTGTTGGGGGTGGCTAAGGTGACCACGAAACATCAGTTAATCATGCTGCTATAGGGCCAAGCTGATGCAAACTTCCCGTGATGCACCGAGCACATCTCCTATCCTCTTCTGTCTTTACACTCTCCTTTCATTTGTATGCCTTTATTGCATGTTATTAGCTTCGTATCGTCCCTCCCTCTGCTTTCCTGCAGGTATCTCCGAGTCTTGGGCTGCATATTTCAGATTTACAGTTACACCAGTCCCCTCATTACTCATCTTTTCCCCTCTCCTCCCCCTTTCCCTCCTCCTCTTCGCTCCAACCGATCGAGGCAGATGGCTTCACACCCTGAGTCTGGTTCTGCTGGAGGTTTCTTCCTGTTAAAAGGGAGTTTTTCCTCCCAACAGCCGCCAAGTGCTTGCTCATGGGGGAACTGCTGGGCTTCTCCCTTTTAATATTGTCTCGACCTTATTATGTAAAGCGCCCTGAGATGAGTCACGTTTTATTTGCTGCCATGTAAATAACACTGTATCCACTATGAATCATTGTGCCTGAAATCAGCACATGCAAATGATAAAATATATAGTTTTCCAGGGATTTGGTTCCTTTAAATTTCTGGCTTTGATGCTGGTATTCTCCTCATTCCTTCCGGTTATGTTGATTTCTTTGCTGGATTTAATGTAATTGTGCTGCAATGTTCATTTGCCAGGATTCATAATAACCTTGCTTAAAGCTCAAATTATATATATATATAAAAAAATCTGCTTCCTTAAACATATGTAAAAAAGTTTGAAATCTCTTGCAGCTTTCATAAGTTGGACTTGTGTTTACAGCATTAGGTGCAGGATGCTCATAATATTCCCTCCTAAAGTCAGATCACTGTATAATCATTGCTTCTAACTTGCAGTGTGACCACAAATGATTATTCCCACTTTGACTCGAAGGCGGCAGGAGCTGGTTGATCTCCTGGAGAAAATATTCGGACTTGACGAACAACTCTGTGATACAATTTCCTGCTCTCTCATTTGGCGGCTCTGTGCAGCAGGTGTAGGTGCTCAAGGTTTAGTGTACAGTCTGCTTTTTAAGAGGATTAATTATTCATAGGAGTGGTCGGCTGTGACATTGTGGCCATTCCATGTGATGCATCAGAATACCTGCATTTTATTCATAATTAATACTGATTTCTTAGTCCAGCTGCTCTGCCGTATAGATATGACACAATGAATATTAATCACACCTGTATAAATTAAACATAACACTGTTGCTGCTGAATGAAAATTGCTTTTTCTTCTTCTGTGGAAATGGCACAGCTCTGGATGTCTGTCTGTCAGTCAGCTCAGATTTGAATGCGTTCATTTTAGGTTATGTATTTTTTGGCTGGTATTTTACCCCAAAATTCCTTTCACTTGAAGCCAAAATACTGAAAACTTGCAGACTCTGGATTATCAACTAACAAATAATCTCTTCTCAGCTTTCTTCACTCATTTGTTTATGAAGCATAACTTTGTTTTAATTGCCATTCAGTGTTCATAGCTACTATTTAGTATGACTTTAGCAATTTTTAAAAATCCTTTGGAATTGATTTACTTGCACCTTTTTGAATTAAATGGAATCGCAAGCTAAATGATCAAAATCTCAAAACCGAATTTCTTCATTTCGAGGTAAAGGAAACTCAATAACTAGCTGCAGTTTAAGGTGAGACTCGCCTCATCTATCTCCCACCTAGTTTTCAATTGGAGTAGAACTCTGACTTTAGCTGTCTTCCTTTTGGCAGAGAGTGCAATCAGAGAGGTGACGAGCTCTACAGCACACAGATTACAAAGCCAGACTGCAGTAACTGTAGCCTGGCAGCAACACAAAGCCAGAGTGCAGTAACTACATAGACAAAGGGCAGATACTGCTTTTTGGTTTTAGCTTTGTGGAATCACTGCAAGAATGGAAGCTGGATGGAAATTAGGCATTTTATAGCTTCATATTTTAGACACGGAAACATGTTTTCCTGTCAAACATTCAACCTGGAAGCACCCATTAAGGATGATACAGTTTATTATAGATGGGGTATTATTAGGTTTTCGATCAGTTAGAACAACACTGTCTGCTCCAAATTAGACCCAGAAACATTTAGAGAGACTTCTGATCAGACACTTTAGATAGTTTAAGTAATTTATCAAGCAATTTGCCAGATTTGATCTCATTTTACTTCATCAGATGTGATAATTTGCTGTATTTCTCAGGTTCATCTTTTAGTTTTAAACTGATAATCAGACCTGGAAATGAGTTTGAGGGTCACTTTGAATCCTGAAAACTTCCAACTGGCGTTTTACACTAAATAATGTACTAGTAATTGATAAAATATATTAGATACATTCACACTAGATCTCTGACTTCACAATGGAGAGTTTAAAGCTTTGTGAGGAACAGACGACTCAAGAGGGCAACTTAGTTTCCTGTCTGTTTCAGCTGAATATTGAACTTAATTTGATTTGAAGGGTTTCATACTGTATCACTGCAAAATGTGACTATTTTTGTGTTTGTTTTTAAAGCCTCGTAGTTACAGAAATCTTCATTCCAGCTGAAACCTGGGACTCTTTTTAAGAAGGAGAAGGTTCAGTTTAATGGACAGTTCACACACTTTTAACACGTTTTCATGTCTAAAATATGCGTGTTCACATATTTAGAGAAATAACTTTGCATTTGAGAGAATCGCGCAGATATTCATGGTTCCCAGATGATGAATGCTGCTTTTGTTTGTTTCCACGACAACATGAGTTTGAGTGGTTTTGAGTGGAATCAGTTTGGCAAATATACTTATGTTCCTTTTCAGAGCAATTGCAATAAATTTAGTCATCTCTTAAGTTTCTAAATCATCAAAATTAGGTCAGAATCCTAATTTCTCCAATATCTGGTTCATCATTAAATATGTACAAAATTACATTTCCATCAGTTTGAGAAGAATTTTGATTCAAGAATCAATATGTTTGCTTAATGTTGTTAGTACAGCCTCAAAACATGGCTTCACATCGTCTTTTATTAACAGTAGCCAAATTATGCCAATATTTAAACACTTCAATTGAAATTTTTTGGAACAAGTTGCAGTTTAACCCACAGAGTCAGTCAAAATGTAACCCCAAATAACAACAGCAGTATCTTCAGTATCTTTGGCCACTTTGTTGTGTTAACATCCACCAAAAGCTGTTTATCAGTCGTTGAACGCAGCGCAGCACTTCATCTGCTTTTCTTTTGAATCATGTTTGTGTTAAATCGCCTGTGTCAGGACAAAGAAAAGAAAAGAGAAAGAAAAACAGTATTCGCTGCCTTTTGCCGGTGTTCATGTGGAACAATTGGCTGTTTTTCTCAACAGGAGCGATGTGAGTGTGAATTAATGAAAACAAAAAATGACTAATGAAGCAAAAAATTTTGACCTCTGCTGAGAAAGGCCATGTGTTTGTCTGGCTGGATAAATGATCAGTGCCGGTTTATTGTCAGCTTTTTCCAACGAGCTTGATGGCTCGCTGCTGGAGACCACAACACTGATGTTGAGCTAAAAAAGTTTAATCCATTTGCACTGCTGGTAAATCAGACTTTTATGTCATGTGTGAGCTAGTTTATTTCAACTTTATATATATATATATAAAAGCCGATTTTGTTAAAATATGGCTACAGATCTGGGAGTAAAAAGTGTGGAAGTTATTGTTGGATGGAAATTATTAACCGCAAGCCTTTCCTAGCAGCCTCTCAGGCTGCATCCATCTATCACATTAACTGTTACTGACAATCACTGTCAATGCAGCAGCTTAACAGTCCTCGTGAGATTTGTGGCTCTGTTGTTTCGGCTATCAGACAGAAGAGCGAGTCTACGTTCGCACAGAGGAACTGGATCATTATGAAGCGAGGTCAGTCTGAAAGTCGTGGGAATAACATGTCTCAATTCTGAATGAGGGTGGACTTTCTTTTTAATGAAGAGAGCTTGTCAAAGTAATTGTCTTGCTTTATTTCTCGTCTTTTCGGCGTGGAGCTCGTCGGCCGACTACAAAGACCAAACAGAATCATGTGCTAAGACGTGGGAGCAGGAATACAGTGTTAAAGCTTTGAAATAAATTAAAAGATACTGATACATGAAAGAAAATCACGAAGTAATATGAAGTCTGACAGCAGAAAAAACACAATCCATGTTATGATGTATACTAATCCCTGACACTTCTGTTTTTACATTTTATAGCAGACACAAGGACTTTACCGCATAATCTAGAATGAGCACAGCAATGCAATAAATGATTATGTTGCAGCTGCTAAAAATACAACATGGGATCATGTGACTGTTTAACAAACTGAGGGAGCATTGATTGAAGTGGGGACTGAAACAAGCCCATGAGAGTAGATCCGAATGAAGTGAGTTAATCAAAGGAGCAAGTTGTAGACAGATCATCCATACTATTGATGTTCCATAAATAAGAAGCATTGATTTTACCTTTTGACAGGCTTCCTAGTTACTGAGCCGTTTCACATCAGAACATTATTACAGCTGGCCAAAATATAAAGCTGCTGCTACTTACTGATGCATTTCATTTATGACGTGGCTCTCCAGAAGTTTAGATGGGTAGCTGTGGCAGAACTTGATATGGGAAAATACGTAAAAGACTCACCACCCTTCAGATACTAGAGCAAAGCTCGCAGTTGTATCTTGTGTATTAACTTTGCGTCTCTTTTTTGGACATTTGGCATCTGTGTGGGGTTGTTTGGCATCTCTTTGTGATCAGTTTGCCTCTTGTAGTCATTCTGCATCTCTTTCTCATTGTTTGGTGTCTCTTTTAGGTCATTTTGCATCTTTTTCTGGTTGTTTGACATCTCTTTGTATCCATTTACATGTCTTTCTTGTTGTTTGGTATATCTCTCAAGTCATTTTCCAACTTCTTTTAGGTCATTTTGGATCTCCTTGCAGTCATTCTGCATCTGTTTCTCTTTGTTAGGTATCTCTTTTAGGTCATTTTGCATCTCTTTCTAGTTGTTCAACATGTCTTTGTATTCACTGGCACCTTTTTCTTGTTGTGTGGTATCTGACATGATTTTGCATCTTCTTGTAGTCATTTTGCATATCTTTGTAGTAATTTTGCATCTCTTTCTCATTGTTTGGCATCTCTTTGTAGCCATTTTACATCTCATTCTCATAGTTTGGAATGCCTTTAAGGTCATTTTGCATTTCTTTCTCATTGCTTGGCATCTCTTTTAGGTCATTTGGCATCTCCTTGCTGTCATTACGCATCTCATTCTCATTGTTTGGCATCTCTTTGTAGTCATTTTGCATCCTCGTGTAGTTGTTTTGCATCGCTTTGTCGTTGTTTGGCATCTCTTAGGTCATTCTGCATCTCTTTCTCGTTGTTTAGCATCTCTTTGTAGCCCTTTTGCATCTCTATCTCATTGTTTGGCATCTCTTTAAGGTCATTTTACATCTCTTTCTCATTGTTTGGCATCTCTTTAAGGTCATTTTACATCTTTTTCTCATTGTTTGGCATCTCTTTAAGGTCATTTTGCATCTCCTTGCTGTCATTCTGCCTCTCTTTCTCGTTGTTTGGCAGCTCTTTGTAGTCATTTTGCATCCGTTTGCATTCAGCAATGTCTTTTCATCAAAGTTTGATTGACTTTCTGAAAGAAATGTTAGCAGTCCCTTTCAGAAGATGTTCTGGTCCAGGGGGCCTTGTCATAGAAATTTTAATCTATT
The DNA here is from genome assembly GCF_022539595.1 of Amphiprion ocellaris. NCBI lineage: Eukaryota > Metazoa > Chordata > Actinopteri > Pomacentridae > Amphiprion > Amphiprion ocellaris. The sequence continues at coordinate 18,832,440 of NC_072784.1, forward strand.
GCAATAGAGAGAAAGGCAGAATTCGTCCAGTATAGTAGTAGAGTGACAGCTTATTTATAGCATGGAAACTCTTTTTCCGTTGGCTTGTTTGAAATGGTACATCAAATTTTATCATCTCAACTATATATGAAACTGTAATACTTCAATCCATTTGTTGATGAAGGAGCTTCTCCAGACTAGAACGCTATTACTGATAAGAGTCTGCAGTCCTTTAATGTTATATTTGCATTAAAAAACATACCCCGACCTGTTTCAAATGTTAATACATACTATATTATATTAACAATCCTTTCTATTCTTTATGCTGCAACAAAGAAACAACAGTACTATTTGTCAGCTTCACACATTTGTGTATTTCAGTCATGTATTGTTAACAGGGTTGAGGACGATGATGCATCCTCAGCCTGCCTAAAGAATTGTCTCTGCTCGTGTTTTCATCAGATGTGACCAATTGAGGCAGGAATGAGGAAGCGAGAATCCCCTGGAACCTGCAGCTTCAATTTATGTTACATTGTGGAGAACTCTGCTAAAGCCCTATTCAATCCCTCATTCAGGATGTGAAGAAACTGTTTCCAAACAGTGGCTGCTCATTCCTGGAAAGCGGCAAAGTATTGGCTCGCCGTGTGTTGATGAAACATTGCAGCCCGGGCCACTGATAGCAAAACACAACAACACGATTTGCCTGATTAATTTGAAGCTTTATTACTCAGGAGTGAAACTTTATACAGCTTGCAGTCATGGTGATAACACAATTGTTCCACCGCCGTTGTGTTGAAATGGGACTTTTCAGTCAATAATGCCACATTTGCCTCTCATTTAATTCAGGAAAACAACGCTAATAGCAGCAGGCGAAAAAAATACCGAAGAGAAACAAAAGTGGAAGTGCTGGGTAAAAAGTGAAACTAAAATGTTCATCTTCACCCTTTTCTCAGTGTTTTCACTTGCACACACATTAACTGTATCTCTGCCTTCATTAAACCAGCCACATACAAGTATATGAGCATTCACAGCTGTGCTGCTCCTGTTCTTACAGGCCAGCTGCCAGCATGAGTCATAGCTCAGTAGGACGAAACAACAAACCACTACAGGGTGTTTTTACATCGGGGTTTTTAAAGGCCATTGCAGTATTGCAGTAAACAGCTTTATATAAAGGCCACTTCAGCATCTGTGAACTGTTTGACCTTCCAACAGTAAATTAGTGTAACAATGAGCTTGATTGTCAAATTAATTTGATTGGTTGGAAGTGGCGAGGTGCTAAAAAAAAACATGTCGATTTTAACTGAAAGTTTAAGGTTAAGGGGCTTTCTGCAAGAGCATCTTTGACTTTTTTTTTGATCATGAACTATAAATATTTAAAATGGCATCCATAAAATTTGAGATTGATGTATCAAGCACTTTCTGAGGTAGTTTCTAGAAAAAAATTGCCCGTTGACCCACTTCCAACACATTTTTCTATCACATTGAAATTCGAGGTTATGTTTGAATGGCAATATCTCAGGAAGATAAAAGTCTGACTTTTTTTCTGTTATGTCTCATCATGCCATTAATTCAGAATTTGAAATCCTTGACGAGTAGATCAAACAGTCTTGGATTATGAATGAGTTGAAATATGAAAAAAGAGTACCATCTTTGAGCCGATATTAACAAAAAAGCTGATAATGCACATGTCAGCTAGTGATTTTTCCTGAACCACTTGTCACAAAAATATAAAGAAAAACAAATAGAATACTTTTGAAATATAATATGCTTGGATCAGGCTATATATTTTCATTTTTGTGATACAACTTGTCATACCTGCAGAATCAGTTACGAAAGTTCACTTAAAATAACTTGCTTTTTTCATTTTTGTGATCAAATATTCAATCCTCATTAGGGTTGCAGGAGGACTGGAGTCTATCCCAGCTGACTTAAGGTGAAGGCAGGGGACACCCTGGACAGGCCACCAGTCTGTCACAGGGCTACATATAGAGGTAGACAATCACACTCACATTCACACCTATGGGCAATTTAGAATGATCACCTAATCTCAGCATATTTTTGGACTGTGATCCCACAGTCCAAAGCCGTACAACCCAGAGAAAACCCACGCAAAAAAGATCCTGAGAAGGCTGGGACAGGAACCGGGGATTTTCTAGCTGCAAGGCCACCGTGCAGCCCTTGATCAGATATTTCATAATTAAAAGTATTCTGTATGTGTTTTTTTTGAAATGTATTTTATTGTATATACTGTGACATGCAACTACATATGGTTTAGAAAATATCCCTAATTGACTTCAGCATTATATTTTTTTTATTATTATCTACTCAAAGATGGGACTTTCCATTTTTTGGTCATATTTCGGCATATCTCACCCAAAATCAGATATTATTTGTCCAAAATTGCAGATTCTGAATCAATGACATGATGAGAAATAATAGTTCCTGAGATATTGTTGTTCAAACAGCCTATAAAACGAGCTCAAACAGAGTCGACGGGAAATTTTTCATTTCATTTTTTTTAAATCTCAGAAAGTGTTTGATCAATCTTCCATATCTTTATAAATATTATCTATTGCACATATTTGTGCTATAAAAACCTAGGCAAATCAGAAATTGCTTGCGCAGACATTGTTCTAAAAATGTGATGATTTGAGTTGGAATGACTCGGTGAAAACAACAAAAACATTTGGTTATAGTTATGATTATCATTGTGGCTAACTATTTAAGAACAATCACCAAAGGAAAAGTGTGGCTCTGGTTCCCCCATTCTCCCTACTTTCCTGTCTGCCTCTTCACTAACCTCTCAAATAAAGCCAAAAAATAAATAAATGCAACCTCGTGTGTTGGGGATGTGATGTTTAAGTTACCGGTGCGACAATGAAAACAGACTTACAACAGATTAATGTGTTATCAGACGCTGCACAACGATACTCACAGGCAGGATTTTACCATTAACTGTGTTAAAACAGTTATCACTGTTTGTCTTTTCTATTTTGTCTTTGGTGATAACAATCGGGAGGGTAATAGATTGAACCTGGTTCACCTTTTTTTTCTGGGTGATGATTTTTCTGGAGCCTTTTGCATTGCTCCATGAATATGATCATGATAATCCATTCAATTATTCATTAAAAAGCACTGACAGGTGAAGGGAGTAGCACTGATCATCTTATTATAATGCAATATTTGGCTGGGAAACCTTCAATACTCATGCAGATGTTACTTTGACGTGTCCACACCATGATGGCAGCAGAACAGTGTACAAGTCGTGTCCTGGAACAAGCCTAATCCGTAGAGGCCCCACCCCACAAACCACCGGACCCAAAGCCAACATCCCGATGTCAGACACCACAGAATACCCCCAGAGGCTCCATGTTTATGCTCCGGTGGGCTAGTGCTAATTTGATGGCAGCGACAAGAAAAAGCAGGCAGGTGGTTTAGATGTTGTGGCTGTATTTCAAACTGGAACAAAGTGGATGCCATTGTGGTTTAAAAGAACTGTGCAGCTCTGTCCCTTTTTGTTCATTATTGATGCCAAGCAGGACACAGATCCTGGTCTCTTGGTATTAACATCAAATGACCCTGATGCATAAGGACCATTTCAGAATTGGAGGACATTTTAGGTCCCACCAATCAAAATTCAAACAATCCATGTACAAAATAACAAAATATGCAGTTGTTGTGTGAATGTACTTGACCTGACACCAAAACTAAAAAAAAAAAAAAAAAAAAAAAAAAAAAAAAAAAAATAGGAGAAAAGAATGTTTCAAAATATTTTTTAAAATACCAAATCAGTCTGGAGTGCCCCTTAAAATGCCAAATGCCCCCTGATGACCAGGGGGCAACAGTTAAAATGAAATTCAAATCTCCTTTTTTGGTATTATTTTTTTCATTGATGTCTCTGGTAATAGTGGGAACATTATTTTAAATTAACATAACATTTCAACAAATAATTATCATGCATGGAATGTATGTCCCACAACACGCACACAACATTGTTAGCATAACCTTTTTACCATGGGAAAAAAACATTGAATCACATGAAATGCTGGAATTAACATCATCTAACAGTTTTCCAAAAGAATGGATAAAGCAAACCTATGTCCTCTCTTTTATTTTTCATATTTTCATAACATTGTCAGCCTTGATTGAATGTCTCACTCTACCCCATGCAACCATATTATGCATATTATCAGGATAAGACACATTCTTTTTACTTTTTTCTTGACTTTTTTTTTTTTACATCAATAAGTTTGTCCTCTTGGTCAGCAGTAACAGACAGCTAAATATCTAGCTTCTACTGCTGAGAAAAATCTAACATTAGCATGGATTAGCAACCCTGTTACTGTGATTAGAGTTAGCAAACAACAAATAAAACATGGAATAAAAATGGTACCCTTTATGTGCAAGCTGAGCCAATCAAGCCTTTGACAGATTATTACCTATTATTGATGAATATGTAGCAGAAGACTATAAAAAAAGGTTCATTTTTCTAAAATTTTGAAACCCAAATGTCCTCCAGTTCATGAATGACCCATATACTGTATATTACAACACTTTTGATGTAATCTGTGTACAGCTGAAACCCCAATATGAGTCATTTATAGGGAGATCGAGCCTGATTGTTCTTCTCATCAAACTCTCCATTCAGCTTCCTCTCGCTGTCTTCAGTGGCAGATTCCAATAAAACCGTCAGCTGGACTGGAAATAGCTGCATCTTCTCAACGGGAGAAGAAGCAAATGATATTGGTTATCCATCAGAAGCGGTGATATGAAATGAGAATATCACAAGAACTGTTTCTTCTTTTCCTTGCAGGACACCAGTAAGTCTCCAAGCCACTCAACATGATTTAGAGGTAGAAGCAGCAGAGCGAGCTAATTGATTATTCTTGGACACAGTTTCTCGTCCTTTCATGAAGCAGGCAAATCTGTCTCGGTGCCAGTGATGCATCGGCGTTCAATGATATCCCGATTCAGTGTGTTCAGCCAAATGAGTGAGTCATGTCGCATGTAGAAAGTTGTTTCTCATCAGCAATGAGACCACCTGGGATGTTATGAACACACAGACACACACACAAAACACTGCTGTCCATCTTGTTTTGTGATGTTTACTGTTTACATTGTTGCTCAGAAAGCAATTGCAAGTTATGAAAAAAAAAAAATGGAATGAGATGTCACTATTAATCATTGTAATTGTGGACACTGATAGAAGTAGAAGAAAGAGATAGAAGTGATCATCTGGTGCCAAACGCAGGGTCTGCCGGTGCCAAACTCAAGTCAGTGCACCGCCAAGGAGGCGTGTGACTTTGCATTTAAGATGTTAATGTGCATCTGTTTTTAAATACCCTGTCAGGGATGATTTATGCGGAAACTATGACGGACGTTTTGTTGAGATTCAGCGGCGCAAACTCAGGTGACATTACCCATGACAAAATTGAAATGAGCTTATTCTCCATCATCAAAACCGGATGCACAATCACAGCGACAACGGATGAGTAGCCCATCATCGGCAGGTCGGCTTTAAACCAGGGGGGAGACATAAACAAATCTACTCTGGTTGAACAATTTTGTGCATCTCTTTAATTGCATTTCTTGCGAGAAAGCTGAAGTCTGCCCCCGAGACATTTCTGCTAATCTTTTATTGAAGACAGCTATTATTATCTAAGCTCAGAAAATCAGTTTTTGTGTAGGAAAGAATAAAGCAATAGAAACCCAGCAGTTTTCCCTGATATGTCTATATAATTGGTAATACATTTTTGTATGATTGATTTGTATATTACTCAGTTTTTTCCAATTTTACAAGTGCTGAATCACGTTTTTGACAGCTCACATGGAAATAGTAATGTGAGCAGCAGTTGCCCACTATGGAAGCAGTAATGGGGTAGATGGATTTCTATCAGCTGTAACATTTAAGTTTCACCTGTCACCTGCATTCATGCATTTTGATACTTCAGCTTGTTTCAGCCTTTAAAGGGTCCCATAACTGAACTGTATTCTCATCTAAGTTTTGAAATGTTATTTTGTTTTAAAAGAGACATTTGCTCACCAAAAGGTAAGATGTAGGTGTGATGTGGTAGGAAAGGCTCTTATTTTGAAAGAACCACGAAGGCCGCATCAGGACGGTAGATGGAGGAATTAGTCAGCTGCAAGACTTTCATCCTGTGTCAGACCATTAATTTTTAGACATAGGTTGTGTTTTTATTCGCTGCTCTAGGTTTAGGTAACAAACTATGTGGTTACGTTTAAAAAAAAAAAGCACAGCTTGGCTTCTGGGTTACCAGGGTGATGAGAAATACTCTATATGATGGGTTGGCTGAAAAGGAAAGACAATAAGGCAATAAATAAACAACATCAAATCATGCATGTATTTGATATATCCAAAACACACACATTCTGCCAGAAAACATGTTTCCTGAAGAGGTCATTGAGAATCCAGTTTAACTGCATGGGTGTGTAATTTTTGCGAGACATGGCTTTACAGGCTTTACAAGTGTTAGATCTGAAGCAGGACTGGAACTAGCTGATTGACAGCTACGCTTCAAAGTACAAACTGTCCTTGGGCACAGCCACGGGCATGAAACATGTAAGTCAGATCAGCAGTCTGACAACACCTGTCCCATGTATCTGCCGCACCGACTGTAAAATAGTACAGGTAGATTCCACCATGCATATGCTTAAAATTGCTATCCATTTATCTCATATTCAAATTGGAAAACTAATGTTTTTACATGAGCAAAGGACAAAATATGCAAGGTAAAAGGATGCATGTAGTGTTAGAATCACAGCTGTTTGTGACCTGACTGCAATTTTAGCATCTTTTAACACTGATTTGATTGCACATCCCCCAACTTTACTGCTTTTGGCACCAGATGTTAGATGTTGCAGCTGTTAAACAAAGACACTGTAAGAAAATAAAAGTTCTGTAGCTTACTGCCCACCTGCCCACCAGCAAACAGCAGACAGGACACGATAGAAACTAGCTGGTGAGCACAGTGGAGGCAGATATTTCCCTCAGGAGTTGATGGAGACTTAAATCAGGCCTATATAGATCATATAGAAACCCATGTGGATATGTGTAAATGAGCTGCTGTTTGCTCATAATTTTGTCTCTGTGGAGTGATAGTCTATCAAAGCTGCATTCACACATCCCCAAGTGACCAAAAAACATCAGTTAATGCAAGTTTAGATTTTGGTGCAGGCATTTTTACAATGCACATTGCAAATAACAAATGAAATCTATGCTGCATATCAACAATAATATTATGGCCTCACTATATGGGTCATTCTGGAATTGGAGGACATTTGGGTTTCAAATTTTAGACAAATAAACCTTCTTTTTTACAATTTTCTGCTACATATTCAACAATAATAGACAATAAACTATTAAAGGCTTGATTGGCCTGACTCAGCTTACACATCAATGGTAAAAGTTTGGTTTTATTTGTTGTTTGCTAACCTTACTCTAATCACAGTAACAGGGTTGCTAATCCATGCTAATGTTAACATTTTTCTCAGCAGTAGAAGCTACATACTTAGCTAGCTGTTACTGCTGACCAAGAGGACAAACTTACTGATGTAAAAAAAACTTAAGAAAAAAGTAAAACTAATTTGTCTCATCCTGATAATATGCATAACAGGGTTGTATGAGTGAGACATTCAATCAAGGCTGACAATGGTATGGAAATATGAAAAATAAAAGAGAGGACATGTCTTTACTCGACCCATTCTTTTGGAAAACTGTTTGACGATGTTCATTCCAGTGTATCATGTGATTCATTGTTTTCTTCTTCTTCTGCCAGCTTAAAAGCTGATGCTAACAGGGTTGTTGTGGGACACATGTTCCATACATGTTCCATGTTGATTAAAACATTTTCCCCCATGATTGCAAGAGACAGGCTACCAAAAAAAAAGAAGATTTAAATTTCATTTTAACTCTTTTATTTGAGATTCAATTTGGTCATCAGAGGGGTGGGACAAGAGAAAAATTGCATTTTAGGGGGAACTCCAGACTTATTTGGTATTTTAAAAAATATTTCCAAACATTCTTTTCTCTCTCTTTTTTTTAGATTTGTTCTCAGGACAAGTACATTCACACAACAACTGCATGTTTTAGTATTTTGTACATGGATTATTTGAAATTTGTTGGGTGGGACATAAAATGTCCTCCAATTCTGGAATGACCCATACATTATCTTGACTGTCTAAATTTTCAGAGTTTTCAGGTGGTGTTGGTTTAAAGAGTCACAGCAGCAACAGACAGCATGAAAAACACACTCCTAGGTTCATTATCAGCTATTTTCGGATTGCGGATTCGCAGCTTGTTCAATAAAGTTATGAAACCTGTAACTCATCCGCTGCGCAATAATCTCATTATACTACGCAAAGTAATTCTCCTCCTTTATATGGTTTCTGCTGAGGTTTATGACTGGATGAGGCATTGATTCTCATATTACAGAGATAGATTTAAATAACTGCCATGTACAGTCATTACAGTAAATGTAATGGGCATGTTATGCTCTGGGTCTGCTGTTCCAGTTCTTGCTGTCTCATGCAGGCCGCAGCTCCTTTTTATTCAGAGTTTTAGCTTTTACACTAAATCCAATAATCCCAGAGATTTATTTGCACCATAACAAGAAGTTCACAAAGTGCCTCACAAAGCATCTGGGCCTCCATTGTGAGACATTTAGTTATTGGCTAATTTGCGCCACAATTAAAGAGGTGTGAAATGAAACGGTGATTCGCTCGATATGCAGTAAATAATAGTCTTTTAGGGATGATTAGACTGTGTCAGGAGAAGTTAATGTAAGAAGAGCACCACTTTTTAAATTTCACAAAAAACACATGCTAATATTTAGTGATAATAGCTTTAAATCCATTAATTCACTGTAAAATGAGGTGAAAAGAGAAATTCCCCAGAAAGAGGGACATCAAGCGTTTTAGGAAAACGTTAAAGTCTAAAATAATTAACCAGGTTTCTACCACTTCACACACCCCTTTAAAACTGACCTGCTCCTGAAAATAAGCCCCCAAAAACGTAGTATGTTCTACAATTTTAATATTCTCTCTAAAAAGAAGTTGTAAGCCTTAAAGCAAACTGCAGATTAACTCTTAAATGGATTAAAAGTAATTAAAGAGATGACATGTAAAATTCCTACTCTGTAATTCTTATTATACATGCTTCTAATTTTATACTGCATATATTTAACGCCCCAAAAAACGAAGTTCACCATTATTGCAAGCTTTTTCTGTTCAATACATGTGTTGTTTTTCTTTTGTGAACCAAACACTTGACTTTTAGCATCACTTTGTGCTAATCCTGGTGTCAATGTGAAGCCTGCAGTTCAGACAGGTACCTGTTGGTGCACACATGTGACCTGCTCCTTGCCCAGGTTAACACTCACCCAACTCACCCTTGTTCCTGGAAGTCAGGATGTTTAAGATGCCAAGGCCTTCCCTGCTGCTGCACATGTGGCATTTCAGGCTAACCTGCACACAGCCAGCTTCTAAAGGAGACTAAATATCAAACTCCATGCTGTTTTTTGGATTAACTGTGGGCCTCAAACTTTCATTTCATGGAAAAAAAAAACCCGGAAAACTTTGAACCTCACCGCACTGTTTCTGCTTCACCTCAGCAAAGTTAAGGTTAGTATGTGCTTCCTGTTTATGCAAACAAACTTGTGTTTGCATAAACAGTTTTTGGTGCTCTACAAGAATGAAATTGAGGTTTTGAGTGTCATTTAAAAAGTGATGTTAAGAGTTTACCATTAGCTGTTGGTTGTATTTACACCTGTGTTGTGTGTCGAAGTGTTTGCCGCAGTGTGTTTGTCTGCTTGCTGCTAAGTTCTGTTGTTTAATATGAGCATGATGATGCTTTCATGGATGTATTTCTCTGCCAAGGAGGCGGAGCCTTGGTGGACTTATGTGACGATTGGCGTGCATTTGTCCATGAGTTTGTCTGTCAGTTTGTCTGTCTGTTAGCAACATTATTCAAAAACACGTGTTCAGTGTTTGTTGTTGCTGTTGTTGTTCACGGGCTTCCTGAGTGAGGACTTTGGCTTTAAGAGTCGTAGTTGTCTTGTAATCATCCTATTGTTTGCCTTCCTGGTTAACTCAGCATTACCTGTGTTTACAAATTAGGCACTGAGATTTATTTTGTCCCCCCCAGAGACTTCAAATACTATCAAGAATTAGAGAAACATTCAACTGGTTTATGTGACAGTTGCTTTACTTGTCTGGGCCATATGGAGGTCTTTGTAACATTATCTCAGCTATCTGGGTAAAAAAAAAAAAAAAAAACTCCATGTGGACTGTCACTGCTTATCAATTAAATTTGAATACAACAATCATAATTTACATTTGACAAATCCAAAAGCAAAAATGGTTAAGTTCACTAGCAGGTGCAAGTGCTGTTAAAAACACGATTTAGAGTTCATGCACAGATTATACTAGAATGTGGCACAGTAGCTGGTAACGCTGCAGTCATCTTAAAACATCATATGTAAATAAACAGGTAATGAAGTGAACTGTGAAGCTTCACATCCCCTTTCCACACAAAACTAAGTGTTTTCCTTTGCTCCAGTTGCTGCAGCCCATGTTATGAGACACTGCATACTCCTTCACAACTTTTAAACACTATGTCAAGTTTAAAAGTAGAAAAATCTCACATTTCCTGCATTTTTTGCTAGCGTCTGAGACCGAATAACCTGGATTTATAGAAATAGCTGTGTGATAACTGTCTTCCATTGCAGCTACACTGTTAAACTCCTTTTCAGTCATGTACTGACAGGATTCTGCTGACTATCTCTGCTAATTAGCATTTCATAAGGGGAAATTTCTGCTTTAAGGCTATGATCTTGACATAAATTAACAATTATTCATAGTGTTGTGATGTTCGGTAGCTTGGTGTGGAGCTCCATATTTAATGCACTACTGGGGAAAGATTTGCTTTTACTGCCTGCCAAATGTCAACACAGTACTCTGAATTCACCTAATTAATCCATCTTGTGTAAATTGTCTAATAGAACTACTGTTAAGAGCTAATATTTCCCTATATGCACTATAGTTATGTAAATTCATTCTTTCATCTTCTCTATCTCTTTAAACCTTTGAAGGGTTCAGTATAAATCTGCATCTAATAATTGTTACTTGTTACTCCACCAAGGAAAAACTGAGTTATGTGACGATCGGCATACGTTTGTCTGTTTGTCTGTCCATCTGTTTGTCTGTCTGTTAGCAACATTAAAACAACTCAAAAACGGACCAACGGATTTGGATGAAATTTTCAGGGAAGGTCAGAAATGGCACAAGGACCAACTGATTAGATTTTGGCAGTGATGCAGCTTTTAGTCTGGATCCACAGATTTGTTAAACATTTCTGTATCATTGCGAGATAGCGGTACGGCGTCACTGTGACCATGACTACAAGTGAACACTACGTCAGCTGCCTGTTGACAATACTACTACTACAAATTGACTGCTGTGGACTTATTGGGACTTATCCATTGGAAATGATACAAGAAACAATTGATTAAATCGTGGGGGTGTTTCCGAGTTCCATCAATTCCCGCCGCTGCATATTTAGGTCGTGTGATTCGGTATCCATACATAACGTACACATGCATAACAGACACCTTGTGCTCACTGCAAATCATTTTGTTTGTGGGTACATCTATATTAAATGGCCACATTCTATAGTGCCGTGATTTCTGCCACAAATTTTTTCAAGATTGCACCTGTCGGAAATGACGCAACGACTGAGCAGCCTTGCGGAGTACTGCACTTTCTGAGTAACTTTCTTGTTGTTTCTGTCATTCTTCTTACATTCGCTGATTATTTTCTCCATATATTGGGTCACTGTTTGGTCAGAGAACAGTGAAAAATCCCCATCATAACTTTCCATGGCCTCTGTTGACTTGTAGGAATTAATTTGTCTAACTTTTGATTTAGACACTCAGTTTGCTGTCACAAAATATTAAGACATCCAACAACATCTTTACATTTGGGAGGCTGGAGACAGTCCATTTACTGCATTTGTGATGAAAAATTGCTGAACATATATCTGATTAGTCATGACATTCATTTGTACAAAACCATTAATCTCAGACGAGCAGAAGAGATGCGTGGCTCCAGATTTAATTACTAGCTAATTCCTATCTGCAGTCTCTGGGTAGGTAGACACAAACACTAACGCAACTAATGCAATTAGTCAAGTCGTCCTGAGACAATTATCAACATCGTTGCTTATTAATTCATCTTCTCTCCGTTGACAATCGATTAACCACCAATCATTTCAGCTACGTATTATGTCATTTGGTAAGTACAATACAGAGACACTGCTGAGTGAATGGGGGCAGATATATCGTGTTTATGGAGGACTAAATAATTAAAAGAGAGGCTGGGATGAGCAGAAGCATTCAGTCATTCTTCGTCTTGGAATTTTCTGTAATGACTATTTTGTTCGAGGCTCTTGACACATTTATTTGACCCTGTTTCTATCCATGAATAGTGCACAATGTACAACTGGAAGTCTTATGTATGCAATAAATTCTCCATCTCTTATATTGCACATCCTCCACACTCATTAAACATCCAATTTGCACATGGATCTTTTCCATTCCGACCAAGTTTGACAAGCTAATAACAGCGCAGAGCACAGGGTACTGTAAATGTAAATACCGATTTATGCAGAGTTCTCTTGAATGAAGCCATCTTTGTGCTTTCATCATCGGCGTAGGATTGGAGGAGTGGGAGAAATTGCTCCATTTGTAGCTTTGAACATTGTTATCAGCATACAGTGAGAATAACCCAAGGAGAGTATCAGAAGTTTGGATAATGTCGAAGTAGCAGACAGTGTTTTGCTTTCATCTTTAAGTTGATTTGTCGGGGAATTTCAGTGAGATATTTGAGAATTTACTGGAAAAACAAACTGCGAAAACAACCACATTATCTGTCTGACACATAATTGTTGAATTCTTTTTTTGCTGCTGGAAATCGTCTTATTATGTAAATGTGTTGACACTGAAGAAATATTAAAAAAAAACAAAGAAAAGGCACGCATCCAAACATTATTAATGAACTAAATTTTTATGTGATCTAAAGACATTTCTTTCAGGCATAAAGCATCTTTTAATTTGCTGTTACATCGGACTAAAGGAACTATCACTCATAGATCCAGCAGGAATATACAGTCGAGCTTCAGAAAACACAACAGCCTGAAGGATTTATTTCCATAATTGCCACACAATAAGCAATAAGCAAAGTAAAACAGTGTGTCCTGCAGCAGTTTTCTATGCTTTGTCTGGAAATTTGAGCCATATTAATTGCCTAAATTCAAATAACACATGTCCGTTGGAAGATAAACAGTCCTTTTATTAGTTTGCCCCTGTAACTCCTGTTTGTTGTAGTGTGAAACAAGCATTGTGCATTACTCATTCCTATCAGACAAAAAACATTCATTTTTTTCAAATGCAAAACATGCAAAAGTCCTTTATAACAAAGCATTTGCTGCTTTACAAAAAGGTTTATAACTTCCTCTTTCATATTCATTGAAGCTCCACAGTAAAAGTTGTAAAAGTGACATCAGGGCTGCTGATTTGAATCTGAAAGTGTAACATTTTCACAAGTGGTTGATGTTTTTCCAAAGTATTTTATTGAAGTTTAAGCACAATTCGTCAGTTTCTTTGTGTTTTTGTGTCATAATAAATGTTGACACACTTTCACATGAACATGCAAATATGCTAGTTTTGCTCGATTTCCGATGGCATTAAAGATGTAGTGGTTTCCTGCAGATATGATAATATCTTGGGATTGTTACATTATTTATTATGGCCTCCTCATTAACTGTGCATTAGCTGCATTTACTGAATTGTAATTTACAGGGTGACCAACTGTTTCACTGCGGTCGAGCAGATTGTTTTTGTTTAATATCACACATGTGGTTCAAACTTCCATCCATCCATCCATCATCTATATACTGCTTAATCCTCATTAGAGTCACGGGAGGGCTGGAGTCAATCCCAGCTGACTTAGGGTGAAGGCAGGGGACAACCTGGACAGAGATACATGCAGGATTTGTGAAATTTCTAGCAGAAAGTGATGCATGATTGCTTGTGTCTTCTGTGATGAAGATGGAAAGAAGGAAATATAAGCATCCCTGGTTTTCTGTGACCATAGTAGGTTTGTTAATGGATAATATTGTTGTTATTTGTTAGATATTTGATTGAGGGTTTTGACCCAGAACCCAAAAGTTAGGAGTTTTAACACTGAGAAGCAGCAAATATATTACACAAAACCACAACCAGTAAATGTCGGTTATTGAAAGGATAATATGTCCACATTCTGCATTCTGCATGATAAGAAATTGAAAAAGAATCAAATAGAAAACATGGTACAGAAGTAATAAAAGAAGAAAAGTGTCTTATCCGAGGAAACGGTGTGAACAAATGTTGGTTTAGATGGAGTTCTGTACGTTTTTTGTTTCATCCAACGGCTGTGGTGTGGTGCGTTCACAGTCCAGGGTCTTTTTTGAATAAAATGTCATAATTACGCAACATCATTGTTCCCCTGCTGGATCAATGACAAACACGGGTGGAGGTGATGGAAAAAAAGGAACCACCTGTTGTGTGACATTTAACTGTTAATTTGCATTTTAGCTTGTTTTGTTGGAGAAATGTTTAATTTCAAGTTTCCTTTTAATTTACCACAAAGCTGAGCAAGTTCTCTCAGTGGGGGGAAAAAAAATCCTTCAAGCATCCTGGCAGAGAATCGACTATAATCTCTCGAGGTTGCTGCCTGTCATATTTCTGTAATTCTTGATGGGATTCCTGCACAGTTCGGCAAAAATTGCAAGCTCAAAGCTAAACGTCTGGTTGCTGCAGCTCCAACACATCGGAATTACGGGGCTTGTTCCATCCCTCTGAGATGTTAAACGTTTTTTCTGTGAACTGAACAAAACGGGCCTGTGTCACTTTTTTTTTTCTTTCTCAACCGATTGTTGATGACTTAGTGAGGAGAACAAACACATTAAATACTCGGAGGATGTTTAACAGAAGAAATTGTGCTTAAATGCACTTCCTATGTTACCTTAAGAGTGCAATTCAGAAATACAAAAGTGATCAGATGAGAAAAGCCTGATATAAGAGCCCTGGGATGTAAATGACTTTGGCTAATTGCTGCATTTAGACACCCAGAGTGGTTGAAAAGAGGAGAGCAATTGGAGGCAACGCATCAGCTGCAGGTGCAGTGAAAAGTGTGACGTCTGTTTGCTTTTGTGAGGGGAAAAAAAACGTAAAACCGAATTAAATCTGTGTTCTATCTAGCGCAGTGTCTCCTGTTAAACCTTCATGCTTTTCAATTCAAATCAGAAAAACAACTACGGCACATTGTGGCTGAAACTGCGTACGATTCGTCAGAGATGATGGGTCTTTGACAGTCTTGTAAATCTTGTCAAAGGATTCGAACATCAGAGAAAATCCCCTCAGCTGGTTGTGGAATGTTTGTGCACAATGTAACGTCCACAGATGTTTGACATTATTTAATAATCTAAAAAAAATTAGCATTTATATTCATGCAGGGAGGATTACAGTAAGAAACAGATGCTTCTTTTTCTTTCTTTGTCCTAATGTTTTCAGCTTACTGCAGCAAAATGACAACAGGTATCAGTAAGCTGTTTAACCATTTAGATAAATGATTGAGTTGTACTGAGAAACCCCGAAGGCTCATTTAACTAAATCCATTCATCGTCTAAATGGAAAGTATTGATTGGATTGCATGCAGGGATGTTAGGTGTCCTCCAGAGGATTACTGGCAGAGAGAAACATACAATGTAAACTATTCAGAAATCCCCCCCAACTCTCTATTTTGGTAAAGTGAAAGAATGGAGCTCCTTTTTTGCAAAATTGACATACTGCACATTTTGCAATTTGTCAAATAAAAGAAGAGCATGTTGATACTTTGGAGCAGGTTGTGCTTCGAGTGAGAACAAACTGATTTTTTTTTTTTTTTTTGAGGATTGAGGCGGTACACAAACTGCATTATCTCCTCATTGTTCGGTAGTTAGATCCTTACAATTCAAAATGTGCTGTCTCTCAGGGGTGCATAATATTCCTAAAACCTGTAGGTTTCCAATTCAACAGTAATTCTAGCAGAGGAAATAAGAAGCTGCTGACACTGTGAGAGAGGGGGAAAAAGAAGCAAATAAACACCTTCACCTTTTCACTTCAGAAAGCCATCAGATTATTAAGACACTTTAAAGTGTAATGGGATAAACACTGAAATAGAAGCCTGTCGAGGTCGTATTATTTCCTTTAATCTGAATGGAGCCTGCTGCTTTGTTAGCTGCTTCTGATGTTTACATAATTGGAATGAACTCGGCTCATTAAAGTCATAAGCAGTCGCTTTAAGCTTGATGACAAAGTGGTACTCGGCTTGGTAAATCAAAAGCAGGGAAATTTACAAGGTTGAAATCACAGCAGTCTGGAGCTGTAGACTGACAGAGACGAGATGATCAAGGTGAAACTGAGAGCCATTAGAGATCTGCAGTCTCTCCGGAATCACTCAAAGGCAAAATTTTTAGAGCAACATTTCAGCGATACTTTGATAAACCATAAATGAAAACTGTGTATGTCTTAAGTGATGACATTTAGCTTTACGGTTAATGTTGTTGCTTACTTATAAAGCCCTAATTGTGTCCTACAAAAGAGTCAAATGCAGTTTGCTGGTACTGACTTTTTCTTAGTCACTGTGCATCTGTAAAACATGTAGAACAATCTAAAGCGTGACTCATTTTTATCCATGGGGTTTTTAACTTTTAATTTCATCTTATTTTGCATCTAGCTGCTCTTGTTTTAGTTATCTTAACTTTAAATTGCCCTAATTATTCTTTGTTTCTTTACTCATTTTATTTTTTTTGGCAACATAACAAGCTTCTTATTTGTGTGTCAACAGATCTCCGTAGCTTACTGAGTTTAAATAAAGGTTGGATCACTGAATGAATTTCATACATTATTAGTCTGTTTAAACAAAACAGTCCTGCTACCTGCAAAGCAACTTTTTAATAACAAGACAATCTGAAACCTGCATTAAAAATCATTCTTTTATTCATTTATTGGCTACTAGGGGGCAGCACGACCAACTGAAAACATCAATCCAACATATCACATAGAGTTAATTATGAACTCAGCAACATTATTATCGGTCGTGATTCTGTTTGTCTGATAAATTTGAGTCGAATATTTACTCTGTTTTGGTCTCTATTGACTTCTGAGGAAAAGAAATAGTGCTCTACTTTCTTAACGCTCCAGTATGTTCATCAGGTAGTTGCTAACTTTGTTTTTGATGCAGGTTGTGTACTAGAACTGCCTCAGAATCACAATTTTGTTGGTAGAATCAGGTTTAGCTGTTTGCTGTGTGAATTTGAAATTTGTTCCTTTTTTCATGTCTGGCTGCCAGATAGATTTGTTGGAGTAATGAGCCAGGCAGCACACATGTGTTTCTGTATAAACTAACCGTTACAGCCTCATTTTTATCATCATCTTATTGATTAGGCATAAACACATTGCCTGCTGTGAAATATGTGGTGAAAGTTGCACTTGCTCAGAGTTAGCAGTTTCACCTTTGTCACCTTTGCTGTAGATCTCTGGTTTTAGGTTAAGTGTCTTTATTCCAACTTGTCTTGAGGGAGGCAGTAATCTTGCATGAACTTGGCCTTTATTTCCTTTATTTTATGGCAATGAACACGGCAAGAACATAGAGCTGATGTGTCTTGCCAAAAAGTTCCAGTTTTATCTCATCTGTCCATAGGACATTCTCCCAGAAGCTTTGTGGCTTGTCAACATGCAGTTTGGCAAATTCCAGTCTGGCTTTTTTATGATTTGTTTTCAACAATGGTGTCCTCCTTGGTCGTCTCCCATTAAGTCCACTTTGGTTCAAACAACGACGGATGGTGTGATCTGACTCTGATGTACCTTGACCTTGGAGTTCACCTTTAATGTCTTTAGAGGTTGTTCTGGGCTCTTTTGTTACCATTCGTATTATCCGTCTCTTCCATTTGTCATCAATTTTCCTCCTGTGGCCACGTCCAGGGAGGTTGGCTACAGTCCCATGGATCTTAAATTTCTGAATAATATGTGCAACTGTAGTCACAGGAACATCAAGCTGCTTGGAGATGGTCTTATAGCCTTTACCTTTAACATGCTTGTCTATAATTTTCTTTCTAATCTCCTGAGACAACTCTCTCCTTGGCTTCCTCTGGTCCATGTTTAGTGTGGTACACACCATGTCACCAAACAGCACAGTGACTACTGTAACCCTATAAATAGGCTGACTGACTGATTACAACACTAAAATGTAAAAGAAATCACATTGTTAGCATGTTTACATGGTGTTACATGCTAGAAGACATATTGTGGGCAAAAAGAAGCAGTGGAGCATCGCCACTTTTTCACAGTTTCAAAAACTCAGATTCAGACTTCAGGCATTTCATACATGACAAACCTAAAGAACCAATCCTGTCGCCTTGCAGAAGTGCAGGCTTTTACCATTATAGAAAAATATGGTATTCGTCAGTACATTCACTTTAAGAGGAAAACTAAGCCAGTAAACTCAGCTTCTCTCATCAGTCAAATCAGGGATCAAATGATGCATCAGAGCATTGATTTTCAAGGGGGGCAGGCTATTGAAAACAATAGATTGGTTCGAGCTCTTCCTGGAGAAAACAGTTGCCTGTTGCTACTGGGAATTACATTGATTGAAGTGTTGAGGGGGAACCAAAACAATACAGTTGTCGACCTTGTTAGAATGCTCTGTACTGTAACTGCAGACTGAAGTGATAATTCTCTGTGACCTGTTCTCACAATTATGCGTAATCATCACACCCATTATTCTTGTAAAAATACTGATTGCTGTTTGCTAACAAGTTTGTCACATCAGCTCAAAATGTGGATGTTATGTCAATATTTTGTCTGCAGTTTGATTCAGTTATGTAGCTCAGCTCAATTCATTTATTGCACATTTAAATTGCACTGACATGACCATTGAAAAATGAAATAAAGGTGCCTGAAATATTATACACAGCTCTATCAACTGTGTGAGGCATGAAATGTGTTTTCCATGAAAAAAAGTACATTATAATCAGCTCTCGCACAAATCTGCAGTCATATTTGCGCCCATCTCAGTTCCATAGATGTGTAGGAGGACTTCATTCTCATGGGGGAAAAAATAAAGTGGAGAAAATTGTATCTCCTGTATCTAAACCTAGTTAATGGTGGGCTTTTGTATTTAGTCCCTCAGTGTTAAACATTAACAATGCAATATGTCATTTCTAAAGAAATGCAAGAGGCTCTGGTCAGGGACACCTGAACTGGAAAGCAGAATTTCAGACGACCAAACAGTGTTCTTTTCAGCGTCTGTAAACCTTCTATACACAGCATCACAAGTGTATCATTAACAGGCAGGTCCCTCCAACATATTATCACACTGGTAGAGTGCTCTGAATAGATTATTCATAGTGCCTGATAACTGTGTGGGATGTCTGCGGAGGAGTGGGGATAGAAGCAGGATCGGCTGAATTACGACCAACAGCAGTTCGTGTCTTCATCACATTTTACAACGGGCCTTTATTTGAACAATTCATGCAGTAACTTCAGATTTTACAACAACATTAGTTTAACAGGAAAAAAAATTAAAAAAAGAGGTGAAATAATGAAAGTGCCTTCACCATTCTCAAGGTGAAGTGGGTTAAATGAAGTGATCTGAATCACTGTCAGCAAATCCATACAGGTCGGTACTGTAAAAAGAAAAACATACCTACACCTGCAGGGAATGATTATTTTCATTTTCCAGGTTCTGATCAGCTGATTAATCGTTGAATTTATGAAATATCAAACACGAGTGACATTAGCCTGTTCAAAACTCAAAGAAATTCACTTTTTAGTGGTATAAAATGCAGAATAATACCGATAATACCTCATGTTTGAGAAGCTGGAACTAATGAATTTTCACAGCTTTGCTTGATTAACGACTTGAAAACGCTTTTGATTAGAACCCGAGTGGATTTTTCACGTTGGTACCAGTATTGATCTTTGGGTTTATTTAAATCTGATGGCAAGCCTGTCTCTTTGATGGCAGCAACAGGGACAGATTTGATGGCTCTGCTTCTGTAACATAAAAGTAAGAATGTGCATTATGCTGGAAACGTTTGGAATTCCTATGATGAAAAGCTAAGACAGAGAGATTCATATGAGATAAGCACATTAACTCACACTAAAACGCTACCCCTGGGCCACATTAAAATGCATAATATACAGTTTATCGGTAGCCCATTTGTTTGTAGTAGGAAGCTTCTGCTATGTTGTTTAATATTCTTTTATCTTTTTAACTATGTGTACTGAGAGGAGCATTTTAGTTTTAAAAAAAGACAGAAAACTGCTCTTTCCCACAAGGGAGATGTCAGCTAAATACTACATGAACATGCTAACAGTATTATAATGACACGTTACAATATTGGTATGTTATTATTATTGTTTGTGTTATTATATGTTTAAGGCAGGGCTCCCAAGAGTCTGGATCTTCGGATCCTGAGCAGCAAGTCAGTCTGGATGAAGCCTGTACTTTGTGTTGTGAAAACAAGAAACTGACTTGAAAATTTTCTACAGATCAATAAATGGTTAGTGACTGTAAAGATTCTTCTGTGATCCTGGCCTCAGACGAGTGTGGTTTAACATGGCTCATTTCTCTGTCGTCGTCGTCATGGCGATGTTAGCTGCTGGAAAAAGTGTTGTCTGTTGCTGCTGTGGTTGTTAACATTCTTCAGTCTAGATTGTAAACATTTTTTTTTCATTTTTTATTTACATTTTAAATCACAAACAAAATATTAATTTACTTGCAAATTGTTGAAAAAACAAAACAACAACAACAGAGAAAACCAGGCCAAAACTGTAAATAATGTCCACATCGAAAATGTGTATTTTCACAAACAGTAATTCTGTCAAAGTACACTGTTTTACCTATTTGAAAGAGCTAAAATTAATATGGAAAATATTTAACAAATATTTTTGCAGTATTTTCCCAGTTTTTGAATGTTAGAATATTTTTAAAATATTTTTTAAATTTTTATTTTTTTACAGTGCACCTTCAGCATTTGTGCTTATCAGCCAACACACATTGTTAGACCAGTGTGGCATTTTCTCTGTACAAATCTGCAGACTTCTATGTTGCAAGGAAACATAATGAGTTTACCCCATTTTTAAATTTTAAATTAGGATGCAAACTTTGTATAAAAGCTTTTCATGATGAGATGTTACATGTCTCTACCTTTTGTGATCCTTCTGAGTCAAAATTAAATATAGGGAGCATCTTTTTCTTTGATTTCTGCACCAACGGTGCGACTTATTTACAATTCTACCTGCATTTGAAAAGGCTAAGGGCGAAACTTGAGATGTAATCACATCTCAAATTAACACAACAAAAGGTTTAAGTATGATGGTCATTGGAGGTCAGATGGAGATGCTCCCTGAAGATGAAACAGCCGGGTAGCAGATCTGCGTGACACCTATAAGACCATGTAGGTGAATTACACTGTACACCAGGAATACTAATGTTAAACAGAGCCAGGATATTCTAATTGTGTTCCTGTTAATCAAGGAGACTGACAACAGGCAGGGCGAGCTCTAGAGGCCTGGGAGGAAATCTATTAACATACAATATGTTGTTGTGCTTGTTAAAATAATGGGAAGGCTTTGGGGCGGGGGTGGCTGGGGTAGGTGCATTGTGCTCCTCGCTGTTGCTTTAGTTAATTGCAAATCCGAGCCCTTTTAAAGCTGCGTGGAAGTTTGTGCAGTTTGACAAGCTTCATGAAGACTTGAACTCCACACTCCCAATCAATTGTGTCTCTGGGTAATCCTAATTGAACATATATTGGCAATGCGGCTTACGCTGTTTTGGCACTTATTAATAGCATGCCGACGAAGGAATTCTAATGCGGTTTCTACAATTGAAATAAGAGATAAACAAGAGTCCAGATCTCGTTGGCCGGTAATGCTTGACTTGTCACTACAACTCCTCTAATTGGGCCATAGGTGAAGACTGGATTGGGCTTTAGGGACTGACTGGCTTTATTTTTCAGATCTATTCTTATAAAGCAATTGAGTTGTAGATTTTAATGTCTTTGCTCTCTAATGAGTAGTAGTAGGGATTGCAGTTTGTTTTGCCGCATTTGCAGGATTATAGGGGTTCATTTCTGTTCTCTTTCTCTAAAAAAGACCTTTAAAGGGAGTAGAAATCTTAGATTTAATTTCAATATTGTCATTTTTTTGTATGTTGTCCCTTGATATCCTTATTTGATTCAACACCATCAGACCTGCCAGTCTGAGTAGCTCGGAAGTTCACTTAGTCATAATGGGCAAGTGTCAATTTTGGCAAAAATCTACATTTTTTTATTGGTTAATGCATCCATTTTCTGCTGTTTATTCAAGCCCAGGTCACCATAATTGAATAATTGTATTGGAAGGAATTATTGCTTGAAGATATTATATAAATATCAACAACTGCATGTACTTGATATCCTTATCCTGAAAACTTTAATTTGTTTAAAACTGCAGAAATTGTGGATAATTGCACTAATATGCTAAACATTCTGGCTTGAAAGGTGTTCAAACTGGTCCAGAGGATTTGTTCTTGGCAGATGGGGAAATGTAAGAAAACAAAAGCAAAATGTGTTTTCCTTTTGCCTGATGGAACTGAAATGGGCTCATTAAAGCCTCAGCTGGAATATATATATAACGGAGCAAACCAAGCCTGATGCTGGGTGCTCACTGCTTGTGACATGCCATTCACAAGCCCGGTTCCCAGGGGTGCCGTGCAGAGAGGCTTCATCCTGTGCCTCATCCTCTCGGCAGACAGCAGAGAGTGGCAGCCCCGAGGGAGATCCACTCGATCCTGTCTGCTCACCAGCCACAGCACAGACATGTACTGTCAGATATGTCCTTCCACTGGGTAGCCAAACTTTTGTGGTTACATGAAACTACATGACCTCTTTACCCCTTATCTCTGTAGATTTTGTGGCAGGTTTTGAATTCATTTTTTCTTTTTTTTACCATTCCTGCACCCTCGGGGTCATCCTCGGACAGAGAAAGCGTGAAACTGTCACAAAGGTTGATTTGAGGCCAGGATAAAAAGGTGTGACGATGTCCTGTCTTGGCAAATGCAGAAACATCCTGTAGTGGGCATTCGAACCAAAGATAGCACTGTGGTGTGGGTGTGTTGCCACAGGTACTGCTGACAGGATGAGTATCCGTCTAGAAAGGATAGTTTTAACTATTTATGCATGAGTTTTAAGGCTTCTAAGACACCAAAATATTGTATGGAGTAATCGTATGTACTGAGATTTCAGTCGAGACAGTTCTGCTTTTTTCTGTGTGTATTTATTTTTTGACATTCTGCTGGAGTGAGAGTCAATTTCAGATACGAAATATCCATATTTGCTAAGCTATGCTTCTAATGAACCTCTTATTGACCAATGTATCTCTCCTAGGGATGCACTATATTGGATTTTTCCTAAAATGCAGGTACTTTCCAACTCATTTTGGCTGATGCTCATACTGATAAATGCACATATTCTTTCAATCTAAATGCAAAGAACATCAAGTCTCCCCTGTAGTGGAATTAACATGTTATTATGCCTACTGCTATTATGATGGCAAGAGCAGACATAAAAATAAAAGCTTTTCAAAATCCACACATTCTTTCAGTCAAATAGGAAAACTAATTCAACTTGCTTGTAAAACCTGCCGCATTTATTTTTATGTAATGATGATGCATCTCTAATCTCTTCTCATTTTAATAGGAAAGAGGAATGCTTTCTCTAAAATATACACCACTGTTTAAAAGTTTGGGGTCACCCAGACAATTTCATGTTTTCCATGAAAACTCGCACTTTTATACATGTGCTAACATAATTCCACAAAGGTTTTCTAATCATCAATTAGCCTTTCAGCACAATTAGCTAACACAATGTAGCATTAGAACACAGGAGTGATGGTTGCTGGAAATGTTCCTCTGTACCTCTATGGAGATATTCCATTAAAAATTAGTAGTTTCTAGCTAGAATAGTCATTTCCCACATTAACAATGTCTAGACTGTATTTCTGATTAATTTAATGTCATCTTCATTGAAAAAAATGCTTTTCTTTCAAAAATAAGAACATTTCTAAGTGATCCCAAACTTTCAAACGGTAGTATACTTTGCCACATGTTTCTGAGATAAAAGACACATCACTCCGTAACATCACTATGATTCGCTGCGTGTGAAATCCTTGAGAATCCCAGATGCTTTTTTTTAATGATTATGAATTCAATATTTTGAGCTCATTCACCTCATGGTTCTGAACCAATCAAGTTTAAAAAAAAATCACCTGTAAAAATTATGTTTGTTTCTGTCTATCAGCACAATCAGCATCAATCAACAGTCAGCAATCAAACCCTCTGCTGCTCATTTTGTTTTCAGTCTGCAGGTTCTAAGAATTCATTTGACTACATTAAATAATGCATGTTGATTAAGTTAGCAACTGAAAAGTAGTAGTAGTGTTCTTTGATTGCAGATTTAAAAGGAATCTTTGAGTTGAAGGTATTTATGACTTCAGTTACTTGTAAATAAACATTAAACGTATGTGGATTAGTTTTGAATTTGAAAATGGGATTTGATACTGGATTCAGTGTAGTGTTATTAATGTTTTACTGTTGGTCTAAATGAGCTCTGTGCCTTGTTTCATCCTTATCTGGTGACTTTAAATTGTTTGGCTGTGATTGGGGCTTTGGGTCTGGTATCTAATGCACTTATTCAAACCTGTTTACCATGTTTAGTGTCCAGAAATTGCACAGATAGAGGCAGTGGTATGAAAGCGGAACAAAGTGGGAATTTACCAACTTCATTGAAAATGGAACTAGCTCTCCAAACCATAACCCCACCAGTCCTGGATTTGATACTGAAGAATCTGATAGCTATATATTTACTCCGCCAAGGAACGCGGCAGAGTTATGTGACGATCGACATACGTGAAGCCTTCTTTCCTTCCTTCCTTCCTTCCTTCCTTCTATTCACAACATTACTCAAAAACCGACTAACAGATTTGGATGAAATTTTTAGGAAAGGTCAGAAATGACACAAGGACCAAGTGATTCGATTTTGGCAATGATGTGGCTTATAGTCTGGATCCACAAATTTATTCAACATTTGCCATTGAGATAGGGGCATGGCGTCAATGTAACTATGACAACAAATGAACGCTACGTCAGCTGCCTACAAATCAACTGCTGCTGACTTATTGGAAATGATACAAGGAACAATTAATTAAATTGTGGGGGTGTTTCCGAGTCCCATCAATTCCCGCTGCTCGCTACATACGCGAGTCGATATCCGTACAAAACTTACACATGTATAATACATGCCTGTGTTCAGCGCAAGGTCAGGGAATGAACATTCTTGGTGGAGTACTGTGCTCTCTGAGTGCTTTTCTTGTTATATTATCTGAAACATTTTATATGCAGCCTTGATACAGACCTATTTGTTTGTTCATCAAGAATCATGACCAAGGTACACACTGAGACACAACGTAAGTCATGTAATATTGATGCTCTTTCCAAATTACCTTAAACCACTTGACATTTCCGTAGTGCAGTTTCTTATTACTCATCTTGACCTATACACCAATGCAGTATGTCTGCAATAAGCTGATACTGGACCAGTTCCAGACCAGTCCCACCTATATGTCAAAGATTTGCCTCCCTCATGTCTTGGATTTTGTGCCGCTGCCCTGGACAGTTGAAGCTGTACATTTCAGCTATGTCATGCATTTCATTAATGTTACTCTAGCTGATTGAACTGCTCCACTACCAGGTAAAAATAGTACATGGGACCGAGATGCGACTGTCTTAAGTGCTCTAAAAGTAGGGCAGAGGCCTGAGGAGGCGAAGTGTTTCATTAGGGTTGTAAAGTTGGGGCTGCTTCACAGACATGGGACCCAAAAGCTTCCAGGAGTCTCAGCATTTAATTGTGCCACCTTTGTTCTTACTTTGGATGTTTGGTGGGTTTACAGGGTACAGTATTTACAGGAGTGTGCAATCTTAAAGTTCAGAATTAACCTGTATAGCAGCAAATATATCTAAAGCTTAAAATCAGTGTCAGCGACATAAACCGGAGGGATGGCTTACCTTTGTAGGTTGAAATAGCCTGTTTTGCAGTTGAGAAATTACATAACATAGGCAGACAATAGGTATAGCATTGTCCAGTAGTAATTATCAGCTCTTGACAGTAAAGCTATACCATAAACATGCTGGTTTAAATAATTTATTATTAACTGTGACATGCATTTTTCTTTTTTGCCGGGAAACTGTTGCCAGTCCGTCCAACTTCAGGTCCAGCCACCATCCAAGCTGAGGTGAAGTAAGCAGAGTAGCATTTAAAACTTCTTGTAAAGTTGTAGGTACACATCCTGTAAAGTTTCCTGCCCATGCATTAGTGGAATGCACACTTTGAGTGGCAGGTTCATAACCCATGCAGAGCAACGTCGCAGCGTGCCGTTTCAGCATTTTTAGCCTTTCAAAAAAATGTGTTGCTTGATGCCAGTTAAAAATGTAATCTTGCCAAAACCAATTAGGCTACAGTAAATCTGTATCAGAGAATTCCCACGTCAAAGTGGAAACGCTCTTCTGAGACACATGTCAGGACTGCAGAGTTAATTAATCCCTGCAATCAGAGGTCTGATGAAATAAGAGGTGAATGTTGCTCCTCCCCAGACAACTGTTAACAAAGCTGTTCTGCTCTTATTAGTTCTGCAAACTGCTTATCAGACAGCTGCAAATCTGAAGCCCAACACGCCGTTTCCAGTCAAGTGTGGCTCCTAGGAACTGAATCGAAAGTGTGATTGTAACCCAAAGTATTCAGCTCGAGACCTCTGAAATAGAGTCCTGCGGGAACAGAATTGATCAAGTAGAACATGCAGAATCTATAAGGAGCATTGGAACAATCCTGTCATTGTATTGACTTGGAGCTGGAGTCTTAAAAGTAAAATTGAACTAAAAATATTTTCCTTACTTCTGTTGTTTACAATGTGATTTTTACAGATTTTGGCTGTTTTTAATGAAAGAACGTAATAAAGTCTACAAATGCTTCAGGTAGTTTTTTTGTTGTGTTTCAAACTGCAATTCATTCAAGCCTTTACAGACTACTGACAATAGAGTTCTTGGAGATCCTATAATAAGCAAACATTGCAAATGTCAACCACTTTATTCTCCAAGTCTTACTACTTATGTAATTAATGCCATCTGAAAAAAAAGGATGATAGTTATTTTTGGAAAGTTCCAGTTAATTTGCATATTATGTAACAAGAAAATAGGTGCTTTCCTTCAGTACAAATTGCAGCTTTTATCCCAAGCAGAATCTGCATTAATATTTAAAAGCCTTTCTACCTCCTTTGATTTACTGTCCTTTGAATCTGATATCATTTCAGTCATTTTAATTAAACATTATTTGTGTTATATGTTTATGTCTCAAAATTTCAGGAATGCCAGTTATGGCCAGTGTTGATCCATTTGCCATTGTTGCATAAAAGCAGCAACACTGATGTCATGCAAAGCGATTTTTTTTCAGATAGATTCTGGATTTGACACATCTTGAAGCTCTGAGAAACAGTCTTTCTCCTCGTATAACCCTTCTTCTCACTCCCTCCTTCTGCAGCTATAAAAATGACTACATTTGTGCTTTTTTTTTCCTACACTCACACCATGTCCTCATGCTCTGACTACATGTCAGTCTTATGCAAGACACCATTTTAGTCTTACGTTGTGTAATCGAATATAAACGTTTAATTTACAGGTTAAGTGAGATTGAGTGTTGTGTTTCTGACTTTGAAGCTCATGTTACTTCAGGTAGAGCAGTATTTAAGGGTCATCTACTTTAAAATGACCATGATGTGTGTGGTACTTTAAATTAGGTCCCACTACAAACATCCATCCATCATCATCTATACACCGTTCAGTCCTCATTAGGGTTGTGGGGGGGCTGGAGTCTATCCCAGCTGACTTAGGGTGAAGGCAGGGGACACACTGGACAGGTCACCAATCTATCACAGTCCTACATATACAGACAAACAAGCACACTCGCATTCACATCTACAAACAATTTAGACTTACCAATTAACCTCAGCCTGATTTTGGACTGTGGGAGGAAGCTGGAGATCCCGGAGAAAACCCACACATACACAGGAAGGATATGCAAACTCCATGCAGAAAGATCTCAGGAAGGCGGGGACTCGAACCAGGTATCTTCTAGCTGCAAGGCTAAACTGCTAACCACCAACCACTGTGCAGCTAACATGAATTCAGTAAATGGTTTCATCTATTAAAAGCAAAATTGGATGCTTTCAACTGTGTCCCCTCTGAACCTCAGCACGTTGGTGTTTTTTCAAAAGCAGCAATTAAAACTGAAACAGAAAGCAATCATTTATCATCAACAAGATATAAATGATTGACAAAGTCATGAAAATGTGGAATGACAGAATAATGCACCTGTGACAATAAATATACCTTCTGCACCCCAGTCACTGATGAGAGTTAAAATTAGGGCTAAGTGAGTGCAACGAGCCACTTCATAGCTTTCCGCATTTTTGTTAGTTTTCAGCTGTTTTTTCTTTAAATTTTGGCTTCAGTCACAGCTTTCTCTACATTGACAGATGGTAGCAATTAACCAATAATAAGGACAGACGAAAAGTTTGAAGGGGGTGTCATCGGAATGAAACCGACGTTCAAGTCCGTCCTCACATCCATTAACTATACACCAGCCTTATCCTGTGGAGGCTCACATGGGGTCTGAAGCTTATCTCAGCTGACAAATGGGGACTTTTTTGCATTTTTTAACATTTTTATGAAAGGAATTTGGAGTTTTTCGAAGTAAAGTTAATGTTCTAGGAACTGCAAGAGAGGTAGCTGTAAATATAACAGGAAAAGTTTCAGATTTAGGTGCTTCCAGATGTTTAGTCTGATGTAAACTGTGTGTAGAAATCCACCATTTCCACCATGCATTTTACAGGTCTTTCTCCAATGGGTCTATGACCATGCCATTGTAATTATTTAGCTTCATGCATGCCCTGGAGACATAAACTGGTCCACAAAATAACAAAGACACCCAGGTTTAAAAGTAACCAGTTATCTCAATTACAAATACTTCAACAAACACGAGCATTTAAATGCTGAAAGGCAACTCAGGACAAAGACTGCAAAGTCTGGCGATTATCACTTTGATATGAGTCTTCAAAGCGTGATGAGCTGACTAACCGTGCTTCAAAGAGACCAAATCCTTTGTGTCAATTGCAGATACATCTATTAATATTCTGCTACATAGTTTAATATGCAGAGGAAGAAAAAAAACCTAATGAAACTATATTTAGACAATCAGCAACGGTAAAGAGGAACAGAAAGTTATAGGTAGCTGTCAGAAATAATTAAAAATGTGGATCCAGACGCTGTACATATCTGGCTTTAGCAGGTTCAGCAATGTGGGAATAGATGCTGTGACTTGTTTTTTTTTTTTTTTTTTTTTTTTACATTTAAAGCTCTGCATGTCGCTGAGTGAAGTGATGTTATTTGGATTCACTCAGTGACTCAGATGTTTGAAGCTGGAATAGGTGGGAGCTGACAAATGCATCATGGTGACAAGGGTTTGATTTCAGCAGTGAGGGGAGCAGAGAAGTAAACATAAATGCTGCTCACTACATATATATATACACGATGCTATGACTTAAAGGTTAAAAAAAGGCAACATAAATTGCTTCCTTGTGCTGCAGTTACTGATAATACATTATTTAATCTGTTGTGTTTTATTGATAGAAATCTGATGCTTTATGATAAATTTCTGGAACTGTAATATTACAAAGACTCTGAATTACAATTTTTAGTGTCAGCAGTGAACTTATAAAGTCAATAAATAGTATTCTGTCAATCTTTTCAACAGAAAGGATGTTTTAACTGCATTTGATGATGAGTTCATGAGTCATTTTTAAGAATTTGTCTTATTATTTTTTATCTGAAAACTCTTTATTTTCACTCTTCAGTAGTGTCTTCAGTCTTCTTCATGAGCTGCTAACAGCCCTTATACTGAATTATGAGTGTGTCAACATGTTGATCAACTCATTAGAGTTCCTCCCATCTGGATTTTGGCAGATGGACAGTGACAGGATTATTTAGTGATCTGTTAGTGAATTAATCAAACTGAAAGCGTGAATGAAGGGAACATAAAGTTCTCAGTTTAAAAGTACATGAACAGTCATTTCAGGGCAGTGACAAATAATGTAGCAGAGTCCAAATATTTCTTGACATAACCCAAATTTTCCGCTGTGATTTAGTTGGATTTCATGTTAGTTTATCTACTTTCTTGTGCCAGTTCTGCCACAGTGCTCACCTTCTGTCAGCAGCTTCAGATCTATGTATGTGTTGCTCAAAGGCACCTTGATAGTACTTACTAACAGCGAGAAACTGTGTTCCTTTCACTTTCACCACACATATTTTCCCATTTGGGATTTGTTGCCAAAGCACAGAGCAAATAATAAAAAAAGATATTACAAAGCAAATGAATGCCAGTGGAGCACGTTTAGGAAAAAAAAAAAAAAAGCCTAGGGTCTGTAAATAACTACGCACTTCTGTCTCCTTGAACAACAATAGCCCACAAACTTTAGTGGTAAATTATAGGCCCCCAATAGATCATAATGAAAGCTCCTGAAGACTATGTTTAGTCTCCTGCTCCCACAAGGCCATCCTTTTCATGTGTCAGCAAGCCATTATTCTGAGCATAATTAGGATCAAGGTAGATAGAGATATCAATATTGAGCGTTCACACTGAGAGGCGACAGTAAAGCTCAACGAGCAACATGACAGTGATAATTGCTTATTTTATCACTCTGCCTCTGTAGCATGTTTTGATTTATTAAAGCAGATTCTTCCCTCTGTTGTTGTCTTAATGTGATTATGGGGCCAACATGCAGACATGACACAGTTGTAGATTAAGACAATGTGCCAGTTAAATCCCCAATGATTGCGTAATGCAGGAAGACTCTGGAAAGTAGAAATGAATAACGGTGTCTGGTTTGTGGCCAGATTGTCTCAGGTGTATTGGTGTGTTGTACCTGTCAGGGTTTTCTACTTTTTTCCAAACGACTTTCATTGTTCGTGACATGAAGCACCCGGGGCTAAAGACACATATTTGTATCCTGAATGCAGTTCAACAAGGGAATAGTTTCCAAGCTGTGTTTCATTTTGTACCACAGTTAAACTTATATGGTGCAACTTGAGATGAAATACCTGAGATAAAATGAAAGCTTTTTTTTTTTTTTCCTGGAGTGCAATGAGACCAAGTCATTAGAAGTCATCCACTGGGAAGCATGACTGCATGGGAGTGTCATTTCAGTTCATCCAGTATGTGTTGAGACTGGCCAATCAGCAGCCCAGCGTCATTCAAAATGTGTAAAGGCAACACTGGCCAACAGAGCAAAATGAATTATTGACACAAAAAGGGTGTAAAATTGTAAATTCTCGTTTTATAGGGGCTACCCGGCTGTAACAGCATAGAAAACAACTGGAGCTTTGCATTTAGCATTTGCATGGGTGTATTTAATCCAGTGGGATCTTTTCCTAAACCTAACCACGTAAATGAAATGCCTAAACTTAAAGTTTTTTTTTTTTGTAGTGGAAATATAAGCAAATAGTCTGAGAAACCGGGAACAAAAACTAAAAATAAATAGAAACTAAAAAGCATTTGAATGGATGTATTAAAGCAAAATCTTGCACATATTATTAAATCAAAAGAAGCTTTAGGGCCTAAAATTCACCAGATACTTCTACAGTGTAAACAAAAGTGAATTGACAGCAGTGACAGAAAACAAAGTAAGCAGTGACAAATGATGCCATTAAACAAGAGTAGCACAAAATTTATTCTCCCATCCTCACGACATGGATGCCGGCCAACAGAAGAAAAAAAAAGAAACAATACATTTCCCAATTTTTCAACCTTTATTTGTTATTTTGGATACTTTATTGCTCCTGCAGGGGAAAATGATCTTTTCCCACATTGCTTGTTAGGAAGTTGGGGTCAGTCACACCACAGAGCTCCTGCAGCAAATAGTGTTAAGGGCCTTGCTCATTGGTTTTACAGAGGCAGCTTGGTGGTAAACCCCAAACCTTCTGATTAGTAGCCCAAAGTCTTAACTGCTGAGCTTCCACTGCTGAAAAGCCAGTGGTGAGAGGTGATGGGAGTTCCAGAGAGGAATGGCTGCCACCTCCAGTTGGGTTAGTTTCACAATTAGTTTATATTGTAAAATGAGGACTTTTTTTTTTTTCCTCCGTGGACCAATGGAGCTATTGGACATTTAGATACAAGACTGCATTGCCCACAGACCAATGGACTGGATGGCATTATTGTGGCCAAAAACTTTCACATTTATTACAAAGTTCAGCCACATAGACAGGGATAAGAAGCAGAGTGATCTAACCCACAAAATATCCAAACTGAGTTTTATATAATTTCTGTAACATTTTATGGTCTGGATTTTAGTGGCAAAATGGTCTAACCAACAACCCAAACATAGTTTTACAGTGGCACTTTGAATGATTGACCATTCTTGAAAACACAAAACTTTGAACCCATTTTTCTCAAAACTACAGAAAGTGGGTTAGACCATTCTGCTTCCAAACCCTTCATATGTAAGTTTGTCTTTTTTCTTTAGTATCTGACAAGCACACAATGCTGACTTTTTTTTTTAAGTCTGTAAATCAGTTTAAAGCTGAGATAGGCAGTGTTTTTTCTTTGGTATCAATGGAAAAAAATGCCATTACTAATCTTGTATTGTAATACAAGTGGTTTGATTTAAAAAAAAAAAAAAAAAAAGGACTTCTGCACCTCCTCCTTGGTTCACTGATGGCAGATTTTAGAGGCTTTTCACCCAGAGCAGGTGGAATGTTTTAAATAGCATCAAAGTCCATGGAAACTGGTTAGGTAGAGGACTTTGTTTCTGAAAAATGGAATTTGAATTAAATAAATGTTGGTTTTTTAGCTTGAATATCTTTTAAAGTCTGACAATATGGTGAGAGAGGTAAGACCTGCAGGAGGAGGGCTTTACATTTTCAAATTCTGTCATTTTTGCCTTTTCCAGATTCCTGCCTACTGCAGCTTTAACATTTAGAAAAAAATCCTGTCCGAACGACATTATTGGTGATGACTTTCAGGCAAATTTCAACCAATGAGAAACCATGATAACAATTTCCTTACTATATTTATTAGTTAGTGGAAAATTAAGACACAAATGGTTGTTTTCAAACCTAAAGGTCATGCATCATAAGTGTTAGTTTATTAGTTCCTTCCGTCTCTGTTGCTCATTTCAGCTCTCCTCAAAAATGAAAACATTTTGTGACAGCGCATCTGTTGTCCTCAAACTAATATCCATCCTTTCCACCAGTTCTGCTGTTATTGAGTTGTTTGTTCACTTGTCCTTTGCTCAGTCACAGATCCATTTATTCTGTTGTTGATTTAACCATTGACTCAGCCGCTCAATCATTTTGGCAGAATTTTGTCACTCAGGAGTTGCTTGGGCCCTCATTCATCCAAGTACGGTGCGCGTATTAAATTATCTCTAGCCTGGAAGAACTCATTTGTCATCTCTATTTACTTTTGACACGGCATGACAACCGTGACAAAACATTGTTTGCTCTGTAAATTAGCAGCTAATGCTTTACAAACAGTAACAGTTTAAGGGCAAGAGTTACACAAACCATAATCAAGCAGCCATGAGATCAGGATGTGTAGGTTTTGGGTGGAAATTGAGGACATGGTTAAATTGTTTCCCTGAAAACTGCAGTTTTCAAAAGCATTTGAAGGATTTTGATGTTTATACTTCCACTCACTATAGTCTTTTTTCTTTAATTATCTTCATCAAATATTTATATGTATACTGAAATTTAAAGCCTGCCACATTGCTGTTCATTCTGTCTTGTCACTTCCTTGCTGCTGGCAGTGTGAGGCCCCAGCAGGGGAGAGAAATGGAATTGAATCCAAGAGTCCTACCTACGCTTCAAGAAGGATGAAAATCAGACACTAAAGGCTGCCTCACATTCTCTTTATTCAATAATCAGCCACTTACACCACAATCTGTTCAAGTATTCTTGGCCTGACTTAAGCTTGCTATACAATGTCATGAAGTTAATCCAACCTTTTTTGTATGTGCTGCTGCTTGGATTTATACTTAAAGGTAGAGAAGCTTTGTATATTATGCAATCAGATTCCCCTTGTACAACACATAAATAGGGTATAAATGACCACTGATAAAGTAACTAAATTCATAAGCAAAAACAGCTTATGTTGAAATAATTTGCTCATCAACATGCCTACTTTTGTTTGCATCAAACACTAATTTCACAGATATCAGGACATTTAAAAATGCAGTTTTTATTCTGACAGTATGTCAGCTGTGTTTCTACCTAGATTGTTAATTGGATGCATTCCACATCACCCTCCAAGTAATAATTCCAAGTTACAGTCAAGCAGCAGCCTCCAGTGCTGGAAAAAGTGTGAAAACATGCAGTTCCTCAACTGGCCACTAGAGGCTAGCTCTTTAAAGGAGTTGCTCCCTATAGACTCTCATGTTAAAATGTCCAACTTTACAACAGAAATTAGGATGTTTACAGCCTGGTACAAAATCTGATTTAGTCTCTATTGCTGATTTCCTGTTGGTGACACATGTAGGGTAGCAAATTCTTCCATAACTTGCATGTTTAAATTCTTGCAATGCTTAAAGATATGCATAAATGGCTGACAATTGACTGACAATTAGGCACCATAATCAGACTGCCCATGACCTCCCTCAGCTCCAGTACAGCTCTACCTTTTTTGCTGTTTTTTTTTTTTTTTAAGTAGCTGGGAGTTGGGAGGTAAGATGGTGAAGGAGAGACCTACCACACCGAGCTTCAAAACATGAAACATATGGTTGCCATGATGAAGGGTTTGTGCATCTTTATATACAGTCTATTGTTTTAGTGCAGAATCTCCCACTCTGGAAAAAGAATGACAAGTTACAACAAACTATGCCAAAATAACATCAACACCATCATGTCTAGGAGTAATGTCCAGGGTTAACATTCCTGGATTTACTTTAGTGGATGTAAAAGGTTGTGTTAGTTTGGTATTTGTCTGGTGTGACTACAAGGTCAGCAGTTTCACAGGAATTTTTCCCGATTTTTTTTTTCC
Source organism: Amphiprion ocellaris (assembly GCF_022539595.1). Lineage (NCBI taxonomy): Eukaryota > Metazoa > Chordata > Actinopteri > Pomacentridae > Amphiprion > Amphiprion ocellaris. The sequence goes on from NC_072784.1 coordinate 18,867,691, forward strand.
TGCCGATATTGTATAAATTCAGCATAAAGACAAGCCTCTCTTTAAGGTGTAATCTTACAGGTGAAACGAAACAATAGTTCTGATAACTGCTATCAATACACCCCTTGGAGGGACCAACCATCAGGCACAGACACCTGTATTTATTCTTTAAAAAATCAATGTAGGGTTTTTCCTCGGTCATGTTGCCATGGCCTTGAGAGTCAGCATCGAGTGGCCTTTCAGGAAACAACAAAGATGCATCAGCCCTTCAGACTTGCAGCTGTGCATATGCATCTATACGTACTATAACCTCAGCCTCGATGTGGACACGTTCCATACATGAACCCATGAACTTGTGTAGACTTGTGCAGGAGACAAAATCTGCATCACGTGAACCTTTTACATATGCTTCATTATTCAGGTTCTGGGGCTGGCATTTGGTCCTTGCCAGGGGTAATATTAGAGTGTCACAGCTTTGCCATCATGAGGTCCTTCTCAGGTCCTAGCTAACAATTATCTGGGCAGGGCTACACCTCAAAACATAAACTGAGTTGAAAACTTCATGGTTCTGATTTCTCTGTACTGTTTTCTGGTACTTGAATCTGTTTCTGAACTGCAGTGTTAGTAGAAGAGAGTACCTGCTTTCAGACCAAGGATCTGAAATGACTATATTTTGAGTGTAGCTCGAATAGAATGTGCAATATATCAACTACTACTACTGAAAAAAACATGCAGGTTGGTGGAGTGTATGATTACTAAGCACACGTTGCTGATTTTCATTCCTTTTTTGCTTTACACTGATGGTTTTTCTTTCATGTACTTTTATTTGTTCATAGTTTCCCTAGTGATCTCTTTATACTTTATAAATAATAAGTAATAAAGTCAGAGGTTAAGGCATTCATTGACTCTGAAAGCCCTATGAGTCATGATTTCTGGTCTGACATGATAATCAGCTGAGCTGATTGAGGGGGATGACCTTCACAAATGCTTATCCAAGGCTGGTGCCCAGGGCAACCTAATATTGGCATTGGATTATTCCTACATTCCTAATTAGTGTGCTCGGGCTTTGAATGAAACAAGCTCTGTCAAGGAGCATCCATGCAATTATATTTATCGCAAATCTAAATCTAACAGGCTGGTCAAAAAAGCTTGTTTGTTAAGGAAGGATTTGGAAATGGTATTGATCTTTTTGGTGGAAATCTTGCCGGCAGAAAGAGGACTGTCTGTATCGAAACATAATCCAGTTTCTGACTTGCACCTTGGATTTAACGTCATTCAGTTTGAGTCTGACTGGAATATTGAACACTGCTTCATTTTAAAGCGAGTGCACCTCCAATTTCAATAAGAGAGCACACAGCCTTTGGCTCTCTGCATGCATGCAAAGAACAAATAAGTGTGCAGAAGGAAGTGATGGTGACATGTTGGCCAGAATTGCTCCCCATGATGAGCGTGGGCTGAAAATAGCACTCGAGCATTCCCAGACTCCCTCTGTTGTGTCATCAAATAAACTGCATGTATGAGTGATGAGCAGCAAGGTAACATCAATAAAACTATTGTTATGCGTTGTTCTTTAAAGGATTAGAACAGGAATTACTTCAATAAAAGCAATGTTCTTGCCACATGTACTGGCAGTTATCATCATGTGCTTTCAGCAAGCTGAAGTACTAAATCTTCCCTGTGGATAACAAGTCTAATGAAAAAGCCCTGGCTCATATAGTGAAGAATCACACATACTTGACCTTGCGGGGCTATTCTAATGAGGAAAACCTTTGAAGAAGTGGACCAGCACGCCCGTATTTCATTAAACTTAATGATTTCCTTTAATTGTGCTTACAGGTTGAGCAATAACCTGCTAAATCAATGAGAGATTTTACTTCACAATTAGACTGGGATGAAAATGTTGAATCTTACAAAGATGAATTGGAGATCTGCAGCGGACGATAGTGATGGTAAATAACTAAAACGTCCTCTGCCAAGTCACACGAGATAATGAGATAATTAAAAATTTAAATTGTCACACTGCAGCCAAACGTAGGTTCTTCAGCTCGCTGTTAATAATGTCCCTCAAGTGTGTTTCATTAATTTATTTTGAAATGCTGCAACCCTGCAGATTTGATCATCTCCTTCGCTGTGGTCCAAATAACCCTTGCCAGGCTGCCATTTAACAAGCAACTAGTCCACATAATGCGACCAAATGGTGTGCCTAAGACAGTGGTCTCCAGCCTTTATTGCACCATGGACCGGATTCAGTCGCACAAAACAAGCAAGAAAAACACTCAGAAAGTACAGTACTCAGCCAAGGCGGCTCAGTCATTGTATCATTTCCGACAGATGAAATCTTTAATAAAAAAGTACCTTGCGCTGAGCACAGGCGTGTGTTATGCATGTGTACGTCATGTATGGATACCAAATCGCGTGACTTAAATATGTAGCAGGCAGCGGGAATTGATGGGACTCAGAAACACCCCCACAATTTAATCAATTGTTCCTTGTATCATTTCTGATGGATAAGTCCAAATAAGTCCGCAATGGGCCATTTGTAGTAGGATCGCAATCATGTGATCGTCAGCAGGCAGCTGACATAGTGCCGCTATCTCGCAATGATGCGTAAATCCTTAACAAATCTGTGCATCCAGACTATATTTCGCATCACTGCCAATATGTAATCAGTTGGTCCTTGTGTCATTCCTGACTCTCTGAAAATTTCATCCAAATTTGTTTTGGAGTAATGTTGCGAACTGACAGATAAACAGACAAACCAGCACTGATCATCGCACAATTGGGAGTAATAATGACCGTTTTTTTTTTTTTTTTGTTTAAAAAAAAAAAAAAAAAAAAGAGTCCTAAACAAATAAAATTACTTGTTATTGCTAAATATTTACTGACTTTTCTTATGTGTCGACATCAAATCTCTCCCTCTTTTAAAAGAAGCTCTCCAGAGACCTTTGTTTTTTATTCATTTTGGCAGATTGATGGCTTCATTTAACATCAAGTGCGGGAAACAAGCACATATGGAAGCGACAGGAAGATTATCTAGCCATTTTTCAAAATATAACACCCTGCACACTCTGCCAGAAATAAAATATAAAATAAACTGTTTTTATTCTGTCTCCCATGGCCCAGTGCTGGTCCGCAGCCCGGTTGTTGGGGACCGCTGATCTAAGATAGATTTTTTTTTGCTTTCTACTTGGTTAAACTTGTGACAGCATCCAGAGAAGCAGTGCTGTATGAGATCTACGCTACACCTCTCTGAGCCTGTTTGCCTTTGATCAATGTTTGTCAGATTGACTGAGTTAACAGTAGCCTGGAGTGTGCACCTGCGACCTGGCTGCAGAGATTATTCTGTGTCGCTGTTCATTAAGCCAGAACCGTTCAAACCAGCAGGACTTGTTTTGTGCAACTCCGAATGCTCAGCGAACGGCCTCCCGAATCATGGCTTCGTTCATGCATTGCACAATGTCACATTAAAATTCCACTGTTGACCACTTTCTCCAAGACTCACATGAGGGGTGTGAATTACAGTTTTGTTCTCCTTTGATTTCTGGTGGCTGTTTTTCATTTTTTCTTTCACCTTTACTACTTTTTCCTTGGGTATTGTGGTTGCTCTTGTCATAGCTCTCGACTGCGACTCCGTCATGAGAACCGGAGTTGAAGGGCGCCGTGGCTGCTCTTGAACAGTCGGTGTGGGTGAAGGACGGATTGTTATTTTCCCACGAGGATTTATGAAGGAACATATTGCAGGCAGGGCTGTTCAGCTCTCAAAAATGTTCACAAAAGGACAATTACTTATAGCTGGGCAGGCCTGCAGTTAACAATTGTTTTCATTGCACTTTCACTGCAAAATATATCAATTATTTATTTTATGCATGTTTAAAAAATTGTGAAAATGGAGCTCTAGGTGTTAAACCTTCGATATTTCTACATTTATTTATACAGCACGTTTCATAAATTTGACAGACATTCAATGTATTTCACACAATGTGTTAAATAATGACTCAACCTGCACCAACTCCAATGTGATTAGTGGATACGAAGGTTTGGCTGCAGCTTATATTATATCATATCCGTAGCATAATAAACAGTAAACAGTATTGGGTCTTTTCGTATGTTCTTTTATGCATGCTGCCAAAAGTGCAACTGAATCTGTAAATGGCAGCTGTTGAAAGCACTGTGAAAGTTTCATCCCCACTTCTGAGATGCATACTTTCTTACACTCCCATGCAACCACCAGCTCCATCTTTTCCATCTACCCATGTTAGGATGTAGCTCTCTTTATTTGTTTTCAACGTGACCAGACAGAAAAACTTATAGTCATGAAGCAAACCCTGTCAAGCGTGGAAGAACGGCTGATATTTGCACATTTACGGCAGAGCTTGAACGATATGTAAAAACAGGGTGTGTGGTCTTGTTTTTCATTTCTTTTCCAGTGAAAAAAAGCATTAAAATAATGATTTTTGCTGCAGCCTGTACCAAGCAAGCATGTTCCTTTATGTCTGGGGAATATCTCTGTAGCACCACAATGCTGCATTTATAATAGAATGCGTGACACATTTTGTCTTTATTAAACAAATAGCAGCTCCATATTGCACTTGGCCATATTCCAGTTCTTTTAATATCTGGATTCATTGTTCATCCCTAAAGTGCAGTGTTTGTTAAAGGTGTTTCCAGCTGTAAACTCACCACAGAACTGGATGGGATATTTATCACATTCATTTTACAGTAATACACCTAATATTTGCATAAATGTTATTATTGCATAGTTTTGCATTAATTATTGATTTTTTTTTGGTTGTTTCTGTTGATTTATCCACCTAAGTGATGAAAATGACAGAAAATGAGTGAAGCCTGGTGCAGTGGCACTTTGAGTTAAAAGCAGCAGAGCTGACTGCACCACTGTGTCCCTCTCTGAATGTTTCTGCAGAGGCTTCTGTGTATCTTTGTTCACAGAGCAGTGTTATTCGTTCATCCTCTACATCAGACTTGTTATTTCACTTGAGGACCATGGCCTCCCTTTAATTTGTAGAACTCCGGCAAACTGTCAAACACATCTTGGTGTTATCTCTTTCCACTTCACAGAGCTCCCTGCTATTTTGCCTGTTGCAGTAAACATCTCTGAGCTGCAACTTTGAGACTCTGCTTCTAGTAATGTGCAACCGGGGAGCCACTCCAAATTGCAAAGCGCACTATTGTTTCTGCTCTTTTAATGTGATTTTGAGACATTCTTTACTAAGGATAAACACAGCCAATAAAAGCAATGTCAACAAGAGTAATAGTGTTATTAAATGCTTATAAATATATAATGAGGTGCTGCACTTGATTTATTCAATTAATTGTCTCAAGCAGATCCATTCAACTCTAGATTACACGTGAGGAAATAAAAGTTAAGATTCATACATGTGGCTCTCAGAGGGGCTCTCACTGTTGGTGTTAGTTTGAATGTACCGCAGTGGATTTGATTAGTATTATTGCTTTTGGAGCAAAAAAAAAAGCAAAAAAAACAAAAAAACTTCAGCACATGCCTGTGCTGCTGTTAGAAGCGGCATATATTGCATGACCATAAACCTGTTGGAGCAGCAGCTAAGCATATGTTGTTTCATACTGCACTGTTGTACTGCTGTATACTGCAAACTCTGATATCCAGAGGCCTTGTCCCGAAAGATTCGAGTACCAGACAGCCGTAGACCCTCCGGCTGTGTTTGCTTTTTGATCTAAGTCATGTGAAATTGATGTGTGGCAGACACTGATCCATGCTGAAATGGGACAACACCCGAAACAAATGTCAAAATCATCCTCATCCGTGCCTCCCTTTAAGCGCCACCATTTTTCTTGGTCACATTTCTGGCGGCTATGTGGAGTTAAGGCATTCAAATTAAAGGGGCACATAAAGAGTAAAGGGCCCAGTTGTAAGCAGCTTCAGATGCTTCATGAATCAACCCAAGCACATAGATGAAAGGGGGTTAGCTTCCTCCCTCCAGGGACTTCTGGCAGGGATTGGAACATGCAGCACTATCATTGTTCCCAGAGGACCCTTTCAGCTCCTACATAACTATGACAGTACAACCCGACAACAACATGACATGTTATTTCTTCATCTAGCAACTCATGTCTGTCCTCATGAGATCTCTTACATCACAGTGTCTCTAAAAGCACAAACCAAAAGTAGGACTGTCTACAACACTATAATATGTGACATATACATTTTTTCAGTGGCCTTTTTGCAAGCCTTGGCTTTGATTTAGAATGCTCTTATTTATGATCAACATAGTCTTCAAAAAAATATATACTTTTCTACACATCTAAACTGTATTTTTAGTTATGTTTTGAGGGAAACATATTCTCTGCTTGATTAGGTTTCTTTATGACATCCTAAATATATTACAAATCGACATGTATTTGCCATTTTATTACTTTACTGTCGTCCCTTTATTATTCACTCAATAATATATGAGATGGACTAGTGTTGTTGTTGAAAATGGAACAGAAGCTTCAAATTTGTTCATGTATTCTTAAAATTTTCCTAAACCTGACCGACATAGTGTTTGTGCCTAAACCAAACAGTGGCTAAAAAATGAAAGCAACCCAGTGAAAATGAAATTTAAGAATAAGGATGCCACAAAAAGTGCAAACCTCAGTTTCTTCCAGGTCCAGTCACTGCATTTGCATTCATCTTCTTCTCTGCAGGTGGATTCTGAGGCTCATTCAACCAGAAACCTTCACTACTACGTCACTGATGCGGAAATATGATTCTTTCAAAACAAAATTTCTTTCAAAAAATGATTGAGAATATAAATTAATAAATAAAATGTCGTCCTACAAGTACTTGGGTATCTGTGTGAATGACAGGTTGTCTTTTAGAGTGTATATTGAGCACATGCTGAAAAAACTAAAGGTTAGGCAAAGTTTTTATGACTGACTGAAGGCCTATTTTAATTTAGAGTAAAACACTGGTACAGGCTACATTTTTTACTATCCACATGCTGCTTCCTAGACTCTGCGTCTCACATCTCTACATTTTACATCCAACTGATGGTCCTGTACACATCACTGTTCATTTTATAGTCTGGTTTCTTGACTTTCATAAAGCCTAAGGAGACAGCAGAACTAGTTTATTTTTATTTCCAAAACAGTGATAGCAGTAGTAGTAGTATCTTCTTATTTGTGTAATTTTCTACTACTTACCAACAGTTATTACAAATTGTGCTCAGCTAAGTAGCTGCTAACCAGGATTTGCTCTGAATTTGGTGGAACGGCCTTCTCCTGTTTTACTCTCTGGTCCTGAAATAACCTTCAGCATACACTACAGCTTCAAGATTTTGTCTTACTGGGAGATTTTAAAGCTCAGAACAAAACACGTATAACTGAAGAGTGCAATTCCACAACTGTATTTTGTGTGTCCTAATTCCAATTGTGGTAATGTGTTTTTACTTGTGTCATACGTCAATAGTGTCATGCTTAATTTTATAATCTTTGTGTCTCCACAATGGCGTGCTTTCTTGGCCACGTCTCTTTCGAAAAACAGATTTTAATCTCAAGGGACGTCCTCGTAAAAGAAGCTTCAGATAAATTAAGAAATATATTTTGCTGCGGCACAGTGGAACATTGGCCAGCACTGTTGCCTCATAGGAAAAATGTTCTGGTTCCTCTTTGTCCTATGTGGTTTTTTCTGTGGGTGGTCTTGCACAGTAGGTTGAATGCTGATTCTACATTAGCTGTAGGTTTGAACATGAGTGTGCATAGTTTGTGTTAGAGCTGTGGTGAGCTAGTGATCTGTTCAGGGTTTATACATCCTCTCACCTAATATCAGCTGGGATGTGCTTCAGCCCCCCAGAAAACCTCCATTATAAAAAAGGAGCACTATGGATGGATGGATGGATGATTGGATGATTGGATGGATGGCACTATTGGGGGATCAGATGTGATGAAATATTCATATTCTCTCAGATACCTGTGTTTGTGGAAAGCATTTTTTTCCGAAATGTGTAGACCATCCCTGAACCACACCACAGTCTTTTAGCCAAGCTAGCAGCGTGGCTATAGGGATTGCCTTTTCAGTTGGATTCTGAGTCATTCCACTACTCCAGTGTAAGTTGCCATAAAATTTTGAACCGGCATTCATGGATCCCAAAGGATAAATCCTAACTTCTGTGATCCCCTGACTCATTTTAATTTTTTAGTTAAAAGTCTATTACTATTTAAGTATTGAATGAACTGTCATGCTAATATGGATATTAATGTTCCCTTAGTGATATAGCACCTCTATCATGCTGATATTTTGTCTCATTGTGAAAACTCCTGCCATTCCCTTCAGCCTTAACTCCACTTTTAGTTGGCAGCTGATCAGCATATTAGCAATGTCATTGTGAGCATGTTAGCCTGATGACCTTCACCTAACCTCAGCATGAATACAGCCTCACTGAAGAGGAAACTGTAGACTCTTGCTTTTCTTCTTTTTGCATTCAGGCTTTAAGCTGTTCATCAGTAAAACACATGCTGAATAAAAAACACCATTACTGGATTTTATTTAATTTTTAAAAATTAATCAAATATATTTATGAGCTTTCAAAAAGCCGTCCAGTCTGTTATTCCATGTTAGAGCTTTGTTGTCAGCCTTCAGTCTCCACCTCCCTCCAGTCACAGTCAGTGACCCTTTCAGGTGCCCTCATCTTTGCATCTGAACTGATTCTTTGCCACCTGACCGCTCTTGTTTGACCTAGTCTCAGTTTCATCTGTGCAAGTAATTTATACTCAGTCTGCAAGCACCCAGCGGATCATGGCAAAACAAATGACTTACCACGAGTTTTACTGACTTGAGGACTTGCATTTGAGTTTGGACGATAGGTTGATGAATAGTACGGTTTTACACCTCATGACGTCTTGTCAAATGCCCAGTTCTTTGCCTGTGAGAAAATAAAATGCACATAAAACACACTCACAGGTCATTTTGGTAAATAATTTGTCCGTCTAACCCACGTCATGTATGTATTATTTATTATATATGAACAAAATAATGACATTGATATTTAAAACCAGCTGTATGAGCCAGGGCCACTACTCCACTGCTCAGAGAGAGAGAAAGCAATGTTTGGAGCCTGCTGTGTGGAAGCATTATCAGCGGCTATCTCAGTGCATGGCTGACTCTCGTGATGAAGCTGCCATTGCCTGAGAGCAATGATGCATTTTGCTGGAAAGCAAGCTTTTAGATGATGGCCGCTGTATCAGCGGGCAGCAGATGATAATCTCGCCGAGTCGGGCGCTGAAAAGGATAATCAAGTTGCTTATGGCTGTCATGAAAGGGAACAATGCAAGAATAGAGATGCAGATCCCCTTTAATTATTAATACTCTGGCAGCAGCCTTTTCCATGTGGGCAGCATTAACCTGCTGCTCGGCCGTTCACAGACAGAAAGACACCATAGAAGGTTCTCTTGGCCTTAATGCGCTCGGTAGCGTGGCGCTGCTCAGACCGCAGAGAAAACCCATTTTCATCATCATTGTGACAGGACTCATGTAAATTCTGGCTGGGAGGAATTGCCCCAGACACTTGTAAACTGCCATCTGGCCTGGCTGTCACCACCACAATGAATAAATAAAAATAAAACTCATTTTGATTTCCTGTTTTCTTTGTTGTGGTTTCATTGTTGCATTTTGTTTTGAAGCTTCTGACATGCCGTCTTAGCAAATGTGCATTTCCATAACAATAACAATATTTACATAACTGAGCTTTGGCAAGATCTATAGTATTTGATTTTTTTGAGTACAAAGACCTTTGCTTAACCTCGAAACTGTGATAAAGGAGTAACAAATGTAGGTCTCCATGAATAAAAGAAGACTCATGCGGCCACCAAGGAAATTATTTTTAAAAAAACACTACAACTAGGATTCTACAGAGTACAAAGATGTTCAAGATCAAGTTTTTAACCTTGTTGACATGTCCATGTGGTGTTTTGTGTATTATAAAAGACATATCATGAGTGAAATAAGCAGATTGTTTCAAAGTGGAGCATTTCCATCTTGAAACTGCATGATGACACTGATGACAGTTTCAAAAATACTTTTTGTCAGCTTAAAAAAATCACAGATTTCATACAGCTTCACTTTTAATTGTAAAGAAATGGTGTGAAATTACATTCAAGCCCTTTTGCGGCAGTGAGGGGTTGCGGCAATGGGTAAAACCTGTAAATATATAACTCTGATACACAGAGGGATCATTGTGTGTCAACTCAGTGAGATTAGGGGAGGTCAGTTGCTTGACCATCTCAGAATCTGTTGAAACTTTGTAGGGACGATCTTTGGCTTCTGAAACTGGAAATGCATAAGTGGGTCTAAAATGACCTGAAATTAAAAGTTTTTTCTCATTTCATATTCCAGCTATTCCTCAAAAAACATGTTCAATATCATTCCATTTAAATTTTTAAGTCACTTTATATACTTTTAAAGAAACTGTAATATTTGTATTACTACCCCAAAATCTTTAGCATGGATAATATGCAAGAGGTGATGTAGTGCATAAACTAGGAGGGATGGAGAGCAGCAACAGCTGGAGGAAAAGAGTGAAAAACATGTCAACAAAATGGAGGTTGACATTCTTCTATTGCTGTTCTGTGAGATATTCTTCTTTTTCAATTATCATAATGTTCAAAATCTGTGATAAGGTGAAAAATAAACATATTTCAAACATGAAATCATTCTTGTGTGGACCAAAATGTAATCCAAACAATAATACAAAAGATTATTCTTCACCAAAATGACTAAAATGGCAGAAAAATATATTCTAATTCTTATATGTGTCAATTTTGACCCACTTATGGAAGAGTGTAGTATCCAATCGCACGTGCATATAATGGTTAACAAGTATAAGCAACAGAAAAGGTAGGAAAACCTTTTGATGTGCACACACTCTTTCATTTGTGTATTTGTGTCTTCTAATGGTTTGCAAAAATGCAGTGGCAGAATCACTTGTTAAGGGTTTAAACACCTTTGAAAAAACAATGAAAGAAGCCCATAAAGCCCACAAAAAGTCAATGCAGTTGTGATAAAACACACATATCCAAACTCAGAGTTGAAGTACACTATCCAAAGCATGCGGTGAAAGTAGTGGACTATGACAGTCCCCCTCTTAGGACCCCGCCTGAGAATAAAAGGAAAGAGAATCAGGTTTACCAGATGGCTGCACATAAAACACAACATCAGTAAAAACTTCTAAAACCAAGAGAAAGGCAAAAGGTGCAGTCGATATGAAACACCCCGTGGCAAACAGCAGTGAGTGCTGTAAAGGAAGATAGGAACAGAGGTTACATACTGAACAGGGGATGAGCCAACTAAGTGGCTGCTGTGGAATAAATGAGCTCAGTTCAGTCTATAAAAGCTGGATAACCATGTTTATGATGCTAAACTGGATAAACTATGCCCATGCCTCTTAAAAAATAATTTCATTTTGGACAATGCTGAAAAAATATCCCGTTCTACTGAGCAAATCTAGCACCTCTAAAGCTCAGCAATTAACACATTATATTGTTTTTGCTTTAAGAGTTCAGAATTTAAAAGTGATTTTTCCCGGAACCTATCCGCAAATCAAATTATCAAGACGTTTATTTAATATTTAGTTTTTTTTTAAAAGCATATACAGCTTAAACAAAAGTATTCTTTCACTGCTTGTGAACAACAATTTGATTACTTCAAGTTCACAGCTACAGTATTGAGTAAAGTGTGGTGGTAAGACGGAGCCAGAGCAGACTGGGTGACGTCAGGGCGAAGCAGCTGCCATGCTGGCTGACCCTGCAGGGTTGCAGGAGCCCTGGCCCCTGAGGTTAATTAGTCTGGACAGGCTAGCGGTCTATCACACCCGGTACAGGAGTTAGCATCTCTTCGTCTCCCTGAAAGCAGTCTGGCAGAATATTGACATAAATACACATCAGGATGTCCTTTGTTGTAAATGGTGTTAAAGTAAAATACAATACAATTCCTAATCTCTGGTGCAAGCTAGAAGAGAAACATGAAAACCCGAGCGACAGCTCAATTATCCACACATCAATCAGCGGGGGATGTGATTGGTTCTGTAAATGGAGCTGGAGTGATGTGTTGTGGTGGATCGATGGCCCAGCGGTCCGCTTCTCAGACAAGTCCACCAGCATCAGCATCACCTGAGCCCCCCACCGAGCTGCTTGCATCTGGTTTCCCATCATGCCGATGACTTAAAAATAACACAGACAGTTGAGAGTATATAGCTTTCACAGACACTAAATTACGTCATTGTGTTGTTTCGGGTCAAAATTAGAGATGTGTTTATAGATACAGTGTCTGGAGAGGTAATGGTTCATGCTGTACTTTTACATGAAGGCCAGTTTGCTGCACAACTGACATACAACAGATTTGTTTTTATTATCATTTTGAAATTAAAATATAGACACAGTTCATGACCAGTGATAATCCATATGGATCCATGATATTTTTTGACACACATTAAAAAGTGGCCTCTAAAAATAAAAATAAAACACTAATAACAGCACAAGTTTTTTAAGGGAAATATTTGTATATAATTCCATTTGATATCAATTTTAACTTTATATGCTCATACCTGCAACCTATTTTTACATTTTCAACATTCAAAATGCTTCGTTAAGCATATTTGTGTATTTTTTTTTGTAATACATAATGTATTTTTCAAATTAGATTTAATTTTTTGTGTGTTTTCAGCCCAATATGTTAATATAGTAGGTAAAAGTAAAAAAAAAAAAAAAAAAAAAAAAAGAAAGTCATATAGTGATGTTGTGCTGGAAAAAAAAGAAACCAAACATTGGCACGGTCAAGCAAAAATGGCCAAATTAGGCCTAGACCTCCAAGGGCTAAGTCATATTTAATATGCTTCTGAACTTTCTTTACAGTCTTTTTTTTTTGTAAAGTTCATTATTTCTCAAGGTAATTTGGTCTATATCTATATTTAAACATGACAATGAGTCACAAGCTACAGTGTAAAGGTTGGATGTGTGCGATTTAGTTTTCAATGGTGTGGCTGTGTTTTTCTGCAAAATCTAAATATGCAGGAGCCTTTTCTCGATTGATCATGTGTTTTTCTTCTGAGTATTTGCTGTTGAGAGGCTTTCAGAATGCATAAATATCATATAATACCCAACAGGGCATTCTTGACTGAAGCTATGAGTGCAGTGTAATGGAATAGGTAAGGGGCTGCACTGTGGCGATGGGAAGTTGGTTGCAATGCCATTATCTATCATGGAGAGCTCTCACACCCATTTCTAATATTACACGCACCTCAGTCCCCTCTGAGTTCTCAAGATCACTCCGATGTCCTCTCCGCTATGTACATCACAGACAAGACAAGGGTGCTTTTAGTGAGTAATTTGCTGTGTACTGCTTCTTTCTTTTATCTCGGACTCTACCTGCAGTGACCCTCACCGCACTGCCGCTGTCATCCACGTTGTCTTCCAGTGATCATCTCTGATAATGGGCTGCACCGGGTTTTAATCTGAAATTGAACAAGTATTTCACGTCTCCCCGCATCAGTCATCATACCCTTGCGTCGAATGCAACTCCTCCCCGTTAATCAGCCTTGTTCATGCATGAAGCTCCATCACTCAGCTGCCTCGCTACGATAGGACGTGTAGAAAATGGCCTCATTAAATTTTCCAGCATCACTGGCAGACCGATTCAGACGTTTTTTTTAATTCCCACTCCTTCGTCAGAGAAAGAGCCAGAGTTATCCTCGAGTTATGAAAACTGTTTGGACGGAGCGTATTAGCGTCATCCAAGTCCCTTACTTTACCTGTTTGGGAAAGTTTTCAAATTAAGATTCTGATTTGAAGTTCAGGATGGTGTTTCCGCCTTTCTGTCTGTGATAATCAAATGCAGCAGGTGGTGAGGAAATGTGCATCTCAGCAATCATCTCCATTGACATGTGTTAATAGCTCATCAGTCTAAATTGTACTAATAACTGCTTTCAGGGATTATGATTGCACATACTTAAAGGTCTTGATGCCTTATAGGGTTGTGTTGAATTCCTGCACTGTGCATCTATGGAATGTTTTTTTGAACGTATGCTGACAGATGATTGAAATCTAATCACATATAATGTAAAGCGCTGTTTACAGTGAATGCTTACATCGTTCTCTTTAGCTTTCTTACATTTATACAGTAGCGGATGTAGATTAAGCTCCTCTATGCCCAACAGCTGTCTACTGTGTTTTCTCATTTAGTTGCACATAAATCTGAATTTGGCCGGAAGCTGGTAACATTGGCTCATGTCATTGGCTGCATCCTTGTGGCTCTGAGCTTCACACACCTGTGTTAGAGAAAACAGAGCTGCAGCACCACCACGTAATATCATTTAATCGTTCAGAATTACCCTTTAGCTTTTCTGGCTGCTTCCCCTGCCAGGAAAGAGCGTCAGGGACAGACTACCTTGCGCTAAAAGTACATATCTGCAACATGCAGGCTTGAGGAGGGTTTTAGATACCATTCTGTGGGTGTCAAGAACATAGAGAGCTTCACAGCAGGACACAATGTCTCAGCGAGGAAAGGTGTTACTGTAAATCCTAAATGAATCCGAGCATTCCCCTCAGGAAGTGTATTTAAGGCCCATAAAAATACTTTGCCTAATGCAGTCATGCCACAAAAAGAAGCTATTTAAACCTGCAATAACTGATTTTTATTGGGGACTGGGGTGCAACGGAAACAAACTGTGAGCCGAGCTTTTACGTATCATAACCTTTCAGTGATTTTATTAGCAGCCAGTTGCTTGTTTACACATCCTGCAGTTACAAAGCAGCATTATTATTCACAAAGAGTCATTTCTCTCTCCCCACCTGATGAATGTAAATCAAATATTCACTCTTTTTAGCTCTGTGTTTGGTTTCTACCTTCTCCAGAGGGAAATATCTGGCTCTTTAGCTGCTAAATGATCCCAGGTATTTTCACCAGCCGGTTGCCAACTGCATCCCTGTGCTGTTCTAGTGGGTTTTTTGGGCTGAAAACAGCACCTGATATGGCTGACAATGATGTTGTGATAGTAGAGAGAATACAGTGAAGCACAAAATAGCAAAGTTGCAGGTTCAGAAACAGTATTGGCATTAGTACACTGGTGATACTGCTCTGGCGTTAACTGATGCTAAAATTCTTAACTGTGATGGTGACCAATTTTCTGTGGTTACTATGAGTACCAAAGGAGCCATAGATTATGACCTCTGGGCTGGAGATCATGGACAAAAAACAACATTTGTGGAACAAATATAGGTGCAGCAACCAATCTGCTGGGATTTGTATGAAAAAAAAAACTCCCAAATAACCCCCAAAAACATTTATTTGTTCAAAGAAATACTTTGCATGAGATGACAACCAATAGCCAGTTCAATAAGAGGGAGATTGTATGAAGATTTTGCAGAAACAGGAAGGTATTTTGTCATTTAGACTCCAGTGACAAGTGAAATCATAGAGCAGAGCCCCAGATGAAGGTATTAGACGAGGTCAAGATCACCTGGAGTCTAGACGCTGGTGATGGTGGAGCAAAGTTAGCAGTTAACTGGCTGAGAGGCACCTTGGACAACTGAGATGAGCTGGAGCTGGTGGGGAGGAGGAGGAGGGAACATTGGCCTTAAAGGGAGAGTGACAGAATTGCAATGAATTTAAAGAACAGGGTAAAGAGGCTGATTGGCTCTGAGAACGTGGGCAGATCGATCATTGGACGAGAGCGGTGACGTCGAAGATGAGAGCTAAGTGATTTGGACAGCGTGAGAAAATGGAAGTGGCAAAGAGAAGAGAGCAGCAGGAATGGGCCATATTCAAGGAGAGGAAGAGAGACAGGACGTGAATGGACAGATCTTCCTAATTGAACTGACATAAAGATGTCATTAAGCAAACATGTCTTCAAGAGAATTTCAAATAAACGGGGGAAAACTTAGCAAACTTATCTAAACGCCAAAGACAGTTGTTGTGGCAATTTCTGCAATTAAGTGAAAGAGAGCGTGTCAATCACAGTTATTTATGTATTGCAATAAATCTGAGTCTTTATGCATGCCAGACTCATTTCTACCAATTACAAAGTGGTTGTATTCATGCTTTATACCCACATCTCTCTTTCAATCCTTCCAGCAGAGAAAGAACACAGACACAGAGGTAGCCTTGGATTTGAGAGATGGCTAATAAGCATATAAAATGACTAACACACACGAATATGAAACTTTATACCAACACAATGAGGTGTCACTGTTGTTGTTGCTAAATTGGGTTTGTTTGTTTGAGCAAACGCAGCAAAAAAATAATCATAAAGTTGATGAGTCAACAACATTCAGTTTGACACTGTGCATGCAGCTGTATTCATCTGATTTAGTTATTTGTCTTCAATATCAAATTTGGTACTGAGAATTGTGAAATTTCAGTCATAATTGTACTGACAACCACATTCCAAATATCCTAGGAGATTCATTAGTCACACAAACCAACAATAACAACAAAAAATAACTATCTAATTCACTGGTTTATGCTAGATCAAGAAATTCAACTCACAAATTGTGGCTCCATAACTCTAAAAAATCATTTAGTATCATCTTCAGAGGATGACTGTCAAGTTATGTCAAGTCAAATCACCATT
Organism: Amphiprion ocellaris; assembly: GCF_022539595.1. Taxonomy (NCBI): domain Eukaryota; kingdom Metazoa; phylum Chordata; class Actinopteri; family Pomacentridae; genus Amphiprion; species Amphiprion ocellaris. The sequence continues at coordinate 18,884,265 of NC_072784.1, forward strand.
ATTTGTACAGCACATTTAAAGCAGCAGCCATTGAGCCAATGTACTTTCCAGCAGAATAGTAAAATTGGAATCATAAATTAGTATAACAAATTTAAATATTGAGGTTAAGACCCTACAGTGCTATGTATGATGGGATTTTATCTGCGTAATTAGATTATGAATGGTAAAAACCCCACAGAAGTTATATAAAATACTACTTTACCTGACAATAATAAACATTACGGCTAAGACCCCACAGTATTATTAATTATGAAGCATTATCTAACTAATTTAATTCTAAGACCCTGCAGTATTAATAATTATGGAGAAGTAATCTGAATAATTTAGAGCTGAAATGATGACCCTGTGAAAATATACAAGAAAACCCAACAAATCCAAGGATTCCCCAGATTCCCTATAAGCAAGCTTTTATTATATTTTTTATATTTCCTTTTTTTTATAAGTGACATACAGTTGTGATGTCATAGATGATGCACATGCACAGGTGAGAACAGTTTAACAGTGGATATTCAGTGCAGATATCCATAGTTCAGTTCTTCTGGGTCAAAAACAACATTTCAGATATTCTTCCTCAAACAACTGATGTCACTTGTACTGGGTTTGTCATTACTGATATCTAAAATTATGACTCTAGTTTCAGATATCCAGAGATGAGCTGCACAGAGAGAACATGTAAACTGATGAGTTGAAGATATTGTTAAATCCTCTCAATTCAAGATATCTGCACTGTCCTTTTTCAGATATCTTGAATGGAGTTTGAAATAGTCAGAATGTCATCAGAGATTTCTTGAGCTGGAATTATGACTACTGTAACTGTAATTACAAATATCTTTAGAGTTTTGACTCAGTGAGATGACGTTGCAGATACCTGTAGTTACTCCAGTTACTACAGCAAGCGGGAGGTGAAATAAAAGCAGTTCGCTTTTCAAACATACTATGGCACTGCAGTTGTAGCTGCATATGATGAGCTGTTTTACCAGCATGTCAGAGTCGTCTAACGCTAAAGTTCTGGTAAATTTTTACCACAAGTCTCTAAAGAACGATGCTCTTGTTTTTCACAAATTCCTCGCTGATGAGCTTTTACTATTTAATGCCATTTTCTAATGAGCTTATCCATATTTACGTTACAGCATCATTATCCAATTGGAAGCCTTGCACTGAGAAACATCATGCACACCAATTTGTAGTAGTTGTAATGATGTTTGACATATCTGCATAAATTATTTCAACCTATCACTCTGACCTTATAGACATACCGGATGAAAATTCTGAGTAGTCACAAGTAATCATGACCTGTGCCTATTACATTAGCCTCGGTGGAGTTATGTGATGATCGGCGTTGGTTTGTCTGTCTGTCTGTCTTTTTGTCTGTTAGCAATATTACTCAAAAACGGATGAACAGATTTGGATGAAATTTTCAGGGAAGGTCATAAATGACACAAGGAGCAACTGATTAGATTTTGGCAGTGATGGAACTTGTAGTCTGGATCCACAGATTTGTTGAGGTTTTCCATGTCATTGCGAGATAGCGGCACGGTACTGCTCTAACTATGACAACAATTGAACGCTATGTCAGCTGCCTGCTGACGATCATATGATAGCGATCCTACTACAAATCGACCATCGCAGACTTATCGGGAAGTATCCATTGGAAAATGATACAAGGAAAAATGTATTAAATTGTGGGGGTGTTTCCGAGTCCCATCAATTCCCGCTGCTACATATTTAGATTTGGTGTCTGTACATAACTCTGAGTGCTTTTCTTGTTGATATCTGTAATGGTAATATACAATATATAATAGCCAAAATCTACAGCTTGCCATACTATCCTTCTAGTAAATGCATGTAAAACCATTCTTATATTCTGTGCAGCAATAGTTTAACATTAAAGTGATGTAACAATAAACAAAACCCATTTGAGTGCAGTGGGATTTAATTTAATCATACAATCTTCACATTTGAGCTACAAGACATTACAGGCATACATATGACCAAGGTTTGTTCTAACAGGTTACTTAGGAACTTTTGGAAATGTTTTGCTATGCAGATATTTATGCAGATTATAAAGATTTGCATATTGTTATTTAATAATAACACATTAACAGCTCAAGGATTTGTTTTCGTGTCTTTTATTTTCCTGTATTTCTCCTGAGTGTGGTAATAACACACATTTATCAACAGAACACAAACATGTCAGATTAGCTGGCTCAACTGAGAAACAGAGTACATCAGAAACATTAAATGAAATATGAAATAATTCTGTCATGCTCATTAACTGCTAGACTCTTGTTCTATATGTCACATTTAACCTTAATGTTTTCATCTTAGCTGACACTGAAATCCCACAACATTACAGTTTTATTTTATTTTCTGTAATAGCAGGGTGCAATTTCCACAGAAATCTGCTTCCTCACTTCCTCAGCGCAGCCCCATTTTTATATGTGCAACAGCAGCAAACTGTTCAACTCCTCGGCCCATCTGCTTTCATTAAGACCGAGTGGTGCTCTCCTTCTACAATAATTGACATGTGGGTGAGCAATGACTTACAGTGGTGAGTTTCACAGACAGGCCAGCTGAAGGGAGTATCACGAACTAATCAATATCGTTAGCAAACAGCCCAAATTAGAAGCGCAGACGGCGGTAGGGGAGGAGGGGCTTCCTGCTTAACAGTCTGCAGGCGAGGACTGAGAGACTTTGTGGGCAGCACTGGGAGTTTTAATAACACGGAATCAATGAGCACTAGCCGCAAACCTTTCACAGTGAAGTTATTAATTGGCGCATGAACAATGCAAAACTGTCACTGCTGAGTTGTGGGCTTCCAGCAATTTAAACCGGGTTCCTTTACCAAGACAGGAGAGAGATCCCTTGCTGCTTTGTAATAATGTTTTGCACTTAGCCGAGCTCTCTGTGTTCCGTGAACACCAATGGATTTGGAAGTTGTGGAAAAATTCAATCCTGGGTCTCCTGTGTAACATGTTGTTGTGAGAAACATCTGGTTCGTGCTTCACATGATGTAGAGGTTGCAGAGAACAGAAGATTTGTCCTCTGTTTTCCCATCGGCCCAACATTACTCACCAAACAAAGCCGCGTGATTTATCTCAAAATCTATTATCAAAATGAGTAGGCAGAACCCGGGCCTCATGATTCAGTTGACAGTTTATGGTGTTTGTTATTGGGAGCACAGGGGTGGGAACACATACAGACGCTAAAATATCGCCGCTGACAATCGCTAATAGAGCCGCTGGCCTACAAAGTCAAAACGTACAGCGAGTGCACTCACTTTGCAGGAGTCCACCTGATGAGACTGACAACGTATATTAGCTGCTCCGTGTGTGTTTAACAGAGCTCAGAAATCAGTCCGCGCACCTGCATCTCAATGGACCGGTGCTTTGAGATGTAAAAGAGGGCAGATGATATTTAGAGCATGGCGACTCGTAACGCAGCTCAGCGTTATACCGAAGACAAATGAAGGGACTGTGGCATCTCACACCTGTTTCGGATCTTATCATATCATTCAATAAACGCTGTCATTGCACATCAATCCCCATACATATGGAGTAGTGGGGAACTCTTCCACCATCCAGGAAGCTCAGTGGGCCTTTATTACCCAATTTATTGGCTGACATTTTTACACTTACGAAGCAGAACAAAAGTCTGCAGTTTAAAGTTGGAGGAGTTGATGCAAGTCAGCAGACTTTCAGCCAGGAGACTTGATTTCGAGTTCTATCTTGAATTGCTATTACAGTATTATTTTTGTTATGACTTTTCTTAACTTACACAATGTTTGCTTGCATTTTCAGTTTGTGTTTGGTTAAGTTTCGGCACCAGAACCACATTGTTAGGTTGAGAAAGGCATCATGCTTTGGGTTAAAATACACCAACGCTTAATTTTGTACATTTCCAGGGTTCACTTATTCCCACATCCACAAGAGGTCACCTACATTATCAGGGTTTTCACCAGGTACTCCGGCTTCATCCCACGGTCCAAAAACAAGATGGTGTTAACTGGTGATTCTAAATTGTCCAAAGGTGTGAGTGCGAATCTGCTTGTTTGTCTCTATCTGTAGCCCTGGGACAGCCTGGAGACCTGTCGAGGGTGTCCCCTGCCTTCGCCCTAAGTCAGCTGGGTTTGACTCCAGCCCTCAGCCCCCAGCGACCCTAATGAGGATTAAGTGGTGTATAGATAATGGATGGATGGATGTTCCAACTGGCCTTCCAGAAGGTGAAGGAGGTGCCTCATGGTCCATATTTATGGGGATGATGTGCTATAATAAAGGTCATTCAACAGGCTGAAGATGTCTGAATCAGGTACGTCTCATCATCATACTATTAATTGTAGAGAAATCTGAAATACGTGACCATTTTTCAACTAAGACTCTGCTCATGTCATTTGCCACATTCGATTTAAGGGGTTTTCTGCAAAGGTCCCAAGAGGGAATCCTGAAAACTGCTAAACTCAAGGTCAGATTGTGTTTACATCCTGCATGCTGAGGACAGTCCACAACAAATGACTTTGTGCTTGAGATGCTGTTCACGTAAGAAAATACAAACAAGAAGAAGAGGTGCAATACAGTAAGTGCTTCTCAAGGATGTGGTGGTGTGACTTCTGCTGATAGAGTATGATATGCATCAGCAAACTGTGGGTGTTTCTTGTATCCGTCATTACATGAACCTGACAGGACAAGTCAACTGCAAGCCAGCGTCTGAGCTGTAACTACTGTAGATTAAGGTCAGTATTAAAATCAGCGTCAATAGTTAAACCTGACAGTCTAATCTGACAATCACTGCTACTCAGTAAGCTCATGTCAACAAGTTTCCTGTCTCAGCTCACTCTACCACTTTAGCTCCTTCTCATGTGTTATTGATGTGATTACAGGTTTAACCATACTAATTTATTGAAGGATGTTTAGATTTCCCGAAGAGTCCATATTGTTGCTTGAATTCTTTACATTTTTTCACCAAAACAAACTATGTAGACATTTGCTAAGGTCAATTCCTTGATGTGTCTCTAACTGAAATATAGTGCAAGTAAATGTCAGAAAAATCAAAAACAATCAAGCACAACTATTTTTTAAAAGTAAAGGGAGCATTTTCTTGACTCAGTTATTTGATCAAAAGCTGCAGACATGAAAACCAATGCCCGTAGCAATCAATTAAACAATCAATCAACAAGTGAAGTTTTATATTTCTTGTACTTTTCATACAAATTCACTGTAACAGAAAGTACTATACAAAATAAAAGCGCATAAACAATAAAAACTTAAAAAAATAAATGTATACTGTAATGTTACTCTTAAGTTGTTTACTTGCTGATAGGGGTTTAATGCCAGTGCTTAAAGTTTCAGTTTGGGGAGTTTCTCTCTCTGAGTTTCAGTACCAATGACTAAGACTTAAATTTTGTCCTGCCCAACCTGTAGAAAATTCTCCATCATCATTCAAACTTGATATCAAAAATACTGTCAAAAAGGGCACCAGTTGACTCTGAGTCATCAGTAGATATGTCAGTGAATAGCTGTGTGTCATCAGCAGAGAAAAAAATGAATTCATGCTGTGCCTCTTAAAGTTTCCAAATGGCACCATGAAAAGGTTAAATAAATGGAACCCTATGCTTACAGAAAATTCTCCATTGGTAAGATTTAAACAAGAAAAAATGGAACAGAGCAGCCAATCAGACCGGAAAGTCTGTCTAAAAGAAATGATTGGTCTCCCCCCCCCCCATCCATATTGAATCTTAGGTCTTGGCTAGTGCTGCTTCAGTACGATAATTGACTGTGAAAACTGGATTGATATTTTAAAAAAAACGATTTCATAGAATTATTTAACTAATTAAAAACAAGCTCAATCATGCTTAAAATGGCAGATTGGTTTATAATTAAATATTGAGGCAACTGTTCTTCAGAATCTTCAGAAGAGGTTTATGGCTGCAGGGATCACACCCATTACTAAGGAAGTCTTCATTAAATAAGCCATAAAATTATTCGAAAAATTATGTGTCTTTGGAACTAAAGTGCGCATTGCAGGATTTAATTAGGAAATAACTTTGCAAAGCATCTCAGCATCTACCAGGGCATGTTTTCCCAGTATCTCTTCATGTAAAAATATGGGTACTTCTGAAGTAGACTGGAAAACCTTCACATTTGGAGTTGGTAGTCATGTGGCTTGACTTCATAAAAGCAGGGTTAATTAAGTGGTCAAGGGTGCAGCCTATTACGATGTTTCTGTCTTTTTTAATTGTTCCGCCTTGACTCTACATGGAAGTGTTTGGATGTCGGTGCGGTGTGTAAATAGAGCAGACACCTCTGCAAATGGAGCAGACACTCCCATCTGTGTAATTTCAGAGACTGATTACAGATCTGTTATCTCGTGTGAATTGGCCATTAACATTACAGATGTCCTGTGATAGAAATTACTTTGCAGACGTTCTCCCGACGACCCAGTCTGTTCTGAGCAGGCTTAAGATCATTATGAAGAGCTTTGTCAAAGTTGTGCACTTATGTTGTTGTGTGCTTGTGTTGCTTTGTTTCCCAACTGAGGTGGCGTGCACCGTCATGGTTGAACCCATTAATCTTCTTGAGAATGGTAATGAATGCAGCCTTGGCTGGCCTGCACTGTTTGATGTTCAAATAATTAGAAGACGACTCCACCTAAAGTTCACGAGGCATATTAGAATCATGATATTGGATACAACCAATGCTCTTCACGTCTTGCAAATGCTGACACTTGGCATTTTGTCAGAGTGGCATGTTCCAGAGTGAGTGCAGGTTGTGGCGGGAGCGTAACTGCGATGGCAGCCTGGAAACAGTGAGCTGCTGCAGAAAGCCACAAGAACCAAATTCAGGCCTCAGTTGCTCGGCTGAACTGTTGTTGAGAGTGAAAACCAAGAGAAAGGTGAGAGGGATTTTTGCGACGAGAGCAACAGAGTTCAAATCCTGAGCTTAGAATAGAGTTTCGGCATGAATTAATGCCACTGTGCTTGAGGGAGTATAATATAAATGGTTTTCACAAGGGCTGAAAAGGTCATTGCACAAAAAAGTGGACCAGCTGTATGATGTTGAAACAACCTAGAGTGGTAATTTCCTGAGAGACAGTGTACTTAAATGCAATGTGAATGTTCAGATAGTAAACATAATCGTATTGGCAGATTTGAAATGACTCCTGTGTAACTCAGATGGCTTAAAGGTCCTAGGAAATGAAAAATGTCTTTTCCTGTGGCCCTGGGTGGGTACACTGTACTACTGTCTATCATTATATGGCAAAACATGGCAAAAATGCGTGTGTGTGTGTGTGTGTGTGTGTTCATGTGTGCGTGCGTGTGTGTGTTATTCTCGTATTGAAGCCTTTTTCTTTTCTTTTCCTTTCCCGATGACATAGTATCCTGTGAACCTGTGAAGTCTGCAAGCAAATTCTCAGAACTGAAAAATTAGAAAAAACAAGAAAACCTACAGATCTACCTACTTTATAAAACCCCTATGGCAAAACATGCATTAATTTGGTTGGGGGCTATATTGTATTAGTTGGGAAATCATTTAAATAGGATGTGAAATGCAAGAAACACAGTCTCATTATTATTCCAGTCGAGTATCTTTCAACATAAAGCCCCCGCTAAAGATTCTGTTTTGTGGAGAAACACATTAAATCTGAAAGACAAAATCTGTCTCAAAGCCACTGCGTGGCATCTGTAATTGATATATTCAGAATAACCATGCCGAAACTTCGTTGAGCAGCGCTGAACTTAGTATTCAAACAGTTGCAAATGCTCGCACCTGGGAGCTGCCCAAGAGAGCCATTATTTTCCTGTGTCTCCTTTAGACCAATTAGCAGCTCTACCGGAGCAGTTAGGGATGGTAATACTTTGCTCAAGGGCACTTCAACAACAGTCTCTGAGGAAGAGGAGGAACATGTCCCACATATGTGAATTTTTTTTTTAAACCAGGGCACTGTGTGGATTTAAATTTGCAATGTTGTCTAGCTGCCTGGAACTTCCTGCCTCTTATTCATTTATTATATAGGGCTTTGGACAGGATGAAATCAACACAGACATCAATTTCCTATTCTGATTAACCCTTAGATGCAAAACAGGGTCAAAAATGACCCGGTGAGGTAATTTTCTTGCAATGTCGTTGTAATGAAAAGTTGTTATCATTTCATATTCCAGTATTTCTGAAAAACCACGTTTTTGATATCATTCCATTTACATTTTTAAGTTACCTTTTATACTTTTTAAGGAATTATAATATTTGTATTACTACCTCAACCTTCCATAAATTGGTCAAAATGACCCGCATTCATTTCCCATAAAATCTCATGGAAACCTGTGATTCTTATCAATTGTGTCTGTCAGGAACATATTTACTGTGGACCACACTCACTATGTCAGAAGTGTCACCCATCAGGAAAATAATTTTACACAGCGAGACCTGATGTAAGTATTGTCTGCATTTTTTTTACCTCAGAAAAAATTTGATGTCATCAAATTGATAGTTTTTCCACACACTGGCACATTCTTGACTCTTGTGTCAAAGAGTGTGTGTTGTTATTATGTATCATCAAATTAGCCTACTTTCTAGTTAGCTAACACTAGGTCGGTCGTCCACCTGGAAATCTATCTATCCTAACTGAACAGGATCGGTCAGACACAGAAGATTCCTCTGATGAATCCTCTTAAAAGGAGAGTGAAGTCCAAACCACGTGCCACAGAATGAGTCGTAAGGGCTCTTACTAGAGAAAGTTACCTCCCACCAGAGCAGAACACCAACACCAAGCCATAATATCATGAGGAGTCAATTGGCGCCTGCACCAGGCCTTACCAACGACTCACAAAAACATGCATGGGAGCTCTTTATCACTGATAATATTAATATGAGGTGATGAAGTACACAAACTTAGAAGGACGGAGAGCAGCAACAGCTGGAAGAACAGAGTGGAAAAATGTCAACAAAATGAATGTTGACATCCTTCTGTTGCTATTCTGTGTAATAGTCTTCTTTCTCAATTATCCAAATGTTCAAAATCTGCTAAAACCTGAAACATAAACATATTTCAAACATGAAATCATTGTTGTGTGGACCAAAATATAATACAAACAATAATACAAATGATTATTCTGAACCAAAATGACAAAAATGGCATAAAAACACAGATTCTTATACAGGTCATTTTTGACCCACTTATGGAAGATTGTAGGGTCCAATCATTCATGCATCTAAGGGTTAATCATGCACAGAATTTAATAGCACTCTTCAATCATTTCCTCTTGATTTTAATTAGAACAAAGCAAAGCTAGGTTGGAGGTTTCAACATAATGCGTTTTTTACGTCCTTTTGCGGGCAGGTCTTGATTGCCACTGCTTCCATCTAGTCACTCAGGTTTACAGCGCTAGAGTTGACAGCAAGAGTGAGTAGTGCCACTAAAGCTGTCATTTCAGTGAGAGAAATCACTGCAGTGTGCCAGTCATTGTCGAGGGTTAAAGCTGCTCTGCCAGCGCACGCATACAAATAATTCAGCTTGAAATGTGCCTTGCTGAGAAAACAGAACAATTCAAAAGATACACAACCTTAACAAACAAATTAGCAAAAACCTTTTGAACACAGCTTTCGACGACAAATGCAAAAACTGTCATCTGAATAAAGTATGTAGGGACATTTCTGAGGCAATATCAATGATGGAAAATGTCATTTCTTCCTGTGGGAGTCAGGCAAGGTAAATAGATTGCAAAGTAACACCTAACATCACATATTGGAGTTCAAAACATTCATTTTGCCAATAGTTTTCAGTGAGCAGTCTCAAAAAAAACCAAAAACAAACAACAACAAAAAAAAACCTTGTAGACATGTGGTTAAATCTTAATATCAAAAACGGGCTAATGAACAACATCATAATGTCTGTATTGAATCACTACCTCAGAGAGAAACATGGGGAATAAAACATACTAAAAAGGTCAGGTTTGCTGGAGAAGTTATAATTTCACCTTAAAAAGTTTCTCCCAAGAGTAAGAACTGCAACAAGGTGTTCATCCTGCGTCGGCCAGGTCTCTGAGGCGGATTTTTTTCAGACCGGTGTTCCTATATGTATTGGCTCTTCTACTGAAGCACAAAGAAACAGGCGAGGTTAAGGACTGGAAACGTAGCAGCCGGCCAAGGAAACTGGGTGCAGCAGACAAAAAGACTCATCAAGTTGTCTTACCCTATGAAGATGCCCAGGAGCATCATCAGTTCAGGACTGGCAGAGCTCAGTGTAAATCCATCTGCTGTCCAAAGAAGCCAAGCGACTCAGCTATGCACGGAAGCACAAGCACTGGGGTGCAGAAAAATGGCAGCAAGTGCAGATGGAGGAGTCAAAATCAGAAATATCTGGCTGTAACAGGAGACAGTTTGTTCACTTAAGAACTGGAGAGGGCTACTAGGGCAAGTTTGTGCAGGCGACAGTGAAGTGTGGTGGAGGTTCTATGCAGGTTTGAGTGTTGCAATTTTGCAAATGGTGTTGGGGATGTAGCCAAGATTAGGGGTCTCATCAGTACTGGGGAGTAAAGTCAGATTGTGCATTCTGCATCATAATACCACCAAACACAGCAAAAATTCTTAACATTCATCTACGAGAAGCTACAAGAGGAACTAGTGTCCTGCATAACCTCCACAGCCCAACAGAGGCAACTTATATCCACTGAAGTTCTGTTCCTACTTCTCGAACATGTTTGAATCAACTTATGTGCCAAACAATAGCATTTCTTTTGAAAGCATACTTACGTTTAATCACTTTTACCTTAAACGTTTGCACAATAATGTCTAACAAGCAACACCAAAGTGCCTCTGAACTTCAGCAGAGTCAGGATATCTTAACTTTACATTTAGTTTTAAAAGAGATTCCATCAGCAGTGTTGTGACTTCATTTAATTAACTGCTCAGTAATTAGGGAAGGGTAGTTTGAACTTCTGGTCTGCACCACTTTAATTGACCTGAGGGGCAGACTATGAAGTGAGATTAATGGGTTAGTGAGGTGTGTTAAGCATAAAGTGACGGTTTCAATGTCACAAAGGTGGCTTTCTTTTAACCAGGTTAGATCACTATGGTAACTGATTTTGCACAACTAACTTGAGATTGGCTATAATATGCATGCCCCATTCACCAGTCCTTTTCCTAACAACATTTCCTGTGAGCGACACATATTCCCATCTGAAGGAATACGTTACATCTGCAAACCTATATAGCCATACACTAGTCAACCCAATAAAAGATGCCATGCAATTCTAGTAGTGCCAACTGTATGCATTCAATAACATCAGTTTCACTTTAATTTGGCCAAAAACTAAAAGAAGTGATTTCCATGTATATTTCATTATGGGACTGTGTCAGACCTGAATGCACTTCTTTAGTATCATATTTAATCTATGAAGTTTAAAGTTTAACAGCTCTGATGTGCAGCTGTTGGAGTGCCACTGAGTGGTAAAATAAATATATTAATTTAGACAAGGAACTATTATATCCTCTCTTGCACCATTGCAGTTTCTTTGCCTGAATTTCTTTTCTTTTTACCCTAATATATTTTCATATTTCTCATTGCTGACCATTACAACAGTTTCTGTTCCTCTTGACTGAAAAAGCCGACACACCGTCGGCCCAGTTTGTGCAAAAGAAGAGTCAAATCACGCTTCAAATGCCCCTTTTTATGTTAGTGCACATGGAGTCTGATGGAAAAAAACTAAACCTGGGTTGGCAAAAACAATTAAAAAAATGACAACCATCATCGTGATACTCATCTCTGAGTGGGGTTCTAGGTTTTGTTGGTCCAGCTAACACAAAGAAACCCCGGCTATATCAAACTTGCTTTGTAGCACACGCATACGCAGCATGACTGTTAATTATTTATCTGATGTAGCAGTTTCTACTTGTGTGCATTTCATCAGTTATGCCAGGCTACAGGTTAGTCATTTAAAGGGAGGCCTGTATTTGGTTGTATTACAGAACATGCTTGATATCATTAAAATATTAGGGATTGTACTGTAATTTGACGTTTGTATAATTACTCTGCCAAGGAACGCGGCAGAGTTATGTAACGATTGACGTTGGTTTGTTTGTCTGTGTCTGTCTGTTAGCAACATGACTCAAAAACAAACGAATTTGGATAAAATTTTTAGGGAAGGTCATAAATGACACAAGGGCCAAGTGATTAGATTTCGGCAGTGATGTGGCTTATAGTCTGGATCCACAGTTTTATTAAAGACTTCTGTATCATTGTGAGATAGCATTATGGCGAATTGCGCTCTCTGAGTACTTTTCTAGTTTGCTTATTTGTTTGCGTAAGAACTAACATTATTCTGAAAGTCATACTGTATGCATAGAATGGCACCTGCAAACATTGTTTTTACCTAAAGAAGAGTCAAATCACGCCAAGGCTGTTCATTCCCCCATGTGGCATTGTCAGAAATGCAGCATATTTTTGTAGAAATGCAGCATTTTTTTATTAGTTATGATCAGAAATCACGGCACTATAGAATGTGGCCATTTAATATAGATGCACCCACAAACAGAATGACCTTGCACTGAGCACAGGCGTGTGTTATGGATTTCTTGTTTTTCACTGTAAAGCACTTTGGTCACCCTTTGGGCTGTTGTAAAGAGCTATAGAAATAAACTTTGATTGATTGATTGATTGATTGATTGATTGATTGATGTGTACGTTATATACGGATACCGAATCACGTGACCTAAATATGTAGCGGGCGGCAGGAATTGATGGGACTCTGAAACACCCTCACGATTTAATCAATTGTTCCCTGTAGCATTTATAATAAGCGGTGGATTTGTAGTAGGATCTCAATCATGTGATCGTCAGCAGACAGCTGACATAGTGTTCACATGTAGTCATAGTTACAGTGACGCCGTGCTGCTATCTTGCAATGATACAGATATCCTTAACAAATCTGTGGATCCAGAATATAAGCTGCATCACTGCTAAAATCTAATGAGATGGTCCTTCTGTTATTTTGTGACCTTTCCTGAAAATCTCATCCAAATACATTATTCCATTTTTGAGTAATGTTGCACATCAACAGGCAGACAAACCAATCATCACATAACTCTGCCACGTTCCTTGTCAGCGTAATACAAGATATAAAGGAACAAAACTATGTTAGCAGAAAAAAAATCTGGCTATAGTTCTAGATATGTTGCTTTCATAATGAAAAAATCCACACAGTTACAGATGGGAAGAACTATCATCAGTTGTAAAGTCAGATGTGGTCAATCTCTTTGTTAGTTTTTATGGTGGCATATCTGCATATCTTTCCTCTTACCTTTGCCCTGAATCGTAAACACATCATGTTTTAAGAAATGATCAATCCTCTTGCTCCTCTGGAGACCTTCAATGGCATCTACATGAACACATGAGGTTCCATTGTCTTATGTAGTCAATCTCCAACTGATTTATCAAACACACATTAGTCCTTAAAAATATGTATTTTTCTGTCTTCCTATATCTAAGTCAGATCACTTCGGAGATGAGTGAGTCTGCAGATCTTCCGTTCTTAATGTCTCAGCTCTCTAAAGTGTTGACCTGAGATCATCGGCTCAAATGTAATAATCAGACAGCCTTGCAACTTTTTACTCTCCTCCATTTTCATTGCTTAAGCTAAAGTTGCAAAGCCTGGATTCATAACAGAACGACTAAAGCAGATTCAGTAAGACAAGGTCATCATTTTACCACGTATGTTAAAGCTGTTTCGTTTGCACAGGTGAAAAATAAACACAGCTGTGCCTTTATCACAGATATACGGGGGTATTTGTCTCAAAGCAATTCCTGTTCACAGCCCATCCAGCACTGCTTCCATCTCTATCCAGCTATTTAATATCCAAGTCTTTTATTGTGGTGGGTGTTACATTATGGTACAAGTGCACCAGGGGAGATGTGGGAAGGAGCCACAAAGAAAAAGTGAGGAAAAAAATCAAAGAGTCTGTAAAAAGACATGTGAGAACTCTCCCCAGATTCAACTGGTTCATGTTAGATAAGTAAAAGCTGTGAATCTTTAGAAACTATTCTTTCGTAGAGGAAAAAAAATGTAATCCGTCTGTCTTTAACAACTTTTTTAGGTATAACATTTCTTCTTAGACAATAAGTCTGTCAAATGTTGCCCCACAAACACCCATAGTCACAGTGCAGTTCCTCACAATAGACATTTTTTGTTGTAGTTTTCCTGTTGTTCTTTAATGGCCTGGCATTATAATGTCATAAGCACTTTGTCCATCTTGTTAGACAACATGCTGTGTGGTTTCCAGCTGGATGAACCCCCTGTAGATCAGAGCCAAATGAAGTGAAATGAGCGCATTTTCATTTAATTGCATTCTCATTTGCACTGAAAGCACTGACACATTTGTTGGGGTTCACACATACTTTGGTCACTAAACCCTTCATAAGAAACATTTAACCTGTTCAGCTTTTAGATTCTAAGATTATTTGCATTACTTAAATGACGCAATTAGTCCTTTTTCATGCCATACATTAGTAAATTCCTCTTATCTCAGCGTGTCAGCTAGGCCTTAAGTGTGTCATCATTTATTTTATTCATGAAACAGATGATCATCTTTCATTTGCATTTCTGTGTGGGGAATTTTAAACATTATGACCATATTGAATTGCTCTAATACACCATTGGTTCACTTGCACACGTCTTTAATTTGTTGCATCTTTCCTTCATATGTCAAAACCGAGATCAGATCTATAAAATTGATTTTTGCAGTTAGGCCAGAAGATGTCGAGGCTATAGTTTGTTGGTGGAGATTTTATCAGAGAGACAGGGAGGGTTTGCAGCCAGACATTCATCTCACTACCTACGCAGAAGCTTGAAACAATGTCAGCCATTGCTTCTGCTGCAACATGACGACAAGCAATACAGAACGGAACACCTGGTGATGATAACCCATTATAGCTGTCCACCATCCAAATATTATAGTTAATAAATAATAATGGAGAGCAATGTTATCAAGTTACCATCCAACAGGTAGGTGATGAATTACTTATATTGGACATATTTATACCGTGTAGTGTAACTTGAGTAGAATCTGCTATTTCATTTTACTGTCAAAAAAAAAATAAAAATCTTTATTTTCTGGATTAAAACATTTTTCTTTGACTGATGACATTTTTTTTCAAACTTTATAGCTGTGCTTTTATTTTTTTGCAGAACAGACATTGAAAAAGAGCAAACACTAAGGCAGTAACTGAGCAATAACCCTTGCCTCAAAAAGAAAAACTGAACAGAAAGTTACTCCTTTTCCGTAGGTTTTTGTGGTTATCCATTTCAGTTACAATATTCAATTACATTCTGCTTAAAGTTGAAATGTCATTAGGGTTCCATAAATACTGTGATATACTGAAGAAATGGCTGACATAAAGTTTGTGTTTGGACTGTTTTGCTCTCCCCACATCTCATATCGGATCTTTTCCATTTATAAAGTACTCTGAGGTTCTATGAGCCAAATTTCAAAGCAAAGTAAAGATTTTGTTTGTTCCAGACTTTAAGAATGGTCTTCTTGGCAATGATCGTTCCATTTTGGATCGACGTTGATCTCCAGTGACTCAGAATTTTTTTGTTGTTGTGAGTCATGCCAAATTTTGATTTATGGTATTTTTTAAAGAAAATCTGTGTATCTATACTGCTTGAAAAGATGTAAACAACTGACAAAAGATAGTAAGACAGTGGGTTAGAGATAGTGATGCAAGATTTTAAAAATTTCAGTTCATTTACGTATTTTTTTTATTTTACTTTATTAGATTTTTTGCATTTTTACTATAGATGCCATGTCCAAAATTAATCTCATTCTTCGAAATTTTTGTAACTTTATTTTAGAAAATGCAAACTTCTGCACCATTCTAAATGGTCCCGCTATTAAGAATGGCTGATAAAGCCCTTCCATAGTCAGTCACTGAGCAAAAGAGTTTCTCTCACAAGACAGGAAAAGACTAGTGTTTTCAAGTTACAGTGGTCACGTGCAGAAAAAAATCTCAAAAGGCGTGGTAGGAAGCCAAACGTGACTCCTGCACTGGCAATCATGGTAGTATGCGAGGCCAGTGACAATTCAGGGTTCTCCACCAAAATCATCCTCATGAATCTGAGCAGTTCAGTACCAAAACCTCAAGACAGACACTCCAGCAGACAATACACAAGGCGAGATTTGATATACAAAAGTTCACAGTGACTGTGCAGAAGCTCACATGGGTAATTTTTGTTTGGAAATTCTGTGGTAGGATCAGACAAAGATGGAGTTGTTTCCACACGAGGACATGCATTTCTTCTGGTGAATTTAAGAAGAAGCGTTCAATCCCAAGAACACACCCCCCGCAGTCAAACAAGGTGGTGGGAATGTAATGCTTTGGGGCTGTTTTTTCAGCTAATGAACCAGGCTACCTTGCCAAGGCAAAGGGCTTCATGAGAAAAGAAAAACTACATTAAGATTCTGGAGGAAAATGTCGGGCAGTCTGCAGAAAAACGTGGCCTTGGGCAGCATTGGGCCTTCCAGCAAGACAAGGATCTGAAACATACAGTCATGGTGGTAAAGAAATGGTTAAAAGACAACAATATCAATATTTTGGAGTAGTTCAGGCAGAGACCATATCTGAATCCCAACAAGAAAGTGTGGAGGGAACTGGTGATCAGAGTGATGGCAAGGAGGTCTTTGAATGTAAAAGTGTGATCCAATATCCCAGTGGAGACATGTAGAAAGCTTGTTAGTGGTAATAAGAACTGTTTGACTGCTATGGTGGTAAATAAAGCTCGACTACTGATTACTGAGGTATTCTGGATGTGGCATTTAATGGAAAAATGTAAGAAATCAAACAAACAGACAAAAAAATAAGTGAAGTTCATTTATTATCAGAATCTATGCTTAATAGTACGTGTTCATCCTCAGTCCTTTACATTGGACTGATGGTTTCAGTAGTCTTACACCGTAGTGATGCATTAACATGAAATGGTGATAAGAAACCTGTCAATATGCTCTTATCTGAAATTAATCAACACCCCTCGAGCCATTCAGAATTGAGGATTCATTGCAGCCATGGAATGAAAATGTAATGAAATAAAATGGGTGTGACCCTATTACAATAATACCAGAGTTATTGAGTTTTTTTTTTTTTTTTGCACATCTCACAGCATAGAAATGGCTCTTTTTTTCACCACAGGCATTTTACTTCTGCTCACTGCGACGCCAGAGGCTTTGATCTCAGATGTACTTTCCTCATATTTCCCAGTTCCCACTCAGTGAATTTAAAACGCTGAGGAAATTTAGACTTGGTTGTGACACGGTCTGCAAGTATGAACATGAAATCAGCTTGCCTATTTTGGTGAAGTTAAAAATGCTTTTTGGGATTGCATTGGATTAGACAGAGGAACACATTTCAAAAGATCCAGAAGCCAGGAACATTGCAAGAGCATCACATAATCACTACATTTTGCACCTCAGTCCACCTACACCTTTTTGAAAAGACTTCTGCCAGCAGCCAAAATATGAAACTATTTCGTCGCGAGAGCTGACAGAAGAGACAAAGCTGTCACACACAAAGCTTCTTAGTGACTGACATGCTGACCTGAACAATGAATTAGCAGTAAATTGGTTTTTCATGGTCCTGTTTGGGAGATATTAAGAAAAAGGATTTAGTCTAAAACTGCACATCATATTAGCAGAGGTCCCAGCTCACGGCGTTATTGTTGTTAATTAGCACTACCAGCGTATTGTGCTTGCGTATGTCACTTATTGTTATTGAAGTCACGATGCACTCTGCGGCGTTAAAATGCAGTACAGCGTTTGATCTGTAGCTCCTCTTAATGGTTTTAGACTTCAGATTGCTTGTCAGAGTCAAAACTGCCCACTATCTCCCATGCAAATTACTCTCAGTAATTACTGTAAACACTTTTAAAAATGTTACAAATGTAATTTTGAAGCAAAAAAAAAATAAAAGTCCAGTAAAGTGGAGTTTGGACATTCTGTTCATGTTTGTCTCTGCTTCCTCCCAGTTTAAAGATCAACGAGTCATAGTTACAGACTCTAATCTATCTTGTTGCCCACAGATGTGAAGGTGATGTATTTGTCTTTGTTAGCTCTGTCACAGGCTGGCAATGTGTGTTTGCATCCTTTTGCCCACTTTGTACCGATATATAGGTCCCAGACATCTGTCAACCTGAATACAAAAGACGAGGGCCAACGTTGCCTTTTGGTTTCTTTCTGTTTGTGTATCTATGTAATTTTGGACTTTATTTTGAGGCCAAATGGGAGGATTTTTAATCTTTTAAGAGCAGACAGAGCAGCCCACTCTGTCTCAACATTCAATCACTACTCTATAGAAAGTTGCAAGAATATACACTGTATTATTTGTTCTCATTCTACTTCTTGTGACATGATGCTACTAACTTAATAACTGAAAACAATGAAAGATAAACATTAAGGAGTTTTTTTTCTTAAGAAATTGAAGATTGAGCACAGTGCAGATTGCCAAATATTATAAATAAATAGTCTTTTTCCACATTTTGAATGGCACAATTGGAGTGTCTTTTGCGATGTTGCATTTTTTTAACAGGCGCTTTCTGGAGACAACAGTGTGGCTGAATCTAATGACAATGTATCTGCTGGTTTCCTAATAAGCATATGTCAGCTGTTTGCTAGTCTTGTGATGGGTAAGGAAAAAACAAGAACCACAATTGTTTCCATCTTACTTCCAATGTTTCTGCTTAAAAAAACAAACAAATAACCTAATGATTTAATGTAATGTCACGGTGTTCTTAATGTGTTTTGCTAAAGCAGATTCAAACTTACTCCAACACAGAAGTTAAAACTTACCTTCCTGATTATATCTTTCAGTTTTTACCCATCATTTTCTCCCTACCTTGGCTCAAATAAAGCTCAAGGTGTAGAAAAAGACTTCTTCGCTGCTTCACATAATGATCTCCAAGACCTGTTCCCTGCTTTTGATCCAGCTGCCATGATTGTGGCATTCAAGGCATAGTGGGAACAGCTGACATGCTATTAAATAAAATGATGGATTATGACAGTCAGGCAACCACCTGAAATTTTAATGAATATATGAAAACATTTGGATCCTTAGACCCCTACCCCCGGGAGGTAAAGTAAATCTGCATCAGACAGTGGAGGTAGCTCACGACTTTGACTCCGTGTGTGTGGGTTAAGGCTCTCAGAGTATTTATTTTGACATTTTGCATAATACTGTAAGGCAGATTTACAGTACTTTGCATTTTCAGTGTTTTGCAGAGAACATTTCAGATGATACAGTGCGTCACAAACGGACACGAGTGAACAAGACGGATTAGCCGGTGGAAAATATGTAAGTGTCTCTAGTCAGAGCAGGTCAATGAAGACGTTGCAGACCTGAGACTGATGATCTGCTGTCATGGGTGCAGCTGCTGTGAAGGAGTCTGGCTGAGCTTTAATATGTACACAAATCATTGCTCAGAAGTGAACAAGAGTACACATGTAGGAGCAGAAGGAGCAGTGGCTGAGGGACACTGTGCCTGAATATTGGATACATTTACAGTGATAGCTGAAGCTAATGGTATTTTACAGCACCGAGCAATACAGCAGTCCAAGTTTATTTTCAAATATCTATCAAAAATGGGCTTAAGGACAATTGTCACTTGGCTTACACAAGATCAACAACAAAAAAAAAAGCACTCAGAGAGTGCAATACTCCTCCAAGGCTGCTCAGTCGTTCTGTCATTTCCAACCGCTGAAATCTTGAAAAATCCGTGGCAGAAATCACGACACCATAGAATGTAGTCATTTAATATAGATGTACCCACAAACAAAATGACCTTGGGTGAGCACAGGCGTGTGTTCTGCATACGTACATTATGTACGGATACCGAATCACGTGACCTAAATATGTAGCGGGCGGTAGGAATTGATGGGACTCAGAAACACCCCCACAATTTAATCAATTGTTCCTTGTATCATTTCCGATGGATAAGTCCTGATAAGTGAGCAGCAGTGGATTTGTAGTAGGGTCGCAATCATGTGATCGTCAGCAGGCAGCTGACGTAGTGTTCACTTGGTGTCTAATCACTTGGTCCTTGTGTCATTTCTGACCTTTCCTGAAAATTTCATCGAAATCTGTCCATTTCTGAGTAATGTTGGTAACAGACAAACAAAATCACAGACAAACAGACAGAAAAACGTACACCGACTGTCTCATAACTCCGCCCTTCCATGTTGGAGTAATTATCACTAAAAACCACAGTAGCTGTCCTGCAGTATGAGTTTTAAATGTTACAGTTCCACTTATTGCCCCTAGAAGAAACAGTGTTATCCCTGATAACAGCGGTAACTAATATAATTGAATGTATCAGGATTTGCACAATAGGATATACAGACAAATGAGCAGTATTGTCCAGGATGCAACAATCAAAAATGTCTGAAAATATCGCAGCATATTTACTAGAGTTCAAAGTGGCATCAGCATAAAAGCCCTTAGAGGCTGGAACCACTACATCTTTGCCATTTTTACTTGATTAATGACAAGTATGGCTAATCAATTATTAAAATTGTTTGGAATTAAATTTCTGATGACTAATCAATTAAACACCTAATCATGTCAAGACTGCATTAATGTGGCTATGAAACTTAATTGAGATCTGCCCTTAAATTATGAATGTTAGTGCTGAGGGCAGTGCTGCATGGAGGGGAAGCTGAGTGGGTTTCCAAATTAAGATCTCAATATTTTTTTTATGACAAGTGACAGTTATGGATGATGGAGACAGAGGAAGGGTCAGTGTTGTAAACAAAGATCCAAAAAAAAAATACAGAAATCCTCTGAGGACTATGAATATCTTAATAAAATCAAGATGTTTGTTTTCAAGGCAAAAATGGAATTTAGATTTTTCCTGCTAAGAGGAATGTTTGTGCCTCCCCCAGATTAGTTTAATTTACTCAATAAAATAGATTTCTGTCAAAAAAGGTAACACAGACACATTTCCTTTGGTCTATGCAGACTGTTCATGCTTACTAGAATGCATAGTCAGTTTTTTTTTTTTTTTGTTCATCAAACTACCAAAAAGCAATGTAAACAAAGACATGCAAGGTGACTACAAAGACATGCAAAACATATTGTCCTGAGAACTAAGGGGAAAAAAAAGTATCTTTCAGTTTAACTTTTATTCTGATTTCCTGCCTTTTTGGGGCTTAATCAACAATTCACAATTTTGAATTTGATGAAAGTATTTTTATTTTAGATATTACAGCATGTGGACAACAACGATGATTTTACTGTAAAAGAAAAAAAAACAGCAACACTTTGAAATCAAAGAAAGAAGAATGTCGATCCATTTTCTAGTGAAACTTAAAGAAACTAAATTCATTAGTGAAGTTACAGTTTAAGGAAGACGTATGCTAAACTGAAACAGGAGATTTTTGGGTGACAGTATAAATCTGGGATTCTACATCAGTCAGTTACAACTGAAGAATCCTCTTGGATTAAAGGTGAAATGTCTTCGGGAACCAAAAAGCCATTCCTAGTTGTCTTTTGCTAAGAGCAAGAGTCATGGTTTTTCCTGCTTAGAAGAATTTCTGTTTCCCCCAAAAAAGTTTTATCAACTCCATAAATTTTATTTTACTTATGTTTAATCGATATTCCTATTAATCGAATGGTCAGGAATAACCGGAAAATGTGTAGATTTCTGCAGACCGATCACTCTTACTGTCTTGTGTGTTCTTCCGCCTAAAGAAAGGCCCATTTTGAGCCAAGAACAATGGTGGAAATAAACAGAATCAACAGATTTATTTTTATAGCACGTGGACATCTTCTCTGTAGCTGTCTTCGTCCTCCTGGACTGGCCTCCTGCTGTTTCTGAGCAGCAGGCAAACCAAGATCAATCAGTAGAGTTGGACACACTATACTGTCTGCACCATTTTATAGCAATGTAACACTTTCATGATCTTAGTGAATATGTCCTACTATAGATGTATACCTGACCCTCTCACTGAGACAACCTATTTACAATATTCTGACCTGAAAAACTGGAAGGAAACTAAAGAAGGCAGCCACTTGGATTGGAAAAATACATGCACGGGGCCTGGAGCGGATGTGCTTCCCAAATGAGAAACACTCTTTCGATAAAAGTGGTCCAGTGTTTGGTTAGAGAGTGTTTTGCCTTCAGCATCTAATCACCAGGTGCAGTTTGGTTGGTGAACAACAGGGACACAGGGGACAGCAGAGAACAGATGGATCTAATTGTCTTAATCACATCCTGTGCCATCCTGGCATCAATGACATTGAATGGCTTTAGTGTTGTAGATTATTCTCACTTTACGTGACGTAACTGCTTAAAGGAGTGATGTTTGTTGTTAACTGAACTTGTTTCAGACCTTTTTCCTCACCCCTGTGGCAGAAATGCATTATTATATTATTAATAATGTCATTCAGGTGCCCCAGTATGCCAGTAAAGCAGCACAATACTGGGAAATTTAAGATGGAGTTGCTAAGAGATGGAGCCATAATAAAGGTATTGGGTCCCGTCTGGAAGTGGCTAGAGAGGCATATTTTTGGCATGCTTCGCTTTTATAGCTTTGTGAATTATCTGAGTTGTCACAGCCTGAGGAGTGTTCATTCACTGTGGTTAAAAATGCAATATTGATACCAACTGTCACTAAAACTTTTACTACATGATTATGGTTATAGTTTGGGCCTGCTACGCGCCAAGATCTAACCCACCATTTAATGTGGTGCTTTTTATAGATGCAAAAATGAGCATGTAGTGTAGTTTTACACCTACCAGTGATGTCCAAAGTCTGAATTTAGTGCACACTAGAGAGCAAATTGAATGTTTATTATACTGTACATGGAGGAGCGAATGAGTGAATGAGGAAGTGACACAAACCGTGACCAGCCAGCAAGCACAGTACCACAACCCTAAAACCGCTAAATGGAGTTCAGCCCTCATTAATTTTCTTATTTACACCTGCACTCTTTTTTCATATGTATTTTTTACAGTGACATGTTAAAAAGTCCTTAATGAAAAAGGCACTGAAGCAGTGATTCAGTAATGCAGTAATAATAAAGCATATGTTTACAGGGACTTACTTGCCAGTTCCAAGATATATTTAGCTTGCAGCTGAAACTTCTAACAATACTACATTACAATACAATTAATACAATCACAGTATTAATCAGCTGCAACTCTTGTCTAAACAAAAGAGTTTAACATGCCACCTGTGTGTTTTGCATAGAAATATCATAAACACAATGCTCAGTTTAACAATGAAATCATTTTTTGAGAACTTTTAGTAGCTCAGTAAGTGCTCCCATTAAGGCTTGTATTGTATTCATGGTTTATTCACACAAAGTGTCCCTTCCTGTCCCGGGAAGTGCTTTTGGTAAGTGTAGAATAATGTATCTAAACACAAACACACATACTGTACATACCCAGACACAAAATGTGGAGTCTTACTGAGAGGAGGCAAGTCTTTATATTTCATATTTATGTATATTAATGCATTTCACCCCCCTCAGGCACCTCATAAATCTTATTCTTCTACTATGTAACTGCTCATTTTGAGCTACCACTTTGTCACTGAACTGATGTTTTCAGTTGTGAAGTTTGAGGAAATATGGATGGTCATATATGGAGAAAATCCATTTTTATTGTGTTTTGTGTTTTTTATAAACTTGGAGGTGTAAAGTGATAGCTGTTAAGATTGGAAGACATTTACTTTTGTCATTCCTCAAGCCCCCTCACAACTGAATAGCCTCCCAGCTTACAAGCCCAGTAAGAATTTTGCTCAGCAGCTATGCTCCAACTAAGGAAACAATAGTTTTCTAGCTCAGATTTAGCGTATTCCTGCCCCGTCACTATCTGCTACTTGTGAGATTGACCATTTTAAATGAGTGGTTGTCTACCAGTCCACCAGGTTGACTCACTTTCTAGAGCTATTTCTGCTAACTCTAAAATTTCTCAGCCTTGGGCAAAGCATGCTAAGTGTTCTGTTGTTGGCTGCAAGAGTGAACACTAAAGTCTCCATGCACACCCAGCATCGGAGTATCTAAAGATCAAGTGGATTATTTTTGTTATTGAATTCATTGTCACCATTGGCATCAATCATATGCCCACAGGTAAGAGCTCTCAGGATACTGTAATGCTGAGGGAGATTCAGAAATGGTGGAGTCCTTAGGGCCAATTAACAAGGGGGGTTACTATGTTGTCATGATGCTGATTGTGGGTCACTGCATCTTGAAGCTGGCCAGTGCTGACATCAGTTGGCTTCTCTCATGCTCTCTGTGCTCGCATATGCCACATTTTCAGTTATATATTTCTTGGTTCTCTTGTCAGATAGTGGCATGAGTATGACCTAGTGACAGAAATGCAGTCTATTGGGACTATATGTAAAACACTTGTAACTTCATAGCCATTTCCAAATTACTACTATGCACCACTAAAATATTAATTTTATATAAATATTGTCTAACAAACTCACCGTACACATTAGTTGAAAACCGCAGCTGTGCAGATAATTTTGCAGTTACAATTGATAGAAAGTCCTGGTTTCTCACACTTATTCAGGTATGTTGGCTGCCATGCAGTCAATTGTTGTACTCCACACTGTCAATTACATAGGTAGAGCAAATCTTCTTCCTGAAAAGGGTTGTGGCCAGCCGGCATTTTAAAGCTACAGACACTGAATAGCCCATTTAGAACAGGGCTAAATGGTAATATGGTAATTTGCTGTAGTGCCACAATATGGGACCTTTAAAATTGAGTCTATACTGAGATGTAAACAGGTTCTTCATGAAGCATTTTCATAGTGAAAGACGAACTGAATCAGAAATGAAGCATATCAATCTGTCGGCGTGAAATCCACTCAGTGCAGCTAAAGCATTTGCAGGCATTTCAGATGGTGTTCTTATCCTCCATCCAACCCTTATCCTGCTCAGGGTTGTCGGGGGCCTGAACCTATCCCAGCATGCACTTGGTAAGAGGTGGTGTACACTGCTGCACAGGTCACCAGGCCATCCCAGGGCTAATGCATACCGACAGAGAAACACCTTCACTCTTACATTCACACCTACAGGCAATTTGGCGTTTCTTTCACCTGACCTGCATGTCTTTGTACTGTAGGTGGAAACCAGAACAGTCACAGAACATAAAAACACCGTGACTCACACAGAGACGGATGAAATGAACTCTCTTACTACCAAACTCACTATCTCTTCTGTTACATATTGATCAACAGAAAACTTGAAGTTCTTCAGATAGTGACACTTTCCTTCCTTTGATACTCTGAAATGTGTATATTTGAACTTCATTATTAGATAGGAACTCCGGCTCTTTTTTTATGTAAACATGAACGACGTGTTGGTGCTGATAACGCTTTGTTTTTTTAACTGGAAGTAATGAATTATTTCACAGCCACCTACAGGAGCTATATCCGTAGAATTCAGATGTTTGTGCATGCCAAGGATGTAAAATGAAGAACAAAGC
The DNA here is from genome assembly GCF_022539595.1 of Amphiprion ocellaris. Lineage (NCBI taxonomy): Eukaryota > Metazoa > Chordata > Actinopteri > Pomacentridae > Amphiprion > Amphiprion ocellaris. The sequence goes on from NC_072784.1 coordinate 18,909,733, forward strand.
TTAATTTCAGTCACAATGCATACTAACACACCATTCCCTGGTTTGATGCGTCTCATTCTCTATTCAGCATGAGCGTTGTTGTTAAATAGAATGCAGAGGAGGCTCAGTTCAAATTATCACTAATTTCTTTTCTCCTCCGACTTTATCCTTCAAAACTAGTTTCTGTCGCAGTGACAAAGCACATTCTTCAGATCTAAAAACAAAATATACAAAGAGCAACAACTCCAAATGTCAAATGATTATTATAATCTTTCATAGAGGCTCTTCTGTAGATTAGAGTATTTGGTCATTTGTTGTCATTTCTGTGAGACTGGCATGTTCAAAGTGCACTTAGGACTGAAGGTGAAACAGATGAAGGGCCAGAGGGAGGTGGTCAAAAGGGCACAGGTCACCAGTGGAATCTGCTTGGCTGCCCCAATGCCTCCTCTGCCAAATTCAGAAGGTGACTTGTTAGTATGATAACCTCTCTATGGAATAACTGCTAACATTTCTTGGTGCGAAGTCAATCAAACTTCCACAAAGTAATGCAAAATGACTACAATGACATGCAAAGTATGTACAAAGTGGCAACAGAATGATGCAGTGACTACAAACATAATGATAATAATAATAATAATAATAATAATAAAATGCAGGTATTTATTTATTTCATAATAGAATATTCAAATCTGTGATAAAGCCATATATACTACCGTTCAAAAGTTTGGGGTCACTTAGAAATGTCCTTATTTTTAAAAGAAAAAAAAAATTTTTTTCAATGAAGATAACATTAAATGAATCAGAAATAGCTGGAAATGCATGTTTGCACCGGCACAGTACGGGGTAAAGGGTGCAGTGGGAGTGAGAACAATAGCAAATTTGACACTTACCAGCTATTTAAATATACCAACTAGCTGTGTATCAACAATCTTTCTCCAGAATTGCTGAATAAATATTGTAACTATTAATAACCTCCACTTTCTCACTACAGAATAGCAGCGGTGTGAATCTGAGCGTGAATGCATTTTTACAAATTCTGCCCATCACTAACCCCCATTTGACTTGCTGGCATGACAAGAGAATGTAAATATATGAATTTGAATCCAAGTCCCAAACAGTTGCATGATATCTGATCCAAATAATGAGTCACTTTCACTTCGACTCTGTGCAGATGTTCCATTCATGTTAATCAGCTTTTTGTTTTTTTTATTTGCTAATGATTCCGAGCTGCTGTCACACATTAATATCTGGATTCATGCGTCAGAGAAAAAAGACGAGGGAAAACGCGAGTGCGCTGTTGGTGTAGAATATGTAGCAGCCTGCAGGGCGAGCGCTCCTGCTAATGAAAATTGTAGCGCTTCCTCCCTTTTCTGCGTGATTGAACAGACAGCACAATTGGGATAATAATGAATTGTTTCTTACTAAAAAGAGAAAATAATAAAGTGTCAAGTGTTCAGAAAAATTTTAAAAACGTTTCCAGTACATCATGGGAAATGCGGTTTCTTAATGGATTCTAATCCAAGCTATTAAAGTCATGAAGCTTCTGCCTAATTGGATTCTTTTCTGCACCACAAAGTCATTTCAGAGTTGGAAAAAAAATGAAAAAGAAGAGCCTAAATAGAGATAAAGGCTTATTTGCTGTCCTATGTGAAGACTATCTATGAAACAACTGGTGCTTTTTGAGGAGCATTTAAAATGAGCTTGGATGATAAATATTTGGTTGTTACAAATACACGAGATGATGTTGGATTTAAGGAGATAGCAGCTAAAATTGCCTTTCTTTGACAATGAGTGAATGACTTAATTTCTTACATGTCTCTACAAATCATGTCACTATCAGGGCAATCGGTGACAGCTTCCAGTGACTTTATGATTGCAGAACAGATTAGAGTACTGTAGTTTGCATCAGAGCTTCATCCAGGAAATAATAAGTGGCTCAGCAATCAGAAATGTGTCCTCTGGTAGAGACGGGGGGGAAAAAAAAGTTGTGATTGCAACGCTTTGAGATTAAAAGACATCACACTGAGGACATTGCTGTGGTGAATTCCCAGCTGGGACAAAAGCACCAACAAAGTATGATGGAATGAAATCTCACATCATGTGACATCACTGCTGAAGAAAACACTGCGGAACAGCAGCAGGGCGTCGCTTCACAAAACACAGCGAATTCAAGCTCAGAGTGAAAATGCACTGAAAGTACCGCTCAGCAGGTCCTCAGACAAGATGATTTAGTCACTCAGTTAAATCTGATGTGTTCCCTAACTGGGTTATAGCAAAATCTTTGAAGCATTTTTCATTCTGTGTGCTGTTTCACGTACCAGGGTAGGAAATGGTGATTTCTCGTAAATACAGACAGCTACTGTTCACATTCAAAAGCCTAAAAAAACATGTTGAATGCATTGATTTCCTTTTATAACATTTTCAAAGTATTTTAAGCCCTTCAGTTCCCCTTCCTTTAGCTGCTTGGCTGTCACTGATGTAATATGAAACCAGGCAGGAATAGGAAAGCGTGATTGCAGGCGCTCCTGACCCATAAAAACAGGGGCTGTAGTCTCCGATGCAGCGGTCATGAGTTCGAGTCCGATCCATGGCCATCGACTGCATGTCTTTCCCCCACTCTTCTCCTCACATTTCCTCTCTCTCTCTACACTGTACTCTTTAATAAAGGCAAATAGGCCAAAAAAATAAATAAATAAATAAAAGGAATGTGTGATTGTGCATGAAAACAAACAGAACAGTTAACAGGTTGTAGCAATGCATTTGGCCAAAACTTCACAGGGTTAATATGTTTAATGGGTACCTGAACTGTAAATCAACAAAAACAAAAAACAAAACAAAAAGGAAATTTTCAATTCTATTTTTCTTTTTTTAAATAATGAGAAATCTTAATAGAAAAGCACACACATGAAACAAAAAAAACTACAATAAATTGAACTGTCTAATATAAAACTACAAAGTACCAGTAACATGAACATGTTTTTTTTCGACATAAGAAGACAGTTAAAATACATTTGCAGAATTTATCATAATTTCACAAATATTTATTTTTCATTCAATAAATGAAACTGGTAAATTCATGTTTAACATTCTGATACGGTATTTTTCTGAAATTCTACACAAATTGTAACAACAGAAAAAGAAGTTTTGGTTCTGTAATTTTACATTATTATTCTTTAAATAAGAGATATCATGTATAATTACAGAAGCTTTCAAAGTAATAATAAAAAAAGTTGAATATATGCATTTTTATATAAGATGTGTCACTCCAGTGTTTTTGTCACATGATTTAACAATTAATGTTAAGAGTGGAGGTATTTTTTTAACATTAAACACCCCTTAAATTGAAAAGATTTATGTAACATTACATGTAAAATTCACATTACACTTATTATAATTTAAAATTAACATTTGATACTTGTAATTTGAAACAGAATTAGTAGTTTTCCAATTTTTATTTTGACATGTTTTTGCAAGATACTTTACATGAAATTATTTTATGAAACCTAACTAATACTGACACTTTTTGCAGTGTAATACATTACAGCAACATTCAGCCATAGTTTTTACACATGTAAATATCCTTCAGTGAAAATTTAAAATCCAACAAATGAGTTCACTTAACATCAAAGCTGGGATCTCTATTTTAATTGTGAAAAATGTTAATAATTTTATGGTTATTTTCCACAATTTTTGGCACCACAGCTACTGGAAAATTAGCAACAGTGTTCTGTTAATAACTTTGAAATAAAATCAAACAAAGCTTCCCAGTGAAGGATACATTTTTACTATAACACTTTAGTAAAGATTCTGCAGACATACACAACCGTTCAAAAGTTTGGGGTCATCTAGACAATTTCCTGTTTTCCATGAAAACTCACACTTTTATTCATGTGCTAACATAATTGCACAATGGTTTTCTAAGCATCAATTAGCCATTCAACACTATTAGCTAACACAATGTAGCATTAGAACACAGGAGTGATAGTTGCTGGAAATGTTCCTCTGTACTCCTATGTAGATATTCCATTAAAGATCAGCCGTTTCCAGCCAGAATAGTCATTTACCACATTAACAATGTCTAGACTGTATTTCTGATTCATTTAATGGTATCTTCATTGAAAGAAACAGCTTTTCTTAAAAAAAAGAACATTTCTAAGTGAGCCCAAACTTTTGAACAGTGGTATATGTCTTGTTGACACACTGCTTGTCTGGCATTGGATGCGTGGAAAATGCTTGGATTTCCATGTACAGTTTAATATCCAATTTATGGCAAAAATCAGAGCAAAGATCTATTTAAGATGTTTATATAGGTGCGTATAACTCTTCCAGTTCTATTTCTGTGTTGTTGAACAGGTTATTGTAATGACTGAGAAATACCACCTTTCTATGTCCCTCTAGTTTTCATAACAGAGCTTTCTATCATAATGCTACTTTAGTCCATCCACTTGGTCAGAACACTGCAAAGATAGACTTCTTAAACTTATGAACGATGGTCTATTATTCTGATCATGCTGGACCTGCAATTTATGATCATTTTCAAATGTTCAATTGTTGAATCTGAACAATAATCCTGAACATGTTCAGTTAATTCAATTCAATTCAATTCAATTCAATTCAATTCAATTCAATTCAATTCAATTCAATTCAATTTTATTCATATAGTGCCAATTACAGTTCATATTACCAATGTGCTGGAACCCCAAGAGCAAGCCCTAAGGTGACAGTGGCAAGAAAAAGCTTGTTTAATGCTCACATATGGCAAATAAAACCATCAAAGTGCCACATATGTGAAGCTGAAGACAACAGCGGTAAACACACAATAATAATCATCTACTGGTCACCGAACCGGTCAGAAGGAGAAAGGTGGAACTTCACCCACTCTAACAAGCAAACTAATAGCAGGATTAGACAGATGCCAATCAGACATAACCTCCATGTCTCAGCACAGTCTTCAGTCTAACCAGGAATAAGTGTGTAGGAGGGACCGTCTGTATACCGTCTTTATTTCAAAATCAATCCAAAGTCACAGGAGCACCTTTAGCATCTGTGAGGTATTTGCGAGAGAAGCAAAAATACGAAGGTGGTCCATAATTACATGGCGGGATTTAAATCACATTCTCCTGGTTTAAGTCGATCACTCGCAAATGGGCACGGCTCAGTGGATATGGAGTAATATGGAGCTGGAGAGAGATATGAGGAGGGCTGCTCGCTGCCACCCACACCTCACCACCAGCTTTATTTGAGAAGGAGGGAGAAAATACAGAAAATAGACGAGATCCGCACGCTCTGACCCAAGCTACTGCTCTCCTAGCTACCCACAAATGGTCAGGAATGGACTTCTGTGATTAGCTAAATGGCTTTATCTCATTTCACTTGAAAATTTACAGTAATGTTTTCTTAAAAAAAAAAAAAAACAAAACTACATCCCGTGGGAATTGTTGACTTTTCTGACACATCTGATCCTTTTCATAAAGAGAAATGCAAATCTTCAGCCATTATTAAGTAAAAACAGCAATAGATTTAATATTTTCCTGAGCAAAAGCGCTCTATCTTGCCCTATTCAGCAGGAGTGACCTCTTGTAGATGTTTTGCATAATTGTCCGCCAGTTTCTGAAATTACCAACCACTCCTCTTTGCAACATTCCTTCACTTTCAAGATGTTTTAGGGTTTTCTCGCATGTATTGGCTGCTTCAAGTCCCCGCCACAATATTTCAATAAGATTCAAATGTGTGCTTTTCTTCTCCACGAGACTGCTCCACAACCCTCCATTTCTTCTTTTTGAGCTTTGGTGGATTTACCAGTGTGCTTTGGATCATTATCGGGTAGTGAAAGGTCCACTTCCAGTTCAACTTTTCCGACAGATGGGCTCGCATTATCTTCAAGCACTCTTTGATGATGCAGAATTCATCGCTGAATCAATGACTGCAAGCTGCCCAAGTGGTGAAACAACCCCCAAACCATGCACATATCCACAAGCTTATTTCACAGCTGGTTTGAGGTTTCCTGAAAAGCTGCCTTTGGTGTGCACAAAGCTTTTCTACTGTTACTGTAACCAAACAACTCTATCTTTGATTTATCTGAACGCAGTCTGTTATTCCAGAATGCCTGATCTTTGCCTGTATGACCATTTGCAAACTGTAGTTTTGCTCTAATGTACTCTTTGGACAGAAAAAGCCTGTTTTTTTTGGTATTTCTCCAATGCAGGTCAAATCTGTATCATTTCTTTCCAATTGTAGATCATGCACTTTGAAACCAACAGTTTCATAGTTGCTGTGATGAAATTTTACACTTCTCTGAGACTTTTTTTTTTGCATCAAATGGACTGCTCGTAGGCTAAGTTTTTTTGGATCAGCTAGCCCTGAGCAAACTCATTGAAATCTAAACAACTTGTTGATGATTAACCTCACAGCAGAATGCTTTATTATGTATAGACCTTTTTAAATTCCTGACCCTCCTCATCGGCATCCACAGCCTTATATCTTAAGTCCTATACTGGGCTCCTGAGAGAGATCTCTGCATGATGTCACACATTTCAGTAGAAAACAGAATAGCAGACCCCAGATGTCAGAGGTTTAAATAATACAGGTTCCTCCTGTCACTCCCTGAGGAGCTTCTAATCATTGGCACCTAATCTGGAACCTCTGATTCCAATTTTATGGATTTGAAGGTGTGAAAAAGGTGCAATTACTTTTTCAGTTGTTTTTAAATATTTAAAGTATTAAAATGACTGCCAAATGTAAATTTAACAAGTCAGTTCTTTGGGTATATTTATATTAATGCATAGCATTTCAAAAAGGATTATGCATTCAGCAAATGTCAACTGTTTTTATGTTCTTACTTTAACAAATGACTGTATTTATGAAATGCATTGTTATTTAAAGCTGTCCATTTTGAAGTCCTTAGTTGTCATTTACCTGCATATAACTCAACATAATTTATTCAGGAACACCAGGACATGCGTTTAGTTTCTGGAAAATGTATTTTTCAGAGATGGATGTAATACGACAATTGAAATATTTTCTAAAAATGTCCTGCTATTAACAAATATTTTCGTTTAAGCTTTTCTCCATCCACTTTTCTTTTGTCTAGTTTCGAGAGGCATATGACACATTTTTATTTAATCGGCTGATCAAATAGTTAGTGTCTGATCCATCCTTTCTGATTGGAAAAAAGACTGAAACAAGAGTCCACTAGAGGTGATGTAGCCTGACTCTCATCTTTAGGCATATGCCTTATCTTTATAGCAGCTCATGTAACAGATATCTTTGCCTACTGTGTCATAGAATATTATATATAAATATTCTAACATTTTGCTATCAGGTTGAATTTTTTTTGCATTGGTAAGGCTATTAAGTAATATTTTTTTGTGGTGCCACTTGTCATACCTGCTGAATCGGTTATGAAAATTCAAGAAAGCTAATTTTTTTTGCAGTTCCTTGACCAAATATATCATAGTATAAAGTATCTGCGATGTTTTGCTTTGTATTAATGGGACATGCAACTACATGTGTTCTGAAAGCAATACTAGTTTATTCCTGCAACATCCTTTTTTGTTAATTCGTGTTCAAAGATGGAACTTTTTACAACGGCTTCTGTTTTTGTTTATATTCCAATTCACCTATAATCAGATACCATTTGATCTACAACATTGCAGATTCTTAATTATTAATTGAGATATTGTCTTTCAAACACGGTCTCAAATTTCAATGTGCGAGAAAAATTTTACATAAAGTGAGTTTTCTATAAAAACTATCTCGGAAAGAACTTATTATATCAAATAAAATTTTCACTGATATTATTTTCTATAGCTAAAGTTTAGGATAATTTTTTTTTAAAGAGATCAGAGGTGGTTCAGCTGAAGGCCTCTGATGAGTTCAGATGGAAGGACCGAAAAGCAAAGAATAAATTGATGTCTTTTGAGCTTTTTTAGTGTATATTCCACCTATGAAATATACATGTGTGTCCCAATAGATCATAAGACTTCAATGCAGGCAAATGATTAACATGTCATCTTAAATATGGTGACAGGACTGATCCGGCCTATTGTTTGTGTGTTCAAGAGAGTCCTCACCTCTGAATTGAGCAGCCAGCAAATTCATAAGGTGATGAGAGGAAAATAATTAAAACCTAAAAGCTTTTTATCTTCCCCAAGAATGGAACCATTGATTTTTTTTTTTTTTTTTTTTCCCCGCTCTGAGCCTCCTCTCGTTTGTACTCAGCCATGATCAGAGGAGTCTTTGTTTGGCAGGAAAAAAGAAGACGACTAAAGATGGGGGGAAGAGACAGGCTGGCTCATTATCGCCAGAAGCAAAAGTTCCGGGAACAAAAGTCATGTGACCTGTGTGGGCACATGTCTTACATTTTCTAGTGTGTGAAGACTCTTTGATTTGCTCTCACTTTCATATCATAACGAGCCGTTCGGTCTTCCCTGCTCCCGTGCTCAGCAGTTCCTCTTCTCCTCGCTGCCAGCAGTGTTGACTGGTCGTCCCTGTGACCTGCCTCTGCACAGCGCTCATTTGAAGGATCATTCGCTTGTTCTACTTGGCGATCACCGGAGCTTTCATCCCCGAGCTGCTGCGCTCGCTATTAATGAGCGGGTCCTGGGTCTTTTTGGCTCCAGATTCATCCATCAGCATAAATCTGCTTTAACAAGAATGAAGAGTTTCAGCCCATCAACAAGGAGGTGCTCATAGATCACAGGCTTCAACACCCTTTAGTAAAGGCATGATAGATCCATTCATAATGGTTTTTCTTTGGCAATAAGCTGCTCTATAGTGAGAGTATTAGTCACTTAGCTACATGGGAGCCCATACTGCTGCTTTGTCAGAACTCTTTGGTGTCACATTTGAATGCATTTGGTTCCCCTTGAGCAAGATTTTTTTTAACATGCAGGGTAGTTTGATGGACCATAAAAATCTATTAAGCCCACAGCCGAATGTTCTCTGCTGTTCATTTCTCAGGAAACGAGAAGTTTGCCTTGTAACATTTGGTTAATGCTGCTATAGGGTGTATTTGAACCCAAACAGGGATCTTCACCTACATTTTGCCGCATACACTGAGTGAAAACAAGACTTAAACCACAAAATAAAACAAAACTAGGTGCAAAAAAAATATTGATCAGACAAAATCTGAATATCTCCTGGATTTAAAGTTCTGTAATTTATATTTTCTCCAGCTCTACAACCTCCTCATGAGGATCTTTTAAACTGAAAAACTCATACGTGATTATCTGCATTCAACACCAACACCAAAGGACACACTGAGAGCATCTTTTTATTGGTTGTAGCTTTGACAAAATGTCAGTATTTGGGACCAATGTAATGAGGATGGGTTGGTGAAAATGGTGTATGGGTATTAATGAACATGTAAAAATACTTCATTACAAGGACATGTTCTCCTGTTATTCATTTTGGTGAATATATGAACCCTATACATTTGTTACTAAAAGCTGGTTGAGATGAAGCTCATTGCATCTACTTTACTGGTAGATAGTGGTTAAATGGCTCTAATTCTATTGGTTGGGCTGCTTCACAAAATATATCTGAGTATATGTGAGATGATTAACAAAAATGCATGAATATGTACAGCTGCAATGATTAATCAAGTTGATTCACAGAGAATTAGTCAGCAGCTTGTTTGATCATTGATAATACGTGTTAGTCATTACCAGCGAAAAATGGCAACCATTCTAGAATCTGTTTGTTCTGTTTTAGTTTTGTATTTAAGTTGGCATCTTTGGGTTTTTAACAAATATTTGGCAAAAAAAAGCCTTAAGCTCCAGAAAACTCAATCAGTGATGACAGAAAATCTTGAATGTAGCCATTATTCTAAGAAATGCATTGCTTTTTTAGTTTAAAAATATCCTTTAAGAATATATGTATCTTTAATCTTTCTAAAATCTTATTCTGGAATGTGATTTTAAACAAAATGTTACAATGTTTTCTTTTGAAATATATTGATGAGAATCACAAAGTAGGTAAAACCGAACATAACATTAAAGTAAAGCAGAAATACCTCAAAACTGTACCTAAGGACATTATCTGAACAAATGTGCTGAGCAACTTTCCACAACTGCTGCCAAATGCATTTTTTTTTTTTTAAACATAGTAAAATTTTATTTGCGAGGCGTACTTTCCTCTGAGACCCTGCCGGTCACTGTCACTGCTGGAAATGCTATTAGCTCATTTCATCACCCTCCAAAGCAGCTTTATACGAGCTCAATCTGTTAATTATACCAGCTATTTGAGCTTTGATCTTTGTGCAGATCTCATTTTAGAGGCCACTGTAGATACTCTGTTCTTCTGAGTTGATCACCCATATCCAATTAGACATTGAATTTGACAAGAGCCGAGGAACTTTGGTGTTTTCTCTCTTCATCTACTTCAAATCCGCAGCCTTACAGCTCTGCTGACAGCTGATTAATGCACTCTGCCATGTCCAGGGATTGAGGGTAGAGGGTCTCCATCGCTATATTTCATAGAAAGGATGACAAGGAGGGTGATTATGAGAAAGAAGCAGTTGTTTCTACAGTTTTCTTTAGTTCTTTCTGTGTAGCTCATGTTCCTCTGCGCCACCTTGACAATCACAGTGTTACTCTTCCTGGTTAGAAAACTGGGAACATCATAAACAAATATGTTTGAGGATTACGCAGACCTTCTTTTTCTCATTATTATCCAGCTGCTATCCCCTAAAATATTTGTTTGTTCGGGATCTACATAAACCCTCGGGTAAATCCCCACTTCTGTTTTCTCATGATGCTGTCTGTGACTCTGAATTCAGTCTCTGCTGTGTCAGAAATCACTCACTGGTTAATTATCCCCTAACAAGCACTTGATAGGTTATTCGCTAAAATTCCAGCAATTTTCAGACTTTTATGAGTCATCTTCCCATTATCCGAAAATGCATTATGGCTGAGTGTGGTCACAAGAGTTGAAGCTTTGTAAAAGAGCCCCCAACAGAGAGAGCAGTGTTACCCAACCAGACAGAAAGCACTCTTCATGTTGCAAAGCATCCCCACTACTGCATAACAGTCAAATTAAGGTTGAAGCCATGCTAGCGGTGTGGTTTTGGAGATGTCGGTCTATCGATTGAATGTTTTTTTTTTTCAGTTGGTTAGAGTTGAGTTTGTGGCTGTGTCTAAGATCACTTTCTTGTTCACTCATTTCCTAAATAGTAAACACTGCATAGATTAGAGAGCCATGAATTCAGATTTCAGACACTTATCATCATCATTTTGCATCATCACAGGCAAGTGAATTTCTGCATCAGTAAAGTTGACATCACTTGTATTTGCTAGTTGTTTTTTTCTTGTTCATCATCATCCAATATTTGCGTTTTTATCCAAAACTGACTATTAACAAACCAACATTCAGCTTCCAGAGGTCAGTGCTTTGGCCACACAAAGATTAATGAAGGAATTATGTGTGGAGTCTGTGTGTAATTTCTGCCTTAACGCCAGCCTCTGTTGTTCAGTGATGTGAACAACAAATCAAAGCAGACGCCTTCCACAGTCTCTCCCCTTCATTTCCCTCCAGGCAAGCCAAACAAGCAAAGTGCAATAGAAAGGCAGCAAAAGAAACACTGTAAACAAGCTATCGATGGCAGAGGTGAGTTGAGCAAAGTCCATCTATATGGCCGTTGCTTTCTTGTAGAACTTGAGTGCATTTTATTGGAAAGTAGTAATGAGCCTTTACCAGGTAGTGTACAGTGTATGAAACATGATGATTGAGTATTTTTAGCTTCCAACTTCTTTCTGTTCTTTATCTGGAGAATTGCAGGAAGTCATCTGCCATAGCTTGTGGCATACAGACATTTTAAGTGAACTAATGGAGACGAGCAACATAAAAACACAGCCAGTGCTCCGATGATTCTGAATGCAGCCTGGACAGTGTCCATGTTCACGTCCCGTTACTAATCAGCAACCCCTGCAGATATTTACTCCTCATATTGTGTTTCCCAGAGAGCAGAAATAGGACGAGGGAACACACAATCTTTAATATGATGATTTTGAATTGTGAACGCGTTTATTTTTTGCAAAATGGTGAAGTTAAGCTTCGAAATGTAGCTTTTTGCCATCTGTCACAGTTGAGAGTGTGCAGTCACGACACACTGGCAGAGCTCCTGTAATATGAACATTATGTTTTGGTCTGTTGAAGCCACTTTGGTGAGATAAAAATGTGTTTCTGTGCCTTTTGTTACTGTATGATGGATGCAAGATGGCAAGGAAAGGTGTCACTCTAAGGCACCAAGATGGCATTTAAAGACTTCCTGCTTATGTTTTTGTACTTAGAAAAAAAAAAGATATACTGCAAATATCACCATCAGGCTGCACCACATTGTCCAACCAGTTAGAAACATGCATACATACATAAATAAATAGCTACATGGGTTCAGAAACCACAAGGTAGTTAAAGCAGTGGCTTAATCCAACCCTCAGTACTTAGTGTCATTATTACCTTAATCATTTAAAACCTGTGACTCTGTGTGCATAAGAACATGCCTGCTGGATGACGAATTTATCTAAAATTTAGTCAGACAAGCGTAACCAACATGAAAGAAGTGATGTGATTTTTGGGGAGGTCTATATTTGTGCATCATCAGCAGGTGTACAAGCCTACTTATTTTGTATTAAACCACATCTTTAGTGCACGCAGGACCCGTTGTAGCACATGATTTTATAAGATGGGAATAAGCAAGGTGACAAAATCCTCCTGCATACTCTCTTAATGTGAGAAAAAAGAGTTCAGTTCCTTAAATACCACAGACTTTATGCTTTAAGTGCAAGCCTGATCTTTAGTGTAGATAATTTGATTAGATTAGGAAGTGCTTTGCTGCTTAAATCTGTGCATTAATGAGGTAAAACAGCAGGAACGCTTTTGTTTAACTGTGTTATAGTGTGGATTTCTTGTACAATAACAGAAGTTGGACATTGGGGTGACATTTTACTGAAACAGGATATGTTTGCTCAAGATTTTGCTCAGTTGATGTTAATAATGTTGCATGTAAGTGTTTGACTAATTATCACTGTCTACGGGGAATGTTTCAAAAGTGGAACATCTCTTCTTTCAGTTGAACTTTTGCCGACATTTTTCTTTTTAGCTGTTTTACAAGCTCATTTAGATGATGGAGCCGATGCTTTATGGCTGTTCTTTTGTTCTGCCTAACTTTCTCTTTCATCACTCATTTTAAGTGGCAATGTGGCTGATTCATTTACAGAACAGCCTATGATAGAGAAATGCTAGCCTAGGTTTGATCTGATTTGTAGTACAAAAATAATCAAAAAATTACTTTGCACCAGATTCTATAAAGACAATCTCTTCTGTGCTCCTTGGTGCAACCAAGAAAAACAGTAACATGACTGAACTTATTCTCAGTTGAACTGCAGGCTGTGTTAGATAGGAGACAAGCAGGGAAACAAATTTAAAATGGAAGTAGGAAAACATAAATAACTTGTGCAGCCAGTGTGTTTTTTCCATCTATGGGAACTTGAAAAAAATGTTGTGCATTTTGCTTCTAGTATTTTTTTTAAATGTTATTTTTGTGAAACATATATACAGTAATACTGTGATATATTGCTTCTTTTAATTTTTAAATACTCTCAAATACTGATTTCAGCACGTCATCTCTGGCAGTTGTACCTTAACCTGAATGGGATGCAGTGATCAAGTGGATATTTAAAAGGTTATTCTGGCATAAAAACTCATAATAAAGATGCTGAGTGTATACTGTATGTGCACCCTTAACTTTATTTCACAGTACTTTGTCTGAAAGCAGATAACATAGTATTAAGAAATGAAATTAAAAAAAAAACACACATTTTTGTGCTCTTGTTTGTTTTTGATGCACTTGAACAACAACTGTTGATCTCTCTAAAGGATTTCTCAACACTTTAAACTCTTATTAGACACATAAGTGCTACAATATGCAGTATAAAAACATGTCGCTAAATAGCTAAATGAACTAGAAACCTGACAGCTCTCAGAAGATACTGAAATGCTTTTTTATAAAAATAACAAATGGAGACTCAACAACAGTATCAACATTGGAAATCAAACCCAAAAAAAAGGAGATTTACACTTGTACACATATCCCAAAATCTTAAGGCGATTGAAATATTAAGTCAGACAACCCAGTTAACACTTTACAAGATGCTTACATAAGACATTCACATCAGGCTCATGAATGCTTCATTTCACATTAATGAATCAGAACGGCGTGGTGACACACTTACATGAGATGGACACAGTATAACAACACAGAAAAAATACAAATGGACTAATAAACACCTGCAGCCATATTTACATACTCATTGTCTAACAAAAGAGCTGACAGAAAAACGTTATTTCCTCAGGTCAGCTCTGCTATCAGATTGCTCACCTTAACAGACACACTGCATACATAACACTATATGCCTACCCTGCTTTCGTGTTTTTTTGTTTTTTGTTTTTTTCATTCCACTGATGTAATACTTAAATGGCAGATGTCACTATCCTCACTTTCTTTACCCGCTGAAATAAGAAGTGCAGGTGGAGTGACAGGTGGAGTTTCTTTAGTAAAATACAGCAAGAAATACAATGAAAACAATCGGTTTGCCCAGGCTTACGGAGGAAAATCCGGAAACTATTTTAGCTGGAGCATCGTCTGTCACTTGGGGACACTGTTTAGTGCAAACCATTGCAGATTTGGGGCAAAGTTACTTTAAGATTGTACTTGAATCCAGGACAACAAAGAGTTAATTGGTTTTATTTAAATGGAATACATGAGAGAGTGCGAAGGTTGGTGAGGTAAAAAGTGCATCGGAAACAGGTTTAGTGAATTAATCATGATGATTTGTGTGGAGGCATGATAACACTTTAACATTCCTCATATGAATACATAAACCAAACGTAGATGCCATGTTTCCATAACTGAAAACAGTTTCTGCATTGCTTTCTTTCATTTTTTAAAAATCATGTCATCTTGTTGCGTCCTCTTCTTCTGCACTCGTTTAATGGCACCCAACCAGACAATTAGTGCCACCGAATGTTCGCCTTCATGAACAAACATCTAATAATCGCAAAGCAGTCATGGATATGTGCACTGATTTGCAGATTTTATGGAAATTCATTTAACATTTGTGTCAAATTTGAATGCACACGTAAATAACAATACTGATATTTTCTTCTGTATTCAAGGCTTAAAATGACTGACGTGAAGTTGAACTGTGTAACCACAAAGACATGTTCTCTGCTTTTTAATCAACCCAAATCCTGCATTGACGATACATTAGAGTTACATCATAACAATTCCTCATATGAGCAAGAGAGCAAAAGTACATATTTATCACTCATTCATAAATATGCAATGAATCATCATGAGCCTGTTTCGGAATAAATTATACAAACATCTTACAAAGAAAAAAAGCGTTAAGTCTTATATTTACTCCCAAAAAAATTATTTTTCATGATATACAAATTCACAGCCAGTAAGTCAGAGGATTCAGTTTCACATTCTCAAATTTTACTCTAGCATGTTGATATTTCGCCTGGTACGTAGCTTCCATAATATACAAAAAGATCGAACAGCCTAGCAGTTTGAAAAAAATCAAATGAAACCTCTCAGCAAGCAACAAGGCCCACCTGAATAACAACCTACTTTCCTCCATTTATTGGATCAGACATTATGCAATATAATACACTGGAAGAAATATTGAAGCAAAGGGAAAAAAAACCCACAGTCGTTAATAGCATTTAAATAACTATTTCTTGAAAATATACATAAAAGCTGCCATAGACAGACCAGAATATGTATCTGTTACATTCATCCATCGGGCTCTCCTGCAGGGTAGAACATCCGTCTGTGTACTTAAATAACACGCAACAAAGTACAGTTGCCTTTCCTTTGAAGTAACTAATAGTAGGCTCTCATACCATATCCTGTATGTAGATATTTCCCAATGTTATCTCTTTTGAAGGAGTAGCTAACCAAACAGCATTAAAAAAATAAAAATAAAAAAAAGAATATGAACCTACTGCTGATATGATCCCCAGACTGTGCAGAAATATTGTAAACATTTCAGCTTTTTCTACTTTGGTACTAAATGATGGGTCATGAAACTGATGATGGAGACCTCCACTACAGCACGATCTCCAGGATACTGCAATTTTTGCCAGCATGAAGTCTTTCAGGATCCATCCAGTGAGCGCTGTGATTCAGGGGACTTAAAACTGAATCCGTCTGAATCGTGTAAAAAGCTTTAAAAGTAAAAAAAGGAAGCAAAAAGGAAACAGGCGGTGACGGTTAAAAATGACAAATGTTCTGACAGGTCATAAAGTGGCCATTCTTTAGCAACAAGATCATCTAAATGAACAGCGGTCCATTTCATTAAACCTGATTTCATCCACTAATACTTTTCCATTTACACAGCAAACATTGCAAATATAGAAACCCATATCTGTACATAGTTTGGAATTAAATATATGCAGGGAAGGAAGAAAAAAAGTTCTTTTTGAATGAAGGGTCCAGATAGTTCTTCAAAAAAATATTGAGGTTTCAGTAGACATATCTTCATATAGTAGTTTCATATTACACAACAGCAAATCCACTGTCACAGGACTTGGCCATGCGATACCCAAAAACCTATTATCCATTGTAACATATATATTATTAATTTGCAATATATTTTTTCCCGATGAATGCTTTACATAATATGACAAATTGAACGAATCTTTACCCCATTTTCCACAGTCAAAAGAGAATGTGATACACGTGAAGAGTTGATTATAATATGGAAGTATCCATTGATTCGCTTGTCAGATGAGGTTCTTGTGTCATTTCTGCAATATGTGGTCCATTTTAAAAACACCTAAATAGGTTAGGTTTTATGTTGGGCTGATACACCTTTCCAGTAGTCTAAAATATCATGCAGGTCCTCATCCTTTGCAAACTGGACTTTCTTACGCAGCGCGTGCCCCGCCGCCATGTACTCCTCATCTTTATGCCGTTTCCGGTGGAGCTTGAAGCGCTCCCAGATGCTGTGAGAAGGTTTGCAGTAGTATTCGGGGCTGGACGAGTAGCTTAGATTGTGATACTGCGATGACATCTGGGAATATGCTAAGTCTCTGGAGCGCGAGTGAGTGAGAGGCTCCAGCATGGAGGACTTGTGGCTGTCGGGTCCTTCGAGCTCCTCTATCTGAGCGTCGGGATACGAGTGCCGGTGGTCGCTGTACTGACGGATCTTCTCTGCCTCGGCCCTCAGGATGGCGGCAGCGGGTGTTACAGTGAGGAGGGTCTCTCCTGTGGGGGAGGTTTTCTCTATGTACTTGGATTCGGAGCGATAAGGCCTGGGGCTTCGCATGGGCCCTCCTGTGGCAGTGCTGGGCCTCTTTGGCGAGACATCAGAGGACCGATGCCTCTGCAGAGAGTGGTGGTAGCTGTCTTTGTACACAGGAGACAGGAGGCCGGATTTACTCTGTGGGTGTTCTGATATTAGCACGAGCTGGGGCTCTGCGGTGGACACAGCTCCTGATTTCACCCCTTGAAAAGAAGTGGATTCTGACTTTAGAGCATCTATGCAGTTGTTAATTATCTGATTTACTTTGTCCACCTCTTTTGCAATGGTGGAAATCTCCGCCACTGACCCCTGGCTATTCCCAGCCATTCCCATATCGCACTCCCTGCGCTCGTGATGATCCACACTTCGCACCTCCATGTAATTTCCCTTCAACATTTTCGGAGTATCGCTTATCTCTTGGAATTTGTACTGCTCCATTTCACCTGCAGATGGCAAATATGGCATTCGTGACATGCTCTCTCCAGCCAGCAACTGTTTTTGTGACATTCGAGAAATAGTCCCACCCTCTAGTTCTTGTCCATATTTGAGCTCCATTATATTTTTCTTTAGACTACCTGCTTTTTTGTGCTTTTCATCTTGCTGACGCTTTCTTCGCAAGCAGTAGTAAACAACGCCCAGAAAAATGACCATGCTAAAGAGGCAGCCTAAAATTGTCATGATGTAGTGAGTAGCAGTTGCATTGTTTTTGACTCCATTGGTTTCATTCCAAGGCCTAGTAGAGACCATCAGACAAGTATGGTTGTGTCTTAGGGCGTTACGTATCGAAGCGACACAGTATGTGTAGTTAGTGTGAGGTTTAAGGGTTTTTAGTTCAATGTCCTCCTTTAATTCTTTCAGGTTTTGAATATCTGTGAAAAAGCTGTTGTTGTAAAGAACCAGGATGTACATCTTCTTGTAGGGATTAGGAATCGTAACCGTGATGGTGGCAGCGGTGTTTGTTACTTGCTTCAGTTTCATCGAAGGGGATACTTGAGGGAGTTCAGTTGTACTGACTGTAATCTCCTCCGGACCTGCACCTGAGGGACAATCATCCATCCCACAGAGTGTCGAGTCTGGTGGTGGCGTTGTGGACTCCATTGACACGGTAACAAAAGGCGTCACATAGTCATCGGTGCACACAGTGGTGAGCATGTGAAGCGCATTTCGAAATGTGGGATTGCTGGGGTTCTGACTCAGTAAACTATAGCCAGACACGCCAGATGGGGAGTCGCACACCATCCGCTCATTCGTCCTGTTTGGGAAAACTGAGAGCCATTTCACAAAACCAAGAAGTTCACACGAGCAGTTGAAGGGGTTAGTGTACAGCTCGCAGGTGGTGAGTTTAGTTAAACTGGTAAACGTGGACCCATCTAACTGCTGAATTCGGTTCATGGAGAGGTCAATGTTCTCGATGTTGGGGCACTCCCAAAAGGCATTAGGTGTCACAGTCTCAATCAGGTTTGCCTGGAGGTAGAGGTACTGCAGCTTTCCTAAACCCCTGAGGATCCCCTCCGTCAGGTTCCGCAACTTGTTGAAGCCCATTTGGAGGACCTGTAAGTTAAACTGAGCAGAAAAGGCCCCGTCGTCTATGTAGGAAATTTCATTCTTGGTCAGATTCAGGTAGGTCAAGTTGGCAAAGCGACTAAGGGCAGAGTAATGGATGCTTTTGATTTTGTTTTCATTCAGACGAAGGTCGACGATGGTGCTGTTGATATGCTGTGGAATGGCCTCATAAGGTGGTTGGTTTTGGCTACAAATTGCAAGCCATACAAAGCCCTTTTCACCCTCAATTAACCAGCAGTCTCCGTTGACTCTGCCAATATGAGTGAAATATACAATGGCTACAGACCAAAACAAGGCACTCATCACCATGCCTAAGCTGCAGGCCATTGGTGCTTCTGTGAGAGTCATGTGAAGGGCCAAAAAAAAGGAAAGGAGGGTGATACCGCTGTGGTTTCAATACAGCTCAGATGATCCTGTCAGAGAAGCAGCTGAATGTTCAACTGTTCTCAGAGCCAGAAACAATCCTTTTATTTGCCTCCTCTTCATTGATAGATGTATAATGGTGGATATTGTCCCCATGTACCAATTAGAAAAAAATGTTGAGTCTCTTGCCTTTATTCTCGTTCACTCTGATTTCCCTGCAGTGAACTTGTGGGGATGCTTACAAGAGCTTTCACCACCTCAGCTCGGCTTGTGCTTTTTCTCTTAGAGGCAACCATCATTAAGTGGTCTCATCTTATTGTTTTTGCCGCTCTCCTCCTTTCTGCGTCTCTCTCATGTGCATGGATGAATTACCTGTAAAATAAAGACGAACACAAAGTAGACATTAGCTACACAAGATGTAAAATGTACTTCTGCTACATATTGAAGTATTCCACTCAAAGTGAAAGTCTGTGTTTACCAAAGCCCTCCCTGCTTATGCCCCCCCAATTATTTTGTACACAATTTAGGAGGTGTTTGCCTTCCCTGTGGCAGACTACTATTAAAGGAAACTGTTGGCCAATTACCACTTGACAGGTTGGGAAAAGCAGGGTCCCTGTTTTCACACCATTAACCTGAGGACTGTCAGATGCAACTGAGGGAGGCCGATGTTAAGAAGCTGCATTAAATCAATTATACAGCACCACGTGAAGTGACAGTTCAGATCATGTATTTAGCATTTTCCTCCTGAAAACCTTCATGCATAAATTAAAGTCTTTTTGAGCACTGAATTATACAAGAGAAAAGGGGAAAATCATGTATATGGTGTGATTACCGTATCGCTCTAAATTAGATGAAAATCGTTTGCAAAGGACGACGGGAAAAGGAGCAGCAACTCTCTCTCTGTAATCTGCAGAATAAGCCATGGCAGAATGAAAATTGATTTTGTTTTCATAATAGTAACATCCTTGCAAGAATTCTGTGTTCTTTTTAATACTCTGTTTTTGCTGTTTGCACTGTTAATACCAGTTAATCACTATAGAGCTTGCAGTAACATGTTAATTCCAAAATGTTGGGTGTAAAAGGCTCAATTTTTCCTCCTCTTCCAGTATTTTCATATCTACTGGTAATTTCACGCCATATTTACAGCAATTCTAAGTGGGTTTTGCTGAAAATGGACTACTGAAGCCACAGGTTGCTGTTAGGTGAATGCTAAATTGTAAAATGTGGAGTAACAGAAGTGTATGTAAGCACAGGGAATCTAGAAAGTCAGAAAACTGTCTCCATGTCGTCACTTGTGCCTCAATATCTAGCTTGAGTTACCTTAAATTCTGCATTGATATATATTATATAGCTATAAAACTCATTAAGGAACCTCAGTAAAAAAAAAAAAAAAAAAATATATATATATATATATATATATATATATATATATATATATATATATATATATATATGTATAGATTGTTCCATGTCGATATTAAGATATTGCACAGAATTTTCCATTTATAGAAAATACTGATATAAGAAATACAAATTATTTTGTAGTAGAAAATATTCAGATATACGGATTTTTGTAAATGTAGAAAATTGATCTTGCACAGTTCTTAAATGCACAACATATGAAATACATATTAAAGATGTGGCAGTAAAACCTCTGAGTGTGTTATACATGTTTTATTGCTCGTGTTCAACTTTTTCTTCATAAATGTGCTGTTTTGTCTTTGGAAAGTTCCAAAATATTACTGTAAAGCGTAGAGATTCATTCTGATTGAATTCAGAGCACAACTGTCCTCCATTACATCACTAAATTACTCATTATTACAGCCTTCATTACAGCGTTAATTGCTCAAGGGTCAAAATAGAAAAAAAACAAAAAACAGCAAAGCTGCCTGGTGCAGAGGTATTCACCAGTGGTTGAAAGACTGCAATCACTGGTAATAATGTGTCATTTGAAGTAATTTGCCAGTTTGATTTTAACTTTCAGCAAGGGAATGTTTATATTAATTGATATCTGAGGTGATGTTTTTGAAGAAAACAGCCTTTTTCACATCATGTTGGATTTTCCTCCAGAGATCTACAAATTAGTAAATCAGACTGCTACCAGATAATAGATTTTAATCAGTGACACCTCAGTTTTATATTAAGACAAAGTAGACCATTTGTTGCTCTGAAAAGAATACAATACACAATACTGCCAGTGTAGCTAGTACCCTTCCTTATAGTTTCCTCTGCTCCTCATTGTCGTTTATATATGTGGTGTTGCAACAATAATACTTAAAGATGACCTCAAAAACATGGAAAAATACAAAAATCCTCTCACAGGAGGGCCACCAGGAGCAACGAGGTGTTTTTTGTGTGTTAGAGGACGTGACTCTATACAACAGAGATAATCTCACTGGTAGAGGAGAGTAGATGTGACAGTTCATGGCAGAGAGAATATACTTCAAATTGAACCCCCACTTGCCACTGTGCATCTAAAAACCATTCCTACTGTCATTTGACCTTTGTATGAGCTTATCACATTACAGTCCCACTCCTATTGTGGTTTTGCTTATCACACACTGAGGGGAAGTGATTGTCTCGGCACTAAATCATAATCCCTAATTTCTCCCCTTTGTTTGTCCGTTAATAGGATGGGTATCAACAGTACCTTAGGTGAGGGAGATAGCAGAAATGCTACAGAAACTTTACATAAAAATGTTTAGTTCTACGTGGATTTTCAAAGTATAGTCTCCTTCGACAACTCTATCTGCTTGAAGTTGCATTTATGTGATACGAATTGGTTTTGCCAATCACTTTTTGAGTTTTGAATTTCTGGCCAAATTCTGTTCAGGAGTAATGTTTTTTTCAAGTGAAGGAAATGCTGCATTTTTATGCAAGTCATAGGTAAGTAGTTGGAACGATCAGTGGGCGTCCAACGCTTAGGACTGTAACATAGAAAATTGGGGTTTGTATACTGAGGACTGTGTGGTTATGCTTAAGCAACAAAGACACTTTAGTTAAGGAAAGAAAAAACTGAGATTTGGATTAAATGTTAACAAACTAAACACATCTTGTCTTTACCAAGAATGCAATATTTGGGCTGTGGTAGCTTTAGTATGTTCATGGTTAAGGAAAGTCCTGGTTTTTTTTTTTTGTTTGTTTTTGCAAATACAGTAAAGCAATTAAAATCAATATAATACAGATCCACTTTGTTCACGTGTTTTTATGTTCCCAACAAACCATAATACACAGACAAAATCCTACAGTACCAAAGGACTGCATGCTACATATTATTTTAAATTAACAACTTAATCATCACAATAACTAATAACAGAAATGATCCACAGCATGTTATCTGCAGCATGTTATCTGCAGCATGTTATCATACATTCCAGC
This sequence comes from Amphiprion ocellaris, assembly GCF_022539595.1. Taxonomy (NCBI): domain Eukaryota; kingdom Metazoa; phylum Chordata; class Actinopteri; family Pomacentridae; genus Amphiprion; species Amphiprion ocellaris. The sequence continues at coordinate 18,932,328 of NC_072784.1, forward strand.
TCTGAATCATCTCCAACAGGAGCAGTATGCTGATAAAGTGACACTGGGACATTGCTACTGTAATCTGAGGCTTTGTATGTTTCACAAAGATTGCATTTGGCCTAGAGGGTGAGATTACATGTCAATCCAAAGCTTAAAGATTAGCCCATTTGTCCTTTATTTTCCATAAATTCACTGTAAATAGGGAAGCTGCTATGTCTTCATTCATTGTCAATTCACTATTTCTGCTTTCCCATTCTGATTCCACCAAATCTGTTAAATGAATGCATAGTACAGCAAGCTGTCTTGCTATGTGGCACATGCAAAACGCTGAATAAACTCTGATAATATTTTGTTTAGTGGCAGTCGGCTGTAGGATTTCATCAGCTTCACAACTGAGCTCTAGTCGCTGATGTTCAGATCTGTGCAACAGTGGCTTTCTGCAAGACCGTTCATATACTCACCTCAAAGTGCACGTTGCGAATTTTATTCAGAAGTGTAAAAAAAACACGGCACTTTAAAACACGAATGAAGGGCAATTTTGGAGTACAGAAGGAGCTTTCAGTTCCCAATTCTCCTTGGTTTAGGCAGTAGTAAGAAATTATCTGCAATGAGCCTAAGATAATCAAGTAAAAGCACCGGTCAGCTATTCAAGCACAGATAAAGAGCAGAAATAAATGCTGTGTTTGAGGGCACTGCAACAGAATGCCAAAGGCTGCCATTACAAAACCACCTTCATGATGACAAAAGAGCAGTGGCAGAGGAGCATTGAAGAAAAGAACACTCTCAAAGCCCCCGGGAGGAAAGAGGTTCCAAATCAAATGTTCCATGAAATGAATATGAAAAATACAGCTCTGCAGAATATCTGGCAAGGCAAGAGATCTCTTAAAGAAAAATGGTGTCTTGTTATTATTCCTCAATCTCTGACCTTTATCGCAAATACCGCACGGCAGAGGCTGAGTTCATCTGGCCTGGCCTCCACTTGCTCACAGCGTGGCACTGGTGCAAAATCCTTTTAGTTGCTAAATGGAAGTTTAAGTTAAACCTGAGAGGTCTCTCCTCATTTCGAATGCATTGGCTGTGTTTTGTTTGTCCACAGTGACTCACTTTTGTAAGCCACCGACTGATTCACTGTCTCACCACAGAAACCACTCCACACATTAGAGTCAGGCTAGTTCCCCTTCCACGGGTAAACACAAATACACAACTGTCCTTGTGCTAATAGATAATACCGTAACTTCTGCTTGACAAAACACAGGCCGCGCATTTAAATATTGTATAATATTTACCTCTTGCACTCATGTCCCAATGAATCCACAGCATATGCCAACAAAAACAACGCCTGCAGTGTTAAGTTGTTCAGGGATAAACAAAGCAACCAGCAACATTAAAATTAATTTCCAGAGCTTTACTTTCCATGCAAATCACACCATACTGTATATTCACATCTCTAAATGAGCCTCAGGCACTCAGGAGTGTATGTTGCCTTGTGAGAGCTTAGGTCTATTTGCCACCACAGACCCACTTTCCATAATGGCAGCAATCTGTATGGTCCAGTGCTAGCCCTGAGTGCAGCAGGCCAGAACACCCAAGGCATCAGAGCTGAGTATATTCCCCTATCAGACACAGGCAGCCATTCCACAGTCTCTTTTCCATTTAGGCTTTATGCGCTGGGTAATGAAGGCTTTTCTTTTTCTCTCCCTCTTCTGTGGATAACCTATTGAAACCCTGCTCTTGAAGAACGATTCAAACACAGCTTTGTAAATTTCTGTTCCAGTTGCTCACGGCCACATCATCGGCTTCCTTTTTATGAGGGAAAAAAGGTTACAAAAGCAGCTGTAACTGTGGAAAAACGGAGGTCTGTCTCACACGGAATGATTTTTCACAAATAAATTTAAGGAAACAACCTGACTTTTTAGAGTTGTCCGGTGGAACGTGACACGACAGGTGAAATGCTGTTGGATGGGGGGGTTGAAGTAGCGATAGTGACAGGTTGGGTAGTACTTGAAGGGGAAATCTTTCAGCTGCAGTGACTCTGTGTGCCTGGACGGACTCTTTAAATGTGAAGCAGGAAAAGTCTCTCTCACAGAGCCTCAGGAGTGCTGCTCCTCCACAAGAGCCAGAGCTTCAAGGCAAACTTTGACAGAAGCTCGAGAGCGCCACATGGACAAAACAGATCTTGAAAAAACAGCATCTCCGTCTCCTCAAACACTTGATCGTATGCAAACCACAACGCTACACCTCGCCTCCCTCTCAGGCTATCTCCGCCCGTCAGTCCCCCCTCTGCTTGTCGGTGTGTCTGTCCAAACAATTTCACTGTGCATACTAAATGAATAGTTTTCTGTTCAATCTCTGAGTGTCGACAAAAGAAGCACGGTATCAAAGGATCTGTTTTTACAGTTTGAGGGCCTGCTTTTTATTGTTTCTCCCTTTGCTTCCTATCTTGTGCTTTTGTGACGGTGAAGGTGCCTCAATCTCCAAGGACCCTCCTCATCCATACCAATGACTGCCCTTTATTTGATGTCATTGAAAATGCATGCACTTCTTGCTGGGAATGAAGAAAAGTAAAGATGGGAAACCAGAAGTGGAGAATCAATTGAGTTGAAATGGAACTACTTCTCTTGGGGAAGGAAAACATTGTGCTCATTGAGGTACTGAATTGCCTTAGTGAGATAAAAAAAAACAAGGGCACATCTTTTGGAGGAGGTATATCAGAGGTTATTAAACTTATGCATTAATTACTCAGGGAATATTGCCTAGAAAAGAATCGATGGTTCTGTCCTCACTGAATAGTGTTCACTACAAGTTGAGCACCTTTTGTGGCTTTAGTGATATACTTGTTGGACTTTGCATGTGTTTTTAGTGGGTAGGAGCTCAGCAAATGGATTTTTGCTTAACTCAACTCCTCATATGAGTGAGGGTTATTGTGTGCCACTTCGATGCAATAGATTCATTTGCTTTCCCGACAAAGCCTTTTATTCCCACATGACAATTGGAGTTGCTTCCTCACACTGTAAATGTTGGTGGCAGAAGAAGCTTTCACTGCAGGATTAATCTCAACATGACCTCCTGGGGCTGAAATAAAGATAATATCATAAATTGTATGTATGATAAGTGGTGATAAATTTAGCGATAAAGAACTCTATTTGGACTTGGTTAATATAAGTGACGTGCCACTGATTAAATATGAGCCCCGTGAGAAGCCTTGAGAACAACACTTTCCTTAGAAACGCTTTATTCCCCACAGTGAAGTGAGAGCATTTCACAAACTATCACAAAGTGTGCATGACATATACCTAAAATGGATACTAACAATGTTATGAAATTATTGTTTTATGTATATCTGTGAGAAAGGCCTGGTGTAAATGGTTTAAGGGTTAACTGCAGCATTTTGAACCTGTAGAAGCACTAAACTTCAACAGCAACATTTTAACTTTACCTCTTAGAAGTGTAGTTCTTCTGCTATGGCTTTGTTCCTCATGCCAGTAAACAAAGAAATGCCCCTTATTTGACACCTTTGCAGGTTTCTGTTTGTATTTTGTGATCTGCTAAAATACCTTTAATGTTGACATTACAAAACATTACTTTTCTCATCATCTGCATTTCTTCAAGCCTGTCATCTAACCCTTGTTATGAAATGGTCAATTTGAGCTTCTGTGCCTTTAAGTCCCACTTCCTGAAAAGCCTAGTCTGCTCTGATTGGTCAGCTGGCAAAAGCAAGGTGACAGTTGTTATGTACCTTAACCAAGCATTAACCTCCAACAGCTGCAATTCCTCAAATGACCAACTAAGGCTGGCTCCAAAAATGAGTCAATCCCCATAGATCCCCATGCTGAAATGCTTAACTTTATAGCAGAAACAAACATGTTTACAGCCTAATACAGCAAATTGCTTTAATGTCTATAGCTGACTGTCTTATGCATGACAACGGCACAGAAGTAAATTGTTAGCGAACCCTTCCATTTGAAATGTTATATATATGCATAATTACGACTTGGAAGACAGACATTCGCTTCCACCTCACCTCCACTGACGCTCAACCTTTGCATCCTTGAACAAGCAAAAAAATGGATATTGACAGCAGAATCAGGCACTGCCAAGACAGCCATGGCTGGAGCCTCTGCACTGAGCCACAAAACCGCTGTAAAGGAAATCTACAGTTGACGTCAGAGGGTTCATCCATCTTTCTATACAGTCAGTGACTGTAACTGCAGATCTATGAGTGCAGGCAGAGAGATGAAGCTCTACTGGAAGTGTCTCTAGTGAGGAAACAATGGAGGTCTGTGAGGAAGCAGTCATTCTTTCATTCTCACTGTTTTTTTTGAGGACGTGCCAAAGTAGCAGCTAGGGAGGCGTCATGCAAATGTGTTGCACGGTGATGTAAATAAATATTGTCAGAAAAGCCAGGACTGGTATGGAGTGATAAATCCCTTTGGTATGCACATTTGGCTTTGTAAGTTTGCAGATCTTTTGCATGCATAAAAGGCAGCTCAAAAAGGGAAAATTCAAAAAGCGTAATACAAGCTCTTTAAAATCTTTCTGCTTTGACAAAGTTTACAAAATTGCATGTTTGGACTGGTTAAGTCTTGCAAGCTGTGAGCAAAATATGAAATAAAATGGTAGCCTAACTGTCAGCATTTTACTTTATTTACCGTCACTGGAACTCCTTGACATTTAGCCTTGACATACAGTTCCTCTTCAACTAAAGCTTTTGTAAATACATCAAGAAAAAGCATGTTTGGGCCAATAAATTGCATGGTTATTGGATAGTAATTTATATTCTTCCAGTCATTCACTAAAGATATTTCTCTGCAGTCATACTCCTGTTGCAAAACGTGTTGTAGCAGCATAGATGGATGATGTTAAACAGCCAAATATTAAGTTTTTGTTCAACTGAACAACACTTTTATGTATTCAGGTGCTGCAAGTCATTAGTCAGTCATCTAGTGAGTGAGCACATCATGTGAAATTGTGATTTGTCAGACTCCTACTGTGTGGAAAAAGAATTCCTAGGCTCAAATAACAGAGAAAAAAAGATAAATTCTGTTTAATAAAAGCAGAACGCAGTTGAAAGAACACAACTGACGTCTCCTGTCTCAACACAGGACTCATCTTCCATTCATGGCTGACTTGTGCTTGAGGTCTGTAATATTTCCATAATTGTTAAACTAGGAATGAAACAAGAACATTACCAAATATTAATATTTGTTACTTTTCTCTGTTATCTAGCTCCCCTGGTTCATTAATGTGTTGCAGAGATTAATAAAGGACACACAATCTTACTGCTGCCAATTAGCATCCGTCTCTGCTAATTAGCTCCAAATTAGCATCAGGATAATAAGTATTGCTGAAGTCCTGGTTGATATCAATTAGTGCTGATGATACATTAGCACTAAATGTCAAATAACAGATCCTTTTTGGATAATTAAGGCCTCAAATGCAAAGGTTGGGCTGATGCAGATATGCGCAGACACCTTGAAATGGAAACTGCCTCTTGGTGTATTCAAAAGTTACACTCAGCTCACTTACTACTTGGTATTCCACACAGGTGTCATACTTTGTAAAACTTTAAATGACTTACTGCCCTGCCATCTCTTGTAAATTCCCAATATCTCACTCTATTGTTCTTCAGTGTATCAAGAGTCCTTCAGCAGGCTCATGACCTAGTACGATTCAAGCTTAGACGAGAGCAAAAAATCTCATTACAAACTAAAAGCCCTACTTTGGGTGACACCTCTTATAAAGATGATAAGCCATAGAGAATGGCACGGAATTGCGCCGCACTGATGAAAACAGATGCAGGCGAATTAAAGCAGCCCAGCATAGCACTTGTTACCAGAAAAACAAGAAAGCGGAAAGTTCATCCCGCTCAACTTTCCACTGCTCTTTCTTAACATTTCTGCTATGATATCGGTGCTGCAGACATTTAAAAAAGCTGCCATTCTATAATAAAACCATAACAGTTCAGCTCGACAGGATGCATACAGAACATGGGGGAAAAGGAACTGGACTATAGAGAGCATTTATCAAAGGGACGGGAGCAAAGTAGGGTTTAATTTAATTCTGTATGTTTGAGAGTAAGATACAACTTGGAATAACACCTGAAGGTTTAAATGCAATTTTCCAGACCATCAACTGACCATCAGCTCGCCACGTTACTTTGCCCTCCAAGCCAAAGCATCTGCCAGCAATGTCTCTGGCTGCTGACTCATGACATATCGAACTAAAAAGTTGGAGCTCCTGCCGAGCCCTGAGCGTGGCACAAAGTCATGAAAAGATTCACAATCCGGGAGGGTTTTTAACTGGTGTTAACGCCTTTATAGTTTAAATATCTGATGTTTGGGAGAATGATAAAGTTCACATATGCTGACAAAATCTGCGATAAGAAAGCCATCCTTATCTTTGTCAATTACCTCGCCATGCTCAGCTGAGGTTTCCCCACCAATTAACCTTCAGAAAAAGAAGACTGGAGCTATTTCAATTATGCTGGACGGCAGGACCCTGTTTCTGACTGACAGCTCCACCTGCCATCGTGCTCTGATTGACGAGCTGCGAACAAGAGCGGCCATTCCCTGTACTGAATGTTTATATCCGTCTCACCCAATTGACTATCTGACACATTTAGGAAGAGGACATTATCACTTTGAGATTAGCTGCTCGAAGACAATGTGAGACGGCTTGGATAATCTGCTTTGTGAAGTGCCAGTTTGGTTAACAGACAATTTTATCTTTTTACATTAGTTCAGCTAAACTGACTTTTAAGTAACATATGTTAAGTCCCTTGCGAGATGCTCTAAGACCTGTTCAATAATCCCTCCATGAATCATCCATTTAAGCACTTGGTGATCGATGACGGCAAATAGGAGCATCAGTAGCAACACATTAATCAAGCAGGCATTGTAATCTGTTGTGTAAATGCATGTGTATCAGTGGTGGTCAGGGAGATCAGCTACCTGGTTTAGGGAGGAATAATGACTTCACGTTCCTGCCTGAGCTTACAGTACCTCCTTTTTCCAGAGCCCAGAAGACTATTACAGTCGGACAAGGTGACAGGAAACAAAATCAATCGGTGCTAGCAAGGATGTTAGGAAAGTCTGACTTTTTGCTGCAATTTGATCCATCTACAAGTGCAGGAATGAAAGGGAACACCAGGGTGGCAAATGGAAACAACCACCTTGTGTGATAGCTCTGCTGCAAAATAAAAGTGTCTCTGCCTTGAAAGGAAAGTTATTGTTTCTGACAGGGCAAATTCTCTCAGGCTCAATAAGGGGCAGAGGATGCAACAGAGAGCTTGTGCTTGACTATCAAAGGAGTGAAAGGTTTTTTTGGCTCGTGCACCACAGACAGCAAAATGTGGACTGGAAGGATATTTCAACATGAGATGACAGAAGCACCGCTGGAAGGACTTTTATCACAGTTAGTGTGGGGGATGCAACAAAGAAGTGCTGTAAATCCTAATGGACATTAGTGGAGTTAAACAGAAAAAAAATGCACTCCTTTATTGATGTCCATTTGAACTTACTTTCACACGAGTGTTTGCTTTGCTGAGGTTGCAATTCTGTTTCTTCCTGAGGGGAAAAAAAAAACTCATTTACATCCAGCAGACAGTGTTTTTAAAAAAAAAATCCCCTTGTGCTTGAATAGTTCTCTGAAGTGATGCTATAGTTGTCACAGTCAAAAAGCCATTCACGCCTCCTGTCTGGCAGGTATTTTATTAGGATATGTCGTCCGCTATTTAAAGAAACAAACACGACAATGAGGATTTAAATAGCAGCCTACATGGGTAATACAAATCTTCCATACTATGCTCTTCATCTTCATTGCCTTCTGCACACTTCTTGTAAAGTACTTTGTACAAGAGTGTACAGACAATAAATGTCATCTGTGTCAAAACCTACTAAGGAGATGAGGCGAGGGCAATTATCATTCTACAACAAAGTCGAAAGGTCACATGACATGATATATTATATACTGGACAGATGTTGTATGTGATGTGATTAATCGTTTACCCGATGGAAGCATTTGACTTTTTGCAGTGTTAAAACGAGTCAGGCTACAGAAATATCATTATCACTGTGACACATGGTTAAATAAAAGCAGTGTTTTGCACCAGGTTGAAGTTTGAGAGAGACTTCATTAAACAAAGCCAAATGTCTGGCTGACACTGATTGATTTGCAGCCTTTAATAGTGCAAATGGACTAGTGTCGCATCACTACTGTCTGAGGACAAAAGCATAAAGAAAACACTATAAATGCATATTTGTAAGTAGTTAGATGGACAGAAATGTAATATGAATAATAGATATGAGGCATTAAAGCGCGACAACAAAGTAAGGCAGAAAAACAAGAGTGCGTATATATGTCCCTGAGCTGGGTTACATCATATCGAGCACAAAAGCTACATGTTCTGCAGCAAACATATATCATGAATCTGAAGAGGTCTGGCAGATTCCACTCATTAAGGCCAAAGGGTTCAACTGTGTTCAGAATATGAATTCAATACGTGTCTGGACAAAGAAAATCCATCAGTGTGCCCCAGTGTCTTTTCTCCGTGATCTGACAAGCACCTGATTCAGCCCCATATTGCAAGACCGCATTTTACTTGCAGACAGGATTATGTCATCAAAAGTTACTCTATGTTATGCTTGAATGGTGGTAAAATTTCTCACTAGTAATTCTGACTTTTAAACTGGATGTTAATATGCGATGTGATAAGTAGATATTTACTTGAAAAATGTGTCACATGGGAATACAAATGGATTTCACATATATACTGTACATCATGGAACCACTTGTTTCCCATGTGCTCCACATATTTCACAAATGATTTTAACATGTTTTCACACAATACATTTTACAAGTGCAGAAACACTTGCCCATGGGATCACATGTGTTTTGCACGTGTGAAATTTTTCTAGGGTGTGTTGATCCCAATTACACCCCAGTACAGGGGCCACTGGCCTAGCGCTCCGTTTTTAGGGTGAGGTTCCACCAGCCCTGACGGTCTAACCCTGTAGGCAGATGAGGAACAGCTTTAGCTGGGCACGAGGTAACTCGCCTAGCGTCTGACTGCCTACATCAAGACCCCTATCCCACTTACTCTGATAGCCAATTGCAAATGAGTAGCCTCTTGCAATTAAATTAGCCTATCAGTCACGTCTGTTAATGGCAGCTTACCTCCTAATGGATCTGGCACTTGTTAAGTTGACAGGTTTGGAAAGAGTAACCTCAGGGATAAGTTTAAATAATTTATTTTAACCTCAATGACTAGTGCAAACAATAAGAACCAGTAAGATGTTATGCACACATTAACCTAATGTTTTACCACTGTGGAATCTTAACACACATAATAGGGATTGATTGATTTTCCAAACTGTTAGCTTTATCTGCAGAATAAATGTTTTTATTATAAAGTTTCAGGAAGAGCAAAGAGATAGTTCATGATTATAACTGATAATGATTCTTAATAAAAAATATAATATGCTTTAATAAATTGTTTTGATTGACAGAATAGAACTAAGCTTATATAAAAAATTGCCAGAATAAGTAATTGGGAGGGTTAGAGCGGACAGCTCGGCCAAAGCTGTCTTCTTCAGTCCTGACCTGATGCCCAGAGAATACCTCCAAAGGGGGATTACGAAATCCCGGTTCCCCGACGGCAGCCGAGGCTCTCCTTCGTTCAGAGGGAGCAGAGGAGGCTCAATCCAAATTAAGTCCACACATATCCTTTTTCCGTGTGGGCCAACCAGTTGTAATCCAGTTAGTATCTATATTGTTCCTCTAGTCCATTTGAGTAAACAGTCCTCTGTATTCTCCAAGCAAGGCCGAGCAAACAATCCATTTCCTACTGTTGAGCAGATGTGCAGACTGTACCGAGCACCCCTCTAGTTGCGAAGTATTTTCCTCTCTTCCTCAGTGGTTATCTGACGAGATCCGACATCAGATGCTTTCTGTGAAGAACTCTCACAAAAACTCCTAAAACCGTGTCTCAGCCATTCATTTTTGTACCATCGCTGAATTCTCCATGGACACTTATGCACTACAACACTTCTCCCCCCTCAGAACTTGCACCCTTTCTCACTTTCCTAATCACGGGTCCTTGCAGTGTCTCATCCCTCACCCATTTCCCTGTTTAACTGAGAAATAGCTCAATTTAAGGAATTACAACTGCTGACTATTAGGCTAACAACACCCCATTATAACCTGACAGTGTGGAAACGCCAACATCTGGTCTAGAGTTTTACCACTTTAACTATCAGTCCTTATAGATCTTAAAATATTATTTGGGGGCATTTTTGCCTTTATTGGATAGGACAGTGAGAGAGAGAGAGGAAACATGGGTAGAAGAGTAGGGGAATGACATGCAGTAAATTGCCATGAGCTGGATTCAAACCCATGACCACTGTGTCAGGAACTATAGCCCTTGTTCGTGGGTCCCCCACCCAGCCAGCTGAACTATCTAGACACCCGTAGATTTTCTTAAACATCTGGAAAAACTTTACCGCCTACAACTCAACAGCTTCTCACCAGGCTAATCGCAGTCATTAAGTTTTGTCATGACTGATTGTAAGACCAACAGGTTGTAATATGGCTAACCAAAGAACCATCAAGGCACATTCACAATTAGACATAAAATCAACATAACATAAGGCATCTCAATCAAAACGTCATTAAGTTTAAGGTATAATTACTTGTAGAATCATCAGGTTATAATACTTGTAACATAGAGTCCCTTTATGCTGCTTTTCTATTCGCTTAAACACCAGAGTTCAGTGTTCGTGGCTGCTCTGGGATCTTATACCTCAATTCTTCTTGACAGGTGAAACGGGTGGAAATGGTGCTAAAATGTTCTCATAGTATTGTATTTTTTGGTCACAACTAATTGCAGCCATGTACAAGATGCTATATATATATCTGAACTTTCAAAATTGATATTTTTATGATATTTTACAAATATACACTACCGTTCAAAAGTTTGGGGTCACTTAGAAATGTCCTTATTTTTGAAAGAAAAGCAGTTTTGTTCAATGAAGATAAATTAAATTAAATGAATCAGAAATATAGTCTAGACATTGTTAATGTGGTAAATGACTGTTCTAGCTGGAAACAGCTGATTTTTAATAGAATATTTTCATAGGGGTACAGAGGAACATTTCCAGCAACCATCACTCCTGTGTTCTAATGCTACATTGTGTTAGCTAATGGTGTTGAAAGGCTAGTTGATGCTTAGAAAACCTTTGTGCAATTTTGTTAGCACATGAATAAAAGTGTGAGTTTTCATGGAAAACATGAAATTATCTGGGTGACCCCAAACTTTTGAATGGTAGTGTATGTCCACTAATCAAGTTTTCATAGTATACATGGGGAATAGTTAGTTGTTTTGAGGTGTTTATCCCTCTGAGTAGATTAAATGGTACACTACTGTTGTCATCAGTCTAATGGTGATTCCTGTGTACAGGAGAGGTAACCATTTGTAAACTTTTGCCCTCATGAAGATCCAAAACATTGCATATAAACAAATAATGTTTTATAATGTAATTCTGCATGTAATTTAATTAGATGTTGGCCTAAAAAGTGCTTGATTTTAGCAGCTTAAAGCACTTTCCTCTGTGCTCATTTTAGAAATGATGTAACTCCTCATGGGGTCAGATCCTTTATTTATGAAGTGCACACAGCCACTGTCTTAGAGTGTTACAGTCAACCATTACAGCTGTTTATTTAATCACTTTATTCCTTCTCACTTATTTAGGGTCAATCAATAAGTAAATACAGCTGCTGTACAATAAACGTGGAGGCTGCTGGGGATGTGTTCAACGCAACGTAAATATTATTGACTCTTTTACTCATATCAGCAGGATAGCGTTCTCATACATGAATTACTGCTCCAGTCAGGTTTTCCAAAACACACCGGACCGAGTGATTCTTTGTCGAATCCAATCCTGACACATTACTGCACAAGTTGGAAAGTCAGACACTGATACCGATCTATAATCCTTTTGAGATGCAATTTTCAGCCGTAGTACTATCTTCCTCTGTGGGGATAAGGGAGTCGAGAAGCACAATAATGATAAAAAAAAAACAAAACAAACACATCAATCCTCAAATGGTGAGGTCACTTCCTGTTAAATAGGAATAACCAAACACAGCAGGGCATGATGGAAATTACAGATAATCTTTTTTTTTCCCACTGTCTCTGAAAAATGGCAAAAAAAGGACAGAAGATGAGAGTCAGTGAGATTAAAAGCTAATAAAATGCGACGAGCAAATCAAATGATGCTGTGACAAACCGATGCTGTGACAGTTTTCTCATTTGAGTAGCCTGCTGTCTCATCTCCTTCTTATCTTGTTATCTTTTAGACCAAAGAAAACTCCTTAAGAAAATCACTAAATGGGATTGAAAGCTCCATGAAAAGCCTATATACCTGTATTCAAGTCCTTTTTTAGGTACTTTCTGTAAACTGTGAGTCATAAACATTTATAGCTGATAGGTGCCTATAATTACAGGCTAAAGTGCCATTTACCATCATGTTTTTTTCTGTTATATTAATAATCTTCACAAAATTCATTACTAATTCACTGCTTAAATACCAAGCATGGTGGCCAATGTTTCAATGTTTTATCCTGGAAATTCAATGGAACTGTATGTTAAAGGAAAAAAAAAACTGACCAAAATCAAGCGCAGCTTTGAAAAGCAGATGGTCAGAGATCCTTCTTTAAAGGTGAGTGGCCTTGGCGTTTTAATCCTCTGTAGACGATAAACCAAAGCCTCACTTATCTCCTCTGTTTTTACTCGGGAACACACCTGAATCTGTCTTTTAAAACAGTAGGCGTATTAAACGTGCAGTGTCTTTGTGCTGCGCTTTAAACTCGGCTGCAGACGATTCGCTTTTGTGTTCACGAAATGAATGTCATGTAATAAGAGGGAAGAACTGAGGTGTCATGATTTGAGAAAAGTCCCCTGTCATGCAGAGAAAGGTGCTGCAGCGTTTCATCAGTGATGTGGAAAAACCGAAAAAAAAAAATCATTAGGGAGTTTGTAATGAATGGCTGACAGCTGTCTGTCAACGCTGTGTTGCCGTGTTTTAACTTCTTTTCATTTTCTCCATGATTGCCGTTCTCCCTGCCAAGTCACAGGCTGGTTTAATGTGCACGTCTTTATTAGCAAAATATAGGATCTGATTAAAGGGATGGAGATGACATTATAAGAGCAGGATGTGTGTTGATTTGCTTTATAGTTTTTCGCGGCACTCTAAGTCTAATTTTGGCTTATGTATTGAGTATATTTCTAGATGTTGCACTTGTTGTCACGTTGTTGATTTTATAGAAGTTTGCTTTTAAGTGGGTGTTAAATGACCCAAAACACAACTAACGCAACATTATAGGACAACACATTGTACATTTTTGCCTTTGCTACCATAACAATGTACCATTTAAGTGAAATCTCTTTTGCTTTTTCGAGCACATCACACAAACTGCATCAACTCTACACATATCTGGATAATCTCATCGCCCATGTTATCCAAGCATGATCTGACAGTGCACCAAAAATCTTTGTGTGATGTCAGGAATGTTTCTAAGTCTTCAAGTGCCTCTGTAAATGTTCAGTGGGGTTGAGTTCACAGAACCGTGGTGTGAAGTCAAGAGGCACCCCTTGGTCTTCTGTGGTCTTTAAGTAGTTCTTGCAAAGCTTTGAGGTGTGTTTGGGCTCATTATCCTGCTGCAGTATGAATCCTTCTCCACAGAGATGCAAACCAGAGGGTGTAGCATGTCTCTGAAGGGTTTTCCTTGGTCCATGTGGAATCAATTTGATGCAGGTGTCTAACTCCAGACACCAAACTCCCTCAGAGCCTTGAGTATTCCTGGTATAATCAAATCGTGGGTTTGATACACTGTGATATCATCATTTCTTCTTTGTTTGTCACCCTTGTGTATTAAACTTGGATTCGGCAGTGACTACCACTATATTCCAGTCATATATTATAAAATGCTTGTTTTTCTTAGCCGACCCCAAGTCATTAGGCCTTGTTTCCCTTTCTGAGAAATGACTAAAGGCCAATACTGATCCTCTGAGACCACCACTAGACTGCCTTCTGTTGACAGGACTTTAGCTGACTGGGGCCTTGTGTTCTATTTTTAGCAAATTCTGTATCTGTAATGAAGCTGCTTTTCCATCTCTAAAGCTCTAAAGCTTGATCTTCTGATGGTGTGCTCACTTTCAGTCTGGACACAGCTGAGCCAACTAGAGGGCCATGAACTTCCATCCCGAGCAAAACAGATTTTCAATGTGTTTGAGTTTTATGCCCGAGAAGAACTATACATTTCACTACAAGAAAAGCCCGTCATGCAGACATGTAAACTCCCTTTTTGTACTTTTGCTCCTAGAGTTTAATAGTTTTGTTCCACAAATAATACTAATGTATTAACAGCAGCTGACACACAAACCTAAACCATGTTCATGGTGTTTGCTGAAGGATGCTGGATTCTGATGTTATGGTCCAATTTGGATTCTCTCATCCTTTCACATAGCAAAAGCCTTTCATTTGGCTAATCTATTAACGCTGGCTGTATTCCTGATAGATGGGCTCTCCTCGACAAATTAATGTACTGAGGTAGCATCAATTGAATAAAGTGATCACTAAAAATTACAGTACATTAGGGCTGATGACAGCCTGGGCAAGGCAAGCGGATGGAGTTAAAATCTGGGAAATGTACCAATGCAAAACTGCAATGGTACCACTGAGGAGGCAGCACTGTCGGATTTTCTTTTATTCTGATTTAGCACTGTCTTTCCCAGTAATAGTGGAATCACATGAATCATTAATCAACAAGTGTAAACCAGCCATTTAATCTTTAAATATGGATGGTGCTGTCATGGAGAATGTGGTTTGTTGCATCAATCTTGCCTAAAAGACCATAATGGTTCCAAAAAGACAGGTTGGTTTTATATGGTCTCCATGTGTTACCAGCTTGACGTGCTTGTAAATAAGTCATCAATGACAACTACATAAACCAAAGCTATATTTACAACCAGTTGTGTTTCCATCCTGTAGGCATTGATCACATCATACAGTTCAGGCACCGACAAACACCACTGCAGCCAACATGCACACGGCAGCCAACGTGAGGTTTAAACAGGCCAAAGTGATATCGATGCACCGAGCAAATGATGAGGAAGGGTTAAATTGCTTTGATGAGGAGGGATTCCAATAATTGCCGGCCATACGGATGTTTTATAATCACTTTATGTGACCAATTTAAGGCTCCCTCGGGATCCATGTCTCTCACAGGCTAATCCATGATGCTCTTTACGGTAATCCATTCAAATAACTCTTCTCTAGTGCCATCAATTAGGAATCCAGGTTGATGGAGGAGCTGACACCAAACAGCTTGATAGGGCTAAAGCTGTCATGACCTGGACTGGAGAATGATCATTACTGTGACCAATGACTTGATAATGTTCCGAATCTCGTGTCAACTTTCACTCTTGATTTAATAAGTAAAACGAAAAATCTGAGAGATTTTCAGAACAAACGAGGAAAATTGCATTTGCTCTAGTTGTAAACACAAAATCCCATAAGGAAACAACAATGTTTACATAACATTTACAATAAAATAAAGCCTGTCAAAGTAGATAGAGTGTAGTGTTTCTTGTTGTTGAGCATACTGCACATCCTGTACAAATCAGCAAAGTAAAATGTCTCTCCAGAGAAACTAGGAAATATGGGTCCCCCTAAAAGAATATTGCTCTGGACACTTTTTAAAAATAAAATAATTAAACTGGGAGTTTTGTGGTCCCTCTCCGGCTCTGGACCCACAGACCTGTCACTTAAACCTCAAAAGCACCACATCTTCAGTTTTATTGACTGTGGCTAAAACCTCAGCTGCGCTGCTCTTTCATGGGCTGCCAAACTTGTTTTGGGGGCTGCAATAAATAGTATGTATAGTGTATATTGGCTTGTTGTGCTCCTTGCATAATGCGGTTTCATATTTATACCCTAAGAATTGGTAAAGCAGAAATACATCTGGACAAATTAACATAAGAAAAAAATCCCTTTAGCTGCGTTTGAAAGGCAGCTGGGATTAAATCAAAGTCATTCAATTGATTCGGCACTCAGACACACTGACGTGTCCAACGGGGATTGAATGTTTGAAGTCTGTCCAAACATGCTTTTACTTCTATGACTGACAAGGATATATACAAATGATAAATATGCAAAGATTCGCTGTCTCTCAACTTTATTTTTGATTAACAAAATGCTCCTATTTCGAACAAAAACGCCGAAAATGATGTAAGCATAAACTTCTTTTTAAGAAATACATCAAAATGCAACAAAGAGGTTTTTTTTAGTCACTGAGGCATCAGATTTGATTTCAATTTAAGCATTTTCTGGCAGATTAGCTCAAATATGGAATGTTTTGTTATAAGGAGATATAAGTGGTGATTCTTAGATTAGAGAATAAATGATCTACAATGTGAAACACCTTTCAGTCAAGTATTGGCTCATGGCTGTGTAGTTTCTATAGCATTGTTGTTATGATTCTGATTTAGCGACATCTCAATTTTGTGGTCGCATCTATCTATTTATTGTAGTTTGGTTTTTGAATAGTCGATAATTTGTAGAAATAATGGTCAAATTGTTTTCAGAAAATTCAGATGTACACTACCACTCAAAAGTTTGGGGTCGCCGAGGCAATTTCATGTTTTCCATGAAAACTCCCACTTTTATTCATGTGCTAACATAGTTGCACAAGGGTTTTCTAATCATCAATTAACCTTTCAACACCATTAGCTAACACAATGTAGCATTAGAACACAGGAGTGATGGTTGCTGGAAATGTTCCTCTGTACCCCTATATAGATATTCCATTAAAAATCAGCCATTTCCAGCTAGAATAATCATTTACCACATCAACAATGTCTAGACTGTATTTCTGATTCATTTAATGTTATCTTTATTGAAATGTATATTATGGGTACTCAAGTCCATCTAAAAGTTAGTGCTAATATCTTGCTAACATGCTAATTGTAATAAACTGCCATTGACATGCAGACATTTTACCTGCTTTGAATGACTTTTTATTACATTGTAGGATTGAATTTACAAAAACAAATTACAATTAATTATTTTTTCCCTTTTATAGCAAGGCACAGCTCTTTTCTACTTGTTACAGCAACTTTAATGCCACTTGTCACCTATCTTCCACTTAGGTATAAAGTGTTTTAGAGCATACGAGTTCAGTCGCAATTACAGTAAGTAAAGGGCAAGAGGGACGTGTCAAATTTTCACAAACTTCGTGGTCGCTGTTGAACCTCGTGCCGTAATGAAGCCACGGTGCACTCACCTCCTGCACTGCGTTACATGACTGACTAGCTGAGTAATTAGTGAGTCAGTTAAGTTGAAAGGCAGCACAGGTTATGGAAATATGCTGCAAGAAAGTGAGGATGATTCACGGGACCACATTCCTTTTGTGAAGTGTCACTTAATTAGCACTAATTGTTCAGTGTGTGCACACTCCTCCTGTCACAGTACTCACACCAGCCACTCAACGGACTTACTTGTTACCACAAAAAAAAACTCACAAAATTAAAAGAAAAGAAGACAGAACTCAGTAATAGCAGAAGAAAGGGGGGAAAAAAAGCTTTTCTGTCACCAAGAGGGCATTCAACTGAATTATGCTTTCGGTAGGTGAGCAAAGTGATTTATTCCTTTCGAGAAAGTTTGCATCTTGGTTCACATTTGTGCTGTGATTGATTGCTAAAGAGGTTTCCAGTCATCATGGAAATGGCAGGGCACATTAGGAGTTTCGATTCAATATAACATAAACAAGCTTTTCAAAAGAATCTTAATAAAAAGGGGGGAAAAGGCCACAGTGGAGGAGTAACCATTAGACCATGTCAGGTTAAACAGCTCTAATCAATGGTGTGATATAATACTACTCGATCACAGTTTATATTATTAGTGACTTCCATTTATATTTTAAAAGTAAAGTTTCCCAGAGAAGTGATTATACTATACCACTCATTAATTAAATTTAAAATCATTTTCATACCTGGCATTGGTTTCCTCTTCATTTGGTACTTTGCAAGTCGGGTTATAAAAGCCCTGTTAAAAGTTTTCCTTAAATATTTACTTCTTACTCTTATAATTGAATTAAAGTGCAGTAATGTAGCCAAAATTTTAAGATTAATCAGTAAATAGTTTCAGAGGAGGGATGCAGTAATTAGAGTGTTGTTTTTAATCATGAAAGATAATTGTTTTAAAGAATAAAATTAATTTGTCGTCCCATTACGGGGTTGAAAACATAATTACAGTCTAGTATTTGAAGCCTCTTGCTAAATCCAGTAACTAAACACAGAAGTTACTGTTGCTAATACGCTGTTGGTGTGAAGGAAAAGCAACAAACCAAAATAGACACGAGGAGACGAGAACACATGGGATATTCATGCTGTCCACTCTCAGGATGACATGTCCTCTGGGTGACTTATCTTTGGCTCTGTACTGTGCTTGTCATGTGTATTGACCAGTGGATTAGCTATGGATTCCCAGTGATCCTCTTAGGGGACGTTTGCTCATGCAGAGCTCCAGTTGACTCAAGCTAGGTGAGCAACTGAACCAAACACCTGCACTTACCTCCGTAATCTCGGCTGAAATCGTCAGTGTGAGAAAGCATGCCCGGCGTCCTCCAGCAGTGCAGATATTCACCGATTTCTCTTGTTGAACTCTGAGGAAGATGAGAAATGACGGATATGCATGTAAATTTTTAAGAAGTTTGTTTTCAAGCACCTGAAAGCGCTTCACCTTTCTTTCTAACATGAAGGCATTTAAGTCAACATCCACAGAGACCAATATGAATTTTTTAAAAAAAGAAAAAAAACTGCTTGTTCAGATGATAACCTTATTTTGGCAGCACCATCTCCAAAATGAATTCAGCAGCATGGATGTTTTTTTTTTTTCTTTTTTTTTTCTTTTTTTCTCCCCTCTCTTTTCTTCAAGAATCGGAACCACCTCATTAACCTTATCTAACAAGCACAAGCTAATGAAATCCTCTGTTTCAGTTTCCAGCCTTGCCAAAGTTAGTTTTACTAATTAATCAAACATAACCCCACACCCCCTGCTCACATAGCCCAGGGAGGGGCTACTAGTGCACATCTTCATGAATTTTTATTGGAGGTTGAAATATAGAGAAAGAGGAGCTTTGTATTAAAGCGAGATGGATGTTTTGTATTCACCACAATGAGCGAAACAGAAATGAAACATGATTTCGTCACCTTTTGTCCATGCTTCATCCCTGTTGTTGGGATTGTGTTTACAGAGTCTCTGCTGGTTGCAGCGGTGCAAGGCTGCAATTTTCCCACCTACATACATATTAATGTCTGCATAAGACGAGCTCCAGATTATTGCACACTCAGTATTCATATTACTGCTCTTGCTCTAATGAAACAATTCCATGTTCTCATCCCTTGTGATTCAGAGTGTATGACATGTTGTATCAGATGAAAAGCACAGGCAAAATCCAATCTCCAACAATCAGTAATGGAAATCTGCAAAATGGCTAGATTTTCAGTAAATGAGAGGACAATAGATAATGTGATTCAATTAGCTGCTAAGGCTGCTATTTCCATTCCAGTGAAAGGGGTGATAGTTAAAGTGGCCCAAGGCAGCTGCCTTTCAGCAAAGGCCCATGACAACACAAAAAGCAGCGGAACCAAAAGAAAAGGGGACTTTGGGAGTCTTCAGCCGAATTCTTTTAATTACTCATCATAATGACTCCATTTAGCTGTTCAATGACCCATTTTACGGCATTGAACAGGCATGGGAAGCTCTCTGTCCTTGGCAGGGTCAGTTCTGCAGCTGCCCCTGCTGCCATGTTTCTACCAAGAGGGAACTTTTTTTTTTTTTTTCCCACACTGGCTTCTAACAGGCAGGTCGCTCGTGAATTTTCCCTCTGAACACACGTGTACACAGGCTTCATCCTCACATATTAGGTATGGACTGAAAGTCACCCCATGCAGGAATTCAGTTCAAAGAGGTGCTCATTATATGGAAGAAAATAATTATTCATCACAAATGTCGCTGCGCGTCAGCTTAAGACAGGCTGGCCATGTTGGCACCGGCCACCAAGCTGACACAGATAGGCTTCTGTGTATGTAAATAACTTCATTCCTACATGATGCGATGTAAACAATCTGACCCATATGTACAGCTACGATGTTAAATAATGATTCCCCATCTATAGTAGTAACAACATTTTTCTTGTGTTGTAACTCTCTGAAGCCCAGCTTGACAGGTTAATTTGGTCCTGCACATAAACCAACTCTGTCATCTAGAATTATTACTAAATTGTGTTCCCAATTACGTTGTGGTGGCAAATGTAATTGCTGGCTCCGTGATGTGCACAGGCAATGCTTTTTTGAGTGAATGTTAGCGCGGCGTTCATCAATTGCAATGGAGTCTTAGGGAGGATGTTGGGGTGGATGGTGGGTGGGCAAAGTGCAGTGTGGCAAAAACAATTACAGGTAGTAACAATTACCGGCCATTAATTCAAACCCCTAAAAACCTGATGTATGTGTATCCAGGTTATACATGTAGAAGTTTTTTTCCATCAAAATAATCCCTGTTGCATCGTCTAGAATGCACAGAATTATAGTGTCAAGGTGTAAATGCTCAGCCATGGTGTCGTCTGCTTATTTCACTAATGATATGTTTGCTACTATATATAGAACACCATGTGGACGTGCTAACAATGTCTGAAAATAACTTGATTTTCACAAGAGGGGGGTCCTCAAGTGTTTTGTGCTTTAAGTCACTGCAGAATTATTTTTTCCTTTTAAACCAAGACAAATAGCTTTTCAAACCAAACCCTAACAACTCACCACCTTTCTGCCGTCTGACACAAGTGTAAATAAACAGCATGAGTAACATATGTTAACTGCTGCCATTGGTGTGTGAGTGCATGTGTGGACAGGTGAATGGGAAACATTGCGTTGCTTCACTAAGAATAGCACTGCATGCAAACCATTTACCACTGCCATTCACAATATTAGCTCAAAACCTAATCCGACTGGGTACACCTGGCTTCAGATCAAGGTTTTTATTTACGTAAATGTATTGTTGAATATGGAAAAAATAACACGGTGAAGTAAAGTTTTTGGGAAGTCAGCCACCCCCAAATTCAGTTGAGAGTAAACACCAGCAGTGATACAATATAAATCTGCATCTGAAACAGGGATGTGGAGATACAATAACAAAACTGCATTTGTTTGGCCACAGAAGTCAGCTTTGCGCTTTGACTGCTCACTTGTTTTTCCTGCAACCTTATTGATTCTGGATGCGCTGGCTGGTTTTATATTCAGAGTTACACGCTGCTATAGGTGAAAACAGGAGAGGGGTCCATTGCTCTTGGGCACCCATCTGTCTGCTGTTCAAACCTCATATGGTGAAAATCACAGCTTGTACACAGCATAAACCCACAAGCCGCGGTTAGATGAATGTAAAGAGTTTAAGGGTGTAGTTTGGGGGTATTTACCTCTTTTACCATATGCAGATTTTTATTCATTCATTGATAGATGTAATACTAAAGAGATGTGGAATAGTGCTAATGATGTTGCAGATTTCAGAATCAAATCACATGTTTCCATTTGTAAGTCAATTGCAATAAGAATCTTCCACTTAAAAAGAAACTCCCTACTATAATGTATGAAACCATGAATTCCAGTGTTTTCCTCTGGGATTAACACTGACTAAAAATATACAGTGAATATTTAACACCCCTTTTCTGAGAGGGATGGAATGTTTAATATGGAGGAGCAGGGCAGTATACATCCCTCTTTTGAACAGAGACAGTCTTAGTGTTCTGAGACCCTCATCTTTTGTGTTGCATTTCATAAGACATGATGTACATGAGGATGGGTCAGGTTGCAGCCCTGGAGGAAGAGGTGCAGAAGGTGGAGGAGAAGCAGGCCCAATATGGTCTTGAGGAGCTGGAATTTCTGGCACACCTCCAGGATGCTGACCCAGGGCATTGAAAGGTTGAGCACTGGCACCAACCGGACTGATTCTGCTGCAGCTGCTGACGTGCAGCATGGATATGAGGACAAAAATAGCTCGCTACGCTCCACGGCTTCACACAACTGTTCACAATTTAAATCAGTGTGAAATGCTTCTGTTGCACGTCAACTTCGAATGAGCTGATTCATAGAAAGTTTAATTATGTATGCATGAAATTTAAACAAAGAAAGACTGAATTATCACAAGGTAGCAATGTTAAGTCATCATGCATATAGCTAATTTATTATAATTCCTACTATTGCTGTATTAAACTAAGAGCTTTAGAAAAAAAAAGAACCCAGTTTGTATTGAGTTAGGAAGGATGTTTTGGATTTCCTAGTGAAGGCTAGTCATGTGCAGTCTAATATATTGAAAAAAGAAGTGACCCTGAGTCAAATTATATGTGCCCTCCTCCTCTTCCTGCTTAAAAAAAGCCAAACCACCTTGTTGTGGCTGTTCATTAGTGTGAGAGATTAGTGTGCTTAAGTGGTTTGCAGAGTAAAGGCCTCTGCATTAGGACGGTAATAAAATAAAGATAGCAGAGTGAGATTTTCCTAAATTAATATTATTGTAAAATGGACATTCTCCTATTACCCAGCTGTGTGACATACTGTAGGTGCCCACAGCATAAAGTTCATTCATTTTATCTATTTTGCAACCCTATGTACTTTGTCAATATCAGGCATAATGTACCATAGCCTTCATTGTTAGTTGTGACAGTGGAGGCTATTAGATGTTACAGCCATCATCAGCACCACCTCAGCTTATTTTGATGTTGCACATAATGTTTTTGCGGTGGCAGCTTAGAGCTGTTGTGAGCTGCTGAGCATTTGTTTCACATTAAGTGTTAGAGTCTGACTTCAGCAGCACTTAAAGGTTCCATACTGTGCCCCTTTTCAGCAAAGTCAAAAGTCTCTAGGATGTGCTTTTTTGTGTTCTCTTTTTTTGAGCTCAAAATACTGCAAAGATTGTTCATTTCACATTGAGGTCATGTTCTAAATGGGCTTTTTCAGTTTCTGAAGCTTTAAATACAGCTGTCCTGTAATCAGTCATTTAGCGGTGAAGAGACACAACTTTGGAAATGGCTCTGAAGTGACTGTCCATATCAAATATTTGCATTTTAGTCACTATATCATACTCATTTTGGTGTCTGACAACAGCAACAGAAATAGAGAACAGGTTAATTGGGATTTCAGCTGTACTGAAATACAGTATATGTGAGCACAGAGAGCTGGAGAGAAGCAAAAAGTAGTTGAGCTTAGGCTGTACTGACGTCCAACAGGTGACCAGTCCATGGTTATTGGTTTTGAATTGCTGTTCCACTTTCTCTAAAAATTCCCAGCTAAGTGCTTCCATGTTTGTGTTAAGAAAAAGTACGAATTACTTTGTGAATCTTGCGGGACATCAACAGGAGCCGTCGAACCCATGCTTCTCATTCCTTGTGAATGTAAGCAGCCATCCAAAGCATTCTGATCGCAGTGTGTTGTGTTTGAGGAGACAGGGCATCATGTTGGCTGTTCCTTATTTGCATCAAGTCAAGGTCTGGAAGAAAAAGCAATATTTTGGCTACGCTAGTATCATGAACTTGTAAATGATTGGATTGAAGGGCTGCACAGTGGCTCGGTGGTTAGCACTGTTGCCTTGCAGCTACAAGACCCCCGATTCGGGTCCTAGCCTTGGCCTGGGATCTTTCTGCATGGAGTTTGCATGTTCTATGCGTGGGTTTTCTCCGGGTTCTCCGGCTTCCTCCCACAGTCCAAAAACATGCTGAGGTTAACTGGTGATTCTCAATTGTCCATAGGTGTGAATGTGAGAGTGATTGTCTCTATGTGTAGCCCTGTGATAGACTGGTGACCTGTCCATAAAATCACCCCAAGTCGGCTGGGATAGACTCCAGTCCCCCAATGAGGATTTAGCGGTGTATAGATAACGGATGGATGATTGAATTGGTGCTTTATCACGATAAGAGCTTTTTATATATGAAAAACTTATCTTAATAATGATGATGGATTTTAAATAGACTGTTAATTCTATTTTTAAAAATCATATCAAACTCAAGTAATCCATTGATATTGTGTTTTTTTTCAACCATTGATTGAATTTATTAAATTGGGTTTTGAGTTAGATATTCATCTGTGCTTAGCAGTAAGATCCACTTAGATTTTTAGCATTGTGCTGTGTATAAACTCAAATATTGCAGTCTAAAGAAAGGTTTAAATTTATTGGCTGCAACTCCAAGGCTGATTCAGAGTGTTTCCATAAAAAGATGACTTCAGCGCTCCCTCTACCTCTAGTGGGAGTCATCTCTCAAGTGTTGTACTTCTGGGTGAACCCTGTGGGCATCAGGTGTTACCAACAGCCATCCGCAATTTAGAGAAAGTGTCCTTAAAAATGTATTGACCTTGGTACCATATGCTATGTTATGCTGTAGACAGCTTCCTGTGGCATCCAGCTTGTAGAATAAATTCAAATGGCTATTCTGAACATGTTATATTGTCTTGTAATATAATGCATTAACTCCCACTGGCCACTGGCCAGAAAGCAGAAATAAACCTGTATGTAACAAAATGTTCAGATGTGACATAAGTGTTTAGTGTACAGAGTCAGACTCCCTCGTATTAGATTAGGACATTTTTGGCAAGATGATAAGGTTGCTGGTGAATAAATTTCCTGTTATGCATTTCACTGATCCAGAGCCGTCAATCAAGCTGTGCCTCGATAAGGTAGCTGCACTTAAAAGCGTGGCAGCTGGGGTGGAGGAGGGTGTACAAAAAAAGCACAACAAATCTTTGTAGCCTGCTGCAGTCGTACGCAACAGACTGCACAAAGCGAGCAGCAGACTGGCTGAAAGGTATCGCTGCTCTTTGAAAGGTCCACTCTGATGTAGAGAGTGTGTTTGATAGGAGGCGTGTCGTGAACGCAGCCTGGTTTTGTTAGGTTTTCTGACCGGACCTGTGTTGGGTTGGTGCTGGCTACTGGTGCGGGAAATCACCACCTGAGCTTGTGTCGGAATCTAGTGATTACAGTAGCAAAGCATTCCAGTTATTGGATTTACTGTACACATTCTGTTAATCCTCCAGAGGTGAAATTCTTGATTTTACATCTGAGTGACCTGTTCTCAGTTAAGTCTGAAGGTATAAGTGGAAAGCAACTCAGCCGGTTTCCCCTATGGAGAATGGGAAAGTATGCGCTGCCTGTTGAAGCCACAAACAAGCCTTAAGCAAAGCAGCACACACACACACATGTGCAGCACACAAGAGTTCTTCCGCTTACACACATATGCAGACAGTAAACTTTGAAATTGCCTTTCTAAAAATAGCCGTGCATACTTACTGTACCCTCAACCACAGCTAATGCTATCTAGAGTAAAAAACACATTTGGAGGCAGAATGGCTCTCCTGATAGCTTCATGAAAGCCAAGATACTGGTGTGCTATTCCTTCACTCATTCAATATTAAAGTAGCATGGCATGCCTTCTAGAGCACACATAATGAAGTTGTAATGGCTTTACAGAAAATAGAACATGGCTTTGCTGCTAAAGTGGCAAACGTATGCACAACATCGAAGTGAAAGCGTTCCCGCCTGCAAGAAACATAAAAATAAAACATAGTGAATATTATGCTACCGAGATTTGCTCGTGGAAGTTTAATACGGCTTATACGCACAACTGACACTTTGTCCTAAAATGTCATATATTCAAGGATAAATTGTAAGTGCTACCTTATGAAAAACTGAAGAAAATAGATGGAATTCAATGCAGTGGTTGTTTCATTCACTCTTTAATCTCACATATTGTGGTTGAAGCTTGATCTGTATTGAATTATATAGTTGTTTTGTTCATTTAGAATCGGTGATTTAGCTTCAGATTACTGCTAACCAAGGTATTCATTATACTAGCAGTCCAAGGCTTATGTGTTGCTGCAAATCTCCATCTGCAGTCTTCTTCTCTGAGAAAAATACTTCTTTATAGTCATGTTGTGTTTCATGATTCAAGTCACCGTCAGGGGTAATAAACCAAGTCCGATGTCTTTTTAATTTCTAAATAAAATTAAATATCAAATGTAACATGAAATTGCAACATCCCTTCAGCACAAGTATATCTCCCTATTTTCTGCATCCTTAATAATTTTGTTTAGACCCTAAATCAAATCTCTATAAAACCAGAGTAGCTCTTTCCCACTTGTAGATTGAGTCCAATGGCAACACATTTAAATAGTGTAACTGCCATCTCATATTATTTTAATTAATTTTTAAGGAACATATATGTCTCACTGTATATTTCATAACATCTACCTCCAGTGTGCAGTGGTGTCAGATCTGCAGCTGTCAGATTCTCAAAGGTGAGAAGTAAGCTGGCTCAATCCAGGAGCAACTCAAGGAGGAAATATTGACAGCAAACACAACGTATTTTATTTCATGCTTCTATATAACAATGCTTTCATACAGTATATGGTTTAATACTAAGATTTAGATTCACTTTCAACATTAATAGTAGAGCTCCGACTTCTTGTCAGTACTTTATTGAATATGTTCTCTTTAAAGATCTCGTGCGGTGCCCCTTGTGCTGTTTTAACACGGAAAAGCTGTGCACTTAACCTTTGCCATATTGAAAGAAACCCTGCTGTTGACACTTCATTTCACAAGTGCATTCGTAATCTTTTGTTGAAGCCATTTCTGTGCTCCGTGCACAGACTGGACCCTGGGGTACCAAAGCAGGAAAGCTATTAAGTGGCAAAAACTCAAGGCGCTTTTGTTTTGCCAAGGGAATCACTCATTTAATGTCTGATCTTCACTTCGTAGTTCCTTCCTCTTTGCTTCCAGGGCATCTCTGAAGAGTGATGAATAGCAACAGAGTCTGTGACAAAGAGTGGCCTGGCGCACATGCATGTGACAAAGGCATTAATGTGCTCCCATATTCGTTTTTTTTTTTTTTTTTTTCCCACTCCAGGATTATTCATCAGGAACATCTTGTGAGGCACCATAATGACTTTTTATTCTTGGTCAAAGTCAAATCACTTGAGTGACATGGGCAGTAATTTGCTATTATCTGCAATAAGTGGGGTAGAATAAGTAGGATGACAAAAATAACAGGGGCTCTGTATGGTTTTTACTGCAGATTTTCTTCAGGGCAGGACCAGCTAAAGAGGGCCTTTTACGCTGGTATTCTAGGATTGCCTGAGAAGAATAGCGAGGAACGCTGAGAACAGACTAATGCACTGAGGCTCTTTTCAGGAAAAGAAAGGACTCATGGTACAATGTGCACTCAGAGATGCAAGTTATGTAAAGCGCCTACTGTGTTTTCTTTTACTTTTCTGAATAGTGAAGCAACTGAATAAACTAGCATTGCAACATATGGATCGTTAACTGGTCACAGAATGTGTAGTGTAACTGTTGAGCATACTAGAATTGATAAGAGTGTCCATACAAAGGTTGTACTTTCTGTGATATTCTCATGATCTAACCCTGAGGAAACCTGGATGCTGCAATCACACCCATGTCAAGCTGCAGAGCATCTCCTGTACCACCGCAAAGACTCAGTTAAGACGTGCAGCAGAACAAATCAACAGCCTCAGCATTCATTCACCATGAGTCCTGTCATCAGCACCATCACTGAATTCAAACTGCTAAAAGAAGTCCATGAAGCATCCCATTAATTTGCTCGGAGCATTTTACAATCTAATCTGTCTAATTGATCATCACTGGAAAATCAACGTTCAGGCCTGAATAAAAATGGACCGAAATATCATAATTTTCCTCTCCTTCAAACTAGTTTAGTTCAGCTGGGGTAGGATGATATGGCCGTAAAATTAAATCTTTGATTTTTTTTTCTGCCCTATGGACAAATCAGGTTGTTTTTTTTTTTTACTACTTAAAATGAGTACCATGGCTGTCCCTGTATTAAATGCCAGCGCTTCTGTAATTTCCTTGCACCAGTGCCGTGTCGACACAAGGAACAAAATGGCAATTTTTTTTTTTAAATTGTGTTTTTGGAATGTGAACTAGTATCTGAATGTAATTAATTTTGCTATTTACAAAACATAAATTAAATTGAAAAAAGAGAGATGAGATGTGGATGTCAGGGTGGCAAATGCAGTCGGAAAAATCATAAAGGAACCAATCAATCTGTGTGGAGAGAGAGATGGTGGCTGCTTTTATAGTGACTATCAACACACTGAGGAAGTACATATGTCAAATATACACTACCAGTCAAAAGTTTGGACACAACTTCTCATTCAATGCTCTTTTTTTTTGTATTATTTTCTACATTGTAGATTAATACTCAAGATTAACAATTTTTTGTTTACAACATAATTCCATATGTATTCTTTTATAGTTTTGATGTCGTCGGTGTTAATCTACAATGTATAAAATAATTAAATAAAAGCCACTGAATGGGGAGGTGTGTCCAAACTTTTGACTGGTTGTGTATAATTTTGCCATGTTTAACTTTGCACCAAAATAAAAATTATAAATAATCAAATGAACTGAATATATGGCTCAGCCCAAGTCCATATTTTAATGATCTGCACTCTTCACTCCTAATGGGATCGATTCTTTGCTAGTGACTACACATTATAGTCAGCAATATAAAATTTAAATGGACGCAGTCATGGCAGTGTGCTGTGATTAGCTAAGTCACAGTCGGGTTATGCGGATAGCTTTAAAGGCAGGCTTTCCTGTGTAAAGGACAAAAGGTATAAGCCTTGCATAAAGAGAAGCTTGCAGTCTAATTGATGGGATCAGAGGAGACTTTAGAGGACTGTCGGATGTAAAACGCCTGGAATTGCTGCATCCCTGGTGAGCACCCTTCAGGCCTTCGAGTTGTTTGCAGAGGTTGTCAAGATGATAGAGCGCCATAAAGTGCTCATATTTAAGTTTATTACTAAGCCCGAACCGGCCCAGACCGAGAGTTTCGCTGTGTTACATTAAAAATTCAAGCATGAAGTGATGAACACACCGTACTTGTTGGGTATTTGTGATGTGATCTGACATGAAAAAATGGCACACTTTCTCTTGCCCTCTTCACCTCAGGAAGCTCAGCAGACACAAGGGAGAGTGAGGTATGGGCCCATGGGGCAGCGCTGTACATATGTTAACACGGAAACCTGCGAGGCCACAAAGTAGGAAACACACAGCATGCAGCGTGCCTTCATCCCGGGAGTGCATTGAAGCAGTTTACAGGGGCATGTCCCGGGCACTCAAGTGAACATGCTGGAGAGAGAGAGATGCACACATTCCCTCCTCTGTTCATTATTTAGAGCGAGTGGTCAGCGGTCGTCCTGCACACTTGTCCATTCATATATTCAACGCTGATAAATGTTAAGAATTCATTTGCCTCCGCAGACAAGATTCCTGCAACTGTTCATTAATCCATTCATGAATATGGAACCGTTCAGACCTCATTGGCTCTTTTTACAGTAATGTGAGCAGCGAAGCCTTGGAAAGAAAAAAAAAATATCTCCCCTGACCACAGTGAGCCTCACTTTCCAGGTGAGAGCACTTTATTCTCCCCGCTTCCCTCTGCAGTAGGCCCACTCAATAAATCACAGTGCAAAGCGCTGCCTTTACTCTGCAGCCGCTAAGACACCGATGTCAGTGGCTGCGAGGATAAATAGTCATGACTCAGCAAACTCTCGGCTAGAAAAGGTTTGCTTTCTATTTTAAGATTTTTAAAAATAAATTTTAAAAAAAGGCAAAATTAATCTCTTTATTGACAATGACGACAAATGGACATTATGGCCTCGTTGTTTTTTACTCCAACATGAAGGACGATTAATGTAATCCGCTCCGTTACATGAAGTGAATAATTAAAAAGGGAAAATGAACGAACATCATCTATAATACAAAGAGTAGAAAGTAACTCGAGATACATGCATGTACAGGTATTGTTGTGTGGGAGAGACCTGCTCAGAGGTGGGTGTTGCATTTCATGGTTCAATTTCCAGTGTGGCATCGAGGAGAAAAATCTTTTTTTTTTTTTTTTTTAATCTCTTTATGTTCTATCAATATAAGTAACCACATATCATTGTCTATAAAAATGCCTATATCTCGATGAGAAATTAATAATCCTACCATTGATACATTTCAGGCTGACACCATAAATGAGAGCACTGCAGCTCTATTCCCCTGTTTCCTCATTCAGCACTTATAGAATGAATACAGTGTCTGCATTAAAGGCATTATTCAGTGCCTTCATATTGATGGGTCTTGCCAGAGCTGATTCATTAAAGGCTGGGAGTGGTGCTGGTAATGCACTTTGAAGTCTGATGAGGCTACAGTGTCAACATTCAGTGCAAGTTGAGACTTTCTTATTTTATTCCAGTCACGACACATGACTGAGCAGAAACAGATAGGAATATTTTGAGGTAATAATGTTCTATCATTTCTCCTGGTATGTTAATGATATAGGGACACTTATAAATGTTTCAGACTTAATATTGCGTTTTATATTCTGCAGCACAGTGAAAAATGTGAATAGGTAAGAATTTGTGTAAATATTTAAACAGCGAGTTACTGGTATTTTCTTAATTCTTTTTTTTTTTTTGCTGGGGATTGCATTATATCTTAATGGAAACGTCTTGCAAATGTATAGTAATGCCCTGAGAACACAATGATAGCATGTAATTTAGTGAACACAGTGTATCCACATAAAGAAAGAGAGAGGGCGGTAATAAAACATAAATGGTAAATTACCTACAGTATCCCAGGATTGAAGTTGTAATTAAATTCTCAGCAGAAGAACTCATTGCCCAGAATAGTTCACTAACTTATTGAAGCAGAATTTATTCACCCACTAAAACTTCTTTTGTTATTATAGCACATTAAGTTAATGCTCTTTGGACTTAGTTTGTACTTTTGCACATTTATATGTAAAATTTAGATTCTCTTTTAAGATATTATCATTATGTACTTGTCATTAATTTATTTCTTTTTTGATTAAACTTTGTCACTATGTGCTAGGACTAATTTAAAGTACACTTTTGTTGGGCTCAAACCAACAGTGTAAGATATTGTAGGATCTGTTTTGAGATACAAATAATTGACGAGAATATATTTATGTCTATCATGCTGAACCCACAGCTTGGTTTCTATGCTGATGACATTCTAATTTATTTTTGTACCAAACAACTGCATGCACTACTTAAATTTGCATTATCTTCATGCACCTCATGTTGGATATTGATTAAACTACGCTTTTGATGCTCTCCAATTGTAAAAATTGGTGAAAAAAATCCATCTGTTACTATATTCAGGGTAAAGTAATGGACTGGAAATCTTAATAGTGGTTTATTCGAATTGTATATTTCAAAACATATTGTGAAAATTAAATCAGAATTCTATATTTTTTGTTATTACAAAGCCATCTGCACGTGATTTAGCACCAGGTTCTCCACAAACATGCAATGTGAGATCTATTCTGGGCTACTTCTGGCAGGAATTCAGACCTTCAAACCTTCCACAATGGTGTGCTCTCCACATCAACCAAAGCCAGCTCTCCGAGGCCGATCAAAGCTAAGCCCAGCTAACATTCCCTACGAGTGGGTGAACAGTTCAGAGCTCAGTGAACTCTGCTTCATAATGACAGGAAGAACCACTATCGAAGGATCAAAATTTTTCTAAAATAATAACCACTTTTGTGAAAAGCTGAAATGTATACTCCCAAGCTCATATTTCAGTGTTTTCGTGTTTGGAAATTTGTGACAGATTATTTTTTCTAGCCCATCTTACTGTGTTTTGGCTACATATATATAATATGCATGAATAAATGGAGAAATTATACTTGCCTTGAACTCTGTTATGGACACATAGGCACAAAAAATGTTCCCTTTAAAATCCCAAAGTCTTCATAGTGCTTTCGACGATATTAGCATTCCACAATAATATTACTCTGACATAAATCAAGGCGAGATGCTGATCACTGTGATGGATTATCTATCTGATGACCTATCTTAGCTAACATCAACACAAACAAAGCCTAATTTATGTGGATTCTCTGAGATAAGATGATAAAAATCACTGAATTTAAAGGGGCTGGGCCACTTCCTGCCTCGAGGTGTAAAGTTTCATTGCATAGAGCTGAAGTTTAAATGTCACTGCATACCAAATATCTAAGAAAGTTTGTAGTCCTGCATTACAGGAAGGAGCTCTTGGTACAACTTTTATCTTCAGTTTGAGGCTCATTTATCAAGACAACACAGGTGTCACAAGAAGCACAACAGAAGGGATTTTAGAGAATTATGCACAATAAATTATTCAAAATGACAGAAATATATTAAAAAATGATATATCTATTGTAAAAGCAGTATATGCACCT
The DNA here is from genome assembly GCF_022539595.1 of Amphiprion ocellaris. Taxonomy (NCBI): domain Eukaryota; kingdom Metazoa; phylum Chordata; class Actinopteri; family Pomacentridae; genus Amphiprion; species Amphiprion ocellaris. The sequence continues at coordinate 18,964,671 of NC_072784.1, forward strand.
GATACATATTATGTTAACATACAGTTATTATATTATCAGATTTTTCCATTTCTTTCTATGTGGATCATTGAATATGGTAACATCTCTACTTCCCCATCAGTGACTCAGGTACTTGGGTTTTCTGAGTGCTCCATGTACATAGTGGTCTCATTACTAATGCTGAGGCACAGAAGCAAACCCATTTTCCTCCACTTTGCCTCTTTCTCTCATCTCTTCTTGATCTTGTTTTCCCTCAAGAGGCTTTACTGCCAAACAGGACTTGAGTGAGAAAGGAAGAACACAAGTGAGATATTTTGTAGCAAATTTCGACCTTGGACTTTCAACCAAATTATGTTCAGTGAATTTATATAGTGTCTCAGGCTTTTACTTGTTGTTAAGACATTTTCATCTGTCAATCTAAAAAAAGAAGTTTTGGTTATCAGCATGGAAGCATAGGTTATCTTTTCACTGACCTGAATTTTTATGGCTTCCCTTGTTAGGGTGTTAACAGCACAAGTTTACACGAGTAAAAATACCACATATTATGCAGTATCACTGAACAGCTTGCACTCCAGCTGCTTTAATGCAGTGGGATTTGGCAAAATCCACAGGCTGCATCAAGCGATGAGATGACTGCTGGAGACAACAATAATGTCTTTGTGGGAAACATCATGCACTTCTTTTACTTCCTCATTATGTAGTCAAACATAAATTCTCCTTTCATCATGCAAAACATGTGCATAGCAGCACTGTCAATTTCTTTGCCGCTTCCTAATCATTCTTTCTGTGTAATCTTGCATTTGTCTTGCATGGTATGGCTGCCTTCATCGTTGTTCCCTATGTAGTTAAACTGATTGAGCCTTTAGTGTAGAGAACTCAACAAAACCTGCCTTTAAATCTTTGTTGTTTGTTGTTTTTAAATTCATGGTACTTTCTTCTCTATTTTCTACTTTGCAGACTGCATGCTGTGAACCATTTTTTTACAAGAATTATATTATCCATGTACAATACAGAACAGAAGTGAGCATAATCTTGTGGAATATCGCTTCAATGCCCAACGATTCAAAAAATATACCAGTCAAAAGTTTGGACACATCTTCTCATTCAATACTTTTTATTTATTTGTATTATTTTGTACATTGACATTTTTAACACCTTTTTGTTTACACATAATTCTATATGTATTTTTTAATAGTTTTGATGTCTTCAGCATTAATCGACAATATATAAAATAATTAAATAAAAAACATCGAATGAAAAGGTGTGTCCAAACTTTTGACTGGTAGTGTAATGCCATATAATAACTGCATCCCTTCTACATTGAATTACTTCCTCTTATACGGTGCCTGAAACCCCCTCGACTAGAGTTTGCCAGAAGGCATGTGGGAGACTCTGAAATCAACTGAAAGATGTTTCTTCTGGAAGATGTTTCTTCCAGTTCTTCTTTTTGGCCATTAGACTAGACGTTATGTTTGGTGAGCACCAAGAACTGCACATTCTCACAAACACACCATCCCCACTGTGAAGCACGGTGGTGGCAGCATCATGCTGTGATCATGAAGCCCCCATAGGGCTTGTAAAGATAGAAGGTAAAGCGAATGCTGCAAATTATAGGGAAATCCTGGAGGATGTCTGTAAGAGAAATTAGACCTTGGAGAAGCTTTGTCTTCCAGCAAGACTATAATTTGAAGCTTACACCCAAAGCTACACAGATTTTCTTTCTTTTTTTAAAAAAAATTTAGTAAATTCCTGTTAAAAAAAGACACTGACCATGGCTCAGTATTGACAAGTCATAAAAGGGGACAACTCTCAAGGGTTGGGGTTTTTTTTATAGCCACTGTGCATAATTAAAAAGTAAGAAATAAGATTAAATATATTAAAAATGTAGGCCCCACTGTTGGCACAAAAGCATTTTTTCGTTTTTGTTTTATTTTGTTCAATGCACAATGGGCCCATCTTTATTTTATTACAGAATCAATCCTCCTTTCTTGGAAGAATATCAAATTTCTGGACAGATGTTCTGAGATAATTTTACCTCAGAGCTGTTCTACTGGATTTGACTCAGGTGACATACTTGGCCAGGTCATAGTTTTCACTTTTTTTTTTTAGCAACTTCTGTGTGACTTTAGCAGTGTGCTTTGGATCGTTATCATGCTGGACTTTTCTTCTTCTGTCAAGCTCCTGCAGACTAGGAGTCATCTTGTCAGCTAGCATTTTGATATATCCATCAGCATTCATGGTGCCATCTGTCATCTCTCCATCACCTTTTGCACTCATGCAGCCCCGTATCATTACTATCCCACCTCCGTGCTTCACTGTTGGGACTATGCATTCATTTTGGTTGTTCTGGCTAGGTCCATGCCAAATATGCTGAACCCCATCTGACCTGAACAAATTGATCTTGATCTCATCTGACCAAAGAATGTGTTCCCAGCATTCATCAGATTTCTTTTCATGGTCTTTACCAAAGATTCATCTTGCAATTTGAACAGCAAGCAAGTTTTTTGTTCTTTTACTTGGATACCGTCCACAGAGGCTGATATTATGAACTGTCCTTCACACTGTCTGAGCTGCCACAGAAACTCTGATTGTCACCGATAACCCCTGTGCCAAGTTTAAAACACTTGCCCATCTGTTTTTCAGAGCGAGACTGTGCAAACAGTGCACTCTCCGTGACATCATTTTAGGAACCACTGCAGCCCTGATTACGGGTACTATGGCAAATTCTATACCTCCTGATTACTGCTGCAACTGTGTGGCGACTGATTTTTCAGTCGGTCACAGATCTTTTTGTATCATTTCCCTTGCTCTGCTTTCCAACTTAGAAATAATACGATGCACTTTTGAATCATCTGACGTTTACATGACATCCCACACAGGCTTACACTTACTTTCGTTGCATGCAGCTTGAGAAAAATTGCCAGCTTTGAACTATCAAAGAACACAGTTTGATCACTGCAGCCTGCATTTGTGCCTTTATACAGTTGTAGCTTGAACTGTACTGACATGCATACTTTTTTTTGTTTGTTTGTTTTTGGGGGTTTTTTGTATGCTTTTGTTATCATTTTGCTTCCATTCCCCTTTAACCACAATTTGGCTTACTTGACCTGGCAATTTTTTTTCAGTGATCTTTCTGCACATTTCTTGCATTTTTATGCCATCCAGCACCTGCTTCAGACATAATTTTGGTACATTTTCCAACATCTGTTTGTTCTGGCTGTGTTCCTGGGCTTTGCTTTTCTTTCTCTGCCTCCAGAACTCCTCAGGGTTGGTCACCTGTGGGAAACATCTTTTCCAGCACATGCATGTTTCTCCTCCTGTTGATTATCTTCTGCGTGGAATCCTTTATTTGCTGTGTCATTTGAGCATCTGTTTCTTGCATCTTGATTATCTTACCTCGGACTCTTAAGATTAGGCCTTTTGTGTTTTTTGAGCTCCTCAAAATTACAGAGTTAAACTTACAGGGTAGAATCCTACCTCTGACCCAGTGTTAAAAAGTGGCTTTAAATGGGTTTTCCAGATATGACTACAAGTGCTTTGGGCATTTTTTTGCACACTTTGCTACATCCAAATACAAAATGCATGACTTGCAACAGTTGGAACATTACTGAATGTTTGTTTCATAACAACCTTCATTCCCTCCATTTACAGGGATAATTTCCTGTCTCATAATAGTTTAGAGGTTTTTCATGATAAACAATCTTTCTGGTGTTCCTTAGTATCTCCAGCAGAAACTCTGGGACACGCAGCCCCAGTTATGGTATCTTAACAAAATAATAAAGCCACATGCGATGAATGAGAAGCCGAACAAAAACACAGGAAAGAGCCAACTAAAATGTTCAGCTGTAATGTATATCACAATGCTGCTGCAGTAACAATGCTGCCCTCTCATTTGCTTTTTGGCTTGAGATCAAAACTTGGTAGGACTGATGGCGGCCTGCTTACTGCATTATTGTGGAAATAAGAATTTCTTAGAAAATGTGCCCAGACAGCCTTTATTGACAAATTACTGAGTTTAGAACCTTATCAAATGCAGAAAAACACACATATATTGTCAAATTACAGTTTAATACATAATAAAATTTCTTAAATGACCCTATATTACACTCCTTTAAGGTTAATATAAGTCTGACATGTCCTTAAAACATGTATTTCAAACTTTAGTTCAAAATACTGCACAGATCGATTAGTCTCTACCCACCTCTCTACTGGCAACGAGGAGTCTAGAAAAACAAGAAGAGCCAACCGAAGGCAGTGCTTAGCCTATTTTGACATCACAACATGCAGCAAACAGCTCATTAAGAGCGACGTGGTCTTTCCTCATTTATTGTGGGTCTTTAAACACACAGGGGACATGTAATGATACCGGAAAACAAGCTGAATCTTACATACTATGGCTGCTTTAAAGGTCCCAGAAGCCTATTTTCTCTATCCGCTTATTCCTGACGGTATCCTACTGTACATGAAAATACAGTTTCCGGCAGAATTTAGAACAGTGTTAGCAGTTATTTCACTTCCTGCCCGTGCCGGCTTGAGGTGGGAAAAGCTCAGGTGGAAAAAACATGTCATCTACAGTCAAGTTGTACTTGAATCAAAATGTGATGACAGATGTGTGGTTGTTTGTTGCAGACGGCTGGACGATCAAACATGATCCAGTCCACACAGTCACGATGAAAGACGAAACTAGTACAGAGGAATAGACAGTGAGAATATGAATAGGTAAGAATAAAGCCTCTCTATCAGGTCTGTGGATGTGATTTTTCCAATCGCTGCTCTAAAGCCACACCTCACAGCAAAGCTCTTAGGACTGCAGCTAACCAGGGGGTAACCGTTTTGGAAGCAGCACTAACGGTGCCTACAATGTAAACCTCTCAGGGCCCGCATGAATAGTGCTGCCACAGTCGCATAAAGTATCATAATAAATGAAACATTCTCCTGAACAGCCCATTAGTAAACCTTATCTTTTCACAGCCTCCACCAGCTATCATACAAAAGCCCACAAGCTGTCAGAGAGAGAAAAGCCTTATTTCTCGCTCTCTCTTTCCTCATTTGTCTCTCTTCCCCCTCCTTTTCACTTTTGCTCTCATTTATTCGTTGACTTGTTTCCAGTGCTACAGTGTTTGCGGTGCACCTTTTAAACACAATACATGCAGTCCAGGCTCATTTCAGTTTGGATATGCAAAAAAACCCAACAAAACAACATATAGTCCTTAAAAATGGAACTAGTGACTGCAGTAAACAATCGCTGTAATCTGATTTTTTTCATCAAAATATGAAGTTTTCTTGTGTTTCTCATGTTCTAAGACGATTTTGTTGCTCCATGGGGCTTTTTTTCATTGTTGCTTTTGATTTTCTGGATTGTCACTTCTATTTGTTGGCACTGGGCTCTCTGCTTTTGTGATCTTCCACATGTCTTATTGGGGTTATTTCAGTGTCACTACTCTTTGAAATGTGCTGTCCGCCCTAACGTCAGGCTTTAGGCTTTTGAGATATCTATGCTTATTTTCTGTTTAGAACAATCAGAAATACCTGTTCCACCCCCTTTAGTAGGAAAAGAAAAAGAAATGAATGTGACACCTAAGGGGCAACCATTATCCCATTTGTTTGTTTAAATAAGATCATTTTTGTAATATTCAAATTATCCAATACACCAAAACATGATTTAAATGACTATAGTAAGCCATACGAACTCTAAACAAGCCCTCCTATCATGATTATAACCAATTTATGACAAGAACCACAACAGTCTGAGTATTTTTTTACACACTTTTAACACTGTTTTTCACACTATAGTTATAGTAAACTTATCAGTATAGCCTGTTTAAATGTGTGACCAATTATTTATAGCAAAACTACTCACTTATCATGAATGTGTTTGACTTCATTTGTAGTCTGTTTGAACTCTGACCACATGAACCAGCCACTGCTCTGTCTCAACATGGCCTCGCCAAAGCCCTATAGCCCCACTCGAGTTGGATTCATGTCATGTTTTAAACTAGATGAATGCTTTTCAGGTCAAAGTTAAACAAGTGTTATTTCCAGCCTACTCTACTAAACGCTTGGATAGAATCCTCTACTATAGTGTAGTGACAGCCGACAAGAATATTCCTTCCCCTTCTTTTTTTTTTTTTCAGAAACAAGTGCACTTAAAAGTGGAATTTTAAAGGTATTTGTCTTCACTCCTGGGAAATCCAAATGTTTTCCTTTGCCTCTGCTGAATTATTTATGAAACGTGAAAGTCGAGGCAGAGATTGTGTTCACCTAAGTGTGATTTGCAGCATATTGCTCATGCCTCCTTGCCATATGTCATTCTACCTGGCTGCACACCAGCAAACTAAAAGCCTGTGTGCTTGCATCATCGTTATTCTGGGAAGAGATGTTTGCCAAAATGCCCTGAACCGTCCGATTCAGAAGAACACTAGAAAACACTGGCTAGGTTATGACACAAGGGCATGTGACATACATGGAGGATTGTAAAACCTCAATTGAATATTCTCTCAATGAAAAAGCTACAGTACTTTCCACAGGACTCTGATTTAGGGAGTCCTCAGGTGGAATCAACTTTCCATGATTGGTTGAAAGTCTTACGACGGCTAATGCAGGATCTCTAAAGCAATAAAAGCATGATGTAATGTTCTTCCTTTCCTCACTTAGGGGGTGATAAAGAATCCAGTATTCAATTTACAGTATAACCTCAGTTTTAACAATGTTACTTGAGAGAGTAGCCTTTAAACAAGTAGTCAGGTATTCGTTAACATATATTGATGGCAGTTAATATACTCTTGAGTAAAATATTGAATTGTTCATCAAGGAAGAGTTATGGTCTAATCTGTAAACACATGCAAAATCCAAATGGAGAACTTGTGGGTTGAGGGAAATATTTCTTTAGGTACCAGCCAGAGACTGAAGTGGATCCTAGCAATCAACAGAAAATTAGTTTTCAGGTAACATTTACCCACATTCAGTCAGCACAAACATGCAGTCTTGGATCACTGTGAATTACTTACACCAGCTAGTGACGTTACAGGAGCAGTACACCTATTTATTTAGAAGATGTTGAGCAAAAACACCAGAAGCAGATGGATTATATCTGCCATAGGTTAATGACAAATGCTTCTACCAGCAACACATTTCTATTTCATCTTTAGGTCTTGTGGAATTAATAAAACATAAATGTATCATCGTGTTAGAAACAGATATGTGAGGCTTGACATTGATTCATCTGCCTAGTATTTCCCCCTACAGTTTAATAAGTGACCTTTAACCCTTTTAAACTCACTGGTGGCCGAGCGACATCGACCGGTTCTGAATCATCTTTTGAAAAGCACAAAGCGTCGTGATTCAAATGGAGTAAACCATTTTAGGTTGCTAATACCGCAGCAGCAGTAGTTCCTCTCTTTGTAATAAGAGTGCATGCATAGCAAAATGGTAGGTTCTTACATTTTCTCTTGTCTATAGGGGCTCAGGCTTGATGAATCACTATGTGCTGCACTGTAACTTCACTCTAAGAATCCAACGATGAAAATGCTTCAAAGATTGAGTGTTAAAAGACATGGTGTCTGATTGCTTTAAATTGGAAGTTGCAGGTACAGCATCTTGTAGAAACTTAGATCAATGTCATTATCTTGCACTGTGTTTTGTCCGTCACAGTGGGATTCTGACCCACACGGGGAGATTGCGTCAGGCCACCCACCAGCTTCTTAACACAGGTGGGATGTGTTGGATTGTTCCTGTCAGACTTGTTAGGCAGTTGTCTAGTGTCGCTCAGAGTTGATACACAACTTGTTTCGGCTTCTGCCTATCAGTGTAGATGGGGATTGGCAGAGCATCCCTGCAGACCTGCCACATGAGGGTTAAACAATGCAAGCTGCATCGGACCAGCTTCAGAGATAATAAACGTCACTGTGTCGGTGTCAAGGCAGAGGCTCAGCAATTGCACTTTACCACAAAAGCACCTAAGAGAAGTGATGTTTTGAAGTAGCCCCTGTAGGACTGTTTTCGACCATCCTGCTTGGCTGAGCGTATGCAAATGTCACTGAGCAGAGAGTCCCATTAAAGGGCTCCGTCTGTGATCACAGAGCTGGAGTTCCAGTATGTAACTTTCATCACCATGGCAACTTTTAATCATTCTCTTCAATCTGCAGAGTTGTGCTTAATGGACGCTTTCGAACAATGGATCCACAAGTGCTGTCAAAGTCAGCAGGATTCTTGCCTCTACAAATGGCTCGCTTCCTTAATGACTGCCCATTTGGTGGTTTTCACGTCATGATGTTCCAATCAGCAAATAAACCAGAAATTTTCTAACTAAACTAATGATGAGTGCTAAATATCCCCTTGAACGTTGAGTATTACCGGTATTAAAGTGAGATAATGGCTGTGAGTGGTGAGGACGGAGGGGTGCATGAAAATGTCAACACAATGAAAAGGGACATTACATCTCGGGAATCACAGCAACAAACTAAGTTGCAGAGGAACAGTTGTGTTCAACATTCACTGCCATTTGTTTGCTTAGGTTTAACAATCAGTACTTTAACATGTAACTTTTCAAAGCAAATAATCATATTCATAAAGGGTATTATGCTATTTATACCACAAGGTGAACGGATAAACACTTTTTGATAATATACATTGCAAAACACGACCTAAGATGGAAAGAAAACGGTAGTTTCACTGTGCTTTTTGTTTGATTGACCTATTGGATTACATTATATTTTACAGAGAATGAGGGCACCCTGTATTTACTATTAAAAATTAGCAGCCTACACATTAGAAGTAATACTATTGTGCCTGTCCCTATATCTGACCATTCACAGCCAAGAATAGTATTTGCTGATGATTTACTACTAGTACTACAAACTAATAATCTCATTCAATATGTGCACCTTCATGGTTTAGAAACCCTCCCCATGTGTGCCCCATAGACAGTAGCTATAGTCCCTGACGCATCAGCCATAGGTTTGAATCCAGCCTATGGCCCTTTGATGCAGGTTCTTCCCCCATTCTTCTCCCCACTTTCCTGTCTCTCTGACCAAAGAGTGACTTTAACCTTAGCTACTACCTTTGTCATGCTCTGTGTAAACCCACCATCCACCCCAACATCCTCTCTAATAGTCCTTTGCAGCAGTGCTACATTGACTCAAAAGAACGTTGTCTGGGAAGATCGTGGTACCTGCAACGACACATGCCACCACTACATAAATAGGAAAACTATTTAATAATACATTTACATATTTCAAGGTGACAGACTTGGTTTATGTACTAGATCAAAATAAAATCCATTAAATGTGTAATTTATGATAAACAGAGATCTCTTTTATGGGTTTAATTGATGCCAGAAGACTGACGTTCAATAAATCTTTTTTTTTAAACTTAAATCGTAATACTTTTATTATGTACATTTTGATATAGTGGTTTTTGTTTCTGCTTGGAAAAATGGCTGAAATGATCAATTGATTTTCAAATCAGCTGCAGACTCATTTTTTGTCCGTCATTCCGATCGACAGGCTGACCCTTTAAGCTCTGCGTCGATGCAGAAATCCTAAATCAAGTATTGCCATCAATCACTCTTCATTGATTTGTAACATTTCCTTCAATGGCCTCTGACAGCACTGATGGAAATGATAAAGCAGGTCTGGCAAAATCCCCGCAGCTCATATCATCATATTGTCCAAACTTGTGCAACCCGACTGTCATAACTTGTGTCCGATGATGTTCCGCAGTCCAACACGGCATCCCCTAAAACAGCAGCTGTGGTGCAGTGTGGGATTGTACCTATTGGCTGCACAAATTGTCAGAACATTTGAGCCTCCTCTACAAGCCAGGAAAAGACAAAACATTCCAAACAGGACATGTACTCAGAGGAATATTGTGCAAGAAACCGCGTTTCAAAAATGGAACATTTTCACACCATGGCAGACGCAGACTACGGCTTCTTTGAGGAAAAAGAAGAGCCGACTGTCAGCTCAGTGAGTTTAACAGCTGATCTGTAGGAAGAGGTCTGTGTTCTCCAAGAAAACTGAGCAACACTTTACTTCTGTCTATCTTCCCTTTCACATGAGGCCGCCGAACCGCCGAGATGTAAGGCAGCAAATGAGTGGTGTAAGCCACTTGACTTTTCCCTCATCACTTGACACCTGTCCATCACTGTAATGTGCTGGAGGAGCTCTGGGGAAGATAGGACATGCAGAGATGTCCTGTGCTTCCAGTTTTGATTGACTCATGCCTTAGTACTCAGGAAGGTGCTGCATGTCTGTCGGGGGTTGGAAAAAAAAAAATCAACTTCAGTGTGACAGTTTACTGCTTCTTCCCTTCCTTGTCAGCCTTGTCGACTATGTGAGCTGTTGTGGAGCCAAATAGGCGTCGGAGGACAAGCGTTTTATCTCAGTATGCAGGTCATAGCCTAACATATAGAAGTTTGAAATCCTGTAATATTATACTGCAACAAATGAGGCACCTGAGCACCAGAGCAGGAGTGCTGGGGTGAATGATAACCATAAAACATTCTTACTAGTGTTACTGTAGGCCAAACAAATTGATTCTCCAGATTATCTGTCCCTCCAGTATAAAGTGAAGTGAATCCACTCCAATTTTTTAAACCTACACTGAAATTTACATGCTTCTTTATGACTGAGTACACTTTGAATAGCATTATTTTAACTAATTGCATAAAATAATTAGGTATATGATTACAGAAGTATGTTTAAAGTGGCTTTAGCAGAATTATCATAGCTTTTGATAATTATTTTTGTGTAGAAATATGCAAACATGTTTTTCCACTGTTTTAACACACCCAATGAACAGTACAATTTGTAACGATAAACAAAAAAATGGTTGAATTTGTCAAAGATACCTTATACATCTGAATCATACTGTAGGATTTCCATGACTTCTTCCTAGTAGTGTGAGTGGACCATGGCATAGCTTTTAGGTTACTTGCCACTTGACAGGCAGACTATTGAGTTTGTCCACATGCAGAGCAAAAGTTACACTTCGGGGGGCTGTGCCACAACCTTTTTACTTCCCTTGCTGAACTTTTGTACTTGAGAATTCACCCTATTTCCTGCCTCTCTCCTGCAGCCATTAAATAAACACTGAAAGGTTTTTTTTTTTTTTTTGAAGATTTTGGAGAAAGATTTCATCAGCTACAGCCTCTGCCTTAGTAGCAGACTGTTCTCCATAGATCATCAACAGCATCAGCTCTTACAGCAAATACCCCAACCATATGTTTTTAAAATATAGATTGGAGTAAATCTATGGGTAACCACAGCATTAGTTTACTACTGTTTATGTCCTCTTTTCTACCAACAACCATTTTCTGTTTTATTGGAGACTGACTCATTTCCTAACCATAATCAAGAGTGATTTTTTCTTAGTTTTTTTATAGCAATTTTCGTTACTAGTTTTAGTTCAAATTTATAGTTTGCTGTGGCACTAATATAAAATTATTTCCTATTTTAACCATAACACCAGCAATCCACAAAGTGATACTTTCAATGGCATTCAACAAAAAAAATGTTGTTCTGGAGGGTGTAGACCAGCAGGAATCTGGTGTTGGAGCATTAGTTGCTCAGTAGATGTGTTACATGAATCATACCTGAATATCTAAGAAGGAAATTTTAAATGTAGCCATCAAGATTTAAAGCCCAGTCTCTTTGCCTGTCTAAGCTGCATTTTAGAGAATACTGGTATTATTAAAACCTCAATCAACTAGTTTTAGTTTCCTAAACTGACCCTATCTTAAGTAATAAAACAAAAATTGCCAACACAAGTTTCTTTTGCCACGTTTCTCTAAGAACTTGTTGTAAGTGTTGCACATGTATTACAATTGCACCTTGGTATTTCATTTATATTAGAGTGTGCAGTTTTCAAAGTCTTTTCCAATCATTTATTTTTCAGCTTTTGTTTCACATAGGGGAAAAAAGGGGAAAAAACAGATCCTTAAATATATTCAGGCATGAATTCAAAATGTGCAAACAACAGAACAACAAACATAAACTACAAAAACAGGAATGGATTGCCAGTAGAGCCAGAAAACACTGTAAACACTCGGTGTGAGGTTGGAAGTGGAAAAAGTCACACAAAAATGAGTGAACTGTTTTTTTTTCTTCTTGAGGCTGAGGCTCAATGCATGTAACATCCATCCATCCATTATCTATACACCGTTTAATCGGCATTAGGGTCGCAGAGGGGCTGGAGTCTATCCCAGCTGACTTAGGGCGAAGGCAGTGGACACCCTGGACAGGACTGCATAGAGAGACAAACAAGGACGCCTTCAGACAATCACCAATTAACCTCAGCATGTTTTTGGACCCGGAGGAACCCAGAATACCCAGAGAAAACCCTTGCATACACAGAGAGAACATGCAAACTCCATGCAGAAAGATCCGAAGGTGGGGACGCGAACCGGGGATCTTCTCACTGCAAGGCAAAAGTTCTAACCAAGCCACTGTGCAGCCCATGCATGTAACAGACTATATTAAACATTCTCTCTGTCAGTGGCGATCAGTGCTTTTCTCTCTTAGTGGCATGAATTTGTGGAGGCATTCAGGATAAACAAAGAGTGCGACAGTGTGCCTGTGTTGTAGAGCCGAGGCTGGACAGTCTGGAGGCAGCCGCAGAGGGGAGGCTGAGGTCTCAACTGCATCTTAGACAACACCTGGCGAGCTTATGCACGTACAGAGCACCTCCTGCCCCTTAGCTCAGCTTGTAAAGGCACTATACAAAGCTCTTTTGGTGCTCAGCAGCCAGCAGTCAGTGTAGTAATGCTTTGTTATAATGCTTAACTTTCTTTCCCAGTTTGCACAGTGTTTGCATGTAAGGAAAAATCCCAAGATCACGAAGACCTTTTGCAGAGATTAAGCTATACTTTGCTGTGGATTTTCCCTCTAATCTTTTAAACAAGGCTTCAAGACGCAGGGATATTTATGACAGAATTTCATTGTTTAGTTTGCGTTACAACCAGCATCACAGTAATACATTTATGTTAATCAGAGCCAAGGAACAAAGAATTCATTCTTCCCATCTCGATCCAGAAAAATGCAATTATTGGTTTAAGGAAAATATTGAGAAATACATTTATTTGCTTTTTGATGTTAGATGAGACGATTGATGTATTAATCGGTGGGAATCCATTCTTAAAGCTGCGTGATACATGTAAAGCTGCAGCTGATTTGCCTGGAGAAAGGGGTGAACAGCTTGCCTTTCTCTGTCCAGAGGCAACATACAGCAGTCCACCTACGCAATACTTCAAAAGCACATTTGTTAACATGTGTTTTGGACCGTTTCTTAGCTTTGAGCAGTTGTTAAACACCCAGTGAGGTCTGTGCCTGGCCGGTACATACATGAAAGCTGTAAAATGACTGTAAAACTCGTGTTTTTACACTTACACATAGTTTCAGCAAACACGATGTCATGTAGCACGCTATTCAGTGAGCTTTAGAAGTATGGTGCAGAGCCAAGGCCTGCTGCTTTCCAGTCATTGTGCTAAGCTACGCTAACAAGTGGTCATCAAAACGGTGCATGAATGGTATTAATCTCATCAACAAGAAAGCACATAAGATAAAATGACACAATGGATAAATCCTAATTATAAATAAATAAATAAATAAATAAATAAATAAATATAGTTATTTTGACTGTTTACAAATGGAGTTACAGACAACAAATCCATCAAAAATGGTTAAGAATAAATATGTAAACAATCCATAGCAACCAATAAAATATTCGAGAAAGATAGTCAATTTGAGAGACTAAAATTATACACGAAAACATTCTGATGTCATTTGTAACAATGTGACTTAAGTTTATTGTATTCTGAGCTTTGATATTGTAGGAAATCAAACCAAGCTGCAGTATCAGCTGATTTGGGCCCCTGACAATTCAGGAGCTAATAGGATTTGAGCATCTTGGTGTCTTTCTGTTGCACAGGAGCTGTACTGTAAAATCCTGTCTGTGCAGTTGGCTTATACACTGACCCTCCAAGTCAAGCCAGACACATTAGATCAGTGATGGCACCAAAAGAAATGGTGTCAACCTCGGGATAGGATGTGCCCGAGGCGGTGTTGACTATCAGCTGATAACGATTGCCACTGAGTTCTTGAGTCCCTTTCTCCTCCAGAATCACTCGATCCGACTGAAGTTCAAACACGAGGAGCACATTCTGAGCATGACAAATATCATTAGGGGATTAGAAGCAGGCAAAAATGAAAAGAATCATATGTTTAGAATTTCCTCGTGACCTAGATGTGTGTTCGCACACAGGAAAAGATAAAGCCCAGTGTGCCTCTATGTGACACAAAGTGAGAGGAAAAAGGCATGCCGGACAGAGCATTTTTTTATGTGCATGTGTTTGATGTGCAACTCGGTGTGTGGCAGAAATCAATTTATGGGAGATAATTGTTCATTTCCAAGGGGAGAGGGAGGAGGCAATGAAAGGCAATGAAAGATTGAGTCTACATCTCTGTACACAAATGACACTAATGGGGACAATGATCATGTCCCAGTGAATCCAATAACAGGGCAGTTCTCACACCTCACAAGTCCTTACATCTTCAGAGGGGCAGTTAGTCAGCCAGCCAGAGCTAATAGAAATATAAAAATGAAGATGTTGACCTCCTCATGCCTTACTAATAAACTCATATTTGGCCAAACCGTTTGACAGTTAAATAGAAACAGATGACAGCTGTCCAGGAGAGCTCAAGCAGGGAGGTTGTGGCTGTAGTGAAGTCGATGGGATTACCTGGGAGGGATTAGGTACTGTAAGTACAATAACAAAATGCCTTGACGAGGACACAATTACTCTGCCACATTGGAGACACGCTGATAAAGGCAGGCCATGTGGATGTGAGAGCCTGACTCACTGTCACATTTAAAAATGGGCTACTACAGGGAAATGGACAGGAAATAAGATTTTTCCACAGGGTGAAATAATTAGACTGCTCACTAAAAAAATCTCCTGGTAGACTTTGCCAGGCATAAGTATGTTCTTTTGACCTACTATTAGTGGCATTATGGCATTCAAAACTGCAAAGGATACACATGGGATTGTCAAGCCATAAAAAATAGTGACATAAATGTTCAAAAAGAGCTGGAATACTACATATTAGGTCAAAACAATGCCCTGTTGACTTTGTTTTGGTATTATTGTGACCCACACTGAATTAATTTTCAATATTTTGTAGTTTGTATGTTCCAGATCCATAAATTTAGCAATTGCGCAATGTTTCAATTGATATTGCATTTACAGACCCCCTACAAACTCACATTTTGGTCCTCATGGCATTGAAAAGTCCAATCAGTATGTGTAAAATTGAAATCCCTCAGAAACTCGAAGAATACGTTTTCTCTGTATCTCCTTAACCCAACATATTGAAAAGTCTGCACACCATTTAGAGTGTAATCAGCCCTCTGCTGAAATTATATTAGATTCCAGACTCCCATCCACGAGACTCTCATCAACTTAACATTAAGCTTGAAGCCGCGCAAATCATGGAAAGCGTTCATTTAAGCACCGGCTTCTCTTCTCCCTGATGAAACCTTTTACGATGGTTTAGGAACGCCACAAAGTCACATATCATTTTCTATGGGTATTAGAGAGAATAATCAGAATCTATGAGGATGAAAAACTCGCCTCTCAAAGCCAGAGAACCAATACTTAACTGCAGCGTCATATTGATGCACGGCCCGGAGCGCCCTCATTGATAATGAATAGGAAACGAACTTGGATGGCTCATAAATAGTTTGTCTGAACTGCAGCTCAAGGAGATTTACATTATTCTAGTGGTAAGGAAATTGATCTGTGTGCTAAGAATAGAATATTCTCTTTACTGCCAGTGTCACTTTTTCCATCGTTTAATCACTTTCTTTCTCTATCAGGCTGTGTATTAGTGAAACATAGTGTGCAATGGATTAGAGGTCAGGAAAATCTCTTTTCCTGCTGACATGAAAAAAGCTGAATGTTAGCAGGTCATAGTCTTCTAAAGCAACAATGATGTTTTAAGGCTGCACTCTAATCTTTCAGAGGTTTCACCAGAGATAAGCAAACATTAGAAACTCCATCATGTATGGTGTGCGAACAAATTGGCATAAATCTATATGCTGATGCAGAGGTTTAGAGGCTTTCATCTTAAACATTCATAGTTTTTAAACATTTCAATTTGTTTCCGACTGCCAGTAATGCTACTCAACATATATAGCTATTGAAGTTTCTTGTAATTCATCCTCTAGAGAGTAGAAGTAATTGTCTGTTCTGGACTCTTGTAGTGTCAAGTGTACACTGTCTTTTCAAGCAAAATAACAGTATCAGTTGTTTCAGCAAATTAGCAACATACAGTATGTTGAACAAGTGACAAAGAGCTGCTGTAAGAATTGTGACTGTTGTCTGTGAGGAACAAAGAGGAAGCAGTGTGACAGTAATGATTTGTCATTCAAATATGGAAAAATTGTAATACATTTATAGGAAAAGTGGCAATTGAAAGGATGATTGAATGTTAGGACTTTGATGCATCAAGATAGATAGTTATTAGCACTAATTCGATTGTCAAGTGGCATTAAATCATTTCAAAGGGCATAAATAGATGACATAATTAAAAGAATGATGGTTGAACTTCAAATGAATGCGACATTAGCACAACGTCCTTTAAGTCCTGCAAAGTGGAGCTCCCATAGATCGACTTCTTTTTTGAGCATGAGCAGATGCATGAACCAAAAATTTCACACCAATCCATCCATCCACCCACCCATCCATCCATCCATCCATCCATGTTGGTGTTGGTTAATGGTTCCTTCTTGGTTCCTTCTGGAGGATGCCATGGTGTCCCCAGGTCAGGTGAGATACGTAATCCCTTCATCAAGTTCTGGGTTTACCTCTTCAGTTGGACGTGCCCAGAGAATCTCCAAAACACGACACCCAGGAGACATCCTAATCAGACACCCGGATCACCTTAGCTTGCTGGATTTGACCCAAAGGAACACTGGGCTGCCTTTAGATGTTCGAGTTCCTCACCCTATCTCTAAGGCTAAGCCCAGTCACCCTACAGAGGTCACCCATTTTGGCCGTTCTGTACACAATCTCATTATTTCAGTCACTACCCTAAGTTCATGACCAGAAATGAGGGCTGGAAGGAAGACCAACTTAAGAGCTTTGGCTTCTGGCTCAGCTCCCTGTTCACATTACAATGCCCACATTACTGCTGCCCCAATCTGTTTGTCCATGTGACACTGTATTTTCGTCACTGATGGAAAAGGTCTAGAAATAGTTAAGTAGAGGTCAAATCAACAGCTTGAACTAATTCCTCAAACCATTTCTAAGCTATTTTTGCAGTGTGGGATGGCACATTTTCCTGCTAAAAGAAACCACTGTTGCCATGAGGGCATGAGGATGATCTGCAGCAATATTTAGGTAGGTGGCACATGCTAAAGTACCATCCAGAACCCAAGTTTCCCATTGAGTTTTTCAGCACTATATCCTATAATAGCTCTCCTATGGGACCACATGGGTCAGCCTTTCCTCCAAATGTACATCAGTGAGCCTTGGGTGTTCATAATCCATTCCCCGGTTGTCTTTCCTTGAATCACTTTTGGTTCGGACTCAACACTTCATACTGGGAACACCTCCACAAAAAGCTGCCATTTTTTAAGATGTTCTGACCCAGTCATCTCGCCATCACAATTTGTGTCTTGTCAAAGTCACTCAGATTCTTACGCTTGCCCATTTTTCTCGCTTCCAACACATCAACTTCAAAAGCTGACTGTTCACTGGCTGCCTAATATAACCCACCACATGACAGGTGCCATTGTAACAAATAATCAGTGTTATTCACTTCGCCTGTCAGTGGTTTTAATGGTTGCTGCTGATTGGTGTAAACTTGCTACCTTGAACTACAATTCAACAGAAATTTGGTGTCAAATATTAAGGAAAAACTTAAAGTACAGTATGACTTTTATATAGGTAAAGACAGATACTGCACATACAAGTAGACACTGGTCATATTCAGAAGACATGGCGGATAGAACTGTGCGCCTTAACTGTTCAGTAAAAGTCTACGTAAATTTTTAGATCTCCAATTTCACAAAGTAAATGAGCAGAATGCTTTATTTCTGCTTGGATAACAGCAGAAATAGGACATTCTCTTTGGAATTTGCTGTCAACGAGGTGTGGCGAGAGAGATGAGGTTGAATAAGAGCTGACAGATAGCTTAGCAAGAGGGGTTAGAGAAGGGAGAAGAAAAACAAGGACTGAAAAAACAAAGGTGAGAGGAGAGACGAGGAGCAGGGGCGATGGGGAGAAATGAACAGATGAAGACAGTGAGAGCTGCCAGCTTGGCATGAGCTCATGTGTGTGTAGCTGGGGGATAATATGGCCACAGTGGCGGAACACACATCTCACATCACACTCAACAGGTGGGTCAACAAGGGGCATCTCAAACAGGCAGGCAGGAGCTTATCTTAATTCTGAGCGAGAGAAAATCCAAGATCCCATCCACATAGACTCTCTGTAATCGATGCTGACAGGTAATTCAGAGGAGTGCATGGGAGAGCTCACAGCTTGCAGGAGTGGCAGGGCATTTGTGTGGCCTTGGTTGCCACACTCCATGCAATCAAAGTGCTTGACAGTTCCAATACATGTCCATATAAACATGTATTTTATAAGAGCTAAAAACCAATTCAGCTGAGCTCTAATGGTGATAAATGAGAGCAAAAAGTAAATCTTGCAAATCACGGTTACGTGTCCATTTGGCAGTGACTCTATGACTGCCCTGACATGTTCTGAAGTAAAATCCAGTGAATATTAGGACAGGATTGGAGTGGATTCAGTGCAAAGTGTTACCTTAATAAACCAAGGTTTTACCACTCAGTTATTCCTTTTTTGTTTTGTTATTTTAGGCTTTTAGCAGAGTTGCTGTAAGTTGTAGCTAGGTGTACCTTTTTTCAAAATATAGGACTACGTAAAAATCATTTTCCAACGTGCAAGGTGATTCCAAAATAAATCTTATGTAATTTCAAGTTGTTGATACAAGCCAGAAAAGCGAGTGTCAGCTTATCAGGAATATATGAAATTCATTGATGGGACTTTATTTGTCTAATTTTTAGCTTCTCGTGCTTTCGAAAATAGGCTTTATTAAAATAAAAGGAAGTACAATGTCAGAGAAGCTTCTGTGACATTTTTAGCTGCATTTGTTTACATTTGATCAAATTCACACCATTAAGAGTGCAAAGTGTGACTCATACTGAATCTGGAAATATGTGTATTGTGTCTTTGTATTGAGGTTTGGCGGAATTAGGACGCCAAGAACAAGTACTAGGATCTTTCATGCTTATCTACATGTACATTTTTACACCTTTCAGCAATCTAAAAATTGTAGGGTATAGATTTTAGATTCACCATTGTGCCCTACTCAGCAATACAGCACAAAAAAAATACATTGTCATAGTAACTGTTGACAGAACATAAACTACCTCCAGTACAATATCCGACTGCTCTGTTTCCTGTCCAAGGCTCTCACTCTGTGCTCCTCAACAGTCTGAGTCACTAAAAACAATATACGCAGTTGTGTTGTCCTCCCACTTGCCCATTTAAAACTAATGCTGCTGTTTTGGGGAGAGGCAGACACTGCAGGAGATAGAGGCCAAATCCAGAAGACACAAAAAAAATAAATAAATGGAGGAGGGTCTGTGTAGGCTAGCAGGGGATGTGTGATGGCTCATGGCTGTGTATCCAGAACACATTAAAAAGAGTAGAGAAGCCCTGTCTAGCTGGTCCCTCAAAGCTGCCATTGGCATCTCTCCAGTTTTGTGAGAGGACTTGTTATGTAATTCCACAAGAGCCTGTTTTCTCGTACTTGACTATTGCTAAAACCAACACGGCTGGCAGTCGACAAAAAAATCCACCCGCTCAATCACAAACAGAAAAGAGCAAAATAAAAGAATATGTGCAGACACAACGATTTTTCTGTGAATGTGAACTTGTCGAGTGAAATGTAAATCCAGATAAATCTTCTGTGTATCCTCTGTGCATGCGTTGAACAATGTTGGGAACACGGCGTATTGTTTTGAATATGGGCCACACATGCAACGTAAGAATCAGTCAGCAGCTGGGCTGAGAATCTGTGCCATTCGTAAGACATTCTGCACGTACTATATTTTACTATGAGCATCAGTTCCCGTGAATAAAATAAACATAACGGCACACATGTTCAGCAAAACAAGTGGAGTCCTTTCTTTGATTCTATAGGCTGTCCTATAATTTTGGTCTTTTCACTCCCGAGAGGCTTTAAGGAGCAACAACAACAGAAATCAATGGGTTGTATCTTTAAGAACAACATTGTTTTGGCTTTTTTTTGCCGCAAAACCAAGAGTGGGGTGAATTCTGTACAGCAACATCCACCGCTGCCTGTCTATCCTACTATAAGTGGATGAACTCATTCATATGTAAAGCAGCAGTTTAAAAATTTAAAATTCCAACTTGACACTGAATAACTGCTGCATAAAGTGCGATTACCAGACTGAAGCTCATTATTTGTGTATCTGGTGTGTTCAAATACATAACGTTTCTCTCAATAATTGTTTTTTTTTTTTGATACGTTATGCAGCGGTATTTTGACTTTCTTCGACAGCTAACTGTGGAGTGACAAACCCTGCGGTGGGGCAGAACAGGACATGACATGTGGCAAAGCCCCACAGCCAGATTCATACTGAGGACATTGTGATTACATGGTACGTGTCTTACAACATGGGTCACCAAGGAAGCCCCATGTGGTTGGGCCTTGCATGTTTTGTGATGCATATAAAGCAAATGAGTCATAGCAGGGCAGTTCAGGCTACAGCAGACACAGACATTAGGCTTTATATAGAAAAATACATAAAGCTGGGAAGAAGATATTTGTTTAATTATTTAAAAAGTGCCATTTAAATTTGAGGATGAGAAGAATAAAAGGATAAAACTAAAGATTATGCTCTGAGATGGTAACAAAAACAATACAGCACAGAGGTTACCACTTGCCATTTTTAAGCAGATTAATGGTTTTGATAGCAAATGTTGTGCTTTGCGAAAATAATCAGATTAAACTAAGGGTTGTAATGAGCTCATGGTGGTTCAACAAACTGCTTAATCTTATTACAATTCCTTTCACACAGATCCCACGATCCTTTTAATTATCATATTCAATATTTTAAACGAATTTTGAATTGAGCAAACTGTTGTTTTGACCTCTCTAATATATGTTATATACAAGCATGTGCGACTCAATCTTTCTTTACAGCTAATATAAGCTCATTAAGCCCAGTAAAACCATTTGCAGCAGCCAATTTATATGATAAGCATCTGACCCATACAGGATAAGTGACCTCTTCAGACCTCTTTAGAAATTCTTGGCACAAACAAAAATGATTGCACTACAGCTTTTCTTCCCGCTGTTTAAACTAGGTGAAGATATTCATGGAGCCTGTGCTTGACAAGGCCCTTTCTTGCTGTATTTGTAATTTGTAATGTATTATAGACTGCTGGACAAAACTGCAAGTTTGTGCACTTTTGTTGGGAATTTTTTCAAAGAATAAAACAAAAGCTGGGACGAAAGGTCAAAGTCACTTTGTATCAGGGAGTTCATTTGCACATAAAACTCTTCTTTTAATCAATAAAATACAAAGTTCAAATGCATCTCTCTTATGGGAGGTTCCCTCAATCTTTTTGAGCCCATTTGAAACTCTGGCTGCAGTCCGAGCTGCAGGGACAACAGCCAAGATCGCCTGCAGAACCCAGTTCCTGTCCATCGGCCTTTAGTCGCTGATGTATTCAGACGCAGAAACTTTAAAAGCTTTGATGTGCACGCCGGCCACTTACATTTCATTTTTAACGACCGATGCATCCTGTGCTCTTTGTATAGAAGCTGCAGCGTCATCGCTTTGAACGCTGTCCACATAAAAGTTCCATGCATCACCGACGACACATTTTCTCATTTTCATCAAGCAGATTTCACACAAGTAATTAATGTGGAAAAGATAAGTACGCTTTGAACCGCATTCTGACACACAGTTCCAGAAGTGAGTCCACTTTGGCATGCAAACAAGGCTTATCACGGTTTTCTTCTTTGTGCCAGTTGTTGGATACAGATTATGGAATATATTGTGTAAGTCACCAGTGTTATTACACATTTCTAATTAAAGTGAAGTGACTACTGGCTTGTGTTGCTCAGTGTTTCCTGTCTACTAGAGTCCGATGCACTGTGTATCTTTGTAATCAGATCAGGCAAACGGGAATACTGAAAATCTTTAACAGCAAGAATAATGAAAAGTGAAGGACCTAATTAAAAGTGCAGTGACACTGGCACGTAGCACTAGGCATAAGCATTTAACTGTGTAAATCAGATTAGACAGAAAAGGATAAAGTTAGTCAAGCCTGAACCTCTAATAACAAGGTACCGAGCCCGACACTCACTACAGTGTGCACTTTTCCTCACGGACATATCCGCTTCCTCTGATGTGGATTTATACGCCGGTCAGAATGGATTATACTTTTTAATCGGGCTCATATCTTAGCCGACTATCAGGAAAAAAATTAATTGAAATTTCAACCTCTTTTATGCTCTGATTAATGTAATTATAATAAACCTAATTTTAACATTACATGCTGTATTGAAGGCTGCTCTCGCACTCATTTCCAGGAATGTGTTTATTCCCATTACTAAAATATTACAAATATACATAATTAATTTTGAATGTATTATTGATTAAAAGGGAGGCTTTTGAGCTCCCTCGTGCATAAGGCTTGGCTAAAATTCATAAACCGCATTTGAATTGAACCAATCATTACAGTAACTGTTCATTACAGTCGGCCAGTTTGTCTGTGCAGTAGATTTAAATCGAATCCTTTTTGAATCATCTACAAACAACCAAAACAAGTTTATCATCGTGTTATCACTGACTTTGCTGTGACATAACAGATGTACCTCTTTGAAAACCTCCCTGGAGGAGGAACTGAAGGCACAGCACAGAGGAATTGACAGAGGGACTGCGCCGGCGGCAGATAGGCTTGAAGTCTGAGCATGGCACACCCGCAGGGCTAATATGCACTCTGGCCCTCAAGGGAGGCTCTGTCCTCGAATAAAGCACACAGCGTATAGTGTGGTAATATTCACTGCTCAGGCTGATTCCGCCGGTTCGCCCAGCACTCCACGAAGCACTCCGAGCACATTGAGGAGCTCGAGTGTTGTGTGTCTGGCGCAGGGAGCTATATGTGTCGTCCTTCATATTATAGAGGATGATGCAATAGAAACCATTAGCTGAAGCCCGGTTTCTTTTACTTAGGTTCCTTTAAACACTTCTCCATTTCCCCTGGAGGTTAGCCGATCCGCGGTGCTGTAATGCTCTTTAGAAATCTTTCCTTTCTTTGACGCCATCTACTTGCTCCCATAGTGAGGCGACCTCTGGAGGGAGGACACCTGTCCCAGTGTGGGTTCTTCTTCTCTTTGTGTGGCAATTCAGCGACAAAAGGTCCAAGTTCCATGGCAGGAAACAAAGAATGGCATGGAAATTGGCCCACTTTTGTCTCTGCTTGTTTACAGAGACGTTTACTCCTGCAAGGACACCGCATTGGTATATGTCGCTGATGAAAACGCTTAGTGCAACTGTGCAGGGATACGGTTCTATCAGGAGTTCAGCGCTCTGTTCAAATCTTCATTTGCAGGTTATTTTCGTGTGCTGACACTGTGACACCCTGTTATTTGTATCTCTGTGTAGCGCTTTGACCACTGGAGCACCCCAATTCTTTCAGTTCGTCCAGGTCTTTGATCTTTTGTATCTGTAATCAACTACTTATAACATCTTTGAATAGACTTCATCACTAGATTTGATCAATTTAGTCACCCACTCACAGGGTAAAGCGTGAAGTGCTTTTTCAAATGCGTACTTACACTAAGACAGCTTCTTGATTCATACAAATTACTGAGATACAGTAGGATGAGCCGACATAGGCTGTAGGATGGAAGGGAGTGAAAATAATGTGCATCGAATAGAGAAATCACACAGTATTCGAGATATTTCTATGATCTGTTTTATAGTTTTAATACCTTTATCAAGCGTCGTGATTTTGATGGTGGATCGCCTACATAAAAAATGGCTTCTTTCAGGTTTATGTGGACTTTGCCAACAGTGTTGGCAGCAGTTTGCAAATGCGGAGATCACTGGCCCATGTGTTTTGCCTAAAGTGGTTGGACTGAATCTAAATTCAGACAGGTTAGGGAATGCTTCCAGAATTTGATTTTTCTTTTTTTTTAAATGATACTTCAAAGCTCGCAACATAGCAGTCCAATATTTCCTAAAAATTCAAATCATAGAGTTTCGTATTAAGCATGTGTAAAACGTGATGTTTACAAACTTGCTTTTCCACACATTACTCATATATAGTTTTAAAAAAAATTCTGTCCTTAGTGAAATTTTACCGAGATTGAGATGCATGACGCAATATGAAATGAAAAAGAAAATTATAGAAATGTTAAAGCTTGAAACGGTCTTTGTCCGTCGCTGCTGCGCCACTCCAAAACCTGAACCGCTTCCTAAATAGCAGATCAACAACATTCTGGGGAAAGGCAGAAATCATTTTGCTGGAATTGCTACATAGCGAACACCGCTATTATTATTTAGCTGCTGCAAATTACTGAGAAAGAGATGTCTGATGATAATAATTTCTTTTCAGTGGTCCATGCCTTAGATTTTGATCAGTGTGACTGAATTTTGCTGGTGACTGAGACTGGCCTGTGTAGAGAACCCAGAGGGTGCAGAGCCCTAATGCTGACTGAGTCTTGGGTTAAAAAATATACATCTCCTCTAAAGTGTAGTTTAACACCAGGTGTTTATGTTTATCTACAGTATTTGAAGGTCTTACCTCTGTGACTACAAATGGAAAATGTTTTCAGGTTTGCTTTGAGAGGCTCTCTCCAATAAAAATCAGATGGACTCTCCAAAAACCACAGATTCAGACTTTCAGGGTTTCATTTGTAACAAACACAAGGAACCAATCCTTTCAACTTGTAAGATGGGGCTTTCTTTATCCTTAATCTTAAAAATTGGCTTCTAGGACAAACATTTTAGTAGTTTTACAACATTTGAGCAGAGTCCTGGGTGAGCTGGTGTGCTTGAGCTGCAGCAAGTAGCAGAGGGGTTGGTGGAGAAAGTCTGAAAATTTTTCAACTTTGATACATGGTGATGAGTTGTTAGGGGTTGAACCATTGGCTGGAGAGAGAAATGAAGTTACTCTATGAATATCAGGGTAATTCATGAAGCAACATATTTCATTAAAATGCAGTAATACAACAAATTCAGAAATCTCATTACAATTACTAGTAAGTTATAGTTACAGGCAATGTTGCCTTCTTAGACACGCAACATTTTTCTGTCCATTGCTCTTTGGACTTGTTTTCATCAACTTTGCTTTTGGTTTTGGTTTAATAAATATAAGCCTAAAAAAAAGATCTCATGCATGTACACTACTGTTCAAAAGTTTGGGGTCACCCAGGCAATTTCATGTTTTCCATGAAAACTCCCATTTTTATTCATGTGCTAGCATAATTGCACAAGGGTTTTCTAATCATCAGTTAGCATTTCAACACTATTAGCTAACACAATGTAACATTAGAACCCAGGATTGATGGTTGCTGGAAATGTTCCTCTGTACCTCTATGTAGATATTCCATTAAAAATCAGCCATTTCCAGCTAGAATAGTCATTTACCACATTAACGATGTCTAGACGGTATTTCTGATTAATTTAATGTTATCTTCATTGAACAAAACTGCTTTTCTTTCAAAAATAAGGACATTTCTAAGCGACCCCAAACATTTGAACAGTAGTTCATGTCATCAGAATATGGATTTGTGCTGATATGTGGACACATAAAGTTTGATGTTACACTGATCACTTGCAATTGTGTGAAAATGCATCTCAGGCAATAGTGCAGAGTAATGCGAAAGTCATGCAGCGAGTAGTGTAACTAATTATAATAAACGTAAGAGTAACAACCCCAACATTGCTCCAGATGAGAGAGAACAATGAAGGGACGGTGGTTGAGAGTCATTACAATCTGCAGACAGTCGTTTTTACTATTGAATCGCACTGTGCA
This sequence comes from Amphiprion ocellaris, assembly GCF_022539595.1. Classification (NCBI taxonomy): domain Eukaryota; kingdom Metazoa; phylum Chordata; class Actinopteri; family Pomacentridae; genus Amphiprion; species Amphiprion ocellaris. The sequence goes on from NC_072784.1 coordinate 18,990,757, forward strand.
GAAGATTATGACCCTCCGTTTGTAACAGGGGACATTTTTAAAAATTGAATCTCATAAACGCCGACTTGAAAATAGCTGTGCATTGTTGTTTACCCATGATTGTAGTTGCGATCCATTACATGAATATGGGGCTTTTGGATGTGTGTGCTGCACCTATGAAAGGGTTCTGTTATTTATATCTTTGCACAGCATGGTAGTAAAAATCTTTTAAACTTGACCCCTGCTAGTCTCTTGAGTAGAATATTCTTTGTTGTAACGCGTAGTGAAAGGTTTTAGAGGACTGGTGAGGATGACTAGTGAACTCCCTCTTGGGAGATATGTGCACCATGGATACCAACCGACACTTTTTAAGCAACAAATTGGAATCAAACAACAGAAAATCCTATTTTCTTGAATCACGAAAACTTGGCATGGCATGGCACAACTCTGACTTGCTGGACACCTCAATTTCCTTTGAGATTAATAAAGTATGTTTTGATTTGATTTGATGGTGAAGCACACCGTTATGTATGCCCATGAGAAAGGGTAGAGTCATGCAAAGCATTCATTGTCCCAGTGAATATGATTGTTGACACTCCAACAGAGGATGTGCAGAAAGTCTGTTTTGTGCTGAGTATCCACCAAAAGAACCCAATTATAAAATTTCTCTGGGTCCTGGTCACTTTTATTGCACATATTCATCAAATCACCAAGAAGACCTATCTGTAGATTTTATTCATTGTGCATAGCTTCACATAGAAGAAGTGGGAAAGCATAATTGGCACACAGGCTTTACACATAATCTCCATGTTTATTTGAGGAATAGCACCTCACAGGCCTGACAATCTGGCACCCCAGATCCTCTCTCTCTCTCTTTCTCTGTGCTCTGGTCTCACAGTGGGTGATCACCAGTCTGAGCTGATTTGGCCTGAAAGGCAGCGCTGTTTAATGAGCAATGGAGGGCGTGAGTGAAAAGACAACAGGTGGAGCATCAGATTGATGCTCTGCAGCTGGGGATGGACTGCTTTTCTTGCCAGCTGTCGGCCTCGATAATAATCATTAAAAAAAGTATGTTTGTGAAAAGTGTTCATGCTACCTAGTTATTAGTCTGTGATTTCTATCAGCTGTTGGGAGAAGTAAGTTATATTCGCAAGATGTTCTTCATCTGGCTGTTGTTCAGAGACATCAGCTCTCAGCATGGCAGTTTTCCAGGTAAATATTGATATGTTTCTGATTTGCTGCTGTAAGCACCAAGAAGCTGCCAGGAAAGGTCTTGCATCCTATCTGAATCATGATCTGTAGTATTTGGTAACGGCACTCTCAAAACTTGGCACGGCGCGACTCTGACTTCATTGCTCTGGGCACACCGAATATAGTGATTTTTTTTTTTTCTTTTCCAGTTGACGTGGCTTGGTTCAGTTATTGCTTTGAAAGTCTAGTGTTCTGCCTCTATTTGTTGCTCTGCAATCAATCTTCTCTGTAAAGGACACATTTTTCAAACAGCTGCAATGTTTAATCCGCAGCAAAGATAGAAACACAAGTGACTCAGTGGGATTCTTTACAGTGTGAGGACTAATTAATTTATCATCTTAGCTACTTCAAGGTCCCTTATGGTTGTCATTTTGTTCATGAACTTACACTGAGACCTTTTCAAGACTTCAGCGAGATGACTGTGTAGAAACTGGCTCTTTGCATAATTTGCATCATATTAAAGCCTCCTGATAGTGTCAATGAACAGTAAGTCAAGTATGCAGCGATGCTCTCCAGTATGAGTGTTATGGTACACTGTGGCCTGCTAATGGTGTGAATACTGGCACATTTTTATAAGTAGATGCTAGTATGTTTGCTCCAAGTTTGGAAGCAGTTTCTATGGTAACAATGTCCTAGCTTCATTTTCTCACTGACAATCTGTAGATTTAACCAGTAGAAAACCAATTAACTCAATTCAGGCGTTATTGCAAGGACATGGAACATATTATACCCTATGATCATGAGGAGACACATGCTCAAATAAACGAAGCTACCCGCTAGCCAAAACCTAAAGGCTGTACACCAGCTTGACAGAAGCGCTTAAAGATGCAGGAATGCATTAGACGTATTCTGGCAGCTTGCTGTAAGTCTGCTGCTATTAAAGGACATTTTACTTAGATATTTTCTCACAAAACTGACCTTTGGTCCACGCAGTAAAGCCAGCAAGGACATTGGCAGGTTGCAAAGGCTAGACATATGGCTGATGAAATTATTGATGAGTCAGTCATCCTATTATTTACAGCGTGCCCTTCTCTGCTGGTCTGTACAGCAGCCATCTTCTTACTCAGTGCAGCTTGACTTTCTAGATCCTGTTTTCTGTGATCTTGTAAGCTGTTGGCCTCTACTTAAAGCTCAGTTCAGCTACTGACGGCTTGTTGAAAACCTCAGCTTTTCTCCAACCTTAAACACTTAGAGCTGCATTAGTCCTGCAGTAAGAGAACTGTCCAGGAAACTAAAATGTAAGGATTTTTTTAACGCTGTTTTCTCGCCAGATATACAGAACTTGGGTAGTAAAACAGATGCTGGGGTTGTTGTGAGATAAAAGCCCTCTGTTCCAGCAGTCGCACACTGAGTCAGGAGGCTGTTATTGCAAGAAATGTAAATTGTCATTTGCAATCACTTGTGTGACATTGTTCTTCATTTCGAATGAGAACAAAATCTGCATGCCACGTTGCATATCAAGAAGTATATTTGTGTCCACGTGAATGTTTCTCTGTCATATATTAATTGACTGGATTGTTAAAATAGATACATTAATCTGGAATCAGCATTTTACTCTTTTATTTGATGGTGGTGGAGCTAATTGACCTAATTTAGGTAATTTAATATGCTAGTTTTTGTACTTCTAAACAACTAATCTAAAAAAAGTAACCACGGTTATTTTAAAAAATGAATAAAATATAATATATGATAAACATAATACAATGTAATTTACTGGAGTAAATGCACTTTACTATATTAGAGAGCAAGAACATAAATAGTTTTTGAATATTATTTCAGAATCCTATCCAAATTTTAGCCCTTTTTTTTTATTGCTTCATTCGAAAAGCCTTCAATTGATTCATTGTCTGATAAGATATCTATTGACTGAGAGAAATCTACTCTTGAAAGTCATTTTGTGTCACTGCATTCCTGATTAACCTATTATTTATTTATTGATTGATTGATTGATTTTGCATTTCAAGCGGCAGGCAATCTTACACTACCTTTAAACCAAAAAGTATGCATTTATATGCTCACAAACATTATACTTAGTAGTTTCTGGTTGACTCTAATATCGTGCTAGTTGTATTAGCCCATTTCATTCTTGTGGTGTTTTTTTTCCTCTTTCCCTCTGAATCAGCATAAGGCTCCTTCCTCAGATGGGTTTTGAAGCAAAGTGATAATAAAATTCATCCGAAACAAGATAATAATGATAATGTTAGCAACTCAGAAGTTTCAGCCACAGTCTATACATTTCTGTGATCACAAGAACACTGTTAGATGCTGACCGAGGTAACCTTGTCATATGGGTCAGCTGGATGTTTGCGGGGGTTGCCCATCACGCGTCAAGCACTCACGACCGTTGCAATATGTCCCCTGAGTGGCCTTTCTGCAGTCGGCTCAATGGGAAGCAATCGACTTGCTCAAATCATCCATCAAACTGTTCTACAATGTGCTCTGCCGCTGTGTGGAGGAAGATTAAGGAACGACCTTCACACAACATCAAAGTGTAGATTAGTCCTGGGCTGATCATCTGATTGCTGCTTGTCTTCGTGGCTTTCACTTCAGATGATTGTACACTTAAAGAAATGTTTGTTCACTTGTTGAGGGGCAATTGGGTGCACAGAGTAAAAAAAAACTGCTTCGAAATCAATGCTCGAGGTTATGAAGTAGGGACGTTATCCAAGAACAGTGTGATTTGACTCTGAGGGGCAGAGGTCCTTAAGTTTGTTGTAGAAATGTGAACAGGCAGCTTTGGCATCTAAAAGTCTTTTTTTTTCTCCAAAAGTCTGCTCCCTGAAGTGTTTTAAAGATCTTTGATTACATTAGAACACACTTGAATTTTTTGTTTTATCGTAGATCTTTGTCGGAGACTTTGAAGCATCTCTTAAGGCTGCCTGTTTGATCCTGTACAGGAGGTGTAGAGGCTCTTTGACCTAGAAGTTGGGCTCATTGACTCCTCGTGTTGATTTAACTTTACTGCTGTCCTTTTTTGAAAAGTTAAGCAATTTTTAGTTCTACCAAGTTTTACTTTATGCTCCATTTTACAGACTACATCAGCTGCAACGGTGCAGTCAAATATAGCAAAAAAGTTAGTTTGCATGCAGATGTCGGCTTGAATGGATTGTGATTGACAGGAGCCCTGTTTTTTCTACATTAACAACCCTTTTTGGTGGCAAAGACACAAAATGGAACCTGGAAGCAGTGTGACTGTTTACAAGGAGAAAACAGAAGTGCAAAGTCCTCTCCTGATTCGACTTTGCCTTCATGTTTTGCATGAATTAATATGAAACGAGGGGCATACACAGAAAAACTATAAAATAATATCAAAGCAATTAAAAATCTAAAAGAAAAATAATACTATTTGATATGAAATGGAAATACAGAGGGTCCAGGTTGTAAATATCTGCACTACTGCATGCAACATATTTAGCAGTATATTTGCAGAATTGATTGAACGGGTTAATTTTCTCAAGTGCATCTTTAGTGCACTTCTGAAGCTGTGTACAAGCACAAACCGGAGTTACTTGACATTCATAGGAAGGAGGGCCATGTATCGATTATCATGATGCCCCTTTTGGCACCTATTAACCTTAAAGCATTTTCTCCCTGTCTAATGAAAGGCGTTTTGCCTTCAGTGTAGCGTGTGGGAGCAGCTTTATTCACCGAGCATCTGTCCTCTTTAAAGGCTTGTTGGTTTAAATTTTATAATTGGTAGGAAACTGCAAACTGCCTAATCATGCCACATTACCAATCAGGGATCTAATCAGTGGCATCTTCTCGCAACTATTTGTAGCTGCACAGAAATCTAATGTAATTATCTGAACGGAAGATGCACGGCTTGCAGGATATCAAGTCTCCCGCATGGCTTTAGTTTGACTGAGTGGCAGCTCATAGCATGAAAGCTTGAGTATGTAATGTATTCTAGCGGCAATTTATTGTAGTATTTGTTGAAAGTGTCTTCACATCCTGATAGCAATCAATAAATCAACTGCTCTGGCAGTTACACGCTGGTTATAAGCCTGTGATTGGATGGTCTAACTGCATGTCTAACGCTGTACTGCCTACCTGCATACACTCTTTGGGCATCAATGGAGTTCCACAAGGCCAGGCGGACACATTGCTGAAGCTAAGCGAGCAGAATGCATCCACATTGTACAGTTCCACCTAAATCTGAAACATACTGCACCGCTAAATATGTTAAATGATAGCATCAATTTGTGTTTGTGCGTCTTTCTTTGTGATCGTGATCCTCCTCCTGTTTCTTTTGGGTATATTTACACGTGTCTATGTGTGTATTGTAGCTTAGCTTAGCTTCTGAATGTCGCAAATGCTACATTGTGATTTTAGAGGCAGTGCATGCTCATGTAGTTTTTTTTTTTTTTTGCCATTTCTATGCTTTCAAAATCCAGTCTACACTTGCTGGTTCCTACCATCTTGCATACTCTAGCTTTAAATACATTATTCTTTTTTGACTTGGAGTGCCTTGGACTCTACAGGCCTAATCCATGCTTTTTATATTTCCCCAAGGAACCAATTAATGTGTTTGGTGTCCTGTCTTTTTAGTGATAGAGAGAAGGAGAGAGTATCTGTGTGTGTCCTCTGCACAGCACATGTACGCCTCGTTGTGTGTCTGGGAACAGAATACAAGGACTTCCTTCAAGTAGTCATGAGTCATTAAAATGTCGGACAGTGAATGGAGCACCGAACATTCTCATGATTCTTAAGATGTTAAGCTCTAATCCGTATTGTGCTACGAAGCTGTGTTTCCATTCAAGTTTCCCTGCTACATCCAATAAGTGAAAAAAAAAATGTCATCATGTCACATTGTTCATTCACACCTGATGGTGCATTCACACCCAGCCAGTTGAATTTAATTCATGAAAAGCCTTCAGTATTTCATCTTTCAGTTTGTTGGATAGAGCAGGTGAGAGCAGAGCTATTCAAACTCAAGTGTGCTCCAAGACTAAAAAAAAAAAACAAAAACTCTGTCCTTTTGGGTGCAGCTGGTTTGTGCTGAAAACATGAGAAGACACGGCATGATATGAGGAAAATCTGTACCATGCAATAACAATGTTTAATTGTGCAATGATTTGTCTTGCAATAAATAAGTACTGAATAATAACTGCACATGGATTTACAACCAGGGAGCCGAAACATTATTTTAAATAGGAAATTGTAAGAAATATAGTTTTAATTTCCACTGTTTATTTTAATATTTCCTCACTCTCCTTTCTTTCCCATCATGCCAGCAAACCCCGCAGTCACCACCATATTGACATATATTAACCTGCAGGTCACTTACATCAGGCTCCATCTGATTGGCCAAATTGTGTAAATGAATGACCCATGTGTCCAGGGCTCCACATGATTGGCCAGATTCCCATGCCTGGCGGGACTGTGTGTGTAGTTCGGGCAAATCAAATCAAATTATTTTTCTTATTCATCACATTCCAGGCATTCTACTAATGTGTGTATTGTACATGTTCATTTAGTGTTGACGATGGAGAAAAAAATGATTTGGTGGTCAGCACTGGAGGATACAGTATTATGATTCATTCTTTCTATCATCGAGCTGCCGAATAGGATGTGTTGTCTCTTTTTTTTAACACCTCCTCTTCAGTTGCTGTATGCTGTCTCACATCTACCTATTTATTCATCCTCTCTTTGTTTGTCAAACTGCTACAAAAAGGTGAAGCCTTTGAGCGAGAGTCATGGGATCACATTTAGTTTTCATTCTTTTCTGGCATGACGAACAAAAAAAATAATAATGAGCATAATTACACCTGTATCCACATAAGTACCTTAATGATAGCTAAAAATATCCCCAAGAACTGCTGTTACTTTTCTGACTGACGGCTTACAGTGTGTGACTGTATGGAACGCCGGTCTTTGTCAGAGCTGTAATTGCATTCAGTCAAAACTAAAATCAAAGCCATGATTTACAATAAAATGTTCTTTAAGTGCTATAATTTATGTAACTTGCTTTACTTCAAGTCAGGAGGCCAGTGACAAATTTACATACATGATTCAGATTTTCAGAAAAAAGTGCTCATAGCACAAACAGCACGAAGAAAAATAAAACAAGACAATACAACATAGTTAATAAAACTTAATTTTTAAAGGACTGGCTTCAGCAATTAGTTATTAACCAGATCTCATCTTGAGCCCTTTTAAATTTGTGCTATTTCTTTGCAATATTGTATATATATAGTGCATATTATTGAGTCTTACAATCAGATAGAGCTTCACTGATTATTGGTTGATTATCCCATTCACCAACAAAAAAGATTCTGAATAGTTTGTGTTTGAGTTTGTGATATGAATTTTTGCGACATAGATTTTCATATTTACTGCAAATGCGTATCTGTTTCTTTGATTGCTAATATTCAGTCTCATCCCTTAGAAAACTATAACCACCATCTGCTACAGTTTGATTCCAGAACTCAAAAAGTGAAGCTAAAAGTAGCCATATAAGTTTCATGAAATAAAATATCTAAGAAAATAGAGAGATTTCCGTGCTTGTGCATCGTGTATTTATGTACAATGTATTTGTTTGTGCCGTGCGGTGCACAATGCACAGAGGAAATAAGCAGCACGCCTCACAGAGCTGCAACAGCCCTACATATATAAGCCAGCTCTATGTTTGCGTACAGTATATCCTCAAACCCCACTTTGTTGGAAGTTTTGAAAGTCTCCCAGCCTGTCCTCTTGGCACTACAATAAAAAGGTGACCTACGCGGCATAATGTGCTGCACTCTCTGCTATGTTCATCATCATATGCATAATCTGATGTCACAAAAAGCATTAATTGAAGGTGATCAGGGATGTCCTCTGACACGCCACCATCCTGCTTCTGAGCTGAGCTTTGACAGGACCGCCAGCTTTAACTGGCTCTCATGTAAAGGATCTTCATCAAGCGACGCAGGTGCCTGCAGATATGCTGCTCGGTGTTTTGCATCCCAGCATCTAATTACTCTGCAGAGAAGATGGCAAGTAAGCGACAGAGCGATGTTTAATACGTCTCACTCTGCCATTTTGCGAAGCTTGTTTACTAAAGGTTTTCGTCTATCATAAGGCAGTCAGCAGGTGGCTGAGGAAGCTACACAGAAACGTTTCTGGCATTCTCCGATGGATTAATTTTTGTGCTCTCCTAAATTAATTATAACTGATTCACACCCTCCAGTGAATCCCTACATCTCTGGGTTGATCCCCACAATCTGTCAGTGGTAGAGTAACTCATTCCTACTTGCCTTTCTGCAGCTCTCCTCTCAAGTGCATACGTATTCCTTGTTTCTATAGACTGAAAGGTTTTTCAGGGAATGTGTTAAAAACACCAGAAATGCCCATCATCTCATTTTCCTCTCAACCGTAATCAACACATAAGATAACAAAAAAAAAGAGCTACCAAGAGATAATGTTAACACCTGCCAGGTATTTTTTTCTTCCTTAAAATGCACCTGGAATCCAAAGTTCCATTACTGCCATTTTCAATAAGCTCCCCTGACTAAATTCAAATACATCCCTGAGATGAGACCAGGCCAAGGCTCTGTGGATGCAATGGGCAGTTAATGACTCATGCGGTGCTGATTCAAGGTGAAGTTTTGCTAATGGTTTTGCATACATTTCCAGCGATATCATCTCAGCAAAAGGTGCATCTTAGTTTTGCATCAACTGAATACAATGTGCCCAACGGCGGCTTCATTTGAGGGGCAGCAGTTTGTATTCTCGCCCTTATCTGCTCGTTACAGCCTTCGTTAGACGTTGGACATCGTCAACCAATTGCCTTCCTTTCCTGAATGCTAAGTTACTGTCAATAACGTTTCCTTTTAATGCCTGTTGTCCTCAGGCAGAACTCTGACAGCACCATTGATGGTCCTGGCCTTCGCCACAAAGAACTCTTAGCACTGGAAAAACAGCTGAATCTGAAATGTTTAGAAATACAAAATTCAATGCAACCTTCATACTGCATGAATTACTATATATTTTTGATGTAATAAATGGCTGATAGCTAAGGATAGTTCAAACAGGCTAGAAGTTTCAGGTTCACCTGTAGATTCTGGTGGTAAAAAGCAAATGCAGTTTAACAGAACAGAAACAGAGGAGCAACAACACAGCAGAACAAGAGCGATTAGTTGACAGTACTTTGCATTTCCATTGAGTCCTTCACAATAAAAGACAACAATGTGATGCAAGTTGAATGGTGTTAGACTGAAGCAGCAACACTTGGTTAATTCATTCATACAGTTGTGCTACACACATGCATCACTTCTTTTGTAATGAAGGCGATTTGAATGCAGCACATGAATGGCAAACCTTTCCCATAACAATAAAAGCTAATGCTGCATATGAATACGGAACTACAGAGTGTAAATGCTAAATGGCGCTGATGACATGCAAACCATGAATAGTAACATTAATCTGTTGAAAAAGACTGTAGAAAACTACATCTTCACTCCATTTGGACATACAGATTACATTTTTGTCTTTGATATTTTTACTTTTTTTCAGTATTCTTCCCAAACCTGCTCATTCTTCCTTTTATAAAACAGCAGAGTGGCACTTGAGACCGAGGCGGTGTGACACTCATGTAAAAAAAAAAAAAACATTTACAATGGCACACACTACTCTCACCAACAGGAAGTTTCAGTTTCAATATAATGTAATGGCTGTGGGGAGCTGTGGAGCTGAAGTATAGCATGCTGTTGGACCATATGTTTCACAGCTTTGTCTACAAACCCTGCCTGCTCCCTTTGATTACACTTTACACGTTGTTAACCAGACAACCAGAGCAACGCCACTTCAACATGCAGTTGGCTGAGCCTTAGTAACTTTGTCTACAACGTAAAACCAGCGGGAAATATAACCATATTTGTGTTGCACGTGAAATGTTTTGTGTTCCGAAACCTGCATCTCAGCAAATGAACACACAGACCAACACACTGTAAATGCTACACGTTGATATGAGCAGATTAGGCGACACAAGAAGTGCTACAAGATGACTTTATGGGCATTTTTGGCTGTGAGTTCGTAGTAGAAGACAAAAAAATTCCTGAACAAAACAAGGATTTTGTGTAGTTGAAGTTACAAATAGTGATTTTTGGACGATCCTCTCTACAGCTACTACATAAATATCTGTGTGTACTTGAAGTGCAAATTGAGTTGGTTTTACAGTCTTTCTCAAGGAGAAATGGCTTTATATCAGGCTAGCTTGGTAATGAAGAGTTTTGGATACTTCAAGTCATCTACAGCACAGAGCTGCGGGAAACTATAATACGCACTGCTATTTCCATTTAGAAAGGTTGGTCACATTTCCAAAACCGATGTCCCCCCAGGATATCTATCTCTCTCAAATAGCAATTTATCGAACAGGGCAACCTCGTCTTTTCTGCTGCTCATCGTCATGAGAAGCTGTAATTCTCTCTCAGTATCCTCAGCACGATCTCTCTCTCTTTCTCTCTTTCTCTCTCTCTCCTCCACAAAGAACCAAGCTAAGGCAACTTGCATACAAAACAGCTGACTCAATCATCCAGCTGCATAATCAAGATAAGGGAGATGGGGGACAGGAAAAAGGGAGATGTGAAGGCTAATGCGAGAGACAGCTTTGGCAACAGCAGCAAAACTGAGATGTTTTCACACAGTTGTAACTCTTGACATCGGAAGTTTTGAAGATGGTGATTCATGCTGATGTTAGAGGCTGAAGCTGTGGCTCATCTTGGTTTATGAAATGACCGGAACGAGGGCGGAACACTCACAATTAATACAAAAACGCCTGCAGTTTCAGTGACATAAGACAGATTGTCCGAGCTTTATATCGTCAATGGTTTTTCAGACTTTAAATGTCACTGGGTCTGTAACACATTACTTAGCAGGAATGATACAGCATTCCTACATCCACAGCAAGTGGAAAAGATGGAGAACTCATCTTATAGACTTGTAATTTCTTTGACTGTGTGACCACAGGTCTAGGTTGTATCAAACCTGGCAATGTTTAACATTTTTTTAAACTCCCTCTATGCTGGAGACTAGATGCCCCCCCCCCACCCACCCACTAACACCATCTCCTCCTCCAGCTTCAGTTGTACTAAAGAGCTCTAGAGCTGGCCAAACATCCTTGAATATTAGAGATAAATCAATCCACATGAAGCCAAAGTCCAATAAATCAACACATCTAGCATGCAGTACATACACAGAATTCGCTTCCCAGACAGATGGCATAGATGCAGTAAAATCCTCAGCTAATCTGAGTGAGACTGCACAGGACTGCTCTAAGTACAAGAGCGTGTAATGACAATACAATACTGTATGTTCAGACCATGCAATGCACTGATCATTTAGTATTTGTGCATGCATTTAAGTTATCTGAATCGCACTGACTGCAGATTTGTGAGTAGGCCTGTCCATGTAGGAAGCTTTATTTTATTTTTTTTATTTCAATTTATAATTAGACAAAGTAATAGCCAAGCTTCCCAGTAGCAGCCAGTTCACGCTTTCATGTTAACTAACATCATTTTTAAATTATTATTATTTATTTGTGGTGGGAAGTAAAAGTTCCTGCTTGAGAGAGCGAAGCGGCTGTGGAGCTGTCCGTGGTGCTGAAGCGGTATTTGGAGCGGACTGGAGGGTTTACAGTTGCAAAGTAGCCGGTATACTTTGACTGGGGGCTGTATCAGATTGAAGGCTTGCAGGTAAAATGCAAATCTACTGTGTCCTTAAAGGCATCGGTGTTTAGGCAGATGAAAAAGAGAGAGATAGAAGTGGAAAAGAAGGAAGTTAACGCAACGTAGATCGAAAAAAGCAGTTCCTTACGCATGAAGATGTCACAGAAAGACATGCACCGACTTCAGCTTGCAAGTGCACAAGTTCAGCTTTGAGATATTTTCTTCTACTATATGCACACGAGTCCAACAATTATATTCAAATTCTAACATCGCTGCCCATTTTCATCTTTAAAAAAATCTACCTCTGTCCATATGCGCATACAGAATACATAAAGTGCAGAATCCTGTGCGTAAAGTCTGCAATTTTAAAGTGTAAAATCCGGTAACAGCTTACCTGCTTAACGATCGCCTCTTCCCGATACAAAGCTGTCAGCTTACTGTATCTCACCACGAACACAAGACATGTTCAAAGACAGGAGATGTTTCTGGTAGATGGTGCAAAAGCAAAATAATAGGAATAATAAAAAATAAAAACAAAAAAGAATCCCAGTTGTCTGTTGTGGAGACGCGGCTGCAGCCTGCATCAAGGAGGAGAGTCTCAAAGATCCATTTAGCGCTGAGTGATTTAATTCAGGGCTGAGCTCCTCTCATTGCTCGCCTTTATGTATGTGTCTTTCCCCCCCTCTCTCTGTTCTATTACACCGAGAGCTGACACCGGCGTTTAACCACAATCACAGGGAGACGTGTAGGTAGGCTCGGTATTACTGTATCAGTTGGGGGGAATAACTGCGAGAGGGAGCGCATGTTGATCCGTCTGGCAAAGTTTAAATCTCATAATAAGATTGTTTCTCACCGCCAGGGCTATAAATGGTGGCTGCTCCGACACACGGACGCCGGGAGGGTGACGGCAACTCCTGCGACTGGAGCGTAAAAGCGCATGATAGCCAGGGTCTTGTAAAGGATAAAAAAAAAAATAGTTTCGAGTTAATGAAGACAGTCAGAGGAGGGGGAGGGGGAGAGAGCGAGAGAGAAAAGAAAAGTGTCAGTTGCGTCACATGGGGGCTTCAGGGCTTGAGCAGCATATCTGTGGGCAAAACTTTTCCTCCTCTGCGTATTCGGGCTGCACCACCGCGCTGGAGATGATTTTGAATCGCTCAATTTCACAGTCTGGTTGGGTGTATGTTTAATTTGCTGTTGCATGAAAGGCGGTAATTTTCTTCCTCTCATGAAGGTATGCTGCTCCAACCAGCAGGGGGCCTCTCAGTAATCAAAATAAGTGCTTAATATGGCCATTTGGCAACTGTACTTTAGAAACGTCCCTGCAGGGCGCATGGATATAGCTTTATATATATATTTCTTTTTTCATGGGATTACAGGCTTGTGTCATGGCAGATGCACTCATTTAAATGGAACCCTTTAAAGAGTCTCCTTAGACAAGTGAAAAATGTCCCATTGGGATGGCAGTGGCCTGTAATTTCCAGGGTTAAATTGAGGTGGGAGGAAAGGGAGGAGCCAGGGGAGCTATTGAAGTAGCCCATACTTCACAAGAGAGGTCAAGCCCTGGGCCATGTGAGAGTAAATCAATACACATCATTGATAAATTATTGAATACAAGAAGCACCAGAATACAAATTCCCACCCATGCGGACATGCACATTGTGATATAGGATGGCGCTTATAAATAAACAAGAGATCTATCTATGGATATGTCAGAGTTTTTAAACAGGGCTAAAATATTAAATGCGGTACTGAGATGTGATAATGTTGCTAAACCTGCCATAGCAAGGCTAAACTCAATAGAAACAGAGCAAAAAGCACGGCAAATATACAGAAAACAGAAGAAAACACGACATTTCCCTCTAAGCTGTGGCAAAATGTGATCTGTACCTCAAGGGTTAAAGCCAGATTGTCTGTCCCTGTGTAAATGCAGTCCCAGATTTAATTTATGGAGAGTGCAGCCTGATGTCCTCTGTAATGACGTAGTCTGGGGGATGACCCGAGCAAGTCGGGAAGTGGCAGCCAGGATGCAGATGCTCTTCTCTGAGAGGGAGCAAGTGGTTGTGTGAGGACTTGGCACAGACGCCGCAATTCCTTGTCTCATTGCAGCAGTCACGTTGGAGCTGTGAAATGTGGAGATGGACAGCCAGGAAGTCACAGCACTGCAGCTGCAGCTCCAAGAATGACAGGCACGCTGTATCATTCGCCCTAATATCTGCACAGCCCTGAGGAGAGCCTGATACGTGACCCCACACAGACGTTGCCTTTGAGCCCGCTGCTGTCACTGCACTCCACCCGAAATTCAAAAAAAATAAGAGAAGGTTTAAAGATATCAGGACCTGCAGCTGGCAGAATAAAGAAGAGCAGGTTCCGCCAAAAGGTCTTATTCTTCTTTTGAAGAGAGAAAGCTACAAGAATTCTGACAAATACCAGTGGTCTGCCTCAGCTCTGAAGCTTTGCATGACAATTTTTTTAAGGATACTTAAGAGAGGACTCACAGGTTCTTGCTTTTTAATGAAGTCTTTATAATTGCTTTTTGTTTTGCTGATTTTTAATTCTGATTCAAAATGAGGACTCTGCTGGTTCCAGAGTGCAGCAGATGGGGAGGGTTTGATGGACTGTCATAATGAGCCTTTCCAGCTCAATTTACCTTCAGGGCACAATTGCTTTCATGTCATCCATGTATAAGCTTTGATTCCCAGTGGATAAAACTGTCTGTTCACAACAAGGTAATAGTTTATTATGTACACCGCAGAGTAAATATATATAAGGGAGTGTATTTCTCGTCATAGAACCAAATGGCAATCCATGACTAGCTTTATTGCCATTAAGGACTGAAATAAGTTAAATCATACTAGATTTTGCATATTATCACAGGTGACATTTGCTTTATTTCCAATATAGCAACTGTTTTATTTCTACTACTTATGGTTTAATGACATTTTCTATTAATCTCACTCTTGGGGGTTTAGGTTGATGTTGCACATTATGTTCAATGTAATTGTCTTTTTAAAACAAGGAAGAACAGCTCTTAGTTTGTCTCTCTTTGACAGTCTATATATTCTCAAAGCTACATTACCATTCAAAGTTTGGGGACACTTAGAAATGTCCGTATTTTTGAAAGAAAAGCAGTTTTTTTCAATGAAAGTAACATTAAATTAATCAGAAATACAGTCTAGACATTGTGGTAAATGACTATTGTAGCTGGAAACAGCTGATTTTTAATGGAATATCTCCATAGGGGTACAGAGGAACATTTCCAGCAACCATCACTCCTGTGTTCTAATGGTACGTTGTGTTACTGACTCGTGTTGAAAGGCTAATTGATGATTAGAAAACCCTTGTGCAATTATGTTAGCACATGAATGAAAGTGCGAGTTTCATGGAAAACGTGAAATTGCCTGGGTGACCTCAAACTTTTGAATGGTAGTGTGCATTTTCTGACTCTATTGGCAAATAGCAAATTCATATTCAAAAGTTTTTTGAAATGCAAAGCAAAATCTAAATTTGCAATATATACACCAAACAATATAGATTTGAATTCTTCTTAGGTTTACTTCAATATACATTTAATAAACAAGAAACCACTTAAACTATGTTTTTTTTTAAAAAGCAAGTTCAATATTAGAATTTGTTATAAAGCTGATGCTGAAACTGATCCAAACTTAACTGTAAATACTGTATTTTTCTGTGTATGTGTGTGTGTATTTTAGCGCCACAACATACAGCCACTGGATTTGTGCTAAATCTTTGGTTTCAACACAGCTTCAACGTCCCTCTCCGATCACTGATTAAACCCCTACCACTCATATCTGTGTATCAAAGTTGCATATTTAGATTTTTATCCATGAAATTAAGTCCTACCCACCTAACTCTGCACCATTGTTTCCTTTAGAATGCGCGAATCCACCTTTCCTTTGACTAAGAACTCCCCACTCGCTGCAGCTCGAGCACATCTGCTCACCTATGACTCTGATGAAACAATGTAAAACTATTTCAACCAGAAACTGATTCTGGAGCAGAGTAGTAATATGGAAACCTGACCCAACAAGTCAACAGGATCGGTTCCTTAGGTTTCTTACATATGAAACCCTTAAGGTGTGTATTTGTGTTTTTTGGCCTGTCACTCCAGTTTTAAGGTGGAAATGCTTAGTCATGGTGTTGACTGCTTATTTTGCTCATAATTCTAGTATATATATGTATATATATGTATATATATATATATATATATATATATATATATATATATATATATATATATATATATATATATATATATATATATATATATATATATATGTATATATATATATATATATATATATATATATATATGTATGTAATACAAAAAAACCTTCATATGGAAAAAAATTGATTTACATTAGAGGGGGTCTTTGTCTCATACTCAGTTGTGTTTGAGATGAAGTAGAATAATGGCATCTAATACTACATGTTTTAGTAAAGCTAATAGCAAGCATATCTTTGATTTAAACTTCTTTTACTCACCTCTAACACCAAATAGTTAATAATGACGGTAATGCTTCTTTCCCTATCAGGCAGTTCGACTCATTTTGCACTGGGGAGTGCTGGTAATGCTTAGTGTATCTGGAGAAACTGCTACAAATGAAAAGATTATAATGTCACTAAATGAAGTCGAGGCAGTCTGGGTGGAGAATAAAGGTGGACTGTATTATTCAAATCCTTCATTTACTGCCTAAGCCAATTTGATGCTGAGGCAAGTGACAGGGCCGGCAATAATTCAGGGGAGGAGACGGTGACTGCTGGGTAATATAATGGAATATCTGCTGTCAGGGAAGTGCAGAAGATCTATCTTACTGGCTAAGCGGTGGGAGGGACATGTGGAGCTCCCTCACCAATGATAATATTATGTGGAAGAGGCAGGAAACTGCACTCAGCCTTGCAAACTTACATACTTACATACCTTGTTATTGTCCTCCACACAATGCACAAACACAGCAAACAGATGGAGTGCTGCACCTTGGAAAGGCGTCCAAATGAGATGGCACGAATGTCTTTGTGCTGTTACCATTTTCTCTGTCATCAGTTTACAGCTAACAAATACAGGAATAAAACAAAAGACAAAGGCAAGACAATATTAATAATGTGGCAAATATTGTAAGAAATAGAAACAACACAGTCACTTAATTCTGGTAAAATACAAAACACTAACCCAGTGACAACATTGCTAACTCTGAATCTCAGCTGCTGACTTTTCCTAATCATAGTAAATAGGGCCCATCTGATATACTCATCAGACTCTGATGACCTGAAAAATCTAATAATTGACTTCAGCAAGTCTGGACAGCAGGTACAGATCCCAAAATCAAGTGTGCAAACAACTGTAAGTATAAAGTTCATGGTATAGTGGTGTCACTGCCATGATCAGGAAGAAAACACAAGCTATGACCAGCTACTAAGAGACAATCCGTCACGATGGTTAAGAGTCAACCAAGAATCACCAAAAAGAGAAGAGAAGAACGACTCCTGCAAACTACTGAAAGCAACAAATTGAATCTCACCTCGTGTTAACATTCTGAGATCTGTGTTCCTCGTCAACTAAAGGTACGATCTGTTGTTTTCAACAGTCTTAAATGTGGCTTTCACTTCACGTCGGACACTGCAGCTGTATTCAATAAAAAATAACTGATAATTTATTACATTCCACCACTAAACATTAACACAGCAAGGCACGAGACCACCAAAAGATGTGAAAGTCTTTCCTCTTCAAGGGCTCAACTGCAAAATTGTACTGAGCGGACATAACAAACAGCAAAAGAAGAACCAGTCAGAGCACTAAAAGGCAGAAGAAATATGCGTGCAGCTACCAGTTTAACCTGTGCTGAACCAACCAAAGAATTGCAAGGAACAAACCAACTCTGAAGAATTCATTTGCATAACCACTAGGTAGAGCACTGAGTGGGAACTAGGTTACGACACAGAACCCAAGCCATGAGCCATTGTGGGAGTACCATTTGCATTCATTTAAATATTTAGTCAGCACAGATAAACTGAGATAATAATGCCTCTCATAAAAGCCACTTTAAAAACTTTCTTTTTTTTTTACTGATCTGAAAAAGGGACTACCAGTCTTGTCAGTGATGAAAGAATTGTTTTCATTTCATGGGGCTCCACAGGTATGGGTTCAGCCGGTTAGAAACATCTTTTGTTCTGCTGAAATAATCAATCACGCATCCACGAAGACAAGGAGAGCAATTTGAAATTTTATCGTCTCATCAGCGGCTCTTCGGGGGTAGTGAAATGTGGCTGAACTGGAGGTATTACCACTGGTATTGTCTCATAGCATTGAGTGTGTCTACACTCGTCATCCAGCAGTCAAGGTGTCAAACTTACCTCATAATTTCCCCAAGAGCTAGAGAGAGAAATAATGCGTGGGGGTCACGCTTGCTCTATAATTTAGCAAAAGCGGTGTCCCCTTTCAGCGGCCCTCCTCGCTGTATGTTTCCTCTGAAGATAGTTGACAGCTCGGGTACTGGAAGATACAGACTGCTCACAGTGGAGAGCAGAGCGTGGGCAAACTCCGAGCCAACACTCAGCGAGGAGGGCTGAGGCCCCATGGTGGCTGCCTCAGCGTGACCGGTGGGATAAACACACCACCTACACTAAAGGCCTTACAAAAGAGACACGGCTATTCCAACAGCTGTGACATGCAGCCCGTACCCTGTGACTCCGCAACGAACGAGGTTTATTTATGGTTTAGATGGAAGAAAGGCTGAAAATACCTGATGCTGGTACTTTCAGCTCTCCCAGCTGAGCTACTCTAGTTGAGGTTTAGGGTTGGCTGCCCTTCCCCTCCTCCCCCCCCGGCAACCAAGGGAGATCTGTAAATAGTGCCCGGCTCATATACGCTTACAGGGAATTCAGAGTGGGGTTTATTTTGACAGGGAATGCAAAACATATATAATTAAAAATGCCTAAGTGCCTATGTGCCTGCTCTGATCATTTTATTATTTTTTTTTTTTACCTACTACTCCTTCCCCATCCATTAGCTTGGAGGCAAGAAGGGGAAATTGGTCCATGCCTGTATTTTTGCACATCACACTGATGAGAATTGCACTACATGCATGATTCAGAGGCGTGCTCTGCCTTGTAGGCTCAATTTGTCCATCATCAATAAGTACAACGACTTGACTCAGGTTTGAGGTTCTGTGACAGATTGATTTAGCCTGAATGTCATGACAATTTGAGAAAGGAAAGTGCCTGCTTTGCGTGTTGTTTTCCGTCAAGTTGATAACTTTGCCTCGATAGCTTCATTAAGACCCGAACAATGGAAACCAGTTTATTAGATTCCCTCCTAATGCTTATAGGGATTTTATATGCAAGGACAGCAACACAGGATATATAAACTTCTATATTTGAATTATTCAAATTTGAAACTCAGAATGCAGCGCAATTCCCGTACTAGTGCCTCTTATTAACAAGCTTGGCTGCATGCCTGTGAAGCCATGAGATCCTCTGACTCAATGCCGTCGTTTATACAGTCAGCAATCCTCTCACCTGTCTGCACACACACTGGCAGCCGCTTCATGCCCCAGAGGGGTAAAAATAACTAGTTAATTATTCATCCTGTGGAACTGATGCCTTCTTTCATCACACGAAATGTCCTGAGAAACATCTCAACTAGACAGACATACAGTATACCAACGGAGATGTAGCAGAGAGGGGGGAAACTCTCAGTTGAGAAGGATGTGCTGCCCATTCAGATACTTTCCTCTTTAGTGGTAATTATTTGAGCCAACTTAAGACAAACCTGCTAATATCAGCCAATATTTTATGTCAGACTCGTAGCTTCCAGGAAAATGCTGGCCTTGTATAAAAAATAATTACTGCTGACACCATCATCTTAAGTTTTTAGTTTAAAATGCAGGCAGAACACATGAATACTATTCCCTGAACAATTACATGACACATTGATCAATATTACAACCATTGATCTGTGCATCTATGTATTCCTTTGTGTTCTTGGATATATTGCTGTGATGGAGCAGCAACATATCCAGGAATGCAAAAAAAAAAAAAAAAAAAAACCCACAATGAGACTCAGTTTCACATCCACACATTCAATTTGAATCACTCCAATAATACAACTTGCCACAGGTATGCTCCATCTGCAGGCCGGCAGCAGAGGCGTGGGTGGAGGAAGAGGCGGAGACTTCATAGAACCACATATTGTAACGGAGGCAACGCTGTAGAGTTGCAAGTGAGCTTTTAAATGCTTGAAAGGATTATCTTCATGGCAAAAAAAACCAAACAAACTTGTAAATATGTTATTTTGAGATGGGCTTTTTAGGGTTTCATTAATGCCAAGAGATGGAAGTTAATGAATAACTTCATGTCATTCTGGTTAAATATGGATAATGTGTGTTTTTTTGTTGAGAAGATTGATACCACTAATATTCGTGTATCCTAAATATGATGCCTGTTAGGTTAAGTTCCCATAAAGACTGGAAACAGGTGGAAATGAGTGACACGGCTCTGTCTAATGGTAACTACCTCCACCTACGAGGACTGCTGAAGCTGAGTAGTTAACATGCGATTCCTCAAGTGGTTTCTGGAATTTTTTTTTGCTCTTGTCACATTTACTCACTGTGTTGCTCATTGTTGTTCACTATGGAAACAGCACAATAATAGATAGAAGTGGAGAGAAATTTTAAAATGTCTTCTGTGTAGTATGACGAGGTTATAATGACAGAAAAGTTTTTTCTTACTACTTATCTTGCAAAAAAAAAAAGACATTTTTTCAAGTACACACAGGTTAAACCAATACTAGGATAAATAGTGGCTCTATGTATCAGATATTTTACTATTTACATTTTTAATCTTTTATCATTGCCCTGTATAATGTAGATCAGTCCAGTTCAGCTAACATGTTTCAGAATTTTTGTCATGTGACTGTTGGTCACAGCTGCAATTTTTAAAATTTCTGAATTTGAAATGTGAAATTATAGAACATTGTGTCAGTTTTATTGTCTGATGTTCTGTTTGTTCTTGTCCTGTTCTTTGTTGATGCTGCCCTTTGTGCCCTTTAATTGCCCAGAAATTTTTGCTTTCTTTAGAATGTTGGTTCTGCAAACTATTTTTTTTTTGCAAATGTTTAAATGTAGTATAGCATGATTTTGATGAAATGTCACCATTTTAAGCTCAAACTCCATGTCACACATAATTAATTCAAAGACTGTGGGATAGGTGAAAATCTGATGATTCTTTCCGTTATTACTCCGCCAAGGAACGCGGCGGAGTTATATGACGTTTAGCGTACGTTTGTCTGTGCACAACATTACTCAAAAATGGAATGACGGATTTGAATGATATTCTCAGGGAAGGTCAGAAATGACACAAGGACCACCTCAGTAGATTTTGGCAGTGATGCGGCTTATATTTTGGATTCACGGATTTGTTAAGGATTTCTGTATTATTCCGAGATAGCGGCACGGCATCACTGTAACTATAGCAACAAGTGGACACTATGTCAGCTGCGTGCTGACAATCACATGATTGCAATACTTCTACAAATCCACCGCTGCAGACTTATCGGGACTTATCCATTGGAAATGACACAAGGAACAATTGATAAAATTGTGGGGATGTTTCTGAGTCCCGTCAATTCCTGGCACACGCTACATATTTAGGTGACATGATTCGGTATCTGTACACAACATACACATGCATAACACATGCCTGTGCTTAGCGCAAGGTCATTTTGTTTGGGGATACATCTATTTTAAATGGACACTTTCTATTTTGCTGTGATTTATAAACAAAAATGCTGCATTTCTACATAAATGTGCTGCATTTCTAATGCCATATGGGGGAATGAGCAGCCTTAGTGGAGTACTGAGTGCTTTTCTTGTTATTGTATTTATGGCTATTGTTTTTAAATCTCTTTTTTTTCCATAGCTTCATGCTAGCTAGCGTTAATCCATCTGAAAACCAACATAAAAATGGAAGAAAAAAAATTCCAGTGTTTGTGCAAAGCCCTCCTGCTGCTGAATGAAGCTTCATATTTATCATACATACATACATGAGAGATACTGATCTTCTCACCTAAGTCTCGACAACAAACCAAAAAACAGAAGTTCCCAAAATGATGAACTCTTCCTTGAATCCACATTCATTTTTGTCTATGTAATTTAATGAGAGTCCAAACAAACAAAACAGCTCAGATAATAATAAATGCATACATGCTGATGACACCCCCTTCATCCTACACAGTGTTGTTTTTTTCATTCACAACATCTGACTCATCGTATAGGATGTAAACAGTCTGATGGCGGGTCATAGGCCAGGGAAGTGGACTCCGGCACACATGTGCGGTATGCCCACATCCCTCTCGCAGTGGTTTCAAACTGAGCATCGGTGCACTGTTTGTGCGTCTGTCTGCAGGCAGTTAGCAATGAGGCGCCCACCAGTCTGCATCTGTCTGACTGCAGCCAGGGAGACGGTGCCTTCCAGTGCCCTATCCATAAGAGAGCTGAGCCCAGCAGGCAGCCCACACAGATGCTGTGCATACCGACAAAAGGACATCCGCCTACACTGTGTTGTCTAAATGATTCCCCAGCTCACGTAACGGTGAAAAAAGCACAGCAGATTGTGAAGTGTATGATCGGTGGAGGTTGGAAAGTGTTTAGAGAAATACTTGCCTCAGTTCCTCTAAAACTTTTCATTACCGCACTGCAGAGTTGGTTGAATAAAGAGAGGTGGGATAAAGGTTGTGAGCCGGTGTATGATTTCTGACAGATGGTGCAGAGAAAAGGGATTGTTTTGATAAACTCGGGCTAAAAGCGCTTCATTCTTTTGAACACCATTGCTTCTGTGAAGGTGACAAGAGGGCAAGTGAAGTGCACTCACACGCAGCAGGCACATGTTCGGCTATTATTGCAGGTGGTGTTATTGAAGCTATAAAGCAATAGCAGCATGGCGGTCGCACAAAGATAAAAGGCATGGATGAACATGCACACAGCCGCGCATGTGTCTCTGTTAAGTTGACAGTCCTGTTACTGCTTCAGTCTCAGCAGAAATTTCAATCAAGGTTCCGATGCACCACGAAATCCCTCATAAGCCTATTAGCTTGACATGTTAATTACAGCTCATTAACACAGGAATTTATTCATGAACTCATATTAGATTGTACATTATTTGTAATAACTTTGTTCATTTTAGATTACCCGTTTTTCAATATTAATATAGAGATGCTGGTAAAAATACCTCACTGCAGCAGATCACTTATTAATAATAATATTCAAGGCCACATGATTCTATGACCACTAAACTGTCTGCTTCCACAGAAGAAGTATGTCTGCTTTTGACTGAATGAGCAGCAAGCTTAACTCATCTGCATTCAGCCTTATGTTGTGAGGATATGTGACTCTTTTTTACTTGCCAAGTCATCCAAATATTGAAAATACAACCATTTGCTGCTTCCATGTGGGTTGCCAAGTTTTTACACAAGAGGGATTTTGGAGGGATGTGTTTTTAATATTCTGTGTGTAGCTCTTTTTTTTTTTTTTAAAAAGCCTCCTTTGCTTTAATTTGAAGAAACCATAGCTTCAGGCCTGCAGCACAGCTTAATTAAACTACAATGCAGAATTCAAGGAACTTGTTTCATAATTCAATGATGCATTGTGCAGCAAAATGCTTCTGGTGAACTTTTGCTGCACTCGAACTCCAGCTATGCCATCCTGAGCAAATATGATACGGCTGCTTACAATGAAATACAATTATGAATGAAATGAAGTCATGCATGAGCCCTGTGTGGCACAAACTGCAAACTGGCATCTGGGCACTGGGGCTTTAGTCACCACAAGGATATACAAACAGAGATATGGCACAGACAGGACTGCAGGGTCTTTTTGGAGATAGTTCCAGTTACTGATCTGTGACATTAGTATGAAGGATGTTTCATTCATACAGAATAGTGAGTTTGCACCAAAGAGATCTTAGGCTCTGCACAAAAATGAGCCCAGTGCTCAGGGATTTTAACAGACCTGCTTTCCTCATTGGGGAATGCAGTTATTTGAACCTGGTCGGACCTATAAATGTTGCCAGGTCTATAAAGTTCCTTGTGCATCTTACAACCCTTCAAGTTCTCTTTCTGTAGTCGTGAATAGACAAAAACAATAGTGTGTGTGTGTGTGGGTGCCAGTGTGTTAGACTACACAGTAGCTCCACTGGGCTAACATTATGTTGACAGTGTCATTAAATATTGATCGCTCCTCAGGTCTCACCTGTTTAACTCTGGATTATTTTATGAGGTATTAACTGCCTGACAGCCTCTGCCACAAATACTCTGGCGGACTGTGTTTCCCAGCCCTGCACACCGCAGCACCCTGATGTTGCTACTAAAAGTCCCAGGAAAGCACTCCCAGGCCTTGCAACTCACATAAAATATGAAATGTTTTCTTCAATTTTTGCAAATCACATCATTTGTTGGTGGCAGAATAGGAGTAACACCTGATTCTTAGCATCTGAAACATCTGCGCATCTCCCATAAAGCTGGCGCCGCGGTACGTCTGAACTTTATTTTGATTAGGATTGTGATTCGCAGAGATCACTTTCTGAAAAGAGACGCACTCAGAGGAAAACATTTTGAATCGAGTGACTACATCACTGGGGGGTCCCTTAAAGGAGACTGTACAGAAGCCAAAGGAAGATAAATCAGAGGGTCTCTTCTGCTTGCAAAAGCAACATTTTAATAATTACTGTACATTTTAAAAATTGCTCTAACTCTCTGGTACTATTCAGTTTGCCAGGAAGAGTTCTGAATACTTCCACATGCAGTATTTATATAACACAAATACGCAAATCAGTAACTGTAAGGGCAGCAGCTGGTGTTGCTACTATGATCCAATGAATGATCAGCAAAAGATATCATGATGAAACGGTTATGTCAATTTTGCAGCAGATTCCTGAGAGGGAGACTTAAAGTTTCGGGGTCAAATTATGACAAATTCATTTAAGTTAAAGGCACTGTCAGATAAAGTGGTTTGGGCAAATGAGGCGCTTTATGTGGAACACAGGAAGGGTTTTAATGCTGTATGAGTTTGGTTTCACACATGCAAACCTAAGAGCCCCAGAGACAGAAGCAGCATGTCGGATGGACCACTGAGAACAGCTCCTGCCTTGTTTCCGGCCTGCAGCTCTTATGTGTGAGGTAGGCAGCATATGGAGGCATTCATCTGAAAAGCCCACCGGCTCTCGCAGCTAAGACAACATAAAAGACTATTTTGATCTGCACGTACGTAACCATGCCTTTGGTTTTAATCCATATAATTTACAGGAAAAGTCAACAATTTTGAAAATATGTTTATTCTTACTTTTTAAAATCAGATGAGAAGATCAATACCACCTTGTCCGTGTTTTAAATATGAAGACACAGCCGGCAGGTAGTCGGCTTTGCATAGAACAACGGCTGCAAATAAGAGGGAAACATCTCATCTGGGTTGTCCAAAGGCAAAAGAACTGTTAATTAACACATTCATATTTCACACATATCTGCAGTACTTATAAAAAGTATTCACCCTCCTTGAAAGTTTTCCCCCTTTATTGCTTTTACAACATTGAATCATGACCAATTTAATTTGACTTTCTTGACAAGAATTTACCAAAAAAAAGACTCTTTCATGTTAAAATTCAAAACAGATTGTTACAAAGTAATGTCAATTAATTAAAAGTATGAAATGTAAAATATGTGATTGCATAAGTATTCAGCCAAGTTGAAAAAACATATTATATCTCAGTTGGAGTTCATCAGACGGCATGTGGGAGACTCTGAGGCCAACTGAAAGAAGATTCTTTGATGCAGCGTCATGATGTGAAGCACGGTGGTGGCAGCATCATGTTGTGAAGCACGGTGGTGGCAGCATCATGATGTGAAGCACGGTGGTGGCACCATCATGATGTGAAGCACGGTGGTGGCAGCATCATAATGTGAAGCACGGTGGTGGTAGCATTATGGTGAAGCTTCTCAGCAGCAGGCCCTGGAAGACTCATAAAGGTAGAGGGTATGATAAATGCAGCACAGTATAGGGAAACCATGGAAGACAGCCTGATGTAGTCTACAAGAGAACTGTAACTTGGGAGATTTGTTTTCCAGCAAGACAACCCCAAGTGTACAGCTAAAGCTACACAGAAATGGTTTAAAGACAACAGGGTGAATGTTCCAAGTCAGAGTTCAGACCTCAATCCAAATGAAAATTTGTGGCTGGACTTGAAAAATGTTGTTCACTCATGATCCCTGTGCAATCTGAAAGTTTTGAAAAGAGGAAGTGTGTTAATTCCAGATCACATGATCTGCTCCACATGATGTCATTTCCTCCTGAAGAAAAGACTGGCCAGACTCCAAGGCTTTCTGAGTTATTTAATATAAAGTAGTGTGTGAGTCAAGTGTGGATTTATCACATCAACATGTTTACTACAATATTTTTATAAACCACTTTCAATTTCAATTTTACTCAGTTGTATACATAATATTTATAAGAATCTTTCTGTAAAAATGTCATGTGGTGTTTGGTTATAGGCGGCCATGTTGATTTTTGGCCTGAAAACAGCTAAAATGTCAACTATGACGCCTGTCAACTATGTTGCAAAAAGTCCTGCAATTATATGTTAACCCAAATAAACAGCAGCCATGACTTTTTCACTGTGGATTTCATTGAAGCAGAGAATTTCTACAAAGATTTTATCAAATTAGGAGGAAATAATATATCGTGCTATCTACAAAGGTAGCAGAATTAGCACCAGTAAACTAATTAACCAGCCATATCTCATTGCTTTCAGGTGTACAAAAAAAATGCTTTGTAAAAAAATGGCTTGTAAGTGTAATTTGAGCAGAGCCTAACTGCTGGAGTAGCTCTATTTACTAACAGACATGAGTGGCATCTGTCTCCTCAGGTAACTCTTGATAAAAGAGCAAATAAGCCTATTTCCCAAAAATGTCAAACTGATCTTTTATTTTTTTTATTTCAAAGGACCACAGACCTGATTTGTGTACTTTCCTTGAACCACTGACATTTTAAATATCCTATAAAACTCTGCTTTAAAATATTTTTTCGGCATCATCATTGACCTGAATATGATTCAATTGAGACATTATCCCAAAACCCTCAACATGAAATTGCTTTTTAACTTGGATTATCAAGGGACAACAAAACTCTAAAATAACTATGTAAATGCCGGACAGGCTTCTCTCTCTCTGTCTCTCTCTGTCTTTCTCCTGACTGGAGTTTTGTTTCTGTAGGTTAGTTCAAACCTGCCGTGGCTTCTTCAATCACAGACATACGTGACCCTGCGATGCCACGGCACAGACAGATATCACTGGAGTGGGGCAGATGCAATCACAGTAATCCTTCCTTGTATGTCTGAGGCTCCACGAGATGAAACCATTAAAATGATTCAGGCGTCAGGCAGCTGGGAGCAGGTCAGAGCAGAGCAATGACAACCCCAGTGACTCCGGCTGCTGGAGATGAAGACATCTGTATGTTGCCCACTCGAAGCTAACATCTGCATGTGCTTCACCAGCTCAGTGTGTTTGTGTGAAGCTCTATTGAATATTTCATTCAGGTCAAGGGCAAAAAACACTTGTTCGCCAACACGGTGAATAACAGACCGCTAATGGCAGGCATATGGGCAGGAGAGGCGGGTTTTTTAATTGATAAATTAGATAGCAGCTATTCAACATTTAGGTGCGTTTTCAGTTCATTGTTTCCGCTGCTTCGATATCATTTCAGTTGTCCCCTGAGCAGACAAAACGGGGCTGGATATACAAATAAGCCCATTTTATTTCTAAATAAATGGTGGCTGATGGGTGGTGTTCGCCATTTGTGCTCTTCCCCATTAACGGATGATGCTCCCTCATTTTCCAGCTGCATCACTTGATGACACTCCAGGGGAACAGATGTGTTCAAATGATTTTACAGAGAACTCTGATGTGCGAGAGATGGTTTTTCATTAGTTCCCTGTCATTCCGCTCAGCACAAAGTCATCAGGCGTACAGCAAGAGGTTCAAAAGCCCAGGAACAAACCATTTCAAAGTCTTAGTGTAGCTAAACAGCATGTACCGGACTACACAATAAAACATTCATTATAATGCAAATTACTACGGTCTCTTCAGGGGCTCCATGATTTCACTTTCAATTATACACTTTCCTCTGTCACTTTACAAGTTTTCTCTCCTTCTTTCATTGTTTTTGGAACATCAAATCAAAACCAGGCAGGGTATTAAATTAAACTCCAAATGGAAGTCTCAGAGGATGCCTTGGAGTATTTGGTTAAATACGTCTCATTAAAGAATTTATAAAACCTGAGAGCGACTTCCTGGGTTGCTTCATATGGGTCTGTTCAATTTGGATTTTTATTTAAACAGTAAAATGTTCCTTCCCAAAATAACTTCCAGGCATTAGTTGAGGCCTTTTGCATTTTGTGATTGGTTTTTTGCTCATTTTTTAGCAGCACAAATATACAAACTGTATGTTGAGCCGCCGCTTTCAGGCCAAATCTGGATAAATTCTAAAGAAAAACATCCAACAAGCAGAATAAACATTATTAATACCCATGTCTTCAGTGAGGCAACAAGCCGCTGCCATGCAAACAAGCCTGACTGTCACCATCGTTGACTTTATCTGTGAATAAGGCCTAATATGAGACAACTATTTAGTTAGCTGACTGTACAAAAAGTGCCAAGATAATTATTCCAAACAGACTGTTGGCTACATTTCCTGGCAAACGTGTTTGCAGCCTGCATTAGTATTTATTATGTTTCTGTTTGTCAAACCACTGTGGCATGTGGATCGGCTTAACTTTTACAAAAAAAGAGAGCGAATAAAAGGAGTTTACTGCTTCTAGTTAAAATTTGCACATACGGCTGTCATGCACCAATATCTGCACCTTATACCTGATCACAGCATGTATTAATCATGGTGATTATACCTTTTTTTTAATAGCCACAAATACTGTAATAGACATTCATCTTGTGATTGTAAATAAAAGTCCATTTATGAGGATGAATTAATAGGTAATGGAGAACATTCAGTGCAGCCATCACTCAATTATTTGTGTGTGGAAATACAGGAAGCAGTGTAGGTCTTTTATGACTGTGCTGAGGTTGGGGTCACCTTCAAATCAACATTCAGTATAGTGATTTATGAGTCCTACAGTGTGCCCCAGTAGAATTTGAACACCCTTGCAAGGAGATATTATGCAAGGTTGCCTATATGTGTCGTCATGAATTCTCATTAAAGTGCCGTAAATGCGACACACTATTATACCCAACAAGTATCATTTACTATCATTATCAACATGTCTGTAACAAGAAGAGCACTCAGAGAGAGCAGTACAACGCCAAGGCTGTTATTCCCCCGTATTGTCAGAAATGCAGCATTTTTTTTTTTTTTTTTTTTTTTTTTTTTTAGAAATGCAGCATTTGTTTATTAGTTATTGATGATCGGAAATCACGACACTATAGAATGTGGTCATTTAATATAGATGTACCTAGAAACAAAATGACTTTGCACTGAGCACAGGCATGTGTTATCCATGTGAACGTTATGTACGGATACCAAATTGCAAGACCTAAATATGTAGCGGGCAGCGGCAATTGATGGGACTCAGAAACACCCCGACAATTTAATCAATTGTTCCTTGTATCATTTCTGACAGATAAGTCCTGATAAGTCCACAATGGTCGATTTGTAGCAGGATCACAATCGCGTGATCGTCAGCAGGCAGCTTACATAGTGTTCACTTGTTGCCATAGTTACAGCGCTGTGTCGCTATCTTGCAATGATACAGAAATCTTTAACAAATCCATGGATCCAGAGTATAAGCTGTATCACTGCCAATATCTAATGAGGTGGTCCTTGTGTCATTTCTGAGCTTTCCTGAAAATTTCAACCAAATCTGTGTCCATTTTTGAATAATGTTGCCAACAGACAGAATAACAGACGGACAGACAAACGTAAGCCGATCGTCACATAACTCCGCCGTGTTCCTTGACAAAATGATTATGATCAAAACAATAATGTGAATGTAAAATGTTGCAGAATTGTAATCTGAAGTCTGTCTCATAAAATTTAAAGGCTTTTCAGAAAAAAAAATGAAGTACATTATATCAATAGTGCGCTTATTCCTATAATGATTGATGCCTTTAGTCTTGAGGATGAATGAAATTCTATTACATGATGCACACAGATAAAGAAGTCAGAGAGGATGTACAGTGAGCTGCACACGCTATGTAATTAGCAGAAATTATCAGAACATTAAAAGGGCAGCTTGACTGATTAAATCAAATTCTCAAGCTTCTAAAAATGTCAACAAAACCTCTTGAGCGTCTGTTTCCAGTACCATCATTACGACAGTCAAAATCATAGTACTTAACTTTAAAAACCTTCAAATGAATACCAACAGCACTGGTTTTGGGGAACTCTTAGACTGGTCAAATTGCACAGTCCAGATAAACAACAAAGCTACTCTGCTGCATTTATCATAATCTCTACCTTTACTAGTCTTCTGGGGCCTGCTGCTGAGAAACGTCACCATTATGCTGCCGCCGTCATGCTTCACATCATGATGCTGCCACCACCATGCTTCACAGTGGGGATGGTGTGTTTCCGATGATGTGCACTGTTTGGTCTCATCACATCAAAGAATCTTCTTTGATGCTGATTAGTAAAACAAACTACTATAAATCTAGCAGCAGTACAGTTGTCGTATCGATAATCGTGTTTGGTTTCTTTAACCAGCATCTGTGATTTTAAATATGAGCGTAGTTCTAAAAGACTTACATGTGCTGATATCAAATGTTCATGAAGACAAATAGAGAGCGGGATTCACATGAACAGTGTGCAGGAAACACTAAAAGGCAAGATGGAGCAACATATGCTGTGACAATTAATCACATCACAAGCTGTGTACCTTCTGCGTCGCATCGTTCAACCTACATAACTGCATGCAATCACTTAGCAATATTTCCTTCGCCGTGGAAGAAAATTACACGAGTGCTCTTAATGGAATGTTGAAATTAATCTAAGCTCTCATAAAAAGTCACCTGTGGATAACAGTATGGTTTACATGCTTAAAGTGCTTTGAACATGTTGCACGATTTCATGTTTCAGAGTTATTCAGTGTCTAAATCTACACTTTTGGAGCCATTATTTAGCTAAACTCGAGTACTGAGTGGATTTTTGTGCAGACATTTGACTCTACTGATGCCCTGATTTGTATTTAAATCATCATTGCCCAGATTTTTGAGCAAATATGTGCAAAACAACAAACAATAATAACAATCTGTCCTCCTCCTCTGCTTTGCATTTGTCACTAAATAGGAAATGCTAGCTTCCTTGTTGTGCTATGTTGTGCTGCTTCATCTAGCTCAGAATGCTACAGCAAAAATATTGCCAAAAAATAGGGTTATATATATCAATCCTGGCTGCCAGTGCAAGCTAGAATTGATTTTAAGGTTCTTGTTTTAACCCTCTGAAGACTTGCTGTGAAAACAAAAAGAATTGTCTTATTTCCAACTTTGTCACTATCCTTGAACTTCTCATCTGTGACATGGAGTTCAACCGGGAACCAAATCTAATCATGATATTTCAGCAAAATCACCTTATACTGCACATCTCCTTTAAAAAACTAGTAAAGTAAATCATTTGCAGCAACCTGATTCTAATGACAACAAAAAAACAAAAAAAGTTGGTGCTTGTTGCAACTGTGAAGCCATGACTGAAAGCCACAGACAAAAATTCTGTCAAATTTTGAGCTGCAGTCAAAAGTTCAGGGGCTCTCGGCTGAACTGCAGGCTGTGTTCACATAGAGCAAAGAGGAGTCAAGTATGGGAACAAATTAAATATCTAACTGGTAAAACATCTATCTTTGTATCGTATGTAAAACCACTTCTTGTTGCACATTTCATTCTATGTTTGTTCAATATTTGCAAAGTAAATATTTGAACAAATTAAATTTTCATTTGATTTATGGCATTATATCTGTTTCATGCTGCACAAAAGACATTTTTGTGTTCTCTCTACTTTTAGCCATGATTGTACTGTTTTGATAGAGGTGAGGGAATTTATAAAGCAGTGAAAATGAGCTCACAGTGAGTAAAAATGTGAATTTTACCACCTTACTTATCTAAATTAGCCATGCCATAAACACCGGCTCACCACCTTCACACTCTAGATGCTGGTCTTCTTGTCATTTCTTCAGCTGACAAAAAAATATAAAAGAAAATTAAACACCTGGCCTCACAGTATGTGCTGATTTTGCCCCTTTTCTCTAGAATGACTATAATTTTAATTGATGTCTTTTAGTTTTTATTATTCTATTTGCTTGCTGTATGTTTCCTCCCATGTAAATATATTGAGACTACGCTGCATAGTGATTTTGCACTTTAAATATAAATATGTCTGATCGCTTGATTGAGTATAGCATGCTGATGTTAGCAATTAACTTCAATCATGCCCTCACAGAGATGCTAATATGGCTGTAGATTCATGGTATTTTGTCTGACTACATTTTTATATGTCTGTAACTTCACATTTCCAGATAAAATCCAAACACATGGCCATGTTCTTATGAGCAGCAAGCAGATATTGATCTGTGACACTTTTTAAAATATTTACTCATTAAAATCCAACAAGGACTTAATGAGAACCTGGATACCTTCAGTTTCACAGACAGTACAAGTTGAAGCAATCTCATTAAATCAGCAAGTCATTAAAGCTCCTGAATGGCTATCATTCAATCTCTAATGCTGGATGCCAGAAGGCTTTTTTATTTAATACCCAGCAAGAAGTGCAGTGTGACCAGCAGCTCCTGCCTTCCTTTAGACTGTGAAAGTAAAATACCTATTAACCTTTTATATTGTGCAGCGCATATGTATGAGTTGGAGTCCCAGAAATCATTAATAAGTCGCACTCAAGTGGCAGATCTGAGACCCTGCAGTTATGCATGTGCACAGACATCAGGCTTCATCAGGTTCCCTCATCTGCATACAATCAAACTGTGCAGCGAGCCATTAACAAGGAGGAAGACGAGGAGGAAGACATACGAAGGGGCTTATATTGTCTTCATCAACAAAGGCAGGAAATTAATCAGTCAGTCCTGAGCTGCCTGTTGGTGGTGAAAAGCCTCCCCCTGTCCTTTCTGGCTGCTGGCAGGTTCAAGCTGGATCTGGAAACCTCAGGCTGTAGAGCTGCAGTCGGCGTGGAAAGACACGGAAACTGAAGCTGAGCTCTCACTGTCTAAAAGAAGATAAATAATTTTCTCATAAAAAAAAACATACTCATTATTTTGATGGGAAACAGCTGGTGTGCTGCCAATTAGGCGCTGAATTTACATTATTAGTGAAATTTGCTGCTGGCAGTGATGTTTTTTTTTCCTTTTCTTTTTTTTTTGCCTGTGTATGACTTCAGAAAGAAAACTGGCTCACGACAGACAGGTTTACTTGTCCACTCTATAGCACAGGAAAGATATTACTTTGGCAAAAGTTTGGAATTGCAAACATGTATGCAGGAAAAAAACCAAAAACAAGCCAGTGTATAAAAGCTGGCAAATCAACATAGCAGATGGAGTGAGAAATATAGGATGTGAGCGCGCTCTTCAAAGGGGTGAGCTTTTAAATCAATAAATCATGAAAGTTTTGTTGCCCAGATGGCATTTTCATTCCATCTCAAAATAGATCATAAAATTTCGATGAATATTTAAAGTGACACCCGGAAGTTTAATGTCATCAACTGCATGTCAGGAACTTCAGCGGCCTGGATCCAAAGTTAGTTTGCTAATAATAACATGGTCGTCAGTGATGGTCTCAAAGGCTAAATGAAAAAAATAAGACCTTCCAACCTTTTCACAACAAGGATCTTTACAGTGGCGATTTAAAATTCAGAGGACATTTTCCCTCTATGGGGGAGGTCAGGGAGGTGAGAGGGGGAGTGAATGGGAAGACATTTGAAATGATAATTTTATCTGCCCGAAAAAAATACTGTTGTCATTTGAATTCTTCGTCGTGATAAACTTTGCTCAATTAACATTCCCCCCGTGTCACGCAGCGATAAGCATATTTCTCAACATGTGTCAGAAAGAGATTGTCACCACTCATTGTGCCGATTTCTTATCAGATGCTCAATGAGGGGGGAAAAAATAAACTGTTAATCTTTGCTACATTTGCACATAACCCTTTGAAGCTGAGCTGGGATGCAGACGGTGAAAAGTTACTAATGAAAGATAGCAACTGTATCAATTATGCATTTGTAAACAACAAAGGATTTAATAGCAGGATGATAAGAGAAAGCTCTGTTATGGAATTTGATTGTATTTTCTGATTCAGCATTTCGTTTTTTAATGCCGCAGTGGCTTCATCCTCTTCTCCCAAAGATGTTTTGACCAATTTTTCACAAGCATGCAGCGTAAAAAGAAATCTCACAGAAACACGTCTAATATTTCTTTACTAGCCTATTGTTAAGTTTGGCCCTTTCCTGTTTCCTGCTCAGGGTCGGGGTATATTTGTTTGTCCAAGGTCGTTTGTTGGAAATGCTTATCTGAAGTTTCAGCGTATGTGGGAGGATTGAAAGGCATGGGGCTTAACTTTACATTCTGTGTGTGACTGCAGAACCATCACACTGAACTGAATGAATGTCTAATAGTGGCACAGAGAGTTGGATGTTGAAGAAATATGATGATTTGCTTTCTTAATGAGACTCTTATAGTGTGAGCATGACGCTGCAGACAGTAGTCATTTAACAGGGGGAAACAGCTAAATAAAATCTCCCTTGTAACTCCTGCAAAGCTCACTCATTTTGTTAGATCGTTTTTGTTTATTTCATACAAAAACTGAAGTGTAAAAATGAGACATTGTTTTTGTTTGAGGGGCTATATGCAGGACTTCTTTTTGGCTGGGCATGTTTCATGATTTTAGCACTGAATATCCAAAAACCAGACTGTTTTAAATCATCATGGCTTATCTGTGGGGAATGTCCATTGTTCCTTTCACAAGGCCACACTGAATTAACGTGTCTTCTGATTTGACTTGCGAATAGGCAGGGTGAAAAATGAATCTTTTACCTTGGAAAACATTTATTACTCCACCAAGGAACGTGGTGGAGTTATGTGACGATCGGCGTATGTTTGTCCTTCTGTTAATCTGTCTGTTCACAACATTACTCAAAAACTGACCAACAGATGTGGATGAAATTTTCAGGGAAGGTCAGAAATGACACAGAGACCCACACATTAGATTTTGGCAGTGATGCAGCTTATGGTCTGGATCCGTAGATTTGTTAAAGATTTCTGTATCATTGCGAGATAGTGGCAAGGCATCACTGTAACTATGACAACAAGTGTGCTATGTCAGCTGCCTACATCAATTCGCACCACCGCTACATATTTCAGTCAGGCAATTCGGGATCTGTACATAACATACACATGCAAAACACAATTACCTTGCTCACCGCAAGGTAATTTTTTATTTATTTGTTTAGTTTGTGGGTAGATCTATATTAAATGGCTACATTCTATGTTGCCATGATTTCAGAATACACAAATTGAGGAATGAACAGCCTTGGCAGAGTCCTGCGTTCTCTGACTGCTTTTCTTGTTTTAAGATGTGACATCACAGGCCAAATAACACTTGGTTAGGTTTTATCATAGCTTGAAATCCCTAATTCTCTCTCAACTCACCACTCCCCCGCTCAGTGCAGCTCAAGCACACCAACTTACTTCTTACTGATTCTAACTTTAGTCAGTCTGCAGATACATGTAGGCGGTTAGGACCAGTTCATGCTTTTCATGTTGGCATGATCACCAGGATCTGTCTGCGTGATGCAAATTTCCACCCAAGTCTGCGTGGGTCAACATGGACGCCTCCGTGGACATTCTGGGGCAGCCAAAGAATCTGTGACTGCGTGGATTGTCTGCACAACCAGTATGCCATCTGCGCATGTGCCAGTTGAAACGAATGGTGCTGAAAACAAATGATCATTTTGAGAAGAGACTGTACTAAGAGATGCTCAGTCGACCACACTTTTAGAATTGAACATTACAAGAGTTGTAGTTGAAGCAGACACTGTTGGACTTTGGAGGTGTTTTGATTTATACATGCTTTCCATTGTTGGTGATAGAAGCCCTTTGCTATATTAGCCTGCTGTGTTTGGCAGTCCTCAGGAATAATCTCTGACAAGGCGCCAATTCTGTAACAGTTTTTTCTTGTAAAAATTGCGAAGTCATAGCATTTCAGAAGAATCCACGGGAGCCAATGTGTTTTTGAGGCTGTCTGCACCAATGTTGTGCAGCTGTTATTGTATGAATAGAACCACATGGCATATCCCCTATACACTTTCAAAGTCTGCATCATTCATACAGAAACCCTGAATTGGCCTTTAGTTTGCCACAGTAACAGGTCTGGAGGTTCACCGGGAAGATTTCTTCAAGTTCCAGAAACTTTCTTTGAATTCAAACTTAGCCATCAAAGTGATAAACATATTTCACAATGCATGCTGTACTGCGGAAAACTGGTGCCACGACCTTTAAATAGCTGCTGAAGACAAACAGTGAATAGTTTCCTCACTTTTTATGTCAAGAAACATGAATTCGGCTGCTGAAAAAGCATCTGCATAGATCAAACTAATGCAGTCAAAAATACAGCATGTTTTCAAACGGGATGTAATTTCCTGTATTCGTTGTGTTTCCAGAAGTATGCTTTTGTGATTTTGGTTAAAATACATGCATATTTTGACACTACAGAAGCTGATCCCAAACTAAATATTTCACTACATGTTAAATTTTTCTAAATAAATATTTAAGAACATCATACATAGAGTTTGCCAAACTAAATATTTAACTAAATCCTAAATTAAGAGTTTGCTAAGCTAAATATTTAACTAAAGTTGAATGTTGACATTACCAAACTGAATATTTTACTAACTGTTAAGTGTAGACATTGCTTTCTCTCTCTTTCTACCAGGTGCTTTCAGGTACATCCACATGCAGTCGGCTAACTTTTCACCATTCAAGACGAGTAAAAGAGGCTGCAATAAAAAAAAAAAGTGACTAGTGCTAAGTAAATGGAGCCGGCCTGAATAAAGCAGCAAGGCGACATAAAAAGCTCCACCAACTTCCTCCACGCAATAAAGACATCAGACAGCCTATTTTTCCTCATATCTGGGAAACAAAATCCAATTTGAAAACATGAAGAAGTGACGCCCATTTTTTCAGGCCTTTGATTCTGATAGGAACCTTTGCAGAGAATTTAATTTTGACCTGAAAATAATACATCCCTATTCTCAACAACATGCTGCTTTGAGATTAGAGGCTGCTTCAGGCATTTCTAAGCAAGAGTCTTTAATTAAAAAACACTTATGCTTATGCATTTTTTTTTCTTTTTCCTACAGATGATTATATTCAGTGGCAGTCAAGAGAAGGAAAGCTGCTTTTGTAGCAACACTAGACCACATTAGAAATATTCAACAATGAATACGCGTACAAATAGCCTTTGCATATTGACAACAGGGAAGAGCAAAGCTGAAGCATTGTTTAAAATGAAAGCACAAAGGAAATGAAGTCCTTGTATCTTTGCTAATATTACATAACATTAGATAATGTTTCTTCTGTTGGAAATTTTTGGATAGCACTGATCTATATTTCCCAGCGTGTTCATCTGCACACCCTCTGTGTCAGAGATAACAATACGTCCTTTGTAAATCTCTGCTCATCCCCTCTTTTGCATTATGTAAATCGTCCTTTTTAAAATTTTCTGTAGAGTTTGAATAATGGTGCACTTTTAAAAATGTCACTATGTTCTTGAAGCGGCAGCAACATATTGTAATTCTACAAGTAGATGTGGCATTAAAGCTTTTGTTTTGTGAAATGATAGTGCTGTTTCTAATGTGGCAGCACAGATGGTGCCGTGGAGTTTGAATATTTATGCTCAGTCAGTGTCCATCAGCTCAGGCCAGAATTTCACAGAGCACACCAGGTCAGGCTGGGCTTTCCCAGTGGAAAACAAAGAAAATACTAATGCAAGCAAATTCTGCACTCCCACGTAACATTTCTCATTTTTTGACCAAATCCAAAAAAAAACCTCCGTCTGCAAGCAATAATTAAACTGCCGGACAAACCTTTTTTTTAGCATTTACATAATCAGGAGAGGTCAGATACAGTAACTCGTCTACTGAAAAAAGTGAGGGCCATCCTATCCTTTTATTTGGGTTTCTGTATAGCTGTGATTTGTTTGTTTGTGTGTGTGGCTCTACGGCAGGGGTGAGGGATTTTTTAGAAGAAGGAAAAATTGGTGAATCCAAGAACCCTCAAAGAAATCTCCAAACTAAAGATCTGCTGGACAAGATTCAGCTTAACTGCAGTTATTCCACTCTGGATGTTGTGATCCCTCTTGTGGTCATCTTAGTCGTCATCTTAGTAGCCGTCTATTCATATTCTTAATAGAAGGTATCAAAAAAAAGAATCTTCCAGACAAAGATTCCCCCCAGAAACAATCACTTAGAGGTTGCTTGATTGCAATGTTTCCACTTTAAGCCTTCAGGAAAACATCCTAATTCTTATATAAAAAAAAGAAATCCTTATTATCTGTATATATGCTGAGATCGAAGTAAAGTAGGCTGCACAGTGGCTTGGTGGTTAGCACTTTTGCATTGCAGCGAGAAGATCCCTGGTTCACATCCCCGCCTTCCCGGAATCTTTCTGTATGGAATTTCCATGTTCTTCCTGTGCGTGCGTGGGTTTTCTCCAGGTACTCCGGCTTCCTCCTACAGTCCATAAACATGCCGAGGTTAACTGGTAACTCTGAATTGTCCATAGATGTAAATGTGAGTGTGATTGTTTGTCTATATACGGAGCCCTGCGATAGACTGGCGACTTGTCCAGGTTGTACGCTGCCTTCACCCTAAGTCAGATGGGACAGACTCCAGTCTGAGGATCAAGCGGTGTATAGATAATGGATGGATGGATAGAAGTAAACTAGTTATGCTATATTGTATCAGATATGCTCTCTTTATCAAATCCTGGTGCCTAAATTGCCCAAAATGCAACTCAATTACCATTTTAGTTAGAGATTTGGGTATGCTATGCTAGTTGTCCTCTAATGTAGCATTAAGGGGAGGCTGCAGATGTACGTTTGCTCACTTATTTTCAAAGTTTATCTCTACCTGTAAACCCCGATTCCAAGGAATTCGGGACGTTGTGTAAAATATAAATAAAACAGAAAACAATGATTTACAAATCTTTTTCAACCTATATTCAATCAAATACACTACAAAGACAAGATATTTAATGTTGAAACTGATAAACTTTATTGTCTTTTTTGGCAAATATTCACTCATTTTGAATTTGATGCCTGCAACACATTCCAAAAAAAGTAGGGGAATTGAACAACAAAAGACTGGCAAGTTTGAGAAATGCTCAAAAAACTCCTGTTTGGAACATTCCACAGGTGAGCAGATCAGTTGGAAAGGAGAATCCCTGAAAGGCTCAGTCGTTCACAAGCAAGGATGGGGTTTTCTACCATGCAAAGTGAATGCAACATATTAACAACACACAGACATGCCACCGAGTTCTCTGGGCCTGAGTTCATCTGAGATGGACTGACACAAAATGGAAAAGTGTGTGTAAAGGACCATTCAGCAACATCTTTTTCGGGGACATCCCTGCTTATTTCAGCAATACAATGGCAAGAAACATTCTACATGCGTTACAACACCATGACTTTGTAGTAAAAGTTGGGGTTGTAGACTGGCCTGCCTGCAGTCCCGACCTGTCTCCTATTGAAAATGTGTTTCACATTATTAAGGGTAAAATAGGACAACAGAGACCCCGGACTGTTGAGCGACTGAAGTCATACATCAAGCAAGAATGGGAAAGAATTCCACCTACAATGCTTCAACAATTAATGTCCTTAATTCCCAAACACTTCTTGGGTGCTGTTAAAAGAAAAGTTGAGGTAATATAGTGGTAAACATTCCCCTGCCCCAGCTTTTTTTTCAAAATGAGTGAATATTAGCAAGAAAACAACAAACTTTATCAGTTTGAATATTAAATATCTTGTCTTTGTAGTATATTCGATTGAATATAGGTTGAACAAGATTTCAATATCATTGTATTCTGTTTTGGGTTTTTTTGTTTTTTTTTTACATTTTACACCATGTCCCATATTCACTGGAATTGGGATTTGCACCTCTGCAATAAATTTAAGCCGTATTTATGGTGAAGCTGCAGATCCTGCACCAACACAGAACTGTAGGGTGTATTTCACTTTCCATACCCATTTAGTATGTCCTACAACATATTATGTCAAATGCACAAAATAATAGAACGTCCTCCTACATCAGGTCAGTGCAAATCTGTGTGCTTTTCTGACCATTTTGACCCACAATTTGTTATGCAGCAGATTTCATGCTACAGACTGCTCTTGGAATACGAGCAAGTTGTTCCAATTTCAACAGACAGTAGCATTAAATATATATAGTATTATGTCACAGTTGTATGCATACTGCGTGTAACGGTCTGTACTTTACGGGCAGCTGTAGTACTTACTGGAAGTAAAAAAGAAAAAGTATTTGGAATGCAGAGGTAGTTATACATTACTGCTATAAAGACCTGTCATTGGTCTGCCTGGTAGTAACATGGCTTGACTGACTTGAATTGATTTGCACAAAGTTAATGCTTAAGTGAAACTTTTGTAATATTTATGCCATTTTCTCATTTTCATAACTCCAGCAGTCTGCCGTCAGTCGGTTCTGATATGTTCTCTGTTTTTTGAGTTGCAGTAACTTAGGTTAAAATAACTTTTGTTAAAAAATTTATTGGCTTAAACTCCAACACAAGACGATTCATTTCAGATGCCGCTGCTTGAGATACACAAAGAAATTCAACACAGCAGCATAGGCAATTTACACAGGCTATGCATAGATTTAATGCAGGAATATGAGTCAAGCTTAAATAAATGTAACCTTTTTATTTTCATTTTCAAATTTGCATTCCTTAGTCCCGGCAAATGCTGAAACAAGTGATCCATTGAGATAATTTATCTGACGTTACAAGCTTTATACAGCTATTTTCACACGTTTATATATGTTCTTCCTCAACCACTCTGAATGGATTTTAAGCAGTTTCCCCTTTAAATACACACGATTATTCACTTTTCAAACACAACCTATGAAATACAGCACACCTATTTCTCTGCATTTTACAAACAAGATCTTTATATTGAACAACATGATGAATTACAGAGATTTTTTTAAGTTACATCAAGTTAATTCTTCTCTGAGGACAATCCACAGGGACCAGAGGGCTGCAGGGCCTCTAGAAGGGTCTGATCCAACTGCAACTTTAAATTAGTAACTGTACATCAGCTGCCAAGATAACTCCATAAAGTGGATATCAGATGTGTCTCTTCACGCAACCTTTGCCCGGGTACTCTGCCAACAGCTGCAACCTCACTGAGGAAAGGAACAAAATTCATGAAAAATATGGAATTAGATGCTTTGATGGGGGTTAAACCAGCAACTGTGGATTTCATCAAAAATCTGGCACAAATAAAGTCTGGACAGTGCCAATAGTTTAGATGTTTTTTAACCCATTTGGCTTGTCATAAACAAAACACTATTAAAATTCCAAACAGGAATTGTGTAGCAGTCCCTTATAGTGACATAGACTGTACATTTGAAGGAAACAGGTGAGATGGTAAGTATATTCAGTCTCTTTTTGCAGACCTTTCCTCAGCACTGCAAGCGCACCAGTTGTTTTTATTAGCTTTTGTTACACAGTCACAGTGAAGGACTGCAAACACAGACAGAGACTCTGTGTACATTAAAGTTGTTGGTGTATTTTCTGCTACTGCGAAACAATACTGGTAATAAGCCAAAATACAGTTTTGTAATGCCCAGCCAACTGTACGAGGATTATCGGATTCCTCTCCCAGCTCTGTGTTTATATGCAATTCCTAATTATTGCCATTTTCCTCAAATATGGCCCATTTGAAGTTGTCTTACTGAAAAAAGATCAAATGTCTACAAATAACCAATGCTGACATGTCTGTTAAGCCCTTTATTTTATACAACTGTAGATGTGTTAGCACAAAGTTGAGCCTATAGTTTGAGCATATACGTGCCATTAAACATTTGATGCTCCCCAGTAAAAATGAAGATTTTTACCTTGTTAACATGTTCAAATGGTGTTTTTCAGAAGCTGGAAGATACATCTTGAGCAAAATTAGCAATCGATGCCGTGCATTTTCACCTCAAAAGTGCAGTATTCCAATTACTGTTTCAAAAAATCGGATATAAACTTTCAGTGTTTTGTATGTAACAAACCTCATCAACCAATTCCACTCTGTTTCAGGGTGGGGTTTAAAATTCAGTATTTTTCTTCATAACCAGTTTCCGGTTCTAACATTCATCCATCCATTATGGTAAACACATAGAGACAAACAAGTACACTAACATTCACACCAATGGACAATGTAGAATCACCAACTAAACTGAGCATGTTTTTGGACTGTGGGAGGAAGCCGGAGTACTCAGAGAAAACACACACATGCACAGGGAGAACATGCAAACTCCATGCAGAAAGATCCCAAACCCAGGCCGGGATGTAAACTGGGTTCTTCCAAATGTGAGACGACAGTGCTAACCACCGAGCAACCGTGCAGCCCCAGTTCTAACATGTACGACTGAATTATTCCAGTATTACAGTTTATCGGTGTATGGTGTTGAGTAGTTTTACAGTGTTTGAGCAGAGTTGTAAGTGAGCTGGTGTGCTCAAGCTGCAGCAAGTGATGGAGGGATTGGTGGAGAAAGAGGCTGGGACTTCATAAGCCTTCATATTATTACAATGGTGTAAAGTTACATCTAAGCCATTTTTAAAGCATACATTGCTTATTTTCATGGGGAAAAAAAAATCTAAATATGCAATTTTGATACACAAGGATGAGTTTTAAAGGGTTCCATCAATGTCCACAGATACCTTTGGTTTATCCATCCATCATTATTTATACACTGGAGCCTATCCCAGCTGACTTCGGGTGAAGGTCATCAACCTATCTTAGGGTTACACAGAGAGACAAACAAGCACACTCACATACACACCTACAGACAATTTACAATTACCAATTAACCTCAGTATGTTTCAGGGAGGAAGCCGTAGTACCCGGAGAAAGCCCACGCATGCACAACGAGAACATGCAAATTCCATGCGGAAAGATCCCAGGACCAGGT
This sequence comes from Amphiprion ocellaris, assembly GCF_022539595.1. Classification (NCBI taxonomy): domain Eukaryota; kingdom Metazoa; phylum Chordata; class Actinopteri; family Pomacentridae; genus Amphiprion; species Amphiprion ocellaris. The sequence continues at coordinate 19,033,877 of NC_072784.1, forward strand.
CGGGATGTGAACCTGGGATCTTCTAGCTGCAAGACGACAGTGCTAACTACCAAACCACTGTGCAGCCTCCCTTTGGATCAGAAAATATGAATAGTTTTGTCCCAAAAGCATATACAGTCACTCTCACAACCCTAAAAAATAGCATTCAGATGTTTAGTTCTGCTCTGAAAAGTGATAATGCATTTACGTGCTTGTTTTATTTAAGGCTTTCTGCTGACGTGAGTATGACTTTAATTTACCATTTTACCAAAAATGCACCCATATCCAGAAAGGTCCCTCTGTGTTTCATACACCCGGTTTATTAGCTTTCACATCAGACATTGCAGATAATGGCAGTGGCAGTGATGCCGAGCAGCAGACACACGAAATATCCTGTGGATGTAAGTGCAGCAAACCCAAATGAACAACACAGTCTTCTCACCTCTTCCAAACACAAATAATTGTGCTCTTTATAAATGCCCTCAAATGGAGTCTAGAGACTGCTGCTATTATTTCATGATGTCAGCCCACACAGTTCCCAGTGCACTTTTCAGAAACACAACTGAAACACGCCGCATGCAGTAAAGGAGCCTTACAGGAGTGTATACAATGTTGCAGCCATTCCCCTGTCCTGTTGCAGCTTAAAGCTAATTTAGGATATGCATGCGGCAAATTAACAAAGCCCACATGTGAGGGATGCATTTCTATTCAGCAGCACAATGTTTCTTTAGGCTTTCATTGATGGAATGGGTATCTTGACAACTTGATGTGCCTCCAGTAATTCTCTTAAATTGTCCTTTTGGAAAACAGCCCAAGACTGAAGCTTAGTAATGCTTGAACTACATTAAAACCAGGCTTTAACCCTTTGGCACTGTTTCAGGTTATGCAACAGCTAATCAATGTGAGTGCTTAAGAGTCTATTGGGATGCTTCCCATGCTTAAAATAACATGACAAGGCCACATTGTTGCGCACAGCAGGTTTACTGGCTTTTATACAGTACGGTTGTAAATCTCTGATGCATCTGTGAAGTTTCACCATGAAATCTGGATAATAACACAATCATTATGTCAGATTATCAACATAAATCAGCTAAATAGTACTTCTGTGAATGGAGTCCTTATTACAGGCGCCATATGGTGGTGACATTATAAAGTCATGTCATATTCATTCAAAAAGAGAGAAATCAGACAATGTAACAAGGTTTTCTGACGAAATTTCAAAGTGACAGCAGTGTGGGCAATTGACATTTTATGCAAAGTTGATGAGTAAAGCGATGACTGGATAGTAGAAGGTGAGAATTATTTTAATTCAGACCCTGTCAAGATACTATCTTCCTTTGATGAGCGGCAGCAGTGCACGGCGCTGTATGAAGAACAAGTTCTAATCACTTCTGGAGGCCGCAGCAAATCAATTGAAGTTGGAGGAAACTGCAGCATTGTAATGCACTGTAGCCACCGTTTATGCAGTGCACTCATGTAATTACCGGTACATACATATGTTCACATGTGCACCCCCCCACCTGACTAGCAGTGAAGCATTAGATACATCCCTGTGCTTCAGACTCCAGCTTACCCACTCCACGGTGTAATCGAGAATGTAGTAATTTACTTTGCATAATGCTCACTTCACATACAAATGGAACAGATAGGAGCATGAAACTGAAAAACCATGAAGAATCAAAACAGAAGCATAAAAGAAGTGATCGCACCTATTTATTGACTTAGTAATTGAAGATATTGCTGTTTAATTTGTAAACTATCAAGCAACCTTCATCAATTTTCTTTTCATTCCTATTTTCGACTTAAGTGTTGTTGAATCACTTGCTTTTGAGAGATTCTCTCTTTGCACACACCAAATAGTTGAATCTGTTCAGAAGAGTGAACTGAGGCCAGATAACTGGTAGGTTCATTCTCAGGTACTGGCTCTTAAAAATATTATTTGCAAGCACACAGTTTTGTAGCAGAGAGGGCAAACAATTTGTGAACTGAGCTGGATCACATTTTTGCACTGATGGGATTTTTTTTTTTTTGTACACATGCTGTATAGCAGCCAGTATGTTCAGCCCACCGGGTTGCCTTTCTGTAGAAAACAAGGAAAGGTGAACTGTTTGTGTGGTGCGATGTTTGTATGTGTGTGCGTCTTTTGTAGACTTTGCTGTTTCTTGCCAGGGCTTAACTATGGGGGTTGTGTTGCTCACTTCACAGGTGAAAGTGTCTGGAGAATCATAAAGAACTATGATAACATGTTTTATTCAGCAATGATATACTCGGCTGAATTTATAAACTGTGCTGAAATACAATCCCTTTTTCTTTTTCTTTTATGTTGCCAATTTTGTGTGCTCATGCTCTGATTTCACAGCTCTTAGTCTAATTGATTTACAATATGTGCATACTTTTTGTGGCATTGAATGCCAAAAAGCATTTCCTGCAAGGGATAAATTATGGGCCAAAGATCTGATCTCCTCATGTGTTGACACACAACACAATTGACCTAAAATTTAATTAGTTTTGGCTATTGGCTAGTGCAAACTTAATGACTCCACTGGATGACATAGTTATTATATGAACATATCTATATTTAATGAGATGCAATTAAATTTTCTAAAACAGGTTTCTGCCTCCTGCTGGAAGCTCCTTTTACTGGTGATAACTTGTGGCTCTTTTTTTGCTGAACCATTTTCCTTTTTGTGTTTCTTCTCAAAATACACTTTCAGCTATATTCTTCACAGGAAGGTGTTTTATCATCTGTAAAATATATTATTTTTCCAATTAAGACCTTTAAGAAGCAAAAGGTATTGTGATATTTTACTCTTGTGGCTTGGTTTCTGTAAAAGAGCTTCACTGATTTTTTGACTCATTTTCACAGTTTTAGTTCTGTGAACACCATTCTGATTTCTCTTGAGACATTATATTTGAGATCAAATGCTGCACAGAGAAATGTGACTTGAGCTTGGAGGTCGGATGGATGACAACTGCACAGACTTTGCCCACGCAAGTCTGATATCTTGAAACATAAAGAGTACTTTCAAATCCAACACCATAGCAACACTTCTGCTTCTGCTTACCTGTTCTACCCACACATGACTCAGTCCCTCTAATCCACAACAGTAATCCTTCCTGTGATGTTAATATGAAAACACTAAGTGATGCCACAAAATCGTCAAAGAGCTCACAAAGTTAAAAATGCAATGGGTAGAAATGAGGAAGGTGCAGCTCCTCCTTGTACTGGTTGTTTTTGTGTATGTCTGATTGAACTGGTATAGATTAGACATGATAGCAGTGTTGACTCGAACCCTTTTGTGTTCACAAAAAAAAACCCTACAAGTGCAAAACCAGGTTAAACCAGACCAAAGGCATTTGACTCCATTTAAACGAAATTGCTTTAAAACATTTCTATTTATTTATCTGAGAATACACCATCAAGAGATAATGGATAGAAAAGGAGACAAGGATGGTTCCATTGCATCGCTAATGACAAGAAACTGTTGGTTAATCTGTTCATTTAATGCCTGACTTGAGCTTTGAAAACGAAAGAGATTTTTATCAGTTTAGATAGCAAAGGTTAATGTGTGCTGGCTGAAAAAATAAATAAATGAAATAAGACTGATAATAATTAAAATAAGCCTGCTTGTTGCTCTCCCTTCAGGATATGCTAACTCCTGTGGTTTGAGACGTGATTATTCATAACTGTGGTTCCATCATTAGAAATCTCTAATTAATTGCTGATGAGCTTAAGGGCCTGAACTCACTTTTCAGCAGGAGCAAAGTTAACATTTTTCTACAGCTTCCTGGGGATGGAGTGTTGTAAAAATGAGTTACAGAAATTGTTGCCATTTGCCTTTGGTGATTTTAAAGCCATTTCATTGGAGATATTCAGACAGACCTTTTAATAGGTAATACTGTGGGCAAATGTAGTGTAACAGTAATGCTGAACATCGGCTTTATTGCAAAGAAGGTTGTCAACCGTGTTTCCAGAAAGAAAACTGAGGGTGGCAATCATGCAAAACCTTCAGTATTTTCTTTTTTAATAAGTATTTCTGCAATTTTGTTACATGGCAATCACAGTTTGGTTAAGGTTGGGTAGAGACTGTTCGGATCAGGCCACCTCTCTGGAGGATACCGCAGGACTATGGAGCACCAGAGCCATTGCTACCATCTGGTCTGTGGACCAATAAAGTGAAAGCTGTGTTTGTATTCTGGGTACAAAGTCAATCATGTTTCTGGTGAGTGCTTATCTTTACCAAGGTGTGTCTGCTCTTTGCAGATGACTTGGTTCTGTTGGCTTAATCAGACTGTGATCTTCAGTGTACACTGGACTGAGGCCATGGTTGTCTGATGTAGGACTTCTCTTTCTGCGTTGGGGGTGAGTTGCTGCCTCAAGTGAAGGAACTTACATTCACAAGTGATGGGAAAGTGGAGCATGAGATGAACAGATGCATTGGGGAAGTGTTGGCAGTACTGGACTGTCGTGGTGAAGATGGAGCTGAGCTGGAAGGCAAGTTCTAGATTCACTAGTTGGTTTATGTTCCAACCCTCACCCATGGTCATGAGCTCTGCCTGGTGACCAAATGGATATGACTGCAAACATATGTGCCCAAAATTAATTCCTTGAGTGGTTGATTCAGGTCAGCCTTAGAGATCAGTTGAGCAGCTCAAACATCTAGTGAGAGCTTGGAATATAGTTGCTGCTTCCATACATCAAAAGGAGCAAGTTGAGCTGGTTCTGGGATCTGATTGGTTACAAATATCTGCTGTAGACAAACGCAGCAGAGGGAAACACTGTGCTGCTCTCTGTGTGATTTAGCTGAAACATCCAATGCTGTCATCTATAATATGCAGCTGCAATTGTTACAGAAAAGTAGTTTTGGGTTCCTCAAAGTTCAATTTTGGGTCCTGTCTTCTTCACAGTTTCTGTCAAATATATCGCATCTACTATAAGAAACTGTGATGCCCATCTGTATGCATATAATGAAGTTTTGTACTGCTTTTTAAACACTGAACAGTGAGCCACTAAAATCCCACAACAAGCATTTGACAAATTACAAGATTAATTTAAGTTGAAACTAGTCCTGAATACAAAGTAGACCAAATACATGATCTTCTCTGGAGATATTCTGGATGACAGTTTACAAATCACCACTCTTCTTAGTAGACAGAACAATTAGACGGTCTCTGACTACAAATATGTGGGTATCTTTTTGAATCAACAAGTCACAGTTTAATTTAACATTGACCCTCTTGTCACCTTTGTTTCTGTGTTTATACATAAACAAAGCAAATCTGCCCTCATTCAGGAAAAAGAAAATAATTAGAGCCATCCAATTGTTTGTCTGTCCTGTCTGATCATGGTGATGTTGTCAACAGACACACCTCTGCCTCCTCTCTGAAAACCTTGGATTTAGTTTACCATTCAGCCCTAAGAGTCATTACTTATAACATCTCTTCAACTCATCACTGTTTACTGTATGAAAACACTGGCTGGCCATCTCTAGCAGTAAGATGTGACACAACTGTAGCTGGAGGTCTATTTAAACTATAGTTACAAACTACACTGCTTGTGAATGTAGTTGTTTTAACTGTGTTCTGTTGCCTGTATTCTTAATTATTGTCCTATTTATTCTCTTTGATTGTACTCTCGGCATCATTGAAAAAAAAAGGGTGTGCCCTCTGTGATTCCTCAAGATTTAAGTAAACATTGAATGAACAGATAATTAGGATACGTCCTGGGCGTTTTCCTTGGGGTGCTTCATGGGCACGCCCAACTGGGAGGATAACCCAGGGTAGACCCACCAGAGTGATTATATATTTCATCTGACCTAGGGACACCTAGGGATCCCCAAGGAGGAAAATGGATAGAGATGTCTGGAATGGTGACTGGTACCATGACTCAACTCTAGGTAAACAGGAAAGGATAGATGGATGTTCTGCTCAGACAGAAATTGGCAACTTAATTAAATACAAAAGACCAGCATTATTTAGCAATAGTATTAATTTCTGATCTTAACCATCCACCACCAGACTCTACATCCCTACTTACCATCAGACTACGATGAATATTGTTGTATCATACTTCTATTACTTCTGCATCCTGGCTTTGGATCAGTCTTGAACAATTAATCAATTTCAAATCTAAGTCCCAGTCTAAAATAATGCAAATATCAAGCTGCAAAGGCTGCAATTTAGGATATACACTACGCAGTTCATGTGACCCAGGCTTTTAATGGTTTCATGAATGGTTTTCCTAAATCATGCAATCTTTCATTTGTGACGCTTTTGATTGTACATTACCGTTCAAAAGTTTGGGGTCACCCAGACAATTTCATGTTTTCCATGAAAACTCACACTTTCATTCATGTGCAAACATAACTGCGCAAGGGTTTTCCAATCATCAATTAGCCTTTCAACACCATTAGCTAACACAATGTAGCATTAGAACACAGGAGTGATGGTTGCTGGAAATGTTCCTCTGTACCCCTATAGAGATATTCCATTAAAAATCAGCCATTTCCTGCTAGAATAGTCATTTACCACACTAGACTGTATTTCTGATTAATTTAATGTTATCTTCATTGAAAAAAATACTTTTTTTTTCAAAAATAAGGACATTTCTGAGTGTCTCAAAACTTTTGAATGATAGTGTATATCATGCAATAATGCTCTATCACGTTTCATATCTATTGCATGTGAATATTGAACTGAAACGGAATATGTGTCAAAAAAATCGCAATTACGCATTTTCCCAAAATCTTTCAGCTCTTCTTGGGATGTAAACAGCAGTATGTATAGTTTACAAAGCACCTGGGAAACTGTTACCCAACTGAAAAGCTGGTGCCTGAATAATATTTTTAAAAGCATAAAAAAGTTACATGACTTTTACCACAGTCATCAGTCCAGCCAGCTAAAATAATGGTGTTCTTTGCCTTATTGCATGTCACAGATGTTACAATAACCTGTCAGAAATGTCTGCTTTGTTCTTTCACTTTTATGTTTTTTTTGGCTCACTACATCAGCAAACTTCAGAGATGCAAATGACAGCTACAGGTATCAATTTAAAAAGCCGACCTGCACCTGCAAATCGTACGATGTGATGGTCTTTCATGTCATTTTCTACAAAGGGACTGAAATTCACTCAGTTGGCCCAACCCAGCGGCGAGTATCAGGCAGCCCACACATTTTTTTGTTGAAGCAACTGTAATGAGTCAGTATCTAAATGAATCATTGTCAAGCTGTCTGGTCTTCCAAATGATCAAGTGGACAACATGCTTTAAGCCTTAAAGTATTACTTTATTCAAAATCTATTCTTCTGTTGCCAAACACTGACCTAATCTAAGTTTGAAAGATTGCTTTTCTTTTACAATGTGCTGCAATTGTATCAGGAGAAATGCAAAGTAGAATATATGTCAATCCATACACATAGCAGCCGCGGTTAAAGAAATATGCCGTTTCCATTTTGCTGCTCACTTTGAGGTTGTTATGCTTCTCGCCTCAGTGAACTCAACGCTGAAAAATGGCAGCTGCAAAGAAAAATATGTTTTCTACCCTTTATTCTACTGTAAAATTGAAAAAAAGAATGATTTTTTTACTATATAGTGGATGGAAATTAGGGCCAGGAACGATTCAAATCATACACTCATTATGTAATTCTGGTAAACCTCAACTGACAGTGATATACTGAGTTAAATGCTCTTTGTGTTGGGTTTAGATTAATCAGTTTCTGCTGTTTGGAGAAATGTCCACATGACCACAGCAGCATCGGTCTTATTGCTTCTTCCCTCCTACACGGTTTGAGGGTTATTAGTTTGAATGACTTTCTTTTGGAGAAAATGGTGAGCAACCATTATCACATACAATGGAATCTTAACCCCTTCACTCTTAGTTTATTTCACGTACTGTGGCGGTCTTCATTTGAATAATTTAATAACAAAAAATGCCTTTCAGTGGAAAGTAAATTAGAATGTGAGAAGGATACTACCAAGGGGCAGATAAAAACAGCCCCAGTCAAGCACAATGTTCCTGTTCAGTGAGCACATTAAACTGGCAGATTCTTTTTTTTTTTCTTGCTATGTGCCTGACGAGCCCTGGACACCGGATACACTCGAAGAAACACAGCCTTGAACATTCAAGCCCTTTTGCTGCGAGTCTCTTCAAAAACAGATTGCAAACTGAGGCAAACACCACGGAGACCCGCAGAGGTACACACCCTCCCTAACCTCATCAGCCACTACCCTCTGACCCTCCACCTCCACACACTCGCAGACACAACACACACACACACACACACAAAGTGCACCACTGATGCTCTGCCGCCTTTATAAATTACGAGAAGCGGCATGCTCCTGACATGCTGTTAATTTACCGTGAATGCTAGAGGAAAATTAAGGAAATTTCAATTACTAAAATCTCAGAATCCTTCAGGATACCATGAATGAAGGTTAGTACCTATTCACTGACTTTATGAATGGAAGTGTGTGTTGGAGTAACTTCTAGAATAACATGTATCTGTAGTATATGAGTTGATTGTAGTGTTGCATATAAATTTTAAATGGAAATTGAATAATTGAGTATCTTTCAGTTCAGACCGCAGGGATAAAGAAGGAAATGTTTGTTTTTAACTCATAAGTAGTTATCTAACTACTTGGGCAGACTTGTACATGGGTCATTTCAAAAGCGGAGGACATTTGGGCTTCAACATTTTTGAAAAATAGACTTTTCTTTTACAGTTTTCTTCTACATATTTATCAATAATAGGTAATAAACTACCAAAGGCTTGATTGGCTCAGCTTACACATCAATGCTAATTTTTTTATTCCATGCTTTATTCATTGTTTTAACCCTACTCTAATCAGAGTGACAGGGTTGTTAATCTATGCTAATGTTAGCTTTTCCTTAGGAGTAGAAACTAGATATTTAGACAAACTTACTGAAGGAAAAAAGTTAAAAGAATTTGCCTTATCCTGATAATATGCATAACAGGGTTTCTCCTACAGTTTTTTTAGATGTGGTCTCAGGACGCGTATATTTACACAACAACTGCATGTTTTAGTATTTTGTACATGGAAATTTGATGGGTGGGACGTAAAATGTCCTCCAGCGTAACTCTGTGACTGGGAGTAATGATTACACCTGTTTTAACCTTGTCAAACATTTTGTAGTAACAGCATTGGTAAGATATGGATACAAGGTGGGTCGGGTTTTGTATCATATATAAAGTGACAGATTTGTACAAGAGGGCTTTATAATGGCAACATCCTGCAGAATCTTCCTTTAAATTCACAATTTCTTAGTTAGACAATGATCGAAAAACATGCAGAAACTGAAGACAGAAGAAAACTTGAAGCATATTAACATTACAATCCAGTCATGGAATTTAACCTTTGTCTACAAATTATGTCTCCTTTGCTCCATTAACATGTATATATTTATCTTTAAACAGCTGAACAAATAGTTTAACAAGAGTGCCTGAGTGGATTTAATAGACACTACCATGCATGTGTGCTTGCGATGACTTAACCATACTGTTGCACTGGTACATTTGCATTGTAGTAGCTTTTGTATGCTAATGAATTAACAGCTCAACTTAGAATAACAAAGGCTTCTGTAGTGAATTCCACTTATTTTTCATGTTAGAATAGGGATAATAAATTCCAAGAATATGGTTCAGAAATACAAGCTCGAAGGTCAAATCAGGATTCCAGCTCTCCTTGCAGACTAGGCAACAGCAGAATTATAATTTTGTGAAAGAGGATGGCAATATTGAGTAAATACAAACATGCAGTCTGAACCAGTGTGCAGGTCAGGAGGAAAAATGATGCTCTAAAATATATGTAGAATAGCTTTTTGTGTGAGTTTTTCCATTGTTTTAAAGATGACACTTATTCTGTAATGTTGAAATTTAAATCATTTGCAACACCTCAGCCTTTCATGAACTCTATGTGTCATGAAGATATGTATTCTCCATTCACAGGCCAGATGTATGACTGTGAGTCACAAACCTCATGAATGAACGAGACGAGAAACTCATCTTCACAACTGCAAAACCTTGTGAATCATTTATAACAGTTTTTTTTCTTTCCTGTCAAGGACTTGAGCATTACTCCAAAGTAAAAACAATAAACTCCACACATAATTACCTACTTGGAAAGCAAAAGAAAAAAAAACAGCCTCTGGAGTAAACTCAGCTCAATGGAATTCACTCACATTCATAAATGTCAGCCTTTAAAAAACATTTAAAGCTATAATTATGAACAGAAGCAGATCTCACTGTTAGGTGACCATATAATGAAAAGTGGTATAAATAATTCCATCACCGTTATTTTTTCCTTTCCATGGAGTTTAAATAAGTTGATGAGAGGGAAACACTCACACAAGATTAACTTGACAAAGTTTTTGTCCTAAATCAGAGCAAATAGTCCTCCAATGTGGCAAACTGGGTAACATATTGAGGTAACAAAGATCAGTAATAGGATGGAGAGGCAATTTGCCACTGTTCTCCATTTTTCTCTCTGACCTTTTCTCAGGTGCGTGCAATGTATCTGTGTGCCTCCTGCTGGTCTAAATAATGCCAAGATGGAATCACAGGTCTGCCACCAAAACCTGCACTCAGTCTTCCACCAAATGCCACCCAGTCATCAAACACAGGGGCCCAGATTGATAAATGAATTTCGGGTCGGTCCGCCTACAAAGACATTGCCATGTCACTATAAAATATTGTGCCCATTATGTCTCATGAAAAACAATACCCAGTGGTCTCATGTATTCATCACACAACAAACTGAATAGCAGCCAAAATGTGAGATTGATACCGCAACTGGAATCAGTGACGGTGGGCAAAATGTAAAGGGCTGGTATTTCAAAAATGAGGATCTTCATTTCAAATTAGCATAAATGTGATTTATTGTAGAAGTAAGCCCATTTCAGTTCATTTTTCTTTTGCTTTTTTTTCCCCCCAAGTCAAGCTCTGACACCATTCTCAGTGAACAGTCATCACAGTGGTGATAAATCATAGCAAATGACACTCAGCTGCACCAAAAACACCCGAAACCAGGTCTGTGCTCAAATGAAGAATGCTTTTTTGTTTTTTGTTTTTTTGCAACCGCTTGTAGATTACAGATTTAATTTCCCTTGCTCAGCCCAAAATCCATTCACAATGTTTTCTACCTTTAAGAATATTAGATGAGGACCTCCGGTGACCCACATGTTATGAACCTGCTGCTCTCTTTTGAGGCCACATCTGTGATTAAAGGGTTTCTTTGTCTGCTGACAAAAACCCTTCTCGCTTTCCTCCCCCGTCGTACACAAGGACAGGCGACAGACAACAGAGCTCTCCGTGACAAGCTTCCTCCCAGGCAGCAATACTGATAAACTCCTGAAAAATTGAGTACCGTGCCGAGGCTGATCTGGGCAGGGAAAATTAAAAAGCAGCTATTCTCACAGAAGCCCCGACTGTTGTTTTATTCATTTATTGTTTTGAGGGTTTCGACTCTGGACTTGCAAATGTACATGTATTCACCGAAGGGATCACTTTGTCACATCGAGTATTCAGATGTGATGTTAACAGATATGCATGGGTGACAACTTTCATCCCTCTGAAATATGCATATCATGTGTGTTTTGATCCAACATGAAACGCCCTTTTCCCTGCTTGGATGTGAGGGATCTTACAGCAGTAAGTACAGCAGCTCCATCTTGTATAATGGAGATGGTTAAGCTGTATAATTCTGCTTTCTGTTTGTTTGTGGGCCGTTAAGTAAATTAATCAGGGCGTAACATCCTTTCTACTTTTACAGGGTTTTGCTCTTTTCCAAATTTTAAAGCTGCCCTGCCTCTTTGGGGATTTCAAAATGTCTCAGCATGTTCAATTAAAGTCCAAATCATTAAATATGCAGTCAGTTCGTACTGCTCTGGAGCCAGCTGCTTTGGCTTCGCCTGGTGGTGGAGTGTACACAAAGCAATGTGCCATCGCTTTAAATGTGCACGTTTCGAACAGAATATTTACACTTAGAAGTCAAAAAAAAATCTTGCCTTTGGATATTTGAGCCTGTGAGATTAATTAGAACATCACAATCGTGAGCAAATCAACGACAACAAAAAGATGTCAGAAAGAATGTGAGACTGTACTATGAATCTGACATCATGCTAAAGAAATATGTAAAAATGCCATTACAGTTTTCCACTTTCTAAGGAACTACTATTGGCTATCAGAGGATCTTCCATGTTAGTTTTAAATCTCTTAAGTTAGAATACAGGGGGAGAAAATAAAGCATCTAAGGCACTTCTTTGTCATTGCAGAATGATCAAAAAGTGCTAAAACATTAGTGGAGGAGATCTTTCTAATTAGAATATTCATGGAGTGAACACCTAATGAGCAAAATATCCATTTGCTGCTCATGCTCCACACATGCCTTAGAGCCATTATCTCCCTAAAAATCCCATAAATAAATATGTCAAATCAAATATTTAACCATTAAATTCACGATTTTCCAATGTATGAAAATTTCTATCCATAACTTATGGCTCTCCCTGATGGGAACTTCTGCAGAAACAGTGTTCGCATTCTGACGAGCAGAGTTGTTTTGTTTTTTTTAGCTGCCCATGTAATAACTTGGAAGATGTGCATCATTGTGTGCATTCTCACTGTTTCTCCAGAAGGCCTTGAGCTTCCTGGTTTCAGCGGAGTTTGACAGTGTGGGGTGATTTCTCAATGGGGCTGCTCAGCAACTGGGTGGAAAACTAACTGATGCCATTTGAGTTCAATTCCTGTGGCATCAAGGAGAAGAAAAAAATCCCCAATCTTTCTGGAAAATACATGGGATGTACTTTTTATGCTCAGCAGCTTTTCTGTTGTCCTTCGGAATAAGTAAAGTGCATTATTCAAGTCAAGTCAACTTTATTTATATAGCACATTTAAAAAAAACAACCAAGGTTGACGAAAGTGCTTTACAGGTTCAAAATAGACACAAAACAAAATCAGTGAGGAAATATACAGTATGATAAACAATGACATATATCAAAGTGTCAACACTCAACTACAATTAAAAGCCAGAGAGTACATGTGTGTCTTCAGTAGGCACTTCAAGGAATCAAGAGACCGAGCGGTTATAATTTGAACAGGTAAGCAATTCCACAGACTGGGTGCAGCCACAGAAAAGGCTCGGTCGCCTCTGTTTCTGAGTCTGGATCTGGGAAATTTAAGGACCATCTGATTGGTTGACCTCAATGATGAAACTGCAGCATGGACATGTAAAAGCTCAGATATATAAGAAAGTGCCAACCGCTTTAACACCTTAAAAACAAGCAATGAAATCTGAAAAAAAAGCAGACAGGAAGCCAGTGGAGCAAGGCTAAAACTTTCTTGTCCCTGTTAGAAGTTGGGCAGCAGCATTTTGTACCAGCTGGAGCTGATGAAGTGACGTTCGATCTAGCCTAGATGTGATAAAGGCATGTATGACTCTCTCAGAGTTGTTGTGGGAGAGATAGGGCTTTATTTTGGCCAACAGCCTCAACTGAAAGAATTTCAACTGAAACTATAACTTGAATCTCCCTCTCTCATTTTCATCATTTTCATGCAAGAAGTGAACTGAAGCATCAGGTGCGTTTTAGTGTACATTTAATAACTGTACATTTTATTATATTGCCACACATCATGCTTCTGAATATCAATATTAATAGTTTGGAATATTTAATTTCTCAGCAAGACTGCTACGAATGCCTTCTGGCCGTTGTGATCTAATGAGGTGCTGCATCACAGACCGGGCAGATAATCAGTGGCACAAATTAACAAAGTTATTTGAATTAATCAGGTGATACATTTGTGTGAAAATTTAAGCAACACTAAAGGGCACGCTACTTATGTTTCATTCCGATGCACATGTCAAACGCCAGCTGAAACTGATTACGCTTAATGAACTCATCAGCCAAATATGCTCAACTATTTAGGCGGCCTGGCTGAAGCTCATCAATATCTCCTGACTTCGATGACATTAATTCCATCTTGTATTAACTACTATATTTTCATAATTGGCCAAGTCTGCTCTGAGCTGGCACAGCAAACATGCATAGACGTAGATTAAAATAAGTTAAGGCCTAATGGAGGTCATTAGGAATGATGAATGATCACAAATACAAGATTGAGGACCAAATACTGCAGCTTAATGTGTGAGAACAAAGAAAATGTGAAGCACTTAATATGTTAAGTACCCCTGAGATGAGAGCAATTTGTTAAAAGTAAGTCTTCTTCGCTGCTAATAATTCAAATATCCTCGCTAAAAAGGTGAGAATAGGGTCTTTACTCCACCAGTAAATATATTACAGAAAGATGCATTTGCAAAAGGATGCAGTGGAGACTAACAAGGATATTTGTGAGTCCAATGTACAAACAAGGACAAGCAAAGTATACACACACTGCAGACCTGAATACTGAAGAATCTCAGGGTGCTGAAGGGTTAGCGGTTATATAACACCTGGTGACTTTCAACCAAAGGATGAGGTTTCACTTTCAACATGCTGGAAATATTAATAGTGCACAGAGTTCCCACCTCCACTCTGGTCTCAGGATTTATTCTTCACTTCCTTTAATGATGGATATTTCATGAAGTGGTTCACGCGGACATTTTTCAATCATGCATAAACTACAGGAAAAGAATGTTTACACTAGTATGCTTTTAGGAATCGATTTGTTTAATTTATGGAAACATTTGACTCCCCCACTGGGCTCGACCTGTTTTTATATGTCATGACATTACCAGGACAGTAATGGGTTCCATCCTGCAGCACAACACTATTCCACACAAAAGAGACTTTTTTCTTTATATTTAAACTAAATTCTATATCTCTCAGGTTTGTTAAATAATAAATATTAGCAGCAGTTTTATCTCAAGATGGCAAATTGAGTTTTTTTTTCAGTCCATTCTCTGGAAATAATAATTTGTAGGATTAATTATAGATCAGTTTAATGTATTTTTTTATGATATGTTAATAATTTATTTGCAAAATAATAACATAAAACTATTAAAGCTGCAATACATAACACAATCCATTTCAGTGAAATCAGGGTAACACTTCCTCTTACATGCTTCTTGGTAATGTAATTTGGTGCTGAATTTGCCTTGAGAGCTTTTTACTTCAACTGATTAATGCAAATATGTCAAATTTGCCATTTTGTGTATTTGTTTTTATAAAACATGCACTTTAACAAAGATATAAAGTAATATTTTCCTTGGATTTAAATTGATCTCTGCTTAAATCTTAATGACTAGGAGAAAAATTGCAGTTCTTCTCAACTGTTTCCACTTTTCAATGACAAATCATAAGCACCTGATTGTAGCTCTCTAATACAGAATACCAGATTAAATAAATGTAATGGAATGTATATATGAGTAATGAAACTTGAACAATGGGGTCATTTTGGGGTAAGACAATGTATCTGATCATATATTATAAGTGCAAATAAAAGAGTGCTAAAAGTTAGGCAAAAATCTGATTATGAAAAATGCTCTTATGCTGTGTTTTGGTCACTAATTCCTCACTATGTTTGGTTGCAGATATTACTGCTTCCAGCTGAAAGTTATGGTTTTTGACAGATCCCCTTGTTGGATCATGCTTGGATTGAAAAATCACCTCAGCGTACTGCTTTTCTTTCCTTTTACTTGTTGCCTCAGCATCACTTTTGGGGAATCTTTACAGGCTCACAGTTGCATTTATAAGTTCAAGGCTGCTACTCTGCTTCTTTCACTGCCAATGACAAAACAGGAGAACAGGGGATCTTTATCTGTAATAAAAACAGAAAATGAAGCAGCTTATATTTGCCTTAAATGTTTGATTTCTATTCCCAAACACAACCGTACACGCTTGAATCAGCCATGATAAATGCTATTATGCAGATTTTTTTTTTTTTTTTTGCGTCTTTTTCTTATTGTTGTATGTGTTTCAAAGCAGGTTTCCTTTGTCATCTCTGCTTTTGTGTGATAGGATTCAAGGAGAATGGAGTAATTTAACAGCATTCAAACATTAAGCCAAAACCCTTTTACTGACTAAAAGATGTTCCAGTTCTAATCTGATGTGTGCATTTCTGGAGCACAGTGAGGAGCCGAGATGAGACAGAGTGGGAGGTGTCTTTAATGCGTCTCTGATTTCCCTTCTCCTCTCCAAAATATCTGAGTCTCCCTTCCGTCAGTCACAACCCATTCAAGCTAAGAGACAAACTATAAAAACATGCTGAGTTTGACTTGGATGTGTGAGACACACACACACAAAAAATGTCATCTTCTGTCATGATCCAGTGTACTTTGTTCTTTGCTTTTTGTTTTGAGAAATAAATTTCTTGCATTGCTGAACAGCTGCTTGTTGTGTTGCTGCGTGTTATTGAGAAGTTAGAAATAAATGGAAAGTGGATGGGAGATTAGTCAAGCGGGGAATTGCTTGCTTGTGGATATTTCTCGCCGGAAAAAATTACACTTTAAGATTTTAAAATGATTTTCAAATCATTTTTGATTTTTTTTTTTAAATCTAGGAACTATAGTTATTAAAATAAATAAATTGTTAAAGAACAATTCCAGTCTCTTAAATTGTAACCATCTTCTGCCACTTATACAAAGCTTCCAAACTGCTTTTCAAACCATCTTTTTTTCCACACTCATTTCACACCGTAGCTCTAAAAGAAATCACAAACCTTGGTAATTTTGGAGTCTACACACAGAGAAGGTAAATCACAGACTGGTGAACATTTTCCCTGAACATGTTGGAGGTTTTTTGTGTCCCTTTGGTTTGTCTTTGGTTGTATTGTAAAAACATCTAGTGGAACGTAGAGTCCAGTGGTTAGTCCCTGACATGAGTGCAACTTTAAAATGTCATGGTAAAGTTGCTTTTGAGCTCTATCTGTAATACAGCACAGCACTCTAGTGGCCACCAGGGTAATAATTGTTAATGTGTGTGTGTGTGTGTGTGAGTGTGTGTGTGAGAGTGTGTACTTGTATGGCTATCTCTATAAGGTCCAGTCTGAGCTGTACACCTGGAAATAGGGATGTTTAGGTCGATCCTCACTTTGGAATTTACTTTCAAAGAGCTGTTTGAGAGTTAAGACTTTGTTTTAGGGCTCAAATTAGAATTATGAATAAAGAAAACAGCATTTTGTTATCATTAATACAGGTCAAGGGGATGCATTATGTTAATGAGTGTCCTCAGAAAGATAGGAATGTGTGACATGTGTGACACTGGAATGCACTAAGGCATGAAGGTGTTCTTCTTAACCACCATTTTTTCTGATTTTACAAAGCATCTGCGAGGAAAACCCAAAAATACTGTTAGCTATTGTTGATTATCGTCCCAAAAGTGTGAAAAGGAGAAAAGGTTAGCCCTGTATGATGTGTATTCAGCCTGTACTGAGGAGACTTGATGAGACAAACACATGTAGCCAATTTGGATGTGAAAATGAAATGCAGGATGGTGACGGGAAGCAACTGCTCCATTCAGCAAATAAAATATTTTCATGTGGGATGACATTTTGACACAGAGAGTCTTTCTGCAAGACAGACAGAAAACGCTTGACTAGTCATACAGAGAGAGGGCTGGGATGTGTTTGTAAAGCTGAGAACCCTTAAGTACCATCAACTCTTTTAGAAATGTGTCACATTCAAAACTTTTCCTTTTTCTCTGTGTTATGCCAAAGCTCAACTTTTGGGCTACAGATGGAGTTTGTGGTATTTTTTTATTGCTCGAGGAAAGATCATGAAACATCACCTCTCAAGTATGTCTTTCAAGACATTAAAAGGGCATGTATTTTGTTTTTTAATGTAACACACCAAAGTATATATCAAAAACTAAAATTAAACGCTTGGCCTTGTCTGATGGATAATCAAAAAGTTTTCATTTCAAGGCCCAACAATGCTTGTACATTTACAGTAGCTGGAGCAACGAGAAGGAAAAATGAAAGCACAAAAGAATATAAAATCCTCTGTAATTATTCTCAACCAGTGCTATCTTCCCATGAATCACATTACAATGAATTAAACTCTTCCTCGTTTTCCCTGGAAACAGCAAGCACCCCTGAAACCCTGCGACAGCCACGGTAGCCATTTGTGCGAGTCTATTGTACCTTATTATGCAAAGCAAGGCCCTAGTAATTCACAGCGAAATATTACATGGGGTGAGTAATTTGAGAGTAGAACTCATTTCAAAGCCTCCGTGGTATTTTGTATCATAAAAACCTACTTATGAGTAGCTAGAATCTGGTGTGAGCCACTTTTCTTAGTTATCTGAGCAGCGGCTAACGTTTAGAAATTTGGAGCCAAAATTGGTGAATTAACAATGTGCAAGATTTTACAAACAGTCTGGCACCACATTTCTGTGTTTCATGTCATAGCTGTTGTGATTTTTTTTAAAAAAACAAAACAAAAGGACACTAAGAAGATAGTGCTACACAGTGTCTTGGCGGTTAGCAGCGTCTCAGCCTGAGCCAGGGATCTTTCTGCATGGAGTTTGCATGTTCTCCCTGTGCATGCGTGGGTTTTCTCCAAGTTCTCCGGCTTCATCCCACAGTCCAAAAATATGCTGAGGTTAATTTGTAACTCAAAAATTGTCCATCGTTGTGAATGTGGTTGGGATTGTTCGTCTCTATACGTAGCCCTGTGATAGACTGGTGACCTGTCCAAGGTATCCTCTGCCTTCACCCTAAGTCAGCCGAAATAGACTCCAGCTCCCCCATGACCCTAATGAGGACTGAGCGGTGTGTAGATAATGGATGGATGGACTAAGAAGATATTTAAATTGGTACAAATTTTATTGTACACCACATAGTAACATGAATTCCTCTTTGACACAGATCAGCCAAATACAAAAGTTGCAGTTGCTTGTAACATACAAACAGTTAAAGCAAGAAAAACACCACTGAAAAATAAGTCGTGACTGATAATATTGATGAAGAAAATAGCACACTTTTTTCTACAGATATCTTCTAGTATCTGTAGAAAAAGGTGTCACTCCTTCGTTCCATTGCCCACTGTAATTTATTTGCAACTGTTTTCCAGACCCCTCATCTCTTACCTTTTGCTGCCTACCCAGACCTCTGAATTCAATTACCTTTTGTTCTTTGTTGTCTTACCCTCTGTTACTGATTCGCAACCATACGCAAATTAACCACTATTCACCCTTGTATTTACGTGCAGCCCCATCTTTACCCTCTGACCCACTCTCTGACCATCCCTATAAAATGTGGACTCTAAAGATGTTCTGGGTCAGCTTACCTTCACAGACTCATGCTCTGTGTTGGTAAGCCAACCGTATGCCGGAATACCAATAAACACTCCACTACAGCAAACTTCGAAGGACTAAGAGTGAAATTTCTTCAGCAATATAGACACTGTTAAAAGAGGGGTGATATGAACTGAGTCTATATAGATGTTCTATGTAGCCAATACAAAGGTGTTCTTTGTGTTTGGAGCTAGAATGTTAAAAAAAAAAAAAACGGGACATGCTGCTCTTTGTCAGTGTGAATGTGGACGTATAACATGCCTCTCTAAATGTGTGCTCTTAGTTCATGGGAACATATTCCTACACACTGCTCTTGTCCTTTTTTTTTTTTTTTACCTCTCAAACACAACTGCATGAAGCGTGAACTTTAATAAAAGAGAAGAAATGGAAGGATTTCTCCTGGATGCAATGCCTTAGTATATAAGAATGAAAAAAAAAACAAATCAACAAAAATTGTTTGTGAGGTTGAACAAAGGTTTTCCCAAGATAGAAAAGACAACAATCTGGGGTAGAATAGTTGGAAGCTGCACTACTGGCCATGAATATGAGGCTATATCTTTCTGTTATCAGCCTGAACTTTTATACTCATATTATTAATTCCAGTATTAAAGAGGCACTATCAGTTCTGTATGAGAACATGTGCCTGAATTCCCTAATAACTGCACTCTCAAAGCTTTCAAAGACCTCCCCGTCCCTGTTTGACTCTTGCTGCACATCACAGACTCTAAAACTGTGAGTCTTCTGTTCTTGCTATGGAGGTGATTTCTAACTCATGCAAATTCAACAGACAGGTCCAACTGATTCCATACATTAGAATGAAATATTGTATATTGATATTTCCATTACAATTTTGTTTAGATCAGAATGATCAGTCAAGGACACAGATGGTCAGCCAGGGAGTATAGAGAGCGCTCCAACCAATTTCATACCTACCACTGCTCCTGCTGCCTACTCAGAGTGCATAACAATTCCGCTGAGCCAGTTCTATTTGACATTGTGAATGTGTCATGTTCATAGGGATGGCTCCTTTTGAATCAGCCTGATGCAGCATTTGCAGACTTCAGTGGAGGCTCACATCCACCTGAAAAAAACGTCATGCAAGCACTTTTGATAACAGTGAAAATTCCTCAACTGCCCGTCTGTACTGTAAGCTGTAAAAGCAAACGTGACTGCAGTCGCTGGCTAATCTGTGGGCCAAATTGGAAAAGGCCAACTAAATTGTCCTTGGACGGCTTGCATATAGAGTGAGAATACAATTCAAATGTCAAGGTAATGGGCTTGCAGCCCATCTTCATCACGTTTGTTTGAAATTTAAATAAATAAGCTAATTTCATATTCATTTCTGTCAAACACAATGAAAATCCTCACACCAGCAGACAAAAGAATGAATTAATTCTGCTGTCCAACCTTATCTAACATTGTCATCTCATGTCATAGTGCCCCCCACAACCCCCAGCAAACACAGTTCATACGGAAGTGTAAAGTAACACGTTTGAATAAACTAAATAAGAAAATTGAAATAAAAACAAAGGCAACACTTTATCTGCTGCTTTAAAGCTCCATTGACAGCTAATTAAAAAAACACTGTGCCTCTATGGTTTCTTGCTTTGGAAGAGCTCTTTCTGTTACCTAATGTTGATTGAAATGTACCAGGCCAGAGGACCAGCTTAAACAAATTCACTGTAGATAATAGGCTAGACTTTATGAAGGTTCCGTTAAGTCATCCTTACTTCATCGCAGTCATTTCTGGGAAAATGACTATGCAGATTAAACATAATCATGCATAGTGAACAATGCTGGAACCTTGAATTCTGTTTATGAGAAAAACAAAGAGAAACTCAAAGTGCTTTTTAAGAGTTTTAATCCTCAAGTCTGTGGCAAACTTCAGGCAAAAACAAATGAAGGGGGAAAAAAGCCCACTGAGCTTCTTTTTCACAGTATTTTTTGTGGCAAATTTGCAAGTTATTGTGAGAGCAACACCAGGGATCAAAAAGACTTAATTAAGAAAAGCTACATGTCTTTCTCAAGACTGTTTTTCGAAAAGCAAACCCTTTTCAGCAGATGTCTATGACAGCGTTCATTGTGAGACATGTATACAGTATATTCACTCTTTCAAAATTGAATTTATAAACACAGATTGTTGTACTTTGAAAACAGATCACCATGTAATTATTAATTAGGGTCCGAGCACCACGAAGTGGTGCGAGGAACCTATTGAAACCCTAAGAATTATTATTATTCTTATTTTTCTTCGTCCGCCGGGAAATCGGCCTTTTTGACGCCCTAAACATACACGAAAACGCATGAAAATCGCCACACACATCAGAACCGGCGAAAAATTTGATATTTTAGGGAAATGGCACGCGTGCGTGCCAAAATGGCTCAATAGCGCCCCCTAGAAAATTAAGAAAATTCAGCCCCCGGACAGTGTTTGACCTAGACTTCTGAAATTCGGTACACATATGTAACTCATCAAGACGCACAAAAAAGCTTCTTGCATCATTACCCATAATGCAACAGGAAGTCGGCCATTTTGAATTATGAGTCATTTTTGGACATTTTTTGATATCTATAAACTCAAACAGCGTAATCCTGAGAGAGCTGAAATTTGGCCAGGATGTACTCCAGTCATGGGTGATCAAAAGTTATCAAAACGCTCCGCAAAAGTCTGAGGACGCGGAAATGGCGAGCCACGGAATGCGGCCATTTTGAAATATGATTCATATTTTGGACAATTTTGTCATTTTTGGACATTTCCAAAAGCTATAAACTCAAACAGCTTAACCCCGACAGAGCTCAAACTTGGCCAGGATGTACTCCCGTCATGGTTGATCAAAAGTTATCAAAACGCTCTGCAAAAGTTTGAGGGCGTGGAAATGGCGAGCCACGGAATGCGGCCATTTTGAAATATGATTCATATTTTGGACAATTTTGTCATTTTTGGACATTTTCAAAAGCTATAACCTCAAACAGCGTAACCACGAGAGAGCTCAAATTTGGTCAGGATGGACACCAGTCATGGTTGATCAAAAGTTATCAAAACGCTCCGCAAAAGTCTGAGGGCGTGGCCATAGTTACCAGCGGAATGCGGCCATTTTGAATGTCTTGCCATGAAACAGGAAGTGCTGTCTAACTAGCCTGTACATGCTCCAGTCTGCTTCAAATTATACATGTGTGATCAGAGTCCAAGCCCTAATCACGTCCATAGGTTGATATACACTCACAGTCATAGCGCCACATGGCGGCCATTTTGAATTTCTCGCCATTAAACAGGAAGTGCTGTGTAACCAGACTGTACATGCTCCAATCTGCCTGAAATTTTACATGCATGATCAGAGTCCGGCCCTAATCACATCTTTGTGCCACTTGGCGGCCATTTTGGATTTCTCGCCATGAAACAGGAAGTGCTGTGTAACCAGCCTGTACATGCTCCAATCTGCCTGAAATTTTACATGCATTATCAGAGTCCGGCCCTAATCACATCTTTGTGCCACTTGGCGGCCATTTTGGATTTCTCGCCATGAAACAGGAAGTGCTGTGTAACCAGCCTGTACATGCCCCAATCTGCCTGAAATTTTACATGCATGATCAGAGTCCGGCCCTAATCACATCTTTGTGCCACTTGGCGGCCATTTTGGATTTCTCGCCATGAAACAGGAAGTGCTGTGTAACCAGCCTGTACATGCTCCAATCTGCCTGAAATTTTACATGCATGATCAGAGTCCGGCCCTAATCACATCTTTGTGCCACTTGGCGGCCATTTTGGATTTCTCGCCATGAAACAGGAAGTGCTGTGTAACCAGCCTGTACATGCCCCAATCTGCCTGAAATTTTACATGCATGATCAGAGTACGGCCCTAATCACATCTTTGTGCCACTTGGCGGCCATTTTGGATTTCTCGCCATGAAACAGGAAGTGCTGTGTAACCAGCCTGTACATGCTCCAATCTGCCTGAAATTTTACATGCATGATCAGAGTCCGGCCCTAATCACATCTTTGCACCACTTGGCGGCCATTTTGGATTTCTCGCCATGAAACAGGAAGTGCTGTGTAACCAGCCTGTACATGCCCCAATCTGCCTGAAATTTTACATGCATGATCAGAGTCCGGCCCTAATCACATCTTTGTGCCACTTGGTGGCCATTTTGGATTTCTCGCCATGAAACAGGAAGTGCTGTGTAACCAGCCTGTACATGCTCCAATCTGCCTGAAATTTTACATGTATGATCAGAGTCCGGCCCTAATCACATCTTTGCACCACTTGGCGGCCATTTTGGATTTCTCGCCATGAAACAGGAAGTGCTGTGTAAGTAGCCTGTACATGCTCCAATCTGCCTGAAACTTTACTCTCTCAGTTGCAGCGCCTCCTGGTGGATATGCGTGGGCCAGTCGGGCCGCTCGGATGCGAGGACTCGTCCAACGCTGCTTGCAGCTTTTATTGGTTTAGTGGTTGGAAGTCAATAAAACATTAGCGTCAGTCAAATTGAATGCGTCAGTGGATGGAAGTGGTGGTTGCCTTGTGCTGCTCTTCACTTCACTGCAGCTCCATGGCTCCATCTGCTGGACGGACAGAAGTGCAACAGCTGATGGCAGCTTCTTTGACCTCACGCTGCTGTCAGACCCCAGATTAGGGTTTATTTCAGATATATATAATAGAAAATAGTAATTAAAAAATAAGCTGATGTTGTATTTTTGCAGCAGTGAGTTTTACAGGGTTAAGAGCAACCAGTCAAAGGTTATTACTGAGGATTTTAAACAAAAACATTCAGGCAAACAGTTAACATCATAGGGTGCCTGACATGTTTGTTTTTTTTCCGGGTCGATACAGATTTTTTTTGTAATCAAGGAGATCAATAACCAAGATTTGGAATCACTACACATTTGCAGAAAAAATAAAGTTTTTGAACAGCACATAAAGTTAAGTTAAAATTAAAATAATCACGAGTTGCAGCCTTTGCTTATTTATGTTTTACATGCTGAAGTTGTCCTTCAGTGTTTCACTGATCAGATTGTGCTGTGGGCAGGAACAAGATCAGAGGGAGGCAGCTGCAGCAGACCCAAAGTAGTTTAACATTCATTTATCTGATCAGATTTCAGGGGGCTTTTTTTTTTTTTTTTTTTTTTTTTAAAAATGGGACCAATAATTGAAAACATGCTAAATATCAGATGGGATCATTGGTGTCACAGGACATCTGCAGACACAGGTCAAAGATTACAAGGAGTTTATTTAACGAATGAAACTAAAACCAACACAGAAAGGATAACTAAACCAAGGTGAAAACAAAAAGGGGAAACCAGACTAATTGTAGGAGAAAGGTTCTGGTTTCAAAGTCTCTGGTCTGGCAGAGAGCGGAAGAATGAAGAACCGGGCCTTCGTGGATTAAGGTGATTGAGAACAGGTGAATCAACCCCCACACCCGTGAGAGAGATGGATGGATGGATGGATGGATAGATAGGTAGGGAGGTAGATGGACCATAGATAGATGGATGGATAGGTAGATTCTGCAGTGGGGAAATTTTCAGTGTGGCAGTAGCAGATAGGAAAAAAGTAAAAAGAAAAGCAGCACTCAGTGCACAGATATAAATAGATGCTTTCTCCTTAGAGAAGAAATAGAAATGCTTGTAAAAAAAAAAAATCTTGTGAAATTGCACATATTGACTTATTTACATTTTATTGCAGTTACTTCATGGGTGATCTGAACTACTGGGAGCAGGTTTGATTGAACACAGTCTGACTGCTGCAGGAAGGAAGGACCTCCTTCAAACATTGTGGGTGAAGCAGTCTGTCCCTGAAGGAGCTGCCGGTGATGGTCCTGTTTCCTGCAGGGGGTGGGAGATGTCCTCCATGATAGACAACAGCTTTGTCATCATCCTCCTGTCTAACACCAGCCCAGGACAGAGCTTGCTTTCTTAACCAGTTTCTTTAGTCTCTTCCTGTCTGCAGCCGTGATGCTGCTGCTCCAGCAGATCACTCCATACAGGATGGCTGATACCACCACACAACTATAAAAGGTCCTCAGAATTGCTCCCTGCACCCCGAAGGACCTCAGTTTCCTGAGCAGGTGAAGTCTGTTCTGACCTTTCTTACACCGTGCGTTGGTGTTCTATCTCTAGACATGTTTGAATGTCTTTATCAATAAATGGTCAAACACATGTTGAGTGTCAGTTCAGCTCTTTGTTCCACACATGTATATGTTCCTATGTGATTGGTGTCTTGCAGTCAGAGTGTAAAGAATTGAAGCTGTCAGAGGCTTTCTGTGGTGAAGAGGCTGCAGGACATCAGCTGCTCCAACAGGTGATGCCTTTGTTCTTTGGCTCCAACCAGAACCAGCAATAAATCAGCATGAGCTGCAGCTTATCCACCTCATAGAGTGTATAATAAAGAAACCAAGAGGTTTTAGTTGATAGCTGTCTCTAGTGAATGACCAGCAGTGTCTTGTTCAGGTTGTGAGGAGAAGTAAAAAGCTTACAGCAGCTGGTATTCCCAGGTAGTCTCCCATCCAAATACTAACCAGGCCCAACCCTGCTTAGCTTTGCAGATCAGATGAGATTGGGTGTATTCAGTCTCAGAAACAAACCTACAATGTAAGTTCTGTACCTCACATGATTCAAATCTCCACTCACACCTTTTATTTGTCCTTTGATTGCTCCAGTACTGATTGATGCCATCATTTAAGCCAATTTACAACAACACCTTGTAGGAAATGTGGTGCAGAGGTAAGTTCTGTGCCTCACATGTTGAAGGTCCATGGTTCAAATCCCCACTCACACTTTTTATGTGTCCTTTGGATGCTCCAGTACTAATTGCTAGCATCATTTAAGCAAAGTTAGAGCAGCATCTTGTAGGACAGGTGGTGTAGAGGTAAGTTTTTTGCCTGGCATGTTGAAGGTCCCCGGTTGAAATCCACCTTAGTACCTTTATTATCTTCACCTCCTTAATAGTTTTGTGTACCATCATTTACGAAAACTAACAGTTACACCCAGTAGGAAGGATAGCGCAGTGGTAAGTTATCTGCCTCTCAACTAGGAGGTTTTTGGTTCGAATCCAGCCCAGGGCTCTTTTGACACTTTTTAAGATAAGATAAAGATAAGATAAAGTTCTTTATTTCTCCCCACTCCAGGGGAAATTTACATTGTTACAGCAGCTTTATTTACAATATATACATACTTTGGCTGTATGACAACCTCTTTCAACCATCATTACAACAAAGTCCATGAAGGACCTTGTGTGAAAGATAGCTCACACGTAGGTTGTGTGTCTGTCATGTGGAGGGTCATGGTTCGAATCCCCACTGGGAACCTTGCGGAGGATGATAGCGGAGTGGAAAGGTTGTGGTCTGTGGTGTGGAGTGTCAGTGGATTGGAGTTGAAGGGTGGTTCCTGCAAAACCAAGAAGTTACTGGAAGAGCGCAAAGAGCGGCTTTTATTTTTTTTTTTTCACGGCCACAGTTCGGGGACATAAAGGAGTTTTGTAGAGAAAGACGGATGACCCGTCCAATGCTGCTTGCAGCTTTAATTTTTAACTTGAGTTTGGACTCGACAGTTTTTGTGAGGAGGTTGGACTTTAGGCTTTGTGCTGGAGGGTTGAACCCTGATTTCCAAGATGTTCTAAGTGTACAGACCTCTTGAGTCCTGAGGAGATGAGCTTTCACACAGTGTGAGGGCTGAAATTTTCAAAGTTTCACAGTAGCTGTCTGTAAACTAGAACCTTGAGATAGTCCAAGGACTCGTGTCTTCTATGTCCATGTGTAGTTGTCTGTTAGTTTGAAATGTCAGATAGTGTGAGGACTGAAATGTGCAAAGTGTCTTAGTACTTCTCTGTTAGTTAGAAATTTCTGTTTAATCGAAGCCTTAAAAGTTGTGAACATGAGTCTTGATTTCACATTTAGAGTATCCATTTGAGTTTTGGTGAGATGTTCACCTGTGTGCTATTTAGAAATGGTCCAGAAACTTTGATTGTATTCACTGAAAAGTATAGTTAGTGGTGATCAGAAGGTAACATTAGTTTGATCAATGATTTCAACTATTAGTAGACTTTATGAGGGAAGCAGTTTTGAGAAAAGAGTTATTAGTAAATCAATTCATAGTGCAACCCAGAACATTGAAAGAGGAACTGTTTGAAGAAACAAACAGATGTTTTTGTTTCAGAATAGAAAACGTTTTAAGATATGTAAATTTATTTGTTTTTTTTTGGATTTTGTTATTGTGTCTTCTGTGTAATTAGATATTCAAAAGTGTCACTGGTGTTTTTCAAATTTTTTGTCTGTATTTAGATTCATCTTAAAAGTGTAGTCTTGGTCTTTTGTCATTCTGTATGATTTTATAATATTAGATTAGATGTCCAAATGTTCTGTCTTTTTAATGTGTAATTGTTGAGTCAAAAGTATTATTGGATGTGATGAGTTAAAATATTATTTTCAATATTAAATGTTTAGATAAACTGTTGTAGTTTGTAATTTTAAGAACTTGTAGTAGATTTTAATGTGTAATTGTATATTTAAAGTTTTCATAGTAAATTGTGTTTAATTCCTAGTAAAAGTGTTATTGTCTTTAAGGTGTTTATTTGTAAATAAACATTTAACTATTTAAATAAGTGTAGTAGTGTCTTTCACTTTTTGTTTGGATAGGCGTAGTGAGAGACAGCCAGACAACGGGGTTAGAAATAAGAGGTAGGCCAGCGCATACAGCATGGGGTGTACAAGCGGGAGTCGAACCCGGGCCTCAGCGGCGGGGACCAAGTACATACGTCAGAGGCGTAACCCGTAGAGCTACATGAGCACATATGTTCTCGCCTTGTAAACGTGTATAAATCCAATAGAAAGTCTAGGGATAGAGTTAGGGTTACAGAGCAAGGTCCTTACAGCATTAATGAAAAATAAGGTAAATTTAATATGACACATAAATATTTTTAATATTAATACTAAGCAACAGAATAATCCGAGAAATTAATCCACGGTTTTCCCTTCAGCATTGTGGGTCTAAATATCCTCTATCGGAGACGTGCAACCACAATATCCTCTAACGGAGACGTGCAACCACAATGCTGAAGGGAAAACCCCAACTTTATTTTATAAATTTTTTGGGTTGAGTGGCTTAATATTAAATTATGAAAAAATTTTAATTTATATATCAATTTTTTATGATACATTACAACTGTCAGGACCTACTTCTCCAACCCTAACCCTTCCCCTGGACTTCTATTGGGTTGGTACACCTTTGCTGACATGCAACATGTGTGATCATATAGCTCTGCGGGTTAAGCCACTGACGCATGTAGTAGGTCCTCAACGCTGAGGCCCTGGTTCGATTCCCGCTCGCAACCCCGTGCTGTATGAATTGTTCTCATTCTTATTTCTACCCCATTGTCTGGCTGTCTCTCACTACGCCTATCCATCAATTAACTGCAAAAGACTACAACACTTTTTTACAAATTTCCTGTTTCTTTATTAAATACAATTCTTTAATTTCTT
Source organism: Amphiprion ocellaris (assembly GCF_022539595.1). Lineage (NCBI taxonomy): Eukaryota > Metazoa > Chordata > Actinopteri > Pomacentridae > Amphiprion > Amphiprion ocellaris. Next base: position 19,062,569 of record NC_072784.1, read on the forward strand.
ACATCTTTTCCCCCCCATACTTTATAAAAGTTTAATTGTCTTAACTTTTTCCCATTTATTTAATTGCTTCTTTTTTATGTATTTTCTTTCTTTAATCTTCTTCTTCTTCTTTCTAGAATTTTACACCAACCTTAAATTTTGGGTCATTTTTTGACATTTTGAAAAGCTATCAACTCAAACAGGGTAACACCGACAGATATGAAATTCAGCCAGGATGTACTCCAGGCATGGGTGATCAAAAGTTATCAAAATGCTCACCTTAAGTCTGAGGGCATGGCCATGGCGGCCTCGTGAATTCTGATGCTTCGCCATGAAACATCAACTGCTGTGTAACTGCCCTAAACATGCTCCAATCTGCCTCAAACTTTACATGTGTGATCAGAGTCCAGTCCTGATCACATCCATAGGCCGACATGCATTCTCGGTCGCAGCGCCACCTGGTGGACGTGCGCGGATTCGCCGACCAGCAAGGATGCGAGGACCCGTCCAACGCTGCTTGCAGCTTTAATTTTAATTGTTATTACTTGTAGGGCCAATCAAGTGTCACTTGGACAAAGGTACATTTTTATCATGATTTGACTGAATTTTAAAAATGAAAGAAAAATATCCAGTTTCATTCTAAAATATTTATCCAACACTGCAAATTATTTCATGCTCATTCAGCTGAGAAACAAAAGTGTTTTTGCTGATGTATAAATGTGTTAACAGCACTTAATTCATTAAAATCATCTCCTAAGATGTGATTTTTTAGTTGTAAAATTAAATTAACTAAACTTCAGAAAATAAGTTCCATAAACTTAAGATATAGAGTTGAATATCTTAACAGAAAATCATTATTGACTTGCTTTACTTTCACATTTCTTTGTTATTTACCATTAAGAACTTATAGCACTATATCAGCCAGTAGAATGAGTGTACAACACTGCTCTCAGTTACACTAAAATCTATAGATCAGGGGATGAATTCAAAACTAACAGTTGTCATTATTAGAACTGTGTACATTACCATGAAAAAATCAACAAACAAAAAAGCCAAACTTACCATTTAGCAAGTATGTTTTCTCAAAGTATGAAAACAAGATAGTTCTGAGCAGTTTTAACTCTGTAACAATGCATCTTGTGAAGTCAGTCTGAGTGAACTTTTAGCTGTTAATTCATTCAACTCGTCCTATTAAATCAGAATGGCTCAAGTTGTCAGTGATCCAATATTGAAAAAAAATCACATTATAAGTTGAATTAAAAAGAAATTAGCAAAGTCCACATATTTGCATGCACCACACAAGCAAAGATATGTTGATTTCACTGCCTTTCTGATGTTTTACAGTGGATAAGCTTAGTTTTCAGTTCATGTTTTTGCTTATGAATATCATTATACATGGTCATATAGTCAAAGACAAGTTTGGATTATGTAGCCTATTTGTGAGTTTGTGTTTTTTAACTTGTGATAAGTTAAGAATTTTACAACAAAATCTACATTTTCTTTCTTTCTTTCTTTCTTTCTTTCTTTCTTTCTTTCTTTCTTTCTTTCTTTCTTTCTTTCTTTCTTTCTTTCCACAAACAAACCAGGAAGTTGGGATCGGTGACGTAAACTGCGTCATCACGCAGCCTGCGTCCTCTCAACAAACGAGGCACATTTGTTTCGGTTTGTGGAGGGTTGATGACAGAGCCGCTGAAGTTGCAGAAAGTGTAAGGATTCCATACAGAATAAAGGTTAAACTGTGGACAGACGAGGACACGGGGTGAGGACTTGTGCAGGCACGGAATCAGGAGTTTGCTGTGATTTCAGCTGCTATGTTTACCGCGGGAGCTAACATTAGCTGTGCAGCTAACGCTAGCCTCTCAGCAGCATCAGTTCTGCCATGCTTCTCTGCTAAGACCCTGCTGAAAAGTAACCGAAATAATTGATCTCTGCAGGTGGTATGTGGATTTTTAGAGAAGACGCAATACTTTAGTTTGTCTAGCGTTTGGTCTCCCTACATAGACGCTAACTGTGCATACAGTCTGATAATCTCTTAACTGTGTGTAACTGTGCCTGCTTTGGTAGTAACTGGTGCATTTTAATGATCAAATTGATGTTTCTGTTTCATTGTGTTGTCCACCAACAATCCAAAAGGCAGAGATAATCAATTGAAAATTGCATACACACTAAAACAGTGAATCCTGACAAGCTGAACTGAATATATTGTCGTCAGTAGGATGCAATACACAGCAGACACTTTACTTTTAAATATAAAAGTAAGAGATGGTTTTCATTTGCACTTAAACAAGCCTATATCTATAATATGTTACTGTTCATTGCAACTCAGCATCAAATATATAGAGAGCTGAAACACTTTGTAGATCAATCACAACAGAAGATTAATCTGCTACTATTTTAATCTATGAATAATAGTCAATTTCAAGAAAATAAAGAATAAATAGTAAATGTAAAACTTCAGGTTACGTTTTTTGGACATTTTGTTGACTTATTTTACAATAAAGAATTGGCACATTAAACTGTAATGCAAACACTGATTAGCTATTTTCTTCTTATTCTATTATGTTTACACTGTCACTCTATTACACTCTACTGTAACAACTATTTGTATGTTTTGCCTTCCAAATAATATTTCCTGTGTTTTTCCTCCCAGAGTTATCAACATGGCTGCGCCCATCATCAAATCCAAACAAGCGCAGAAGGAAGTCAATGGAATTCCAACAGAAGTCGTCTGCACGGAGTTCAGTAATTACATATTCGTAGTTCTCACTCAGTACGGCAAAATTGGGACATTGATATCTGTCACACCTGACTCCAGATCTAATGATATCAGTACCCCCATCGTTCTCCACTAAAGTGCTGCTGGGCAAAGACGAGGTATGGCTGGACGAAATTGCTTAGATAAATATCGCATCAGTGTGATCTAGACTTGTTCACAGTATGTCAGAACGACTTGTTGCAACACAGGGTAACTCATTTCATGGTGTGAAAGGGCAAATGAGAATGGTTCTGAGCTGCTCTGGTAGATTGTGGAGAAATTAAATGTGTGCAGGCATGGAGTTCAGTGGTCTGTCAAAATTTACACAAGGAAACCTATTTCATCGCTGCATGAGCTTGTCATTTTCTAACAGGAAAACAACACAGGGGATGTGCCATCAATAGAATAATGGATTAATATGAAGTTTGCTTGTGAAGTTGACAAGAGTTTTTGTTTGTTACATAAAAATACAACACTTATATTCTCATTATTCATATATGAAGAATAGCTTTAGAATAAGCGAAGGGAACCAGGATAACTGCACATAGTCCTTATCTCTGTTATTGTCTAGATTACTGGATCGTACAGCTGCCAGATAACATTCTATAGCCACATGAGAGATTTAATTAAAATGGAATCGTCATATTGTAAGAGGTGCAAATGCTGCTTACTTTAGGAGAACTTTGAAAAAAAAATGAATTCGTTTTGTTATCATATGCCCCAAACAAATAATGCTCCATGACAGAAAAGGCAAATCAAATTATTTACCACATATGCAGTGGCAAGAGCACATCATTTGATTGGAAAATTTTTCTGAGTGTGACTGGAAAATAAGGTGATTCTTGCAGTCTTTGAAAACATTACTAAAATGATCTGATGTCAACTTTATGCAAAAGCATATTTGTAAATGCTAACAACTGTTGCATGTTGAACAACATTTTTGTGTGTGATAATCTGATGTCCTATTTGTGTTTCTATTTTCAGCCAATGACACATGTCTGTGCCAAAAACCTGGGAATGTTTGTGTCACAAGAAGCTGGCAGCAGGCCCGTCTTACTTGGACTGGCACTGAAGGATTCCTCCATAGATGCAGTAAAACAGATTAAAGAGATCATCAAAAGTTGTCAAGTCTGGTAGGGAGTCATAGAAACGGACTTGAAGCCTGTAGATTTGGTGGAATACTGATCATCTAGATACCCCCGTGTCACATTTTTCCTCTGCTTCTATTTTGACCAAAACCCTTCCCTAAAACTAATCTGTAATTTCAAAATTATAGGCTAGTGCTCCAAGATAGAAGTGTATGGATCCAAATGTAATTCCTTTGACCCTTTTTATTTGTTGAGAAAGTACAAGATGTCTTCTGGAAAACATGCTGGAGACTTCATGTATTTGTAAAGGATTTCCTGCATCCCACCATCCTCTCAAAGACTGAAAAATGTGTGTCCTCGGTTAACACTGTATAAAATATGTATTGGCGATGCAGTTTTTGGTAATGTTTCATACTGCTCATTATTTTTTGTGTTTTAGAATGCAAACATTGAAATAAATTCTTAAAGGACACCATGTATGGGTCACTTCTGAAACCTTTTTTTTTCTACTTAAAAAAAAATCCAGCTAACCCATCTCTGCCCCAGCGATGGATAGTTTGGGTATAGCATTGAATACAGATTTAAGTATCACAAATAATCCCATCAAACTCTAGGCCGTTCTAGACTTGGAAAAGCCTTTGCTTTATTTAATTTTATCATAGCTCTTTTACACAAGCAACAATACAGTTGAACAGTGAATTAGTCTTTTCAGCACATTTTAGAGCAATATATTGTGTAGTAGCAGTTTTCATCACAGCTCTTTTATCACTCTGAGAGAAAAGGCAGAATTAAAGGTCAGCACTAGTATATGTGTGTGTGTGTGTGTGTGTGTGTGTGTGTGTGTGTGTGTCTGTGTTTCAGCTTTGCAGAATGTTGCTGCATATCATCCTCAGAACTTTGTACTTTTGTAAGATTAAATACATTTCCATCATGTATGATTAATTTGGATTTATTTTTCCCAGTGAAATTAAAGATCTGTATTCTGATAAGGGCCTTGGAATGCAAAGCAGATTTAGTTTGTTAATTTTTTCCTAGAGCGTCAAGCGACTGGAGCATAAATTTCAGACTTGTAAAAAACCTTCATTTTCAGTCAATACAAATATTTTCTCAATTAATTAGTTCTGCCTATAAAATAGCAGAAAATACTGAGAGATGTTGCAGATGATGCCCTTTGATGTCCTGTCCTGGATCAGCAATTCAAAACCACCAAATATTCAGATTAATATCAGAGGAAGACGAGCAGAAAACACTTGTCAAGCTGGAAATTTGGACTATATATTTTTTTTTTTTAAATAATGGCTGACTATGTTCTTACAAACAACTCAGCTCTTATAAGTATACATCTAATGCACAAATACTCCGTAGATCTTTAATACGCTGTTTATGATAGATCCCTGTTACCCACTTAGAGCTTTTGTAATCTGTTATTGTGATATTTTATTTACTTCATTTATTAGATTGCTGAGTTTACAAACTTTCGTGGATTGTTTGCTGTTGTGATAAATATCAATAATATTGTGAAAAAAAAAAAGAATGGATTAAATACAATAGTTGAATGTCAGTTACGACATTTTATAATGATCCCTGTTACCCACCTGGAGTTTATGTAACCTGTCAGGATGGTGTTTTATTGCTATGCTTGATTTGTTTTATTTGATTCCAGAGTTCAAAATGTTTCCGGTCTTGTTTGCTGTCGTGATAAATATAAGTAGAAAAAAAATATTTAAGAAGGAATGAAAGCAATAGTTGAATGTCAGTTAATACAGACCATGATAATTTCTGTTACCCAATTAGAGTTGATGTAATCTGTCATTATAGTATTTTATTATTATGCTTGATTTGTTTTATTTGATTCCAGAGTTCAAAATCTTTCCTGTCTTGTTTGCTGTTGTGATAAATCTGACTAAAAAAAGTTGGGGGAAAAAAAGCAATCATAAAATGTCAGTGACAGTTGAGGATGAACGCAATCTTTCCGTCATGTGTCAACGTGATGACGACATACGTGGCGCTGAAGCCACGTGACTCCTTCACCTGTGCCCAACCTGTTTATCTCCGCTGCTCCACCGCGTCGCCGCTCAACGAGGCATTCAAACTGTTTCCACTGAGAGTTTGCCATTTTTCGCTTGTTTTTCAGAGTAAACGACACCATCTGTGGCGGCTTTTGGATGTTTTCTTGTCGCTTTTGCTCGACTTTTTTGCTCGCTGACTGTGCGGACTTTGACCTCGGTGAGGCACCTGTCTCAAACAAGGAAGTCTAGCCTGTTGAGTCGGATGAAGTCGACGGGCCGTTTGTAAATGGCATTAAATGGACACTTTGCGTTATTCTGAAAGGTGTCTTTTATTCTTAATGTTTATCCCGTAACGTTGGTTTGTGGACTGTTTGTGTACAGTGTCGTTTAAACGGGATAAAGCTGCTTCCTCTTTCCACTTTACAAGGTGAGCCGCTTGTTGACTGTAAAGATCATTTGAATGATAGTAAGAAAAATATGTCTCTTCCTTTCAATAGAAGAAGCGCTTGTGTGAATTCATTGTTATTATTATAGTTTAGTTTTATTTTTATTTCATTTATTGACAAATGAAAAAAAACAATTCAATACAAAAACAAAAGTTTCTAAACTTCTGAAGGAAAAGGAGCAGAAAGCAGAATAAACTTATGCAATCTGCCCGTTTTAATCAGTCAGTTTACAATGAGCATTAAAAACAAGCAAAAAAATTACTGTCTGAGCCTGCACAGCAGCTAAATTTTTTTGTCATTAATTTTATACTGATAATTTTTTATTTTTTTTTTTAATCATTAAACACTGCATTTTTTCTTGTGCATATTAACATCCAGTCGACCGCACAGAAGGAAGTGCTGCTACATTTTCCCTGAATGCCTCCCCCTGACTTCTAATGTTTTCTTTCTGTTTCAGATGAACATTTCTCCGGAAGACATGGATTCATCGGCCGAAAATAATTCCATTGTGCACCTGGCTGCACCAATTCTCCCAGACAAGTCAGACATCTCCAATATGACCATTATCCGGACAAGCAACGGTTCCATTATCGAGGATGAGATGTTTTTAAACACAGTGGCTGCTCAGGCCCTCTCAGGGATATTTGTCTGGTCTGCCTTGCTCATAACATGCCACCAGGTGAGTTTATAGCATTTCACAGAAGGCTCGCATATGAACAATGAAGCCCGAAGAGCTGCAAATCATTGCATATAGCACCAGTGAGTAACACAGCCTCAAAGCGCTGCAATCTCGGTGATGTAAATGTGTAATCAGAGATGGTTTGGGACCAACAGATTGCACCTCCCTTGCCAGAGGACAGAAACATATTCTTATATCCATAAAGGCTTATTACTTTACAGCTCCAGTGCACTGAATTCAGCGTCTCAGCTTCTTATTCTCATACCCATTCTGACACTTTGTTCAGTTTGAAAGTTTTTCTCCTTTTTCCAGGCAGGTTTTAATGTCCCTGCCTCGTTTACATTTCCCTCACTTCATTGTGGGAATGTCTTACTTGCTTAATATCTGATTAAAATTGACAAAAAAATCCCCCCTTGCTGATTATAGGACAATAAATACACAGGAAGAAGTAAATGGCTCAACACAGACCACCTTTACCCAAAAACTATTTCCTCGCGGTTGTAAATAAGCATTTCCTCTTGTGTGGGCGAGTTACCTCCTGTGCAGAGATGATAGCTTATCATTATGGTTTTTATCATTTGCAGAGAATGCAGAAGGGTGCTGTGTATTATCAGCAGGGAAATCAATTGATATTGAGATAACATTTACGGCCTTATAAAGGATGAGGCTGTTTTCTTGTTCGCTGTGGTTTTCATGTTGTGTAACTGCAAGAGTTCCAGATTGAGTTAATTATTTTACAAACCAAATACTGACTGTGTGGCCATCTTTCAGCTGGATTTTATAGCCACATTTACGTTAACACAGCCATCTGATTTACCATTGTGTGGTGTAATTAATTAAAGAGTTGTTGTTTGTGTACTTTAGGAAGCCTTTTGACACGCACTCACAGTGCATCAACGTGTTGCATGCAGTGATCCAAAAACAATCTTCGTATTGGGAGTTGTGACTCAATATCCAGCAAATTGGTTTCTATCTTTTTTAATATAGTACGTGTTTGGCCCAAACACTTGCCAGCAAGACATTTTAATTGAACAAATAAATAGCAAGTGTTCCGCTGGGAGAGTGGAGCAGGTTTCCAACAGGCATCTTTCTGTCACACTGGGAGAATGAAATGGTCTGCAGGACTAGTGTTGCAATGCTGCTGGTGTTTCATCTGAGCTGGCTCTAGAGGATTGCTATAGACTTTTAAACTCACATTCTGAATACCAAACACCAATAGACAATGACCTTAGATCCTCTTTGCTGTAATGTTGCCGGTGCTTTTTGCGCTAGTAATCAGTGGAGTGTGGTTCATTTTTCTCTGTGGTGGGCTTATTGGTCCCTGTGCAACTTTAAGCATTTGGGATTAAGAGCAGCAGACCAGACTTATCTCCTACCTTTCAACTGTATTACGTTTTGCAAATGGCACCGGTGTTAAGTTATAATACGTAGATTCACCTCTGTTTTTTGCTTATTTATGTCTTCACATTCATGATTGCCTTTGTCCTTAAATCTAGTGTCGGGGCACAAACTGCAGAAATAAGTCTCAGTGAGCTTTACTTGGGTGTTTATTCAGCATACAAATATGAATTCCTATCAGGAAAGACATAGGGTTTTTCGCTGTTTTCAAGCAAATGGAGAGCATCAATCTCCATTCTGCTTCACTTCACATGTAGAGATGGCCAAATGCATCCCACCCCCACCCTCACAGTAATCAGGCTTTAATGTGCAGCCTCTAATGGGCATTTAATCAAGCTGCATGTGTCGAGTACAGACTCTGGACGTTGAGCAGTCATTTAAAAGCATTCAAAATTTACAAAACACCACGGATGGTAAGTTTAACGTTAAAATTCGGCAAAATATCACCAAGAAAACATCATTCTAATAACTGCTTGTGGTTAAAATACCTACAAAATGGTTGGAACTTTCAGAGGTTTTAAAGTAATTATATGTTTTTTACATATTTCCCAAAGCACAGCAAAACACATTGTCACTAAATAGAGCTGGGATATTTCATGAACACCAGTAGAGTCAATGTAGTGGCCATCTTTTGAGCTTTGAGTGAATTTGGGGTTGAATAACAACCAAATGGGATGTTTTGCATGAAGGTATGGCCAAATCTATATGGAAAAAGTACTTAAGATTGTCTAGTGGAATATGTTTTCAAGTTGAAGTTGAAATTCGAGCTACAGCTAATGGTTATTTTTCATTTTTTTACTAAAATGTCAGAAAACCAGTAGATATTCAAGTTACAACCACATAGGTTGATTTAAAAAGCAGCACATTTTCACATTTGAACACCTGAAAGAAAAAGAATATTAAACATATTGCGTGAAGTAAGGCCTGAACAGTTTTCCAAAGTATTAGACAAAAAGCCTGTCTAATTTTATTCTGCCTTAGATGACATTGCAGTTTTACAAATTGTAATTACAGTGAGTTGGTTGTTGGATGAGGTACAATTTGAATATTGAAGTGATGTTGTTTTTATTTTATATCTCATCAGAGAGTTATGGTTATTAGTCGACAGTGTTTCAAGCTCAGTGTGAATTACTTGGATTGCCCCTCACAAACAATTAGTTGACTAATGAGTCATAAGCAGCTTGGTCGACTGAGAAACTTTCAGTTGGCTAGTCCTTTTTAAATGGTCTTTTTATGAAGAGTGAGTCATGAGTTATTATGAGAAAACGTTTGCCATCGTCTCTGGCACCACAATAATATTCCCCTAATATGCTTTGGTCTTTAATAAGCGCTACATTTTAAGAGCTTTTTCTGCACGACTGCATTCATCTTCAGAGGGACAATAATGTCGGAGAGACAGTTTGACAGATTTTTCAATTAAATCTGCTAATTGTTTAGTTGAAGAGATCCTATGAGTATCAGTCAAAGAAGAATGGATTTGATGGTAGATTGTATTTGCAGTGACATAAAACTATTGCATTATTTCTCTTTCATATTTCCCAACAGCCTTGTTGTTGGTTTCTTCATTTTGGTGCCATTAGCCACAGTAGTCATGTGGTCCACGTTACATCACCTGAAAGAAAACAATCTAACTGAACTCTCCTCATACTGTTCAAGGCTTATCTCAGTCTGCAGACATACAGATCATACTGTACATACTTCATATGCTTGATGGTCAGAATGGAAAAAAACAGTCATTTATGTCAGCTTCATGAACAATTGTACCTTTTCAGAGTAATTCATTAATGTTACTCATCATGACTGGTGTAAGAATCTATATTGTCAAGCCAATTCAGGTCTAAAAATGATGAACACTGGATTATCTGCCGTTAGTTGTGTGTGTTCCCCTAAAGGTTGCCAGCTGCACTGCATTATGTTTGTAGAGGCCATATGAGGCCATGTGGAAGAGTTGTGTGTGTGCATTAAATCTAAAGGTTAAGACCTTTATCGTCTCTGTGAAACAAAGTTTATTTACTGATCTCATTATCTGCTTCTGTATGTGAAGTCGGCGCTGCACAATATAAGGTGGTGGTCAGTAAGTTTGAAGCACTAATGTTCTGGGAGGTCATTAAAATGGGAGTTGTTTAATCTCTTATTCTACAAAACCTCTTTGCTGCATTTCAAAGTGGCAGACAGAACAAGTCGGTACAAGATAAAATGTGGCCGTAAATAATTCCAGCCAGATTTAAAGTTGGGTGTTCAGTGTTCACGGTCTTGTGCTTTATACATCACTTCAGTGCTTTAGGAACTAACTTAGTTATTACTGCTACTTTTTCCTTCTTTTACCAAAAGTGTCTCATAAACTGAGGACTATTGATACTTAAAAATGACCAAATAAGCTACAAATCTTAAAGCCATGTAATAATGGTGGTAAGTTGTTTCATGTTGGTTATCACCATACAGTTGCAAACCCACTGTGAACCTTTTAGTCACATCGTTTGCTGTGATATGTGGTCATAAATTAGATCTGCTCTTCATCTAAGTCCCAGCCATAGACAAACACAGTGTGGTTGAGCAAGTAACTCAAGTGTTTATAATTTATAGCTCAGTTTGTGCTTTTGAAGCTGGGCGCCCACCTTTAGGGAGCCCCGCCACAGCACTAAATCATCTCCATTTATAGACCTGTCTAACCATCGTCTGATCAGTATATAAACTCTAAGGTTACTTTGTAAACCTTCCCTGCTTTATGCAATTGCTGTTCTTGAACACAAGTCTACTGAATGTCTTTTTTAATCAGCAGATTATTCTTGTTAGCCAAGTTTTTTGTTTATTTTTTTATTCTAAGTTGCTGCAACCCACACCCACAAGTGTGCTAACTGCAATATGTTTATGCATATGCCATTATCCTACACTGTCAGTGCTTGAATGATGTATTCAATCTTGACTTCAGTCCTTTTTACTCAGCATCTTTGCTCATAGTTGTAACTTATTTTCAGACAAATTCATTCATAGATGCAGATAATTCCAAAGGATTCACATGTACTTCTGTTGTCTTTGTAACAGAATTATTGGGATGTAAAATTACAAAGATGCAAACCCTCAAATTTAGAGCTTAAATGATTCACTGATTAATCAATCGTTGATTTAGAGAGGGTTTGAAAAGCAATTAACTAAAATGTCTTGTCCTGTATATTCTAGTTGTAGATCTGAAAATGGAGGATTTTCTTCTTCATGGCTGTTTTATATCAATGCAAACTAAATATCAGTCATTTGGATCAGTTTGTAATGTGCACTGTTAATTTGAAGATGTTACCTTGGGTGGTGGGAAATTGAAATGGCTTTTTATTGACTTCTCAGATAACACATTAAGTTAATGATTTATAATGAAAATAATCGTGCAGCCTTCTCAAAGTTAGTTAATGTCTGTGAGCTGTTGTTTTGTTACACAGTAAAAGCAGGCTACTTTTGTGTTGTGTAACATGAAGGTTACATTACATAATTTAACTCTGATATGTCATTAGCAGAAATTAGGTTTCTAAGTTATTTAAGTCATAACCCTGCTCTATTATTCCATAACAATACTCAATAAGGTCATTTTTTTGTCTTTTTCGCTGATGGTTTTTGTGCTTTGTCCATGTTTTCATTGTAGATCTATACACACCTTCGATCCTACACCGTCCCTAATGAGCAGCGCTACATCATCCGCATCCTGTTTATTGTGCCAGTTTATGCCTTTGATTCTTGGCTCAGCCTCCTCTTCATCAGCAACAACCAGTATTACGTCTATTTTGATTCTGTTCGGGACTGCTACGAAGGTAAGTATCTGAAGCTCTAAATATTCTTCCTGATAACGTCCTTTCTGAGCCGCCACCGCTGTTTTCCTGCCTTCATATGCTAGATGGCTGCCAGGAAGGGGAAACCAAAAAAGTGACCAAACTAGTTTTTCTCACCAGTCATTGTGTTCATGTAGGTAGCCCTCATTATTGGAGGTGTTACATTTCTAGAAGCATCCATTTTCTTTTTTTTTTCTTTTCCTTAAACAATTGTTTATTGTGTTTGTGGAACAGAACTTAGGATGATTTTAAGATTTGTTGAGCAGTTTTCAATATTCAAACATAATGCAGATCCTGTTCTCTAGATTGCAGTTTAATTGCCTTTGTACATTGCAACAATAATTACACACTGAAGTTTGAAGACTAACGCACTTCACTAATGGCAAAGGTGAATCATATGAAAAATGGATTACAAGTAATTTGGGGGAAAAATAGGAAATACATTATTCAGGAGATTAGGTTCCAGTTTGCAGGCCAATTTTGTGGCTGATTAATAGTGCAGTGCATCAGAAAGAAGTGGAGGCTAGAATACCACCAGCGGCTACGGCTAAAACATAATGAACCTTCTCTTGACTGGACACCATCTGCATTAGCTTCATTTAATCCCTCCTTAAATAGCAACAAAGGATTAGGAAGGGATTTCCAAGACACAGAACCCTTGGAAGCTTCTTAATGTAAGGACTGAAACAGTTATTGTTCCAAAATGTAGGACTAATTATTTTTTATCATGTGGAAGTTTCTTTCCTCTTAAATAATTTGACCTTGTCAGTGGAGTTATACTTGAAGGGGATGAGAAATTATTCTACAGTTAAAATCAAGCCATGAAATCTGTTTGATATTGGGTTTAAAAGAAAAAAAAAAGAAATAACCCTTCTCTTTGTGTTACAGCTTTTGTCATTTACAATTTCCTGAGCCTGTCCTTTGAGTATCTGGGAGGAGAGAGTGCAATCATGTCAGAGATCCGAGGGAAGCCCATCCAGTGAGTGCTCTCTGTTGGTTGTACATGTGCATGCTGGACTAAAAGAGTTCTGTTAAATAAAATGTTCACTCCGAAGTATAAAACATTTTAGCCTGACCAGGGTAACTGTGGTATAGTTTTGCCTCTATGTTTATGATCATAAAAGGTACAAGGTGCATTTTCTGGCCTTGAATTAGCACTCGGTTTGAACACCACAGTAAAAGTGGTGCCAATAAACAACCGCATTGGTCATAGGTGACCGTCCTCCTCTATATCTGAGCTTTTGATCAATCTTTATAGACTGTGTTTTATGGCTGACTCAGCCACAAGGCAGCAGCTCTTTGCCTCCTTCATGAGTCAGTACAGACATTAATGTTGAGTCGTGATGAACGACGGTACGGCTTGACACCAGCAAGTGGAAACAAGATGCACAGTGTGTACATCTTATTTGTAAAAGGTTCACTTTGCTTTTATAGATCCTTTTGGATTCCCACTGACATCAGATAATGTTGCTCTTAAGTCAGAGAGAAATTTTCAGCGAGCGATTTTTGAGGAAAGGTGTGGTCTCTTCAAGTTGTAGCATATTTCATAGATTATGTTTTAATTAACAGCATGGCAGATAAATTCATCATGTTGTTTATGTGTTTACGCAAAATTACAACATAATCTACTTGTTATCATGTTGGAAAATCGATAGTAACACATTGAACCCAGTCATGTTCTAATGTAAATCAATAGTCGATTAAGTTTAATACGTCCGTCTCATGAATAAACTACATTAAATGTGAAGTGATTCAAAATGACACCTCAGATACAGACCAGGTTTGTAGGAAGCAAAGCAGGGAATAGCAAGGACTATTTTCATCCTACCTGCAAATCTCTGTTTGAATTTATTTTGACTGTCTGTCC